>NW_026900781.1:2617500-3217500 GCF_033783945.1 Neopsephotus bourkii
CTAACCCGATCGCTCTATGCCATTTAAGTGTTATTTTTGTACCCTGACCCCTCATGCTCCAGCTGAACTAGTACAAAAGGCGTTAACTTCTTCCTGGGAATATCCTCAAGTACCTCAGCAGCTGAATCAGCCTTTGTGGGGCATCAGCAACTACACTGCAAGAGCAGGTTAGAGTTGGTGGGTTCCCAGTGCTGCTCCCCTCCCTAACCCAGCATTGGCTTCTCCTGTGAATTTTTGGCATCATGACTAAGTCAAGCCACTGTGTGACATTTTTCCCCAATAACTGTGATCCCTATTCAGTCTCAGGACACTGGGAGAGCTGTGGGGTAGCACCAAAGCAATGGAAGGAATGGGCAGCACCATTGTGTGTTCTCCACCCATACAAGATGTGGAATGAACGATCCTGCAACCAGCTTATCATAGTGACGTAACTGTATTTTGTCAGCAGGGCAGAAAGGCTTTTGATTTCATGAAAAATATTGAAGGAAGAATGGGAAATTGTATGTGTTCTTTTCACTGCCATTATCAGACCTGAGAGAAAGAAGCAGGGGGAGGGTATTTCCCCAGCACCAGCACTCAAGTGCCTAAAATGAAGACAGACTTACATGGGAAAAATATTGTATTTGTGGCCAAGTTAGGCGCACCATGCAAGCAAAAGCCTGACTTAATTTTACACTAATGGCATGCTCACAGTAGTTAATGACCATACCGTTCAGATAAAATACAGAGACTACTGCTGATAGCTAGATACCAAAGCTGTCCTGATGCAAAGTACATAAAGGTTAGTAGCATATTAATTGAGGAAAATTTGGGAGGATTCTTGAAATAGACACAGAAAACCCTAAGAAAGATTACCTAAAAACTATTTGCAGACTTCTTTTCAAGCACAAAATGCAAAATGAGATTCTACTAACCATATCTGCATGACTAAAGCTGAACTGAGAGACAGGAAGGTTTCATTCAGAGGGAGCTCTAAATGCTGTATATTTATATTGAGGGTAGAACAATAGCCTTGTTTATTTGAGTTTCTTTAATGTATTTACCAACTATAAGGATTTCTGTGTACTGATTAGGGGTCAAAAGGTTATCCTGGAGTATTATTTAGCAAGATTGCTCTTTATTATAATGGACATTGAAGATGCACATCAATAAAGTGGTTATTTTTTAATGCTTTTTAGTGCTGTTGAGACAAATACAGTTTTGAAAGCCTAAAATGTGTCCCAGTTCTTTGAAAAATCTGCTATTAGCTACTAACATATTATTTTCTGTCAGGTCTTTGAATTCACATTATTTGCATTAATGCAATAAATTAATTAGCATTACCACTTTATTTGTTTTCACAGCTGCTTAGCTACAATGAATATTATTCTCTTAAATCATTCTGTCATAAAGTGTTAATTATAAATGTCTTTTATAATAATAACGGTTTCTATGGTAGTAATAAAACCCTTGCAAAGAGTCATTGCAGTAAATGTAAGATTATTAGACTATTTCCAAACAATGCCAAAATGGTTAGCAAAATAGTTGTTTCATTAGATTCTGCTGATGATTGATTCCTTGAGAACCCTTTAAGTACTTTAATGAATCTCCATCTGTACACAGAGATCTTTGTTAAGTCAAGCATCTTTTTATATTTCAAATCCATATTTGCTGTTTAGAAAACCTGCCTGTACACCAGCTCTGCTGGTCTGGAGAGCCACTTCCTTCATACCACCCAGGGTCAGTCCTGTGAATCTAACCCTGCCAAGTCTCTCACAGATGTTGGATGGCATTGCCCTTCATTAAGGCTCAAACAACTCATCTTCTGTTACCTCTTTTTTTTACTCAAAACATTTCTCCTTGTTTCTCTTCTGCTGTCTCACCACAACAAGGTATTGTGTAACTTTTTCTATGAGCGCTTGAATCAAAGTGATTCTCAGATGATTAAGGAACATTTACAACACTTGGTTATCTACACATATTCAAACATCCTGATGGATCTAGGTCTGTATTCCTTCATGAATTTTCTGATAATGGCAGAAAAAATCAGAAGTGGAAAAAGATAGTTTAAAGATGCAGTTCCCTGCCAAAGCACGGTACCTTCCAGTACCAAGCATCAGGCCTAACTTCTGAATGCCTCAAAATAAGTGCTACATTACAATTATAGAAAGTTTATGATCACAATATCTCGTTATTATTCTGCCAGTCATTAAAAGAGATTTGGGATTTCACAACTAACTAAATATCACTAGCATGAGCAGTCTGATGCCAGAATTTCTCTATCTAAAAAAATATTTGTAACTCTGTATTTCTTGCTCTGTCCAAACAAATAGAATAAATTTTGTCACAGAAAAAAAAAAAAAGTTCTGTTTTGCTTTTTTTCCTACAGCCACTATTGCATGAATTGTACCTAGATATTTCAAGTTGATTGCATCCAAACATTAGCCAATATAAACACTTTTTTTGTAATTAAAAGTGCACCCACATACCAGACTGCATGTATTTAAGTTTGAATGATTTAAAAGCCAAGCCACAAAGTACTAAACCCACAAAAATTTAAATTTAGACCCTCTTTGTCAGTCTTTGAAGAAAACATCTAGTTGCTAGAAATTTAATTATGCAATTGCAATCTTAGCTGCAAGCTTCTTCTCATCGTTCAGTCTAATTCTCCCACTGCTGATTAGGAAACCTAAGACTCTAGACACAACATTGTCAAAAAAGGAGGGATTCCACATCAGAAAACTCAGCAGAGAAATGGCTCAGGAGATTGGAAAAAAAAAGTCATAACTATACTGTGTAATACTTTGTCTTTTTTAAAGGATTCATTTAACCATGGAATGGCAATAGGCAAAATGCAAAAATTTCATTGGAAACAAAAATAAAGGCATAACAAAATAATAATTTTCTGGGACATTTGCTCAAATCCAGGTTGTAAGGCTCAAGACTGAAAACCAAGTAACTAAGGATATTCTTGTGGCTAAATTCAAATATTGGCTCAAGACTTGAACTGAGTCAAAATCTGGCTCCACCACAAATTAGATGTGGGAAATTATGGCCTAATTTTCCAAAATCATCACTGTGCTTGAAGAAGTACCTGCACACATTGTCTGTGTGACTGCCATTGGAATTTGTGAGATTATATGCTTATGCTGGTTAGATACTACTACAGATTTTACCGGTACTTGTTTGTATATGTACATCTGAGTGCATCTGAGAGCTTGGATGAGGAATGTGGTTTTGAACCAAACCTCCTGACTGCCTCCTCACCCTGCATCTGCCTGCATCCCAGAGAGGTCCCTGAACACATGAGCACAAACTCTTTCAGATAAAACTAAGCTAGAAGACATGCTCAAAGGGGGTACCTGATGCAGTCTCAGTGCAAATAGGATTTCAGCCCATGGGACTTTGTCAAATGTGTATAGTACAGACATGAAGTCCTTAGCACAAACTGTTTCACTCCACAGATACCAGTCCACACTATTTGTTATCATAACATCATATCTATTTCTTCAACTAGATTTAGAAGCCTGAAGAAGGATCTCATTTTAGGAAGCCATGGCATACACAATCTAAAACGAGACAGGATCTGAGAAAGAGGTATTCCTCTGCCCTCTTTCCTGACAGGTTTCTTTGGTATTTACTCCCAGAGCACAGCAAATGTACACCAAGTTCGGATTGCACAAAATACATTCATAGATAACCTCACCCTTCTTCTGAAATCTGCAGCTTCATAGTGAGTAGTACTTCAGCTAGCATGCTAAAGTCAAAGTCAGGGAGGATCCAGAGGACTAGCAATCCTTACTCTTCCTCCTAGCACTACCAAAATTTCCAGTCTAATTTGACAGGACTCTTGAGCTGGGAGCACCGTTGTTCTGCTTCAACTTTGCAGGCAGAAGAAGGAGTACTAGCTCCTAATAGGACAGGAAGGGGTGCACCTCGCCACAGTTGGATAGGAGATGCCACCCAACCTGTGAAACTCCCATTTGAAGAAGGAATGGATGAGCAGAGGCAGAAGCACAGCAGTTTAGACAGGGCCAGGGAACACACAGCACCATGGACTGGAGCATGTCAGTAGCTTTGCCATAATTACTCAGTCTTCTTGGTACCAGGCATTCTGTGATTCATGTGTCCACTTATAACTGCTGTACTGCTGTGGTGCTGGTATAGCGGTCACTTGTAGCGGACATCTTAAGGATAGGAAGATTAACCTTTTTAATCTTGCACCTCAGCCCTGCCCCTCTTGAGGCCTGCATATGATATTGCCAAAACACGTGATGCCCAGAGCATGCCAGAACCAAAGAATAACTTGGTGAAAACGGTCTATATGAAGTCTTTTCTGGCCTTCATGCTCTATCTGACCTGTGGAAACCCTTGCTTTCCCTGTTCCATTTCATTGACAAGACAGAAAACCAGACTTCTGTCCCTATCCTCTGAAACACATAGCACCAGGAACTAGGGAGCCAGAACAGGATCTTTAAACAGGCTAACATGAGGAATTGCCACAGGGCAGCTTCACAAAACCCAAAGCACGGTGGGCTGATGACCACCTATGGCCTCATTTAAAAAAACAGTCCTGAGAGTTGAAGCATTTGGATCCCTGTGCTGCCTGGGCACAAGAGGCTGGCCGGAAAAGACATGGCACCTCTTCTCTAACATCTGATATCTTCTTCAAAGACACCAAAAGCAAGTGGATGCTACATACTTAGAGCCTCCTGAATAGGAGCGGGGTGCAGCTAGGAGGGACAGGGAGACTCAGAAACTTAGATGTACTAAGGGTCCCAGTTTAGACACAGCCTTTGTTTACAGATCACAGATTATAAACCCTTATTTACATTTCTGGCTGAAAGTTTGCTTGGTGGCAGCTTTCTTCAAAGACATGTAACATTTAAAGGATCTGCGAGTCGCTCCTTTGTTAACTCAGCATACTCCCAAATTATTTTTCATCAACTGCTACATCCCTAAATATTTCCTTTTAATATGCCATCTCAGGATTTCCACAGTGAGCTCCCACATGCTGCATGGCTGAGAGGAAGTACATACTGTGAGTGATGATTGCAGCTTTTCCATGATGAAAAATATCTATCATTATATGCTGCCCCCTCCCCCCCCCCAGTTCTTGTGTACAGTTATGATAGCTACGCTTTGATACAATCAAAATGTTTTTTACAAAGAACTTTCATATAATCAAGAAAGAAAGATAATATATATATTTGTACAAAAACACTGCCAAGGGTTTAAACCTTTTAGAAACTGACAGGGTGTTGAAGAGTGCTCTCTGCACGTCTGAGCTCTTTGCCAATGCAGAGCCCTCAATAGGTTTCAGAAAGCACTCTGTACCTGAAAGAATGAGACCACAGACCGATACATTGCTAAGACTTCCTGGCAGCTCAGTCAGTTAAATCACATGTGCCTGTCTGGGATACATGTTCTGCAAAGACCAGAGTTACAAGTGCAGAAGGTAAAAATACACATTGAAACAATGAGACAACTAATATGGTAAAGAATTAAATTTCAAATCAGTTACAAGAATCTTTAGTTAATTATACTATGGACAAAAGCATTACTGAAAGAAGACAGCAGAAAGAGGTAACTCTGAAACTCATTAAACGGACTGGAAAAAGGGGACCCTTTGCATGACTGAGCCAAATCCCACTGAATCTACGTGACTCCTAAATGGCTGTGGCTCAATCAGCTGGGAGATACTGCTCTCCCACTGCACCCTTTAATAAAACCATCTGTTGGACTACACAGAGAGGAAAATTGCAGGAGTCACACTGTTCTCTCTTGCCTCACAAAACTGCTGTTGTAAATAGAAACACATTCTATTGACAACATAAAGGCTATTCTTCATCATTTTTTTTAAATCAAAAATAGTTCAACACTAATATGCAAAATATCCCACACAACATGAATCTGCTTTTTTGTGAATAAAACATTCTCTCAAAAAAAAAAAAAAAATTACATGCAGCTCTAGAGTATGTCTCTATATTAAAAAAAAAAAAAAAAAGAAAAGAAAGGGGGGTGGGGGGAGTCAAATGGGACTGGAATGAAATTTGATGAACACGTTCTCCTTCTCTTTCCTTGCCCACAGCATTTAAAGGCAGCAGGGGCATTGTGACAACACAGACAGCTAATTGCAAGGAAATGGATGTCTGATGCCATTAACACTACCTACTTTCCTTGGACATTTAAAATAAAAACAAAACATGCCACTAGGTACACAGTTCTCTCCCTGGGGTGGAGATGAGAGAGGGCCTGAACTACATGTGATAGATGTTAAGCCAGATCGCTTAATGCACTACTGGAGGAAGCTCAGATACATCTAAATGAGGATAGAATTTGAACCTATGTAAGACAGAACAGAATACTTGTATTGGACAGAGTATATATCCATTTATGGTGAAAAAATATTTGCCTGAAAACTAAGCATTTTGCTAGACCTGAAAATAGGGAAAAGAATGTCTGCTGATGACTCATTTAGCATAAGCAGCAGGGGAAACTGTACAAAGCCATTCCTTATTTCATTGGATGTTCCTACATAGGCATTTCCAAATACATGGTCAGATGAATACTAAGAGAAAATTAAAATGACTGAAAAAAATGCTCAAAATCTCAGGATGTTTTATTACTTCCTGATAAATGATGGATTTAAACTACTTTAAATATTCAATGAATATATTTGTTTTGAAAATACACCTGCAAAATATTTTATTGTTCCAATTTTGAACAGCCATATACTAAACCTCAGAAAAAGCTTAGAAATACCAATAGATTATTAATGATATGGCACAGTTAAGCACAGCAACAGTTATTGAACTTACCTAACACCTGCAGCATTCCAAGCTTTAACTTCAGATAATATTGCCATTATAACTTTCCTTCTTGTTTTAACACAGCATGCATTGCTTTAAACATTTCCAAACAGTGTAACATGACCTTGACTAGATCAGACTGTGTCATTTTGAATAACTCATTTCCTCTCTTCTTTAGTTAAAAAAAAAAAAACAGCTTGGCAATATTATTGTTACAAGTCAGAAACTGAAGTTATAATATATAATATTCATATTGTTATTGACTGAGATTTTTGTTGATAAGTTACCCTAGAATTCACTACATTGTCCTTTTTAGAGGAAAATTGAGTTGCTACTATTTACAATTTGGGTTAAAACCTGAATTCACTGAAACCAGTGGGAGATTTTCCTATTACTTTTGGTAGCAGCAGGATTTGACCATTAATGTAATAAAATAGGTAGTGTACAAAAAATCCCAGCTCAGATCACTACTAGATTAGCAGTCTGCAATTAATTTGTACCATCTCAAGTTGCTAAATAAAATTAAACACCTACAAATCTAGCTATGAAACATATATAAAGTTAAATCTGATAATAATTAAGTCTGACCTAACAAGATATTAAACTACTATTTAATGTATAAACAAATCTTAATAAGTAGGCATTAATTTAAGACAGTGATTGCCTAGAAAAACTAGATAATATTTTTATAGCCAAAGTTTTTTTCAGTTTAACTCTGTACTTATGTTGTGCATTTTGTAGCATATCTCTGAAATGATCTCAGCAGTAAATTGGTTGTGCTTGTCTGTTGATTGCACTGTGAAGAGGCCAGTTGGGCCAGCAGCTGAAGGACTCTATTTATACACCTGGCTGGTTAGATTGAATGGACCTGCAGGAAGAACCAGCCCCATCAGACCTTCTTCAATAGATCCCATCTTGACCTTGAATCTGACCTTTGCTATGGTCCACTTCCATCTCCATAAAAATGAGCTAAAGGCTAGATTGTCATCTATTTGCTCTTTTATGTTTTCCCAAGTTTGATGATATATTCCTAGAGCTGACTAAAACAGATTAATTATCACACTTTGGTGTGAATCATAGGAAAAGACTTCACAATGCACAAGTGAATAGTTGTATGCAATTCTTCACAATGCTGAACTGATATTGTTATTCAAATCAGAAAATGCTGATTACTAGGGTAACAGAGGGAAAAAGGTTCCCACCACAGAATTAAATGAAAGGTCAAACAGCTTAAGGGGATCAAACAAATAAAATAAGCAAGGTAAGCAATTTCAGTACTTGCATATTTCTGTTCTCAAACTGAGGCTCTTCCATCGGCATCCACTCTCTCTCACTGTGAAATTAGCATATAGAATGAATGACCGATTTACTGGTTTAGATATAGCATGTTAACTTACAGAAAGTGATAATGATAATTCCAGTGCTTATAAATGACAGTGTTTTCCAAATTTGTCAAGGTCGGAACTTGATTTAACAATGAGTGTTCCCTTTTGAGTCTTTTGAAGTTAATTCAATAAATTATGCATGGATCCTAGTACCTATGTCTCAAGTAATTGTATTTTGGGAAAAGGATGTATTTATTTGATGAAACTTTTCATCACTAGAGAGAGATAAAATAAACAGGGCATAAATTTCAAATAAATTCTGTAAAGGAAATGTAACATAGCCTTGTGTCTGAATAGATTATTTCTCATTCATGTTAAACAATTTTTTAGAATTGCAATTTTTCTAGGTACTGCCACTAGAGACAGAATTGTATAGCCCCATCCCTCTTCTGAACTATGCACATCCATTAAATAACCAGTTTGGGTGCCAGACTGTGTTTGGGGGCTCAGTAAGAACCCATTACTTTGCTATTCTGACTAGGATGACTCCATTATGGTACTCTTGGATTACAAGATAGCCTCATAGGAGGAAAGGAAGGTATGGTGCTCAATCCCTCCACAGAGGTCAGGAGTGCTGAATGTAAGATGAGGGCTTCACTACTTTCAGCCCACCCCTTCTTCGTTTAAACTCCCTGCAAACCCCCAGCAGTTGGCAGCAGAGTGAAAGGCCTTGTGCTGCCCTGCAGCCAACACAGAAAACACCACTTCCTCATCACAGAAGCTCTATTTCCCTTTTGGACAACAAGACCAATGAAATTTGCTTCTCCCTTTCTACCTTTTTTATTCAGCACTTACTGCTAAATTGATATGGATTTCCCAATTCCTCAATCTATTTCCTTTTTGCAGTTTTCTTCCCTTGATTATGCATTTACATGTATAATTTACACAAAAGTTTTTAGCACCTAGTCCTCTACAAGAGCTCTGAAGCATCTTTTCAGTCTCCAGCTATTAGCCTTAATACATAGTGTACCTAGAGGCCTCAGCTAGGAATCAGTCTCTCCCAGACAGCCTCCGCAGCTTTAGGTTCTCACTTTGTCCTCTCTTGTGCAGGCTGGAAAGAGTTTCAGCTAAGGTCTTCTCCCAAATCTAAGTAGAACTCTATAAGCAACATGCTTTCTTAAGAGATAAATCAAACTTTGAGGAAAAACTCTTAATCTGTAGGCTCTGCTCTTTCTACCCGTGTCTGTGACAGCTGCACAATGAAATAAAAGCCCTCTGTAGTAGTAGCCATCACCTATGATAAGCTGAAGGTTATCAAATTATTTCAATTTCTGTGAAAAGTTCTGTGATCATTATTTGTCATACTGAAGGGAAGGACATGATAGCAAGTTCAAGACAGCTCAGTCAGAACAAGCTGATTCACCACCTCTAAGGTAAATCCTCCCAATTAGTCCTATTTACCATGCAGGAGGTTTAGTTAGCAGAGATCTGTTCAACTAGTAAGCTAGTTTCCTTTTGCATCTACTCTGAATTCAGGGTAGCTATTTAATGAAGAGGAAGTCTCCTCTGGGGCTTTAAGCAGATTTCTTTTAACCCTGCAGTGACTATCATCTACAGTATTTCTGGTCTATGTAAGTGTTTGTTGTAGTCATCCCTTGTCAATGAGATTCAATAGCTGTAAAGATCAGTCTGGTAACTTTTGACTAGACTTAGAAATACTACAATCAACTTTCTTAACCATGGATATGAACATAAAGATTTTTGGTATCTTTCTCAAGGTTTAAGAAATGTGAGACTGACTGACCAGCTTTAATTTGCTTATTGTAGTAATAAAAAAATCGTTAAAACACCAGGTTCCAAGAAAAAGCTGCTAGCAGTAAAAGATTTATTGAGCAGTGCTACTCTCAAAGATTTGGCCTAGAAGCAATGTGTTGACAGGATGTGTCTCTATTAGCAACTCGCAATAGAGTGGAGTCAAGAGCAGCAGCAATGACAATGTGCTTGGGTCATTGTGGTATAACTTATACCAAAAGCAGATCTAGCAACAGGTATTAAGTATTGCCTAGATTCCTTGATACCTTTTTTTTCCTCCAAAATTCATGTGGGTCCTTAGTATGTTTAAGTTTTAATCACCACTAGACTGTTTCAGGTGATAGTTATGCTAATGCTCTCACAAATAGAATATGGTGGCTTATTTGTTCACTGCATCTATGTGCAACCAAATAATGGATAGATTTTTGGCATTCTCATATAATTTTTGAGAACCGTTAATGAGTCAGGAAAGGAAAACTAAAGAAGACCAAAGATAACATGTAGAACACCCAGGCTATTTGGACCTTTTTAATAAATGCACATTTTTAATCAAAACTATTCAATTACTCATTAGGACTTCAAAAATAGTATTTAATTAGAGCTTCCTGGGTCTAATTTGGGTTGACTCAGCAGAAAATATATTATTCTATGCTTTTGTTCTCCCTTCTATAAATTGCCTTCAGAAGGAGTTAAACAATGGTAGTGCTGTGGTACAACGGCCTACTTGTCACCTGTTGTCAAGGAAAAGGTGCTCTACTGTTTGCCATTAGATAAATAGACATACAAACTTCTGCCTATTCGGACCTTGCAATCTTTTCTCCCCAAGAGAAAGCCATTGATCTTTTTCATCAGAACATACATCAAAAACTAGAAGCAAAATACCATGATTGCTGGTGTCAATTCCCCTGCCTCTCTTTGCTCAAGAGAGATTGATTTTTTACTTTTTAGGGTGGATTTGTTCTTAAATTAGCCTTTTTTTCCAGTGTTTCGTTCTATAAACTTGAAGTAATGGAGGGAAAGCAGAACCAGCAATGTTATCTAGATGGAACAAATGAAATTTTTTTCCCTCTTTCAGGATTTTGAGAAGAATTCTAAGCAATTGAAACTTTCCTGGGTCCAAAAGTGATAGGGCATTGGCTTTATCATGATGATAACACTACCAAATGCTCTCTGTCTGTGATACTTGTGCAACTTGTTCCACCCACTGAAAATACTGAATGAAATCTTGCCTCACAGGAGGAAAAGACAATACCTCCCTGGACACCCAGAGAGGAGGGTGCAGGGCCATCAGCTGTAGCCTTGGGGTTAGCCGGGGGCACACAGTGCACATGCTTGCACACACGCTGCCTTCCCATTAGCTGCTGGCCAGTTTCCAAGAAAAGCAAGGCTGGCTCAGCACAAGGCACAGGAGAACGACTATTCACATGTGTTTACAGAAACAGCTGTGAGGGAAAGGCATGAGTTTACAGCAGCATCAAATACACGTGTTGGCTGTCATACATGCTACTCTTCTGCCAGGAAAAGGAAAGGAAGATGGAGAATCAACCCTCACACCGCTGTTTTACATATAGCCAACTAAAAAAAAAAAAAAATCCTATTAAGCAGTCTTGCAGAAACTTTTTGCCAATTATAAAAGGCTTCTCTTTTAGCATTCTAATTTGGTTAAACAAAAATGATTGGGTTCAGTTACCACCTGAGCAAGTTAAAAACTCTACTACCACCATCACGTCAGCCAAAGAGATTTAGGTTCCAAACAACCTTTTGGTGATTCCTTACAAAAAAAAAAGCCAAAATAAATAATCTGATATGGCTTCAACCTGATGATGTCTTCAAGATTCTTTCCAATCTCAGTTTATAAAATAAATCAACTTTTTAAAAAGTAAATAACATCCTTGACATACGGAGAAAATTTCAACCATACATTTTGCAAATTTTTTACTCAGTTTCATCTACAAAATGCTTTTAGTATGGAAAGAAATGTGATCTTTGACCTCTATCCCAGTTCTGCACTTCTGAACCAAGAGTGTAAAAGAAAGCAAGCAAGTAGGCAAGCAAGCAAGAAAATGTTCCACAAATAAAACTGCTAAGGGATTGGAGGACAGAATATGTTCACTACTCTCTCTCCTTTTGAATAAGTTGATTTTTCCATGTGTTCCCAACATATTCTATGGTAAATCTAGTATTGATGACTGTGCTAGCCAAGAATTATCATTGAACTGTGAATATTTTTTTATGGATTGTGCAGTAAATCTGGATTTTTTCTTTCAAACTTAACCTTTAATTTTGGCATAGGATTCCCTTATCCCTTACTTAGTGATGTCTGTTATTGCTAAAGCACAAAGGATTTTTATTGGAAGAACTAAAGAATTTAAGGCCATTTGATACAGACTTCTAACACATTCATAACATGCAAATTTAAAAGAGAAGTATCAGGACAGTCTGACCTCCAATCCACAGGAACCATTTGGTCAGTGAAAGGTCTGATCAGCTACGGTCAATTTTTGAATCTGGAGTGGATTCCCAAAAATCTTACTGCTGAAATTCCCCAAAATTCATTAATTCCTTTATCCAGCAGGACAACTCTAGTGAACTGCTCTCAGCTGGAAGCAAGGAAGAGAGGTGGAAAAAGCTTAAAAGTGCTGTTTGTGAAAACTAGCTTTCCCCGCTTTAAAGTTCAGGGCTTTTGAGTGTTCCTGTTTGTAATGAGTAGTCTGGGGAGAAATACATGCTGCAAGCAACTTCCCTTCACGCTCAGCATCTCTTGTGCTGCTTTTGCATGCAAATGGGTTGGAAGAGGTACCACTGAGTCCTTGCAGCTCCCTCTGCACCTAGGAGCTAGCACCAGTAGAAGGAGGTGGCACAGCAACGTCTGTAATACAGCTACCTGCCCCTGTTCCTGCTGGTGCAGGGGAAAACAACCAGAAAGGGGAGAAAGACGTGCTCATTGAGTAAATGTTTCTCAGAGGTAGGGTGGAGGGTGCAATGGACTTGAGCAGGCACATCTCGTTTTTAGGACAATAAAGCTAAAGAGATCTAGAGAAAAATGAAAAATTTCCTTTTGTCACTCCAGAGGTTAATGAATCATTGGCACAAAAAGAGAAGTGGGCAAATGAAAACCACTTTAAAATTCTGGCCACGCATCAGTGTAGATGACCAGGAGTTCTCAAGCATAAAAAATTGAAGAAGATAAAAGCAAAAAAATAAAATGTGTGTGCCTTGTATGTCTTGATCTACAAAGTCCTGAAAGTATTTGAAATGATTGTGAGAGAGCATGAACTGGTAAGCATTATACAGCTATGAATAAACACAGAGGAAAAGCAGCAGTATCGTTACAACCTGCACAAGACCCAAGATTTGCCTTTGAACCTTTACACTGGTGCAGCACCTGGGGTTCCCATACCAGCAGTGAGGACCCCTCTGTTTCAGTAGAAACACTCCCATTCTTACTAATCAAAATGCCAGTGATGAGGCTTTTGGCTGTTAAAGTTAATATCCCATGCTTGTCAACACTGGAGAGGTGAAAGAACTCAGTTCAATGGGAAGCTTCCTTGAAAATAAAATCCATGTTAAAACCATGAGAAAACTTGGTTTGTAACTGTCTTGGGGACACTCAGTGTCTGTAATTCCATCTACAGTTTAAACTATAATAAGAAATAGCATTTGGCATCCTATAAATACAGCTATTGTTAAAGCAGCTTTAAAATACTTAAATATTCAAATTCTGTCATCTAAAGTATTGTTCATAGTTACCAGGATCGTTTGCAAATCCTATGAAATTATGGGATTTGGGTTTAATCTCCAATAACTCTGTAATTTGATTTTGTTTTACATCCTCACATTGTATGCATATTAGCTTTTTGGCATCCACTGGCAACAACTTCCTAACAAATTGGATTCCATGGCATTGTTTCAGACATGCTTTAAACAGCACGTTAAAGCAATTTAGGAATTCCGTGGTTTCAGAGACACAGGCAAATGTTGCCTCTAGTTCTGTGCTGTAATTGCTGTATTCAAATGCTACCCAGGCCTTCAATTGCACCATGCACACAGGTCAGCTCAGCTCTGAATGACTAAAAATAAATCTCACAATTCAATATGCTCACATGTATGTCATAAATAAATATCCTAATTTACAGCTTGATTGCCTGTATTAGTCCAGGCTTCACAAAAGCTCTCAGATCTGAAGGACTAATTAGTTCATACGCAGTTAGCCTGAAGAATCGTCTTGCACAACAGATGAAAGCACATATCACATTTATGTACACTTACGCATTCGAGCATGTCACCTGCTTTCACACTATAAATAAGAGAGGGCTCTCGGTGAAAATATATAGGAACTTTGTAATATGGCTTGAGATTCACCATGTTGTATTATGCCATTAACTTTTTTAAACTCCACCTGTGCCATAATAGATCCCATTATGCAAACTGAGGTACTGGATTATAGGATTTGTACTTCTATACATTTAACATTAAAACCCAATCAGTCTTCTAATGGCAGAATTTTTTTCCCATTTCTCACTGCAGGACATGATATTTGGGAGTACCTCAATACAGTCTGCTGGGAATTACAAGACTTTAGTTCTTACAGGCTCAAAGTAAATAATTGCTTAGGGTTCACTGACTACTATACCCATCCTGAGGAGGTGAGCAAGTGTCAAAGATGTGCTTCCTCTTGCCCTGTCTTTAAGGTGCTGCAGGTGTTTTGCTGCAGCTTCCCCAGGGCACTCATTCAGCTGTTCAATGTACTCTCTGGATTTCCTTTTGTGTTTCTGCTAGGCTCAAAAGCAGGAGGGTGGAAAGGAGGGCAATGGGTCACTCATGTTCATCACAACTGGAAACATCAGGCTGCATGGGCAGAAACTCAGGGCCTTTCTATTCAGAAACAGCCTCAGCATCCCATATAATGTTGAAAAACAGACGTATCCCCAAGTAAAGCCAACACTGGGAAATTCTACTTTTTCTTTGCAGACAATTTGATTTGAGTTTCAAAGTGCACAGACTGAAAATATAGCATTATTACCTTTAAATACTGCTAATACCGAGAATTAATAAAGCCACTCCTATAAAATTACACCCAGTTCTACAGAAAATCCCTGAAATTTCAGTGTCAGCTTGACAGTGACTGCCTTGTGCAATGTTCCCGACTTCAGTGCAAATATCTTGACATTTTGAGGATTTACAACACAGTAGTCTTCAGCCTAAATCACAATTACTACTACACTTTCATAATAATTAATACTGTTATCACATAAGCAGTCAGTGTCATCATAAATCAACTGCAGTAAAAAAGTGAGTACAGGGATGAGTCTTTCCCACTGGATAGAAAAACTGACAGTTTTCAAAGCTGCATAGCCCTTGTGATATTAACCTACTCTTAAGCTAGTGCTGGTTATTAAAATACAAAGCTATATTAATAAAATAAAATAAAATAAAATAAAATAAAATAAAATAAAATAGAATAGAATAAAATAAAATAAAATAAGATAAAAAAAAATACAATAAAATAAGATTCAAACAACAAACAACCCAGAAACAGTTTTTCAATTTTCCAGCACTAACCCCATGAAGTTATTCCAAAAATTCCAGCTATCATAAAGACATCTAAATAACAACAGGTAGGCACATATACACTGTACCTTGCATTAGTGTATTAAAAATATGGTCACAAAGTCAAATATGGCTGATAAAATTATACTCACATTCACGTAAAATAGGTAAGAAAGAAGCAGTACCTCACATCCAAGCTCTAGGTTTATGTGGTTCTGCACACATGCACATATGTGCGCACAAGCAACAATATATGTTAGGAGAAGAGTAGGACCTATCATCTGTGCAGGCTTAGTAAGTATACACATATGCAAACTGATGGTGAGCCATAAACCAGTGATCAGAAAGCATATGGTGTAGAAGAACAGCCACACCAGGTCAGGTGTTTGGTCCATTTGCTCATTCTTAGTTTACACTTCTGCTGCCGTGTTTAGTAAAACTAGTTAATGCTTTGATCTACAATTAAGCTTGCATTATAAATACAATTAAATAGTTTCATAACATTTATTAACACGTGTAGAATTGGCTATGTCTACACATTAAAAGTGGCATTTCAGCACCTCTGACTACTGATATTGATGATTAACATACTGGTGTTTTAACAGGCAAACTAGAAGTTTGTTATTATATTTGCAATTTCCTTGACTGCAGAAAAGCAAAAGAAACAGCAAATATAGACAAAAATTGCTAAGGCAAATAACTATTTCTAACTGAATTTGAAGCACTGAACTGCATAACTTAGATATGCCTGCATATACTATATTGTCCACTGGTTAAATACTTTACACTTAATATAATGGATGTTATAATTTTATTAGTAATAATACCTAAATCATTTTCCGTTAAATATAGTATTGTCAGTCATTAATTTTGTAGTTATCTGGGAAAACAGAGGCAGATTTCAATAGGGAAACCTGATGATAAAACCTCCTTATTATCTACTGTCTTAGAGTTTTGAAACAAAACTCGTGTACATCCTACAGATATTATTGCATTAATATGATCTTTATAAGAAAAATAAGCTGCTATGTTCAAAGATTCAAGTATTATTTTGTTACAGATATAGCTTTTTTTTTTAATTTAAAAAACAATGGACATACTGTTCATTGAATGCTTTAATATCAGTTCCATTTTGATCTCTAGGACATAAACAATGAATGCTGCAATCTAATTGGGGGTGGGGGGAGGCAGAGGAAGGGAGGACAAGGTGTTAAATATTGTGATTATTTGAAAATTATCTGCTTAACAATTTCTTTGAATTACCTATCTTTTGACAAAAACTAAAACAACTTCTCCCCTATTCTAGAGCTCAAATATTTTCCTTCTCCAAAAAAGTCTGTTCTAAACTAAAGAGTTTTATTCTATTTAGCTATTTGCACAGAAGTCTTTCCACATCTTTTATCATCCCTGTTGTCTTTCCAGTTCTGTTCTCTAATCCTAATATAACCATTTTGAATGGCTGGTGTTGGTCAACAGTGACATAATGACATTTCTGATTTAGTTCAATTCTTTTCTTGAAAATTTCCTGCAGTTCTTTTTGCCTTTTCAAATGATAATAAGAACAGAACCACTTTTTCAAAGACCTATCCATACCAACTCCCATATTGCCTTCCTTAGTGCTGAGTTAAGAGTCCCCCACTGCAAGTATACAAAGGGTTACGCTTCCAGACATACGTAATTCTGCATCATGTCTATCAGGTAAGTTTTCCTGCTGGTCTGAGAAACAAGAAGTCAGGGAGGAGACCTATTACTGGAGGATATTTTCCATTGCACTCAGCAGCTTTCATTTCTCAGCTGAACCCTGAGTGATAAACTAAATAAGAAACTCTGATCCATGCATTCCTCCTCCTCCACCTAACCACTGCACTTCAGGACAGCTTTCACAATTAGAGTATAAGTGATCTTGTGCTCCTGATTTTGAGGAAAATCCTACCCTATTGCTATTTTCCCATCAGCAGAGGGCATCCCTCTCTGTTGAGGGCAACCTGAGAAGCAGGGTTTTGATAGATTCCTCTTTGCAAGGAATGGGTTATTACTTGCCTGTGGCACTTGGCTGTGGCCTTCCTGGTGTTTATAGAGTGGAGGAAACATTATGCTAATTTTTTCTTCTTCTTTTACAGAAAAGTAGCTTGCAAAATAACAGGGATCATTTATGCCATGAGTAATGCACTGGCCACAAGCTCCCTGCTCTACTGATTTGCAGAATGGGATAGATGGGTAAACTCATACATCTCTACAAGATTCACCAAACCTGGGTGGCTTAGTTGGGTAGCAGGCATGCACCAGTATATTCAGTATAAGCTATAGTTGCTAAACATTCTGGGGATAACATGAGCGATGAATGAAGTGCAAGGTATTAGAGGTTTCTGCAAGGAACTCCCTGTCAGTGTTTAAGGCCAGGATGGACAAAGCCTTGGGTGACATGGTTTAGTGTGAGGTGTCCCTGCCCATGGCAGGGGGTTGGAACTTGATGATCTTAAGGTCCTTTCCAACCCTAACTGTTCTATGAAGGGGAGTTTGTCAAGGCTGTGAGATCAGGCTGGCAAAGAAAAGAACTCTCTCTATAGGTTTTTGTTAATAAACTTTGCATGCCTTTTTATTTCTTCCCCCTCCCCCCCGAGCATGAGGCAGGGGGAAAAAGGGACCATTTGTATTTCAGTTATTTGCAATCTAATTTGCCAGGCCAAAGGATAGTCTGAATGATCTAATTCTCAATATACTACAGGACTGAGGTGATGTACAAATCATCTTAGAGGATCCAATAATTCTGTTTCAATTGATCAGCTTTTTAGGCAGTATCCTTCAGTTGAGACTTTTCAGATAAGTAAAGTAAATTAGGTTGAAAACAAAATGCTAGTTTCTGAAATGTGGATTTCACAATGTATTTTTGATCTGATAGGAGCTCGGTATCATTTCTTCTATCCACTTGAGGCCTACTGAGCTGCGCATACTGTACTCTATCAAAGCCCAGTTCTTTGCAGCTCAGTGAATAAAATACTGCAGTTTCTCCCATTGACTGACTGAAATAAAATAATCTATGATGCATGAACAAGTCTAAATGAAATAATAATATCCTTAGCAGTGAAAAACGGATTGGTAATACAGTAATTGAGCAGATTTATTGCCATCTCCTTGAGCTAGCCTGCTGAAACAGCCTGCTATTTTATTTAATCTCATATCAGAGGAATTACTGGCTGGTAATCCATTGTTAAACATCATTTAGAATGATGGATGAAAATGTCAGCTTTTCCAACATAATCAATTCATATCTCATTAGCACATATTATTTATGATTCTCATAATGGGACCTGCAGGGGTCTCCAGGGGGAAATGGAGACCTCAGCTGTTGCTGAAATGAGATGAGATATACTGTAGCTTATGAGTTAATAACTGCATATAAAAAATACTTCCCCACAGTATTGATTGTCCTTACCATTTTACAAATGGATTGAGTGCCTTGGCTTCCCCTCTTGCTGTGTGCGGCAGCTCTTCCTTCTATTCATTTTGTTGCTCATAATTCAGTGAGAAAAATATTAAAAAGCATATAAGAAAGACTATTTTACAAATAACTTTTAAGATCTGTGGGAGGAAAAGGGGTGAGTAGCAGGCTTTGAGCGTAAAGTAATAAGAAACACTTTACTGCTCTGTTGCCATTTGCTAAGAACTTGGGCACTTTTTCCCCCTCAGTCCCTATGAAGACAAATCGACATATTTCTCCAGCTACAGCACAGTTGCATTTTAAGGATACTTTCTACCGTATGTTGCCTCAAAGACCAATGAAAAGCAAACCTTGATTCATGGATTTAATGCAGCTGATGGTGCAGCAGTAATCATGGTCACAGTGTCAACTGCTGCCTCAATTAAACTACATTTGAGAATCATTTTATGCTTCAGCTCATAAACATCAATAAAGGAAAATGAGTAATAAATGACTGTCTAGAGTACAAAGGACCAGCTCATATTTCAGATGAAAATGAAGACAAAATGTAGCTTTTATTTGCCTGTGGAATTCCCATTAACTGCATCACTGACAGGAGGGAGTTGGATCAATAGTTGGCTGGCCGCAGAAAACAGTTTCTGGCTGTTCAGCAGCCAATGCAAAAGGAAAACTGTCATATTGTGATCTTTATCAGGTAATCTTCATTACACCAGACCAATGATATATGTATATGCTGGTCAGCTAGGGGCACTTCTAATTCCTGCTTCTATTTGTGGTCTGAGCGCAGTGTGCTCACAAATTATTTGTTTACAGCCATAAAAAACCTTCAGTGTTCATCTCTTTTATTCTTTTTATAGGTAATCCATAACATGGAACTTTCTCTCAAGACTACTTTATTCACTCTGAATTTTTAAGAAAGCAGCTCTGTATCAGAACTTATCTTTCTTCCTGCTTAAGTGGAATCTGTTAGTACCTTTTGTGGCTGTTGCTGAGACTTGACTGAAAGATTTACTGAGTATCCTCCAGTAAGTTCTTGGAGGGTATTTGTGCCTTATTACGAGCATTTCTGGGCTTATATGAACAAAGGCGACTGCTAGCTCTCTAACAAACACTCTCTACAAGCTGTTAGCTTTCCAGGTGGCAGCTTGTAGGTGTGGCAAATTATATATGAAACACAAATATCTCCTATTTTTCCCCACCACAGACCTGCAGAGCAGAGATATTTTACTCCTTTGCAGTGCCCTATAATTCATACAGCTTCATTCCTGTGTATGTAAAGTGAGGATCTGGACATACAAGCCCACAGCTCTGCCTCAGTTAGTACATGGCTCTTGGAAGAGCTGGTTTTCAGAGCACAGCACAGACGTTTAAAACATCACCGCTTAGAAATCTAAAATAGGAGGGAAAAAATCATTTCCTCTCCAAGCAATTACAACAGAAATGATCAAAACCTGTACCTGGATCTTAAAATAACCATGTTATTGTTATTCTTATTCACAACTCCATTCTTGTGAACTACAGTTATGTACTGTTTCTCCGTCTACTTTTCTGTTTTACTCTGACCCTGTGAAATTAAACTTTCCACTATGGCATTTAATGCCAAGCATTAAAAGGAAAAAAAAAAAAAAAAATCATGGTTCACAGCTAATAGTGAGATTTCCTTTAAAAAACTTCAAATTCTTACATTCATCAGCATATACCTTAACTATAATACACAATAATATTTGACTTGCAAAGTATGCACCTGCATTTCAGGATAATTAAAGCTTATGTTTGTATGCATAAAGTAGACCACACTGCTGCTCCTGAAAGTTACCCCCTTTGCCTTCTCTCTCAGTCCTTGGATTCTGTTCTTCATCCTCAATCTCCTCACCCTATCACCTTCCCCTCAATTTCTTTTTTTTTTTCACATTTTGCCTCTTCTTCTCCAGTTCCTTCCCAGTCTCTAGCTGTAATCTAGCTCCACCTTTCCTGCTACACATTTCCCTTCACTTTCACTTAGTATAGTAAAGCAGAATGTAAGATGATAATAAAAAATATGTATACTGCCTGTAAATATAGTAACTACCTGCTAGCACGTTTTCCTCCAACATCATCCCATTTATTTCAGTCTCCTCAGTTACCTTTAGCTCCTCCTCATCCTGTCTTCTGGCTGCTTACCACAGCAAATTTTTAGTCTTACATACCACACATTTACTCTCTCCCACATGCTTATTTGCACTTCTAGTCCCTTTCTACAAAACCTTAATGTCTCCTGTTTCTTCAGTTCTTTTTCTAGTCCACCTTTACAGCTCTTTTTCATGTCTCTTTTCACTGCTTTAGCTTTCTTCTGCTTTTTATATCTCCATGAACATCACAAACGCTTCCTCCAAAACCTGTCACAATCTGCTGATACCTCCATTCTCCCTTGCTTTTCATGCTGTCTCTTGCTTTTTATTCTCCTTTTTAAAACTAGTTTCCCTTCAGTTGATTCAGCTTGTCCTGGGTGAGGTGGCTGAAAATAATTCAAGGCACTACCATCTTTTCAAGTGGCAGGTTATTTCCAGGCGCAAAGCTAGAAGGGGATGGTTGCCGTCTCATCAAACAGCAGCCTCGAGGTGGCAGCTTTTGTGAATAAATGGAAGTTTGTGATTTTTGGAGCCAGAATCAAAGGTGATGTTACACCGACCTCAGAAGACACAGTAAAATTCTTGATGGTTGCAGAACTTTCATGAACTTGCATAGTTAAACTGGTTTTGCAGGATACATTTATTTATAAACAGCATGTGATTGTGTTTTGCACAATGATCTCTTTAGAAACAGTAAACATTATCACTACTGTTTTTTTACTACGGTCATATTTTTGTGACAGCTGTCACATATAGAAATACAGAAAATATGTCTAACTAACCTAGAGTTTTTAATTGCAAAAAAGATTTCTAAAATACTGACATTTGAATATTACCATAGCTCAGGCAGTTTTCAGTTATACAGATCTTTTTATACAGTCTTACTGCAGTAGATTTTAACCTAGTGAAGTCTCATTCTTCCATAACAGAATGTAGAGATTTTGTTGAAAAATATTTACCCCACCAAAGTTATCTGCAAAAACACTATCATTGAGATTTATGGAGTCTGAGAGATGACAAAATGACTATTTTCCTTACACACATTGATAAATATAATAATTTGAGCAAACTTCCAGACTGAAAGAAAATCATAGATATATAAATGTGCTTCTTTGTAGCTAAAGATCCTCCTACAAATGAACATTTTTAAATATAGGGTTTCACTTCCAGTCCAGATCTTCAGCAATGAACTGTAGAACAAAAGTGGCGATATGTATCAACAAAAATACACAGAAGAAAGAGTGTTGGTTTTTCTAATTACCCCATCTCTAAGACGCTTTTTCACCAAAACCATGAAAATAACATTTGGGTAATTTGATTCTCATTCATCTTTCACAAGGGAGGGAAAATAGAATAAAAGGACATAGTTTATATTATGTTCTCTTCCACACAGCTACAGATTTATGGATTTGTCATTTTTTTCTCTGAAAAAAAAAAGCTTCAAGATCCCAACAATTTGTTCAGTTACAGCAACGAGACAGATACTGCACTTGTCAGTCCACATAAGACACGGTTGTAAAAATGTCATTGGATGCTGCCATCATGCTTACTCACACGTTTTCATCAAGGCTACCACCATTGGCTCCTGACTGCAATTCATCTCAGTAAGAAATACATCAGCAAGAGGAGAGACCAGTCTAGATTTTCCAGCAATCAGGCTATTTTTCCTCAAATACTCATTTATTTTTTTTCAAAGGAATGCTTTGCATTTATCTGAATTTGATTTTGCCAGTACTCTAAAGACTTCCAAATAACCTGATGGTTCAAACAAGTTGTTCCTGGCTCTTCAGCACAATTGTGCTTTAGCAGCAAATGAGTAACTTCCAAGAAATGCAAAAAAATAGAGTAATTTTAGTCTGATATTTTCAGCCAAATTTTTTTTTCTTAGTCTAAGCACAGGGCAAATCAAAAGGCATAAACAAGTCACTGTTTTATGAAAAGAAACCTGCTAGCACCAATCACAGCAAGATAATCATTAAACCCAAATATCAATCTGCCACAAATGGAAACAAGTTTTAAATTAGTACAAATTCAAAATATAAAACAAAAAAAAAATGAAAAATGGGAAAAATTGTTTAGAATCAGCAGATATCAGTGGCCTGTTTTAATATATTGGTTTTATCTGACTTTAGTATATGAGCATTATCTGTGCAGGTAACTAAAACTCATTCATGAGAAAAGATGGAACTAAGGAACGGAAATTACCTTGTTTACTGCTATGAAAGTAGATGTAAGCCCAAAACTGAGCCACTAGATTGTAATTTGTTATAGTTCTAAAATAATCAATAGTCAGAAACTGAAAAAAGCTGCTAAAAAGAAAGAAAAAGGAAAGAAGACAAAAAGGAAATAGGACAGGTTGCAACTTGTTGGATGTGGGATGAGGGGTGGGGGTCTGCCAGATGAAATGGAATAATATATTATCCCTTTGTGGGATGTTGTGTTATGCTTTGATAAAGACTGCAGGGCATTGCTATTTTTCATAATTTGCTCTATGGCTTATAATTAATGCTAGGTTACCACTTTATCACTGGCCTACAGAAATGTATGTGCTTTTTCTTTTATAGTAACAGCTGATGCTTTAATTAATTTTTGAAAAAGTGGATGGGTGAAAGAAGAACCTGATAGTGAGCTTTGAGAATACCAAACCATTGCTCTGGACATGTTCAGTCCCCAGCTAAGATGCAGATGAATAGCATTTTAAGCCACAGTTAACATGATAAAGGTTTTATAAATATTTTCAAGGTAGTTGAAGAATTTAGTAGCATTCACTAAATATTTATGCTGAAATATTTTTTTCCTGAGATAGACAAACAATACAGCAACAACATTGATAATTATATTCATGAAATGCAATATCTGTATGACCCCCTGATACTTTAGATATAATACAGGAGAAGTGTCTTACCTTTTAAGTTATAAACAAACATTCTAAGTATGGACATTGAAATACAAATATTTACTACCCTTTACTCTCTAAATAAATTAGTTTTTGCCTTCTCCACCCCTTTTTGCACTTACTAGATATGTAGTTTGTTATATTGAACAAAAGCACAGGTATGTACTTCTTTATTCTAGCAACTATCAATAGCATGTACCTAATACATCATATTGAATGAAAGACTTCATAAATCAGTTATACAAGGGATCATACAATGCTTTTAGTGAATTTCCAGAGAGTCATAAAAACTATAAATCAAGGTATTTTTGATTAATCAACTCACAATATCAGCGTTTGCCAATAGTTATCTGTTGTGTCCTTTTGACTGGATGCACACTAGGGAGAGGGCTATCATTTGCCAGGAGGAGGTTTAAGCAAGAAAAATAGGGGGAAAAGCCTACTACACTATTATACATATCCACAAGACTCCCAGTATCTGGTAGAATGGAGCAGAGCTTAAGGCATAAAACAATCTGACGTACAGTCTCCAATTTGCAGTAGAAATAACAGAAGCTTTGAATGGTGAAGTAAAAGAGCAAGCAAATCCTAGTTTTCCAAAAGGTAAGGGAGTGCTAAACAAACACGGAACTAAACACACATTCAAATCCTTCTACCATCTCATCATGCTCTTTAGATAAACTGAGCGCTGAAGTTAGTAAGATAGCTTCCTTCTCTGGATCTAACAGTGTATGGATATAAGGGAGCAGAATCTCAGATTTGCCTATGTCTTGAAGCCTACATGCCTGCATTTAGCAAGGAACCACCACAGATTCATTTTTCCAAAGAAAATGCTGTTGAAGAGAGAAATCCCATGCACATTGTAAAAGACATTTGACATCAATATTTAATTTTATTAGTTATACTACAGGTACTCTAGGGAACCTGATGGAAAGCCTTCTTAGTATTGATTAGAATTCAGCAATCCCACTGCACACTGTTCAAAAAATTATTCAATTACAATTAATTTTTCAATTCAGAATAATTTAAAATTTATCATGAAAAGTTAATAAAAGTACATAAGCTTGGAGCACACTGGGATTTATAACTCTGAGATAGAAATACTAACTAGAAATTACTATGATTTTTAACTTGCATAATCAATGGTTTTAATTCATTCTATTTGCCTGCACAAGATTACAGTAATGGTGTGGTTTTAGTGGTTTGTGCAAACTTCAGAATTACCTTTTTTATGTGTGTAACAGTGAAAGATGACTATAAGTAATACTGTGCTTTCTCATTTTCACACAAAAGAGATTGAAAAGGAATGGTAATGACCAAATTCCTAATCAAAATGCAATGAATATATAAGAGTTAATATATCTGACTTTGAAAAAAGATCATTCTGTTATCAGCTTTGTCATGTCAGAAGCCTCTAGATATCTGTCTTCTCTGTGGCATACAGTGGGTTCCTTTGGGCTATCCTCAATTTATAAATGTTATATACTTATTTTCAGTACACTGTGTTTCCAATAAAGAATCACCTAGAACAAAAGTATCTATAGAAGGATTTGGGTTCAAAACAGATAGCAGTGCTTATTTTTAAAGTCTCATGAAATCAAAAGCAGAACAGATTACAAAGTCTTTTAAGACCAATGATGTTAAAGCTCACAGTTACCTGCATTCGACTTATTTATGTGAAAATTTTTGATGCTTTCTTATGACATGAAATGCTGGACTGGCAAATTTGGAGCACTGTGTATAACAACAATCAAACAATATGTGTATAACAACAAACAAGCAATAAAACAAAACAGCATTCAGGTATTCAGCATAGGAAATAGCTGCTTGCTTTTTCTTACAGAAAACTCAGAGAAACAGATTATTTTTATTTCTGGCAGTGGAAAACTGTATCAAGACTTATTCTTCCCGCCTGTTTCAGGTACCTCAGACCACAGATCGAGAGAAAGATCATGCCAAATAAAAAATTGAAAAGAAGCAGGTGAGTTGTGCAAAATTCCTAAAAGGAAAGCCAGCAGCAGTCAAGAGACTCCCATTGGACACCTGTAATTTTAAATTTCTCATTAATACTGTTGTCCTACACAAGAGATTAACCCCCCTAACAGCACCAGCATTTAGTTTGAAGATTAGGGCAATTGTCTCAGACTTCCCCGTTCGGATCCTGTCCTGTCTCACTGCTCAGGCCCCCCAGAAAGAAGAGGACCTGTTCTTGCAAAACAGAAAAGAACGAAGCTAAAATTTTGTGCAGCCAAAGTAGCTGGTCCAAGACAAATGACGTAACAGAAAAAGATGACCATGTAAAGCTTATGGAACTTCATCCAGCCCATAAAGTTAGGCTGCATGGTAATTTGCAATATTTGGCCAAGATATTTTGAAAATTTGGAATCCCATAGTTGGTAACACACCTTATTTAGGCACCTTTGTTATTTCTTTTCACTTCATTTTCAAAAGTGCTTGAGTAGCCTGCAAGAAGTGGAGGTGAGAGCAAAAAATGAGCAATTTTCAAGGAAGTAGTCAGTTACAGAAAGCAGATTTAAGAGGAATACATAAATGACGGATTTTACTTCAGTAAAATTTGCAGCAGGTAATGAATAAGCACTGGCTCATCTGCATATCTTATTACAGCAGTTTGAGGGGTTAGGTTCATCCTTTGTAGGGTTTTTCATAACTACGCATAATTTTAAGGTATACGATACTATAATTTTTATTTCCAAACACAAACTTTCAAAGACAATGTCTTAGGTAGCAAAAACCAACTATAAACTGCCTTTTCCAAATACTTTAAACTAATACAATAAGATCTAGTCTAAATTAATAAAATTATTACCAGGTAATGTGAAGGATTCTACTGTTGTTTTAAGGATATCCTCTAAAGACTCAATAATTAATTGGCAGCTGAAAAGAAAATGAACAAATGTAGATGGGAAATTGATTCACTTTTAAGTCAACAGTGGCAAATTGTTGGGAGGGAGCTTTTGGGAGGAGGTGGTGGAGATGATGTTCGAGGTCTTTTTTCACCTGAAGTGAAACACACGTGGAAAGTTTTTTAAAGCAACGTTTTGGATGAAGAATTTGCATAAACCTGCTAAGCAAGTAAAACCCCAGCATGTTGGTGAATATCTGACAGAATGTTTAAAAAGGCAGTCTTGCATATCTGGGCATTATATATCATAGACAAAAGCTTATATCAAATAGTGCAGTGGGGCAAGGATTTCATAGTGCTATTTTCTTGCTGCACACTGGGCAGGGACTTTTCATTTCACACATCATCATTCACAGTTTGCTGCAGTGACTCAACACAGCCAGAACATGTCAACAACACACAAAGTGAAATATTTCAGTGTGGTTTTCCTTTGGAAAATGAGGGACATGGGATTTTGATTTCAATTACCTTATGTTACAGTGGGAAGAAGTAGGAAACGAAAGAATCATGTTTTCTGGTTTGGTAACGACCAACCATATCAGAATCATGTTCTAAACCCTGCTGTCAGCAAGGACAGAAATAGCTATTTAAGGGTAGAAACAACATACATAATTAGATAGATGAAAGTTGATGGCCAGCCCTACTGTCCCATAATAAAAAGCAATTTCTGAGCTGACATCAATAAGCAGGTTCATTCTTGCCATTCTCATCAAGGACATAATAAGCATTGTTTAGAGGAAGGAAAAGACAATTGTGTGACATAAAAAAAAAAAAAAAGATAGAAATATCCTCTATCCAGACAAAATAACAAAATACAGTTTGTGTATTCTGAGTCTGAATTCTCTCCCTATCACCTCCAATCCATCTTAGTCAATATCTGGTATTTTTAAGAGTGAGAGTCATTGCTGAAACACATGGAAAAACAGCACCAAATTTTTTGCAGGATGAATAGCCAGCCCAAGGCAAGAGACATTACACTATGTTCATGAAAAATCAGGTGAAAGCACCAGCTTTGAATAAGAAAACTTCTGGCAGAGCCCTCATCTGAACTGGTAATTCAATTTTAATGTGATTTTTAGTGAATCATTCATATTGGTTATGGCTGTAGCTGACTGCAGCACCTTTGTGACTCTTTATGTCATCTTAGATCAGATTTTGGAAGATAGATGTGAAACAGCGATATCAAATGCAACTTGATGCTGACCATGTTCCTAACAACACACATGTGACCTATTGCCAGATGGAAGATTATAGCAGCCTAAAAAAATTCCCCAAATGCAAATCCAGAGCAAATGATGGATTTTTAAAATTATTATTACATAATTACAGAAATTACAGAAATTATAAAAACTATAAGATTATGTGCCATCCACTAGTTTGATTTAAAACTGAAGTCTCTGGAACCACATCATAAGAGTAAGGGGAGATTCAGACACCAGAACACACTGAATAGCAATTTCTACAGAGTAAATTATGATGTTCATACTGTTTAGAAAATTAAAAGTCACAATTCAAGGAATATTGTTCTTAACTACAGTATGACTATACTAAGAAATATTTCCCAAGTTACCCAATTTACCCAAGTTACCCAATTACCCAAGTTACCACCCAAACTTTTCAATCACATTAACAACAGTAATTCATACTGTAATGGCCATTTAAAAGGGTTTTCAGAGTTTTGATGCACAATTAGTTTTTAAACTGTTTTAAAAATTAAAATTGTTTTGTAAAAAAGTATGGTCAATGTTCAGTTTTGAACAGTAGTCAGACACCGGATTGCTTTCACATGGCAAGGAGGTCTTTAAAGACATTTCAAATATCACTAATTAATCTCACCCTGTGGGTAAAACAGTAAAAAAACTTACACACAATGAGCTTATTCCATAGTTACACATGGCACATAGTCATAGGAAATTTAAACTCAGGCACTTCTTACTTTTATGGCTATGTTCTAGCCAGTAATCTAATTTTTCATCTCTGTAGCGTAAAGAATACCAATGAAACTGGTAGCTCATTTAAGACTAGAATTATTCTTAAATGTATATCTGCTGGACACCCCATAGGATTAGTTCAAAACAGAAATCTAAAAAGTAATCTCTCTTCTATCCTCTTAAAAACCCAAATCTCTACTCCCTTTCACACAGTCAATGCTTACCCACTAACCTGGTATTTATGTATTTATCAGCATCCTTCAGTTCAGACTGGCCGTTTGAAAATGAAAAGCAATTCTGTGATGGGATCGTAGAGAAGGAACCTCCAGCCAATTCACACTCCAGTGAAGAACTTATACCAGAGGGCTGTAGGTTGATACAACTCAAGAATTAAATGGTATGGTATTATTGCCTCCACCTTGGTTTTAATTTGCATATATTTTCACAGAACAGTTGCAAAAACATAGTGTTCACCTGATGTACTGTATAATTTGAGATGATTCTCTGTAAATCCCTGTTCAGTGCAGCCCTACAAGACTTCTCATGTGTTTAAGACTATAAGCTGGTGAGGGCATGCACTGTGGAGCTGGTTCCACAGAATCCTCCTCCTGCTCAGCACCACCACTGTTCTCAGTCCCAGAGTGCTGATCACTGAGCAGAACTGGTGTCAGACATATACATGTTGCTAAAGTCAAGGGATAGCAGAACAAACTCATTATTTCAACACATCCTTTTTCTCCAGCAAGCTCAGGGCTGATTTTACACTGCCCTCCCTCCAAAGGAAAGTGTGGGCAAAAGCATTGCTGGTTTGATTTGATAGCACTTTCATGCTATCTTCAGAGAATTGAGACTTAGTTCAGTTTGAAAAAGGGATTTTTACATTATTCAATTTTAAGCATAGTGTAATTGTATAAACTGGAGCTATTCAATATCTTATTTTATTGCTTACAAGAAAACATAATTGAAGATTGAATTTTTTTATAAACTATTGCTTGCCAAACTATCAGGTGTCAAAGGTTAACAGTACTGTCTGCTCCTTAAAACACCTTGGAGATGTCAGAAAAGCTGAAGCCCTTAGAGATTTCAGATGCTTCCACTTGAAAGTCTATCCAAATAGTGATTAATTAGTGGTTATTTCAACAGTGAAAAAAAAACTACCTGTAACTTAATAAATGCTTGTTAGTGGAATACATGTTTCTGCAGTGATATTCTGTGCTTGTAAATCACATGTACCACATGCACCTTATTATTATAATTACTAGGAAAAATATTTTTCATTAAATTATCAACTTTTTCTCAGTAATAAGTCCACACTGCATTCATGGCATGTCAAATAGTTTCGTTTCCTTCTATTGTTTTCCACTGGGTAGAATAATTCACTGTTAAATCTGCTTGTGATGTGTTTCCAGATTGAAGGAGCTCTTTCTCGACTGTTGGAGGGAGGGAGAGGTATTTAAGAATAATGGGGAGAATTCCCTTCTCGGAGTCACAAACCCTTTGAGCGCAGCCCTGCTCTTCTAGGTCAATACAATGCTGCCATCACATGGTCCACATTTGGTACAGCGCCCGGAAAGGAGAAGTTTTCCAATCCAACACAGGGGCACTTAAACCAAATAGTTGTACAGACACTCACTACACACACACGTAATTAAGAGCTAGGTATCAGTGATGCTTGTCAGAAATCTAATAAGACCTATTTTTTTCTTGTATCATTCCCTGGATACACAGAAGCCCGGCTTTCAGAGTTTAGCAATTTACAATTATTTCTGACTCCTACAACTGCCAAGGGAAAGTTGATCATACTACAAAACAGACATCCCAGCTGCTGAAACCAGACACAGGCAGAACAAGACAAAACCTTTTCTTTATGCTGACAGCAAGGCAGAATTAACAAAGTCAGATGGCTATAGACATGGTAACAGGCACACCCTTCCATATCAAGCACTTGCAGGATTATACCTACCATGAAACTTTTCAAAGATATCTCACCTAATTTAAAAGACCGCAGTATGCCTCAGCATGACCATTCATGCCTTACTTTAGGTATCATGTCAAATTTTTTTTATTCATCACACAAACAAGGGAGAGATGGAATCAAAATAATGAAATTACTGTAAAACAACACTAAGTACTGTAAATGTTATTAATTGTGAATTCACAGGAAGATTCCAGCCATAAGAAACTAAGGGTACATCTATTTGAAATAATGATCCCCAAATCCCTTTAAAACTATCCACAAAACTTCATGAAATTTATATGAGAATGAGAGAAATCATGCAACAGAGTATTTACCCTGAAGGAAAAATGAAGACTAAGGAAAACCTAGATAGATCAGGTATGAGAAAAGAGTATTTGATCAAGTGGAACCCATCCCCACCTTTACAAAAAATAATTAAAAAGCACATAAAGAGGTGGTTTCTACCTTGTGCTTCATGTCTGACACTTTCTTTGCTAAAGATGCAGCTACCACAAAAGGCTTTGTGCCCTTGTAACACGAGTCAAGAGACACTGATGCAAGTAAGAAAAGCTCATGTCTGTTAATGGATAGGTAAGTTTGCTACATGCACTGCTAAGGATACTTTACAGAGAGCTTTCTGTTATTTAGTGAAAACTGTCTGATGTGAGCCAGCACAGAAATGGAATGGTTAATAAAGTATTTCTATTTTAAAATAAAATCTTGTTTCTTCTACCAGCAAAATTCTTGAAGCATTCTCATTTCTTGTGTGGTTTTGTGGCAGCTGCAGAAACAACTGTAGTATTATCACAATATTAAGATAAACCATCAACTAGTCCAGCAAGTTATACATCTTTCAGTTCCAAAATTCACCAACAATTTTACCTACTGGGACATATATCTCCCATTCAAAACTACACAACAGTTAAATGCTTGGTTGAAAGGCATTTTTTCCCTCTGACCACTGTTGTAGCAAAGCATAGAAATTCCAAGATGTTTCTAAGAGTTGTTTGTTATTTTGAAGTTGAATATAAGGCATTGGCTACTTTGTTATTTTTTATTAAGCTATATTAGGAATATATGGCGGGGAAAAAAATGGGAATTTTTTGTTAAAATCAAATGGTTTGTAGTGTAACAATGTGCCATTATTTCCTCACAGTATCAATAATGTTAACTTTCACACACATCACTCTGTCTACTAGTTAATGGAAAATGAGAATTGCCTAGCACACCTATTGGAAACTGCAGCCACAGGCTCTGTAATTGAAGGTCAAGTCACGATGCTAACAAAAATTTCACTCACTTTTTCTAACTTGCCACAATAATGTTATCAGCTTCAGAAATGTGTGATGGTCCTACTTCACACCCAGCAGTGAACAGATCAAGAAGATATTATGAGCTGCTCTTTACATTAGGTGAAAGTGCACCTGGGCAGTTCCTGAGTTTTTCACAGTAGAGCTGTGATACTTCGCTGTAGATACTTTGCTGAGACTGTGTAAGAGCTTGCTTCAGGGCTCATGAATAAGGAAGTGAGCTGTTATTCCCAGGTCATTTACTCTTTTTTTTTAAGTTGGATAACTTCTTATGTCTATTTCTACTTCAAACAGAGCCATGAAAATAACATTTTCTTATGTAAATAGACTGGACAGATTACAGGAATCCTACTAAATATTGATTTTGTAAAGGCAGTAGCTCAAGACATGGTTGTTTGAATTGTGTTAAGTAGTGACTTAAACAGTGATTTCAAAAAATGAAAGTGTAGTGGTATGCATTAAAATAATATGCTTTATTGCTCCATATTAAACAATGATTATGAGCATAACCTAATAGGACTGTATTTGAGGGCAGGTGAATACATTTGAGAGGAAAAATGAATGCTGTACTTTCCTAAAATGCTGCTTAAACAAGTCTTGTCCTGTATTTGCTTCTTATAAAACAAGTGTTACCTATTCCAAACATACCATCAAATCCAAAGACCACCACTTACAGCATATTCTAGGTAAATGCCTGTATCCCCATGATCCCATTAGGTGGGTCCAGAATGCAGACACATTCACATTTGTCCCATTGCTCAGTGCTACATCTTCAGGTCTATATACCAGACATCCTATACTAGGCCTATACTAGCTGAACGTGGGGAGAAAGAATAATCTGCTTCAGTTTTCCAGTGACTGTTCTTTTATCTGATAAGGCCAGCCAGCAGGTGCATTGATAAGTGGCCTGGGCCAGGCTCCATTCCTGCCTTCCTACTGTGAGAAGAGATAATAGATCCATTTTATTGTACTTATCCTACACAGCCTGGCCTTTAATTGCCCAGGAGAAGTATAGAGGATCTTGTTCTTCCTCTCCTTTCTCTTTCCCTTTCCCTCTCTCTCACAGACACTTTGAACTAATTCCATCTTGCCTTGAAAAAGTCATTTAAGTTGGCAAGTCCCTATAGTAAGGGGTATTCTCATAAATAAAACATTTTAGTCTGCAAGATTTTTGTCCATGATTTTAGTACCTTTTGAGCTATGTGATTTTGCCATGTGGGATAGGAAATCCATTTTTATATGCCAGTAAATGAACACTGGAAAACTGTACTCATGTGAATATACTCTTTTTTGGAAAAATAATTGTGAAAAACATCTTTCATTTTTCTTCATTGTTATGGTGAAAACTATATAGACAAATGATTCATGAAAATTTGCAAAACTGTTTTAACTACCTGTCTTTATAAATGTTGCAGCTTATGCAGTTTTCATGGAAGCTATTCTTCCCAAGTACCACAGCATTACTTAGGAGAGCTGTTGCTTTATTACGTATATTCTCATCCTTATTCTGTCTGTTAGGGGTTTTTTGTAGGTTTAGCTCAAGCCATAATGTTAAAAACTGTTAAGCAATGTTAGAAGGTGGTTTTTTTGTGTGTTTAATACATGCTCCCATCAGGTAAATGTGCTTTCCATTATTAAATTCAATGGCTTATAATGTCTTTTTGTCTTGTACAATCCAGAATATTCTCTAATAGAAATCTACATCAGTCCTTAATTGTCTTTGCTGAATGACTTTACCGCTTCTATTTTCCTCAAAAAAACATGTCAGGGGGGTCATGATAGTATCAGTAGAAGATGAAGGAAATAGCAGTACTCAGATTCTCCAGCTCCACTTATCACTGTAAGCCAAAGTATCACCATTTTCACTTTGTACCCATGACATTCAGCCTCAGAGGATTGCCTTATATAAATCTCCAAGAAAACTCTACCAGTTTTGACTTCCACTAAACCAGATTGTAAATCCTTGTGCACTGTCTCTGCTTTAACATGATGCACTACAAGCACAAAGACCACCTCCCTTTGACAGTTTTTAAGAAGTGATGGCAACCAACAGTTCTGCTTCTGAATAGGAAGCTACACATAGTACTGAAGAGCTCTGTAGAAAACCACTGTTGCCTGTACAGAACTAAAGCATATTGCTTCTGTTCCCGAAAATATTCTGAATGTTATCCATGCGATGAATGATAGATTGATAACACGTAACTTAACAGAAGCTTTGCCATTGGCATAATTGTGAAGGACTCAATCCAGGAGACCTTCCATATATCCAGGCATTTGCAAGACAAAAATACAGGGTAAATGCTGTGTGGCTTTCACTTAAAGTGACGTGGAATGAAAGTATTCATTCCAGGTCCTAATCTTTAATGTAAGAGAGTTTTGTGGGGATGTCATGTTTCCAGTCATTCCAGGCATTCAAACCTTTAGGTATTGCTTTTCTGTTCTTGTCTCTGGGACCTTGTCCTACAGTAACCAGATGCTGTGACACTGGTTATATGCTCTACCTGAGCATGTTAAAACTATAAACCATTTAGAAAACCCATTGTAATTGTAGCAGTTTAAAAGCTTTGGCTGTTACTATAAATTCCACTCCAACTAAATCTGGTAACACTTTGTCAAAACAAATATTGTGAGAAGGCCCTGTGGTGGAGAGCATGGTTCTGATTAATTCATGCAACAATGAGGCAGCCTTTTTAATTGATAGTGATTTGCGAACTTTCTAAATCTGTAAAACTTCAGTAGGCTTCAGCTTCCAGTAAATACCAGTGTCTATTTTTACATCACAGCTTCCATTTAAAAGAAAACCAAATGCATCAGCCTGCAGCTGCTAATGCTTCAAACACCAGGAAAAAAAAAAAAAAAAAAGGCTTTTATTCCACCTACCATGCAGTAGGAGTGTTGCCCCACTTCATTGCTTAAGGACTAAGTTGCAGGCTCTTTTACCTGGCCTGCTCTAACCAGAAAGAGAAAATAGATTTATTTTTTTTTGTCAGAGCATCATCTAGAGATCAACTATTTATCTCTGACTAATATCTTGACACAAACCTATCTAAAGATCAATAATCTAACCAGACAGGAGTGAGAGAGAGTGAGAAGTAGCTTTTACTTATCCTTTACTTATTTTACTTATCCTTTACTTATCCTTTACTTATCCTTCCATACCTATCCATTCGACCACACTGCCTGATCGTGGTGTGCTCCTAGATTTGATTAAATACCGCTCATGTAAGTTACAGCAACTTCACCGGGTTCCTATCACAAGTTCTGGAAATCTGAAAATTTAATACTAATAAATTGTGTGATGCCATTATGCTCTCAGCATAGCCTCTTTGCTAGCCTATGTATAAATGCAATGACATACACAGGAAGAGCCCCAGGCACTGGTAGTCTGAATGGAGAAGCTGGGGAAAACTGTTATGACATCAACATAAAAGGCAGGAAGATTAAACATTTTGGGTTAAAGTACTGGTCATATCCCTGTCTTTTCACACCTGCTCCACATCCCTTTTTCTGAGAAAGTTTAGGTCAATATCAGCCAGAGGAGGAGGGCTCTCTTCAGAGCTGGACTGAGCTGCCCACAGGCTCTTCCAGCTGTTTTAAATAGAACTGATCTCCCAGTCTTCTGGGTAAATTGTGCCAGTACATAACCACTCCTAACACCTAAATCTAGGTGAAACTTCTCTAGCTTCAACTGGTGTCTGCTGCTCTTCCCATCACTGTGCACCTCAGAGAAAAGTCTGGCTCCACCTTCTCTACGACCACCCAAAAGTTCATGCAGACATCACTAAGGTCTTCCATTTGGCACCTTTTCTCCAGCCTGAAGGAATTTGGCTCTCCCAGCCTCTGCTTGTATGTTGTATGCTCCAGCCCTCTGACCACCTCAGTGGCCTCCTCCTGCCATTTGTCAAAATGCCTCCTGCACTGGAAGGTCCAAAAGTGGCAATAACCCAAACACAGCTTCACAAGTGCTAAATTCTTGGGAAGCATCACTTTTCTCAACCTGCCAGCCTCGCAAGTCCACATGCTTGCAAAATTCTTTTCTAAAAAGCTGAATTCCAGATAGTCAGTTGCAGCTTGTGCTGTTGCAAGAGACTCTCCCCATATGCAAACTTGGCAACATGAAGTTGCTGATATCTCGTTCCTTCAGCTGATAACAGACAATGTTATTTTATAATTGTATTTGCTTCCATCCTCTGCTCCAGCTTAAAAAAAAAAAAAAAAAAAAATGAAGCCTTTCCATTCTGTCATTAACCATCCAGATTTTTCTGTGAATTTGAATTGTCTGACAATACCAGCCATAGCAAATACAAAGATCAGAAGCGACTTCATTCATACAAGCAGCATGTCCAGATTTGTACGAACACAGATATAGAGCATGAAACCAAATTAATAACCTCCTTAAAACAGGATTAATTCTATATTTTCATATGCACTCAGAAACTTCTTTATGTAGGATAAAATTTTGCTAGAACATGGATTTTGTCCATGTCAGTGGCAGAAGCTGCACAATATTCTACAGTATTTTCTTCTTCTTCCCAACATGGTTTTTAGCTTGATAACCAGAAAAGGGTTTTTGTATCCAGATAACAATGCTTCCAGCCACACTGACAGATACTTATGTATTCTGTGTTATAAAACTCCATATTAAAATCAGGTAACTCTCCTGGCTCCACTTCTGATCCACAGCTATTCCTACAAAAGTTGTAGCAATGAGTAAACAATACGAGTACCTCGCCACACCACCACTGTGCACAGCGAGCACTGAGTGAATGCAGCAAGCACTCTTTCTTGCTTGAACTGACTCCAGGTTTCACATCTTGAAGAGTTTATCTTTTGCAGTCACAGCTACTCTTACTAGGAACAGCTGACTCCTCAAGAAATTTGCAAGACTTTTAAGAAAAAAAAAAAAGCATCTTTAAAGTGTTTAAAATCCAACTCAAATTTCTGAGGCAATTCTTTCTTACAAAGCAGAAATTGAGAAGACAGCCTTAAAATTAGCAAAAGGATATCCCGGAAACACATTTTCCCATGAAATGTGGAAACCTGTAAAGTTATATTCAGGGCAGTACCTGTGACAAGGTGAAGGAATGAACTATGTATATTCAGAGTTGTGTTACAGAAGGTTTCAAAAAGTACAGTTAAACCTAGCTTGGGTTTGAGTAAGTTGTCAGGAGCTGCTGGTTAAAGCTGACTCCCCTGACAAGGAGGGCACTGAACAACACAGAGAAAATGCTTCAGGATGTTTGGCTTCTACAAGGTCTAGCAAAAGCCTGCAAAGGAAAGGTTAAATGTTAGGAAAGAGAAAATGTGTGTGCAAACCTTTATTGCTTCTGCCTTTCCCTTTGCATGCTATGTACCTTTTAGTGAATTAATAAATAATGTTTTATTTTGAAGAAGCTGGTTTTGACCTATTTGAACCAGCCAGTGTAACAAGTCCCCAGACTAAAGGGGCTTACATGTGACCAAGGCAGCTGAGCCTGTGCCCTTAACTCTGTTTGGGAGAAGGAGGGCTGTGGGACTCAAACCAAGTCCCAGAGGGATGTGGAAGTCAGGACAGCAGCTCACAGGGATGCACTCTCAAACCGGGATGAAAGGACCCCAAAGCACTGCTCACCTCTCAGCTCCCCTGACATGCCCTGGACCCTGTTTTGCCTTTAGAAATAGATATATACCTTTGTGAAGAAGCTTTCATTCATTAGCCTCAGACAGGGCATTATCTACAGAGGTTAATGAGCAAGACAGAACTGTGATGGCCAGCCAATATCCTGCCTCACGAGGAAAGCTGAAGCAGTCATTGGTACCAGCATATCATTGTTAGAGAAAATATAAAATTCAAGTGAAAAAATAATCCAAGTTCCCACTGTTGGGTGCATAACTCAGTTTCCATAAAGCCCTGTATATAAAAATGGTTGCTTAGCTAGTACTACAGAAACAGCAGCCATAGGAAGCTGGTTTTGGCAAAGGATCCAGCTGTTGGGTTAAAAATAATCTCAATGAAAGATGAAAAAGTAGCAGGTTCCAAAGGAAGAAATCTGATAAAATTAAAGTGTAATAGACACTTCAAACTGTGTGATCTGACCTAATAAGTTATTAATAGGGAACCATTACTCCTCATACATTTTTTATGAGGAAGGCATTGCCTTTTTGTCAAGATTAGTGGATTATAAAATATTTGTGCTACACAATATAAATGACCCTACCTATTAATAAGTCTCTGGAAAGATATGCTTAAATTGAATTACATTAAGAAGAAAACTGCCAACAGAAAATTAGGCATAATTAATGGGAACACATAAATAAACCAGAGATAGAAGGAAAAGGACATTCTCTTCATTGATCATTTTGAGGATTAATTGCTGATATGCTCTAATGACATACCAACTATTACTGTTTTTATAAGGATCATTTCACAGAAGATGAAATCCGTGTAACTATGAATATGTATCGCAATTTATTGCCAGAAGAAAATTACACTGATCACATACCTCTAATTAGTCAGGATAGTTCTGAAGGCTTAAAGAGACAGCTTAAAATGTAATAAGCAATAAATGCTCATTACATTCTCTCAGTAAAATAGATTTATAAACTTTTTTTGCTGATATTCAAATACTAAGCTTTCCCTGCATGTTTACAGAACAAGCCACACTGAAAGTGAGGACATAGGCAACATCACTGTTATTTTCCAGATCCTTTCAGAACAGCGATACCTTGGAGATGAAGGAAATTATTTTTCACGTGTCATTCACATAATGGACAAAGTGAATAGAGTTACACAATGAACAGGCACTCCAGTCTTCTCTATTCGCCAGCTTATATAAGGTTTCCTTGGATATCACAGAACTGCCTACAGTGTGTGCAGCCACGTTCTGGTTTTCACAGACTCACAGAAACTTCCGAAGGCTTTCATTATTAATTGGGAATACAAATATAAAGATTCATCAAATAATCTTTTAAACAAAATCTACAGATTGTAAATAGAAAAATTATTTTGCTCTCAAAGTAAAGTCCTCCAAATAAAATAATTAATTAAAAAATAGTAGTTAAATGAGGCCCTTTTTTCTAGGTGGAAGAAAAGAAAGAGGACCCATTCATTAGAAATAATCCACCTGAAACAAAACACCTTACACTAATCCCCTAAAAACCTTATCTACTCTTTGACACTGTTGTAACAAACACTTCCAAAGTACTGTGCCAACATTGCTCATGTGTTCAGTGGATTTTAATTAGAGCTCTGAAAGCTTGGGAAAACTGGCCGAGCAAGCAAGCTTGCTCTTTTCAGATGGCAGTACAACTGTCCTTTTACCCACCTTCCAATCATAACATATGTTTAATTAAAATCTATGCAAATAATGGAGACAGAAGAGAAAAATTTCCTTCCCACAAATTAGTGAGGAAAACATGATTAAGAAGGTGCATAGCAAGCTGAAGAAAGCAACACATGTTGTTCTTTAGTTGTACTCTGATCTGAATGTCTATGGTTAGGTCTTGGGGAACCATTCTTTGTGAATGGTGTGAATGGCTTCATGTAAGAGCCTCTTTAAATGCCTCAGAGACAACAGAGATATGTATGGATTATTAGCAAAAGGAAAACTACATCAGATAAGGGCACAGAGAGAGGCATAGAGAGAGTCCTGAATTGTTCTGCTGTTGGAGTAGTAATCACCTCAGATATTTGTCAGATAAAACCTATTTTTCTAATTCACCATGAGAAAATGCCTATCCATCTGTCACCTTTACTAAAGCAAACCAGTCCACCTCATCAAGCAGGTTAGCATACAGCTTCTGTTCCTGCTATGCCATCAGTCTCCTAGACTAGAAAACACTCCCACTTTGCTCTTCTTTTGGATCCTCCTGAGGTGTGAGAATCACATTCACAACAATTAAGGGAGGAGAGAAAGGGTCCGGCCACAGGTAAATGCTGCAAGAGCTAAGGGAGGAAAGCTTTGGGCCAGTTGAGTTGTGATCACTCCAGTCAGGAAATTCAAGCTTACTAGGGAGAGAGGGAAGATGAAAAAGATTAACTGAAGCACAGTACAGAAAACACATCAGTGATAAAAAGAATATGAAAGAAGAATAATGAATAAAAGCAAAGGAATAAAACGGGGGGGGGGGGGAAGGAGACTTAGCAATAAGAAGGAAAAATAAAACACAAAAGTGAGAAGGATGGCAGTCATGAGGGTAACCATAAATCAGTCACATCCTATAGTCTACTCTGATGCCCAGTTAGTTATTGAAGCAAGTTTGAAGATAAAAAATATCTGTTAAAAAAGATAATAAGACTTCTTCACACAGTATTTCATCAGGATTTGAACCTGCAAAAAAAATTAAGAACACTGAGCCTAAAATTGTTGTTAAAAGTTAACAATACTGAGCCTAAAACTGTTGCATTGCTTTTGAAAGCGAGACTATGGAAAAGTTCATGTCTCAGGGGTACCAACTACATTAATTTTTGATATAATGATTCATATAATTATAAAAATAAGCACTTTAGAGAAAATAATAAATTCAAAATATATGTAGAGGTCTAGACACAATGTGAAATAATTCAAGATGATTTTTAGTTAGTATTACTAGATGGCTCCTCGTATTAAATAAGACTACTAACACTATATTCCTAAGAGCTGCTGTCAGGAGGGGTACTACTGAGCATTTCCAAATGCTCAAGAAGTTCAACAAATGCTGAACACCAGTGCTGAACATTAAATAACTTTGTGATTAACTAGTGTATAAATGAAAATTCAAGAGCAATCATAATCTCTATTTATGTGCTGAAAAGAGAGGATGAAGTTTCTTATTGAGGCACAGGGTGAAAAAATTAGGATAGAGGTTCAGGAGTTGTTTTTTCAAAAACTGATTACTAGGTACATCTGGACTTCTGTATTTGCATAGATGTGATTCCTTGGTCTTTCAGCTATATTTAGCAGATTGAAAAGACAGCAAAACAGAAATTGAGAGATTATGTTGATACACAATAGCAACTACTAAAAAGCACAGCTCTTCTGGAGTCTGGAGTCTCCTGTCATGATCTCAGGGGTTACATACGTTGTAATGAAGATTTTCCGCAGAATCTGAAGATTTCCCTATTCTACTGTCATTTTTAAAAAAAGGGGAAGTGATTTAAATCTTGAGAAGAAAGCTGCCACCTGCAGTTTGAATGCCTACAAGAGAATAAGTAAAAACCTGCATAGGAATCAAAAGTTTCATCAAGTTGTTGGTTATATTAGCAGGTGAAAGATTCTTTCGAAGTACCTGGCAAGTTCAAAGCCATGTATTCAAAAGCTCTATTTAGTGAGCTAGAGAAGCTTTCCATGTTATCACTGGATGAAAAGAAATCAAAAGTATTTGCTGATCGGTTACTGATAATTAGCTACAGTTTTTGCAATTCCTCTTCAAGTTTCTCATGGAAGGAGGTCAGCTTCAGGGTGGTGGTAGGTACCACACACACTTCTGGAGGCAGCTATCAAAGAAGATTCAGAAAACCCATTCCCATCCCTAAGAGAGATCATTCTTAAACAAGAAGTCTTAACTGCAATTTCACCCACAGCACTGAATTCATAATCATCTATACATGTAGTTCAGTGTGTCCAAAACATATTATCTTTTCCTCTTGTGAGAAGTTACCAAACTAGCATCGCCTATAAGACATTCAAAGCCCACCTTAAAAAAAAAGTCAAACAACCTTATAGATACTACTTTACTGCCTTAGTCTTTTAGCTTTCAATACTCATAAATATATATACAAAAAGAATATATTTCCCTAACACTTTGTCCAAGTAATTTCTATGTCTTTTCTTATCCTATTTGCTAGGATAAGAAAAAATGAAAAAAGCTATGATATGCTTCAAGAACTGACTGTTTAGCTTTACTGTGCCTAAAATATCCACTTTAAGAAACTGTGTTGTTAAATTGATTTGCATGTGAATTTGGCTATGATCGGCAGAAGCAGCTACTAACTGGGAAAAAAAGTGCAGAACTGGTAATCAGTAAGGACTCTGCCTCCATTTAACTTCACTTAGTACAAAAGCTGTGAAAATCAAAATAAGTAAAATTCAAAGTCTGTTCTTGTACATTGCACATTCTTATAGTTTAAGCCCAGACAGTAACTCAGAACCACACAGCTGCTCACTCACTCTTCCCCTTCTTCACCCCCTGCTCTCGGAGGGGATTCAGAGGAGAACTGAACCCAGGACACACAGTCAAGAGTAGTTTGTCTCTAACAAGTTAATTTAACTCCTTTAGTCAGGTCCACATCCATCAGGACGCTAGATTTGGGTGTGGTAAGGGAGTTTCCAAAAGTTTTAGTAGCTCCGAGTTTGAATCTTGAGTTGTCCCTGCCTTTATGACTGAATGAGTATTGACTGTTTTTCAGATACATTTTTGGTTAAAACTGTATATTCCAAACACAAATAAGTTGTGTTTTAAAAATTCCTGTCAGAACTTGCAATGGCAGAGAAAGCACTTCTTATGAGAAGCACAAGATACTTGGTCTGATAATACTCAAGACCGGTTTCTTTTCTAATTTGTGAAAGGCACAGCTCCTTACAATTCTCACTCCAAATGGTTAAGTTTTGGGTTGCAGCTAAATAATGTTCTCTTCTATCCCTATTCATTTGGAAATAATTACCAATGTAATAATTACCAGTGTTAAGAGATTGGGTTGTTTATCATAGAGACCTTTTTAAACCCCCTCATTATCCTCTTGTGTTGTTCTACAACTCCCAAGCCCTGAATTGCATTAGTACTCACTGACCATAAATCCTAGTGTCTGTCACCAGCAGCTATGTTGATGGAGATGCAAAAAGATTAAGAAAAAAGGAAACTACAGATAGAAAACTTAATGTTGCTGAAAATTATCAACAAATTATTACCTGATTTATATCTGGTAGCACCAACCACATGCCTAGCAGGAAAGTGGAATACCATTAAAGTAGTCGTTTCCAGTATCAGTAACGAGCAATGCTACTGACAACTTCAAACACAGAGTGTCCACTGGATATTAATCCTAGCTAATTCCCAAACCACAAGTCCTTTGCATAGGTTAAGCATGACCTACAGTCACAGTCTGTAAGTATCTTGGGTTTGCTATGCTGACTCCTTTTCACAAGTGTCAATTTGATTACTTACAAAAGTATATAACTTAAGTAACAGGGTTTGGGATATTTTTTTTAAACTTTAAAAGTGCCTGCCTATCATTCTACAGTTTTTGTACATCTTGCTCCCACGAAGAGCTCTCATTCTTATAGAGCTACCAGCTTCCAGCCTCCAAAACCTCAAACTTAGCAGCGCCCAGCGCAAACAAAACCCCATTTCTTCTGTCATCAGAAGAAATGGCATGAGGAAGTGGAATCATTCTAGAATATGTTGTCCTCCTAAACCACATGATGCATTTAGAGAATTAAATTTTCAACAACTCATTTACTGATAGCCACTCTGCGAGTGCTACTCCACCAGCTTAAGTTTCTTGTGGTTCCACAGGCATTTACAGGACAGGGTTTTGTTATGGAAAGATGCTGTGTGGAAGCATTTCTGTTTGTCTTTCTCTATCAGTGTTTGTTCTTGCCAAACAAGGTCAAAGTTAACAAAACACAAAAAAAAATAATCAGTTTAATATCTGTGCCCTTTAGGTTTCATAACAATTATGAAATAGCAACCACCCTCATTGAGGGGGTGATTACCTGAAGTGCATTCACTATTGATGGGCAGCAAGTGTAAATGAAACTACAGCAGCTCAGTGCTGCAGGATTTTAGAGCACATTTGTCACTGACCAGGTTTTTTGAGATAGTTATCATTTCTCAGAAGTGAATACTCTTCGGTGGAACATTTCTTGCAATGGAATATATTTAGCATGCAAGTATAACAAGGTGGTATAAATTCCAGCAGGAGTCCACCAGGAGGTAATATTATTACCATTTCCTTTTCCGGAGATGCAAAGTTTTCCTTTCCCCCCCCCCCCTTCTTCTTGTGGAGGGCAGGGGGAGTTGTAAATAATTGCTAGAAGAACAGAGATCCCAGCTAACTGCAGACTTTAGATCACTGTACTTTTCACTCCTACTATGTACTCAGAGACAGCTAAAGCACTTCTTACCCTTTTCTCAGCTTTATTCTAGCACAAACCAGGTATTTTCATCTGGACTCTTCTTTCAACTGTACCTGTTTATTTAATATCTATAATATAATAAATGTCTAAGTATCTACAGGGTTTTTTTAATCTTTCTCATCCTTCAGGCACTCTGTCTCAAAGTGGGTTAATTACTAGTTTGTGAAACTTGGTACTCAGTCTCAGAGTTCTAGTAATATGAACCAAGGCAATGATCTTTTGTTTTGAGAACTAATCGTTCTAAATTTTCTTTCCATTCCTTAGATCTCAGCCAAAAGCAATGCAGAACAAGCAGTACAGGTTCTATGACAGGAAGCCATTTAGCTAGATCTCGGGGAGTTATTATTTACCTCATTAAACATACTATAGATCATCTTACTTTGAAATTTTTTATTTTTTTTTTTTTTAACTCTTTCCATGCAACTTTCCAACTTTGTTCTGCAGCTGTAGCTTAACATAGGACCTGGGAGTCTGGTATAGGAAAGCTCTGATGTTCTATTCGAGACTATTCAGGGAGTTTAAGTAGGTTCTTTTGCAGAAGCCTGCTCCAGACATCAGTGTCAATATTTTTTTTATTTTCTATTTTCCCATCTCTTTTATTAGTTTGGTAACCTCAATAACCTGATAGATCAGACAAGTCAGCAGGAGACAGGAGAAATTTATGGAAACTACAAGCAGAGTGGGATTGACATGTTGTAAAAGGAAACATTATGGGAGGGACAGAAAAAGAAAACATAAGAAGATTTCATTTGGAATATAGGATGTAATTAAAAGTAACCAGATTAAATCCCCTCACACCACCAGCTGAGTGTAAGCATTCTCTAAGACAATGGGAAATGGGTACAAACTGGAACACAAGAGGTTCCACTTAAACTTGAGAAGAAACTTCTTCTCAGTGAGGGTGACGGAACACTGGAACAGGCTGCCCAGGGAGGTTGTGGGATCTCCTTCTTTGGAGACATTCAAAACCCGCCTGGACATGTTCCTGTGTAACTTTATCTAGGTGTTCCTGCTCCGGCAGGGGGATTGGACTAGATGATCTTTTGAGGTCCCTTCCAATCTCTAACATACTGTGATACTGGGATACTGTGATACTTGAAGTTACATAGCACTGGCATCTATGGAAGAATCTTGTGAGGTTCAAGAAATGGAACACATCAGCTATGGTTTGGTAGAGTGATACAGAAAATTGCCCTGTTGAATCATCCTGAAGTGGGACAGAAATACGCACTGCTCATGTCCATGATCCCTAAGTGGAATGGAGGTAGAATTCTGCTCTGTGGAGAGGGATAATTGAAAACATGGTATTTATTTCTTTCATGCTGAAAGTGTTTCATCCAGCACAAACTGGCATAGCACCATTCATATAAGGGTTTTGATTCCTTCATCATTCTCACCATTTCATCCTGCAAATGAACTGATGGTTCATTCGTGATAAGTATTAGTCACATTACTTAAGATATTATTAGGATGTGCTCAGATGACAATATAAGAAACAGAAGATTGACTCCGCCCTGGAAAGAGACTGTGGGTAGCCTTCAAGTTACAGAACACTACTATCTGGAAGAAGTACAGTAACGACATGCACAGATTTGGTGTCACTGAGTTCCTTGATCCCCTTCCTATTACCCCTGATGGTCCTTCTTTATGGCTGAAAACTATGCCAACTAACAATTACATTCTGAATTGCTGCCTTCTAAAGTGAAAACTGAACAGGTTTTATGCCATCTATAAAACACCCTATGCAGTCCACTTTGTGAAATGCCCCTTGCTTATGCAAGGTCAGGTGCATAAGGTGCTATTTGATCACACGAGTCATGCTGTGCAAGATATCCACCAACAAGTGGAGATGAGGCAGCATTGCAATTTTACCAATTATTAACCATTAATAGAGAGTCCACTTGATTGGACTGAGACTCCTTCATTATACATAACCATTACAGTTTATAGAGGGTTTTTTAAGTTCCATCCTTCAACTTGATTTCTCTGACGATATAATACAAATGAGTACTCTTGACTGCTCCATGACTGTTACCTTCTTCCCCAGTCATCTCCCTGGCCTGACCTTGACCTATAGATACACTTTAGCTTTAGTGATAATGTGGTTTGTGGTAGCAGTAACCGCAAAATAGGATCTTCCCAGTGGCTTCAAGCCAGAGTGTTACTCAGTAGCTAATGGTTGGAATGGAATGATAACAGATATGGGCGAAAAAATCTGAGATTTTGCTTTTCTGTTAGTTTGAAATAAGAAGAAAAATCTACACTAGAGGGATCTTTGATCTTGCAAAGTGTCTCTGATTCTGCAAACTATTCCTTTGAGAAATTACAGTAGTAAAATGTAGTCCATGGGTCTGACATCCATTAATGTCTCAGTTGTGTAAATATGGAAAACATTCTACCTAGAAAAAACTCGATCATATGTTCTTATTTCTCTTTTTCCCAACACCATTTTATGACAAGCGAGGAGTCAAATTTAGCTTTAGGAACAATAATCTACTGCAGTAAATTGTCATTACAGCAAAATTTAAGAACAAATCTGACCTACAACAGCCTATATTCTAGCAAGCAAATAAACCAAATATGTACTCAGTTATCATTGAAATATACCCTTCACTCTGCATAATACCTTGCATAATTTCCCAGGTAGGAAATGTCATAAGGAGCTGCTACACTTCATTTTTTTTAACCATGTAAGCATTGTTTGTCGATATGGCAGTGCATATTGAACACTTTTGGTAAGCTTTTGGTGCATGAATGTAGTAAGCTCATTTCCAGAGAGAAATGTATGATCTGTTCATCATTCTTTAATAAATATATTGTCATCACTACATAGTTAGTATACAGATGATTCCAGCCCTAGGCCTCATTTAATCAGATTAAGTCTATCACTGTTTTAATACACTGAAATCATTGGTGCCAAAATATTAGGCTAATGCTTATCAGGATTGTCTCCATTCTCATGGTCCTTCAAATGCTACTTTTCTTAAACTACTCTTGTCCTTTGTAAGGAAAAACAAAATGCTTAATCCAGCCTGTGATGGCATCTTCCTTTCACAGAAGATCTGCCCAGTCTGAAGCTACCCACTTCATGACTGATCCGCTAACTCAAAACAAGATTAATTCCCCTTAGTGATGTATAACTACATGAATTTTTAACTGTAAAATATTTTGAATTTATTTTCTAAGTATTGACATAATGATAAAAAGTTAAATTACCTCCAGGACATGAGAAAAGACTTTGATTAAATATTTTTGAAGGATTTTTATATGCTGTAAAAGTTGTTCTTAGCCATTTTCTTTGCCCATTATGCAAATATGTCAACTCATTAATAATTTAAAATAGGCAATACATTAATAATTAGGATCCCCCATTACAAATCTGACCTTTAATTGAATTCTATAGAAAGAGACTGTGAAAAATGAGCCTCTTGATTTATTCTAAGAATAAAGGTTAAAAAGCGTTTTCCTAGTAGATCTAATTTTTATCATTATTGCCTAAGCAGAAACATTGAGATAAGAAATTCTTTTCCCATTTCGAACTGTGGTTTTTGGAAAAGCTACTTCCAAGAAAAAAAAATCAAAATATATTCATTTATGCATGGTTTCATACAACGTGCCACTGAACAAGTGATATAGCAATCATAGGTACTTCAGAAGTTTGAAGAAAGTCAACCCTTTTCCTTCATTTCTCTTTGCCAAATGACCCACAGGCTTCATGATTACATAATTCTTCAAACTTAACTAATTTTTCTTCATAATTCTTCTTGCTAGCTTCATCATAATATTTAAAGGTAAAACCATTAACTGACTATACAAAAGAATGATTGCTTCCAGGTACAGAAAAACTGACAAACTGCTACAGACTCTTGCAGTGCTGCAAGGATACTGCTGCTGTAATTATTTGGCCTTCTGTTCTTAGTCCTTCCCAGAAAAGTTGTGTCTACACAACTTTTTACAAGCAATTACAACTTTGTAGACAGATTCATTTCTTCTAAATCTCAAGCAAAAGCACAGTTGTGATTAGAATACCCTTAAAGAAATGGAAGGGGAAAGAGGAAAATGCCAATGAATGCAACAGAGAATGAGTAAGACGAGGATTCCTCCAAAAGGACTGGATAAACATTTTATCTGTTCAAAAGCTTGGGAAAAAGTCTGTTACATGTCTTGTTGCAAAGTACATCAAGCCTAAATGCATATAGAGGGGTGTTTCATGAAAGCCATAGTAACCTAATGAAAGTTTGGACTTTTTATTTCATTTCATAAAGTGTTAACTTTGAGAAACTATAAATGTATCAAATTAGTAGATACCATCCACTTGAACAATTAAAGCAGCTTTTTCACAGACATATGCTTGAATATAATTAAAAGATCACAGCCCCTCTACTCTTAAAAGGGATAAGAATATCATGGCTAACTGTAAATCCTTGTTCATACTCATTCTTGTAATCATTTTTCCAAGTCACCAATATGGATTCACAACAAACTACTGCAGCCACAACCACGCTGAACAGCAGCTCTGCAGGCACTTTGTCAGTTCCCTGTATAAAGTGTGAAGGAGTTGCACATATCTGCATTTTCACATCTGCAAGTAGAAATTCAAAACCACCAGTTTCACCCAAAAGTACTTACATGCTACAATAACATTAATACAACTACAATTTATCAGCTCAAAAAAAAAAAAAAACAACCAACCAAATAAAAAGTAAGCAGCTTTGTGTCCAAAAGGGCTGGCACTTCTGAGTTTGCCTGCAGCAAAACACCGCTGTGAGGTCTAATGCTCTGCTTAGCAGTCTGAAGGGCTGCTAAGTTCGTTCTTGCAGTAAAATATACATTATACGGACTTAAACTGTCCATTGCCTAAAAGGCACTACAGCCAGGAGAGTTTCAATTATGGTGAAACTGAACTACAACTAATGTTATGAAAAGGACCAGCAGCTCTCTCATTAAAGGGCACAGCATGACACTTCCTACAGAGGATTTAACAACATCACACTCCCAACTGTACCAGAAGAGCTGGAATACAAGTTGGATGTGCAACAGCCAGGCTGCTCAAAGGTCTTAGCACACACTGCAACTTAGCCTGGTCTGGGTTCAATAGTCTTTGTATGGTTGGAGAATGAGGAGGACTCTTTGCTCCTTAAGCCATGTGCTCTCATACCACCTTCTTAACAAACACGGGGTTCAGAATAAAGTTTATAGGCGATTCTTGTCCATAACTCAGTCTGGAGTGTTCCCACTTTCCAGTGAAAGACCAGCTAAGATGCTTAAGAGCCAGCATCCACATCATGCTCATCCCTTCACCAGCCAAGTTCTGCCAGTTTCTCTCAATTAGCAAAAAGCACTTCAGCACAAATTACAAAGTTTTCTTAGTACTATCTTTCATTCCTCACAAGTTCAAATAAACTGCAAAAAGACTCCATTCCAGCCTAGAAACTGTGTGCGCCTGAAAGTATGTTGCCACTTACTATCAATATTGTTAAGGCTTTATGTCTGCTACCGTGGGTACATACAGTCACGTGTACATAATATTTTAGAGGGTAAACTCCTGAAATTGTAGCATGACTTGGAACATACCTCTGCATTCCAAGACATCAGACCAAGAATTTTTTCTACTGTAGCAAAACTTATTCTTACTTTTTCACATCTCTACCACCACTTCGGTTACAGCAAAACTACAATGAAGACTGCTCCCCACAAGTGCAACAAGTTCTTCGTGATGTCAGGGGAAAGACAGTATTAGAGTAATTGATTTCTTTCATAGATTGGAAGAGTGTTTTCAATATATTTTGATTTTCCTCCAGCGATTCCCCCTTCCTATTTGATTGTACCTGTACTAGATACAACTGGCAGACACCATTTAAAAGGAAAAGGGGAGGAGGGAAGGGGGGTAATTGTCATTATTCTGCTCTGTTGCCATCTGTTCCACCTATGGAAGAAAAAAAACTTTTATTTCATTATCAAAAAGGTTGCAGAAGTGCAATTGATTTTGTTAAGAAGCAAAGACTCATTATCGTTCCAAAGGCTGGAATTGTGCTCATTCCCCTGGACTCCCTAGATAACAAAGAAATAAAATTTAACCCAGCAATTCCTCCACCGAAAATTTACTTGTAACTAAAGATCATCCTTTAGAAAGACTTCAAACTGAGTTAAATTCCTTACCCAATGAAGAATTCTCTATGACTCCTGGAAACTTTCCTCATTACTCAACTACTGTCATTGTTTAAAATAACCATTTTTTTCCCAGACTTAGAAATAGCTGCACATACATTTCTTCATGGAGCTAGATATTAATATCTTATAAAGTATCTGTTTGTATTTTTCAAATGATAAATGGGAAATTAAGTATATCATCAAAATTACAAAAGCAATATAGAAAAATGAAGTGATGAAAAACCCCTCAAACTAAGTATATTGGTTCTTTATACTGGAATACAAAACACGATTTTTAGTAGTATTAGCTACCCAGTTATTCACAGATTACTGCCTACATTATAGAAAAGTGGTTCTTTTGCAAATACTTGCACTAAAAAGGATAGAAAATATTTACATATTTTGTACTAAAGTGTAAATTAAAATTGTCCCCCAAGATATTTGGTCAAATAAGACAACAGGCCTTTGTCCCACAAACAGAAGACACTTAAAATTGTTTGTGCCTGTGATAAGCAATGTCAGCAGTGTTAGTCTTTTCAGCAGAACAATTTTTGCTGCATACATGAACAGTCCCAGACTTTCTCCACTGTTTAAAAATACTGTATTTGAAATTTCAGGACTGCAAGCAAGCATAGGACTGTGCCTGTGGTCTGCAGAGAAAGGAAGGATGGAAGCAGGGAGGGCCGGAGAGGTGGCTGGACAGATGGGAGGTATTAAATTCTCCGCTTACTAGTAACTCTCTTGGCAGGGAACTGAAACGTGTGGAGCAGACCCTGCACGTGGGGCAGCAGATGCATGGGAGTGGGCATCTCCTTAGCTGAGATGGTGAGGTGTTCCCAGCTGCTGCTCTGTGCTGCTGCAGCCTCAGGCCTGCGACACTCAAGCACTCTCTGCTCATAACACTCCAAGCCCCACTAGCAGTGTGTGAATCATAACCATGGCCAGCTGAAAGCTTCTAGATCTTTTTGTTAGATGGGTGATGTTATAGCATATGTACTGAAAGGGATTGCTCTTCATGTTGCAGAGAGCTATGAAGTCATATGTTAGGAAATCTAATAAAACCATAGATAATGGTCTGAAAAGCACATCTCAGGAAACCTCTGTAAAATCTTGCATATTGGAATTTCAACAAAATTCAGCAGCTCACCAAAATTTTAAAAAGAAAACTAGATAATTATCTGGCTTTTCACTAACTTAAAAAAAAACAAAACCTATGGACCATGCCTACAGAAAAAGATTTAAATCCTTCAACTCTAAGTGACACTAGATCAGGCAAAAGCTGGGGGAAAAAAAGTCACAGAGCTCCCAGACAGGGATGTTACCTTTTCATCCCTTCCCATGAGTAAGCATTCTGGAGATGTTTCTTCACAATTTGCTTGCTTTGTCACCTGTTCCCTTTATTTTAACATCTTTAACTGTGCTGTAAAATGCCATCACTCACATATTCACATTAGCTCTCAGAGAAAATCTAACAACCCTGTTTGTTCAGTGCCCCAGAACAACATCTCTGTTGCTCAGCACCAGCATTCCAGAATGTTCAGCACCAGCATTTTAGAATGTTCAGCACCAGCATTCCAGAATGTTCAGCACCAGCATTCCAGAAAGAGCAACAGCCTTTTAAAGCATCTCACTTCCTCCAGGTCCATGGGTACTCTTCAATTTCTGAAACTATGCTCTTCCACAGCCAACACGTCCCACGTTTTTTAATAATGCAGCCATTTGCAAGGTGCATGTATAGTTTTAATGGCTTGTGACAAAAGAGGCAGGAATTGCTGTAGTTCCTGGCAAAACCAACATGGATATTTCTCCTCCCTTCCTCCCCACTGCCTTTCACAACACACGCCACCCTTCCAGTTACCAGAGGTGTCTCCAGCCACCACAATGGGCACAGAGTGGACTGGCTGGATCACACTAGGGAAACTGTCCTGTCCACTGTGCTGGCAGCAGGCCCTGCAGATTTTTCCCATTCACTGCCTATGGATACCAATGCACTTCCAGTGGTGGTGAAAGCTGTATTCATATAGCACACTCTGGGAAATCTTCATAAACCAAAAGCCATGTTTACATAGCACCAAACATCAGGCAAGGCTGCCTCTATTTCCTCAGCAACAAAAATGTGATAGAAGCCACACAACACACAAGCAAGGAATTACTTTGAGAGTTTATACCTCTGTGCACAGACAGCGTCATACAACCCATGCATAGAGGTGACAAAAATATCTGGAATTTATTACTAAACAATCCAGTTTAGATACTTAGTCACTCCAGCTTTTTATTAGTCACCATCAAGGAGCTATCCCTGCTTCTGCAACACTTATGGTGGCAGAAAATTCCTTGGCAGTTCTTAAAGGACCTATATGTTCGTAATAAAATGTAATTCATAACTGCAGTGCTCTGACCTACCTTGAGGCTGTTTTTCAGGACCAGGTCATTTGTGACTACATGAGTTTGCACCGGAGATCTGTTAGTGCTGTGCATGATTCTGTCTTTTTTAAGACACTATTACCAGTCTTTTAACCAAGAAATTTTGTGGGAGGAGGACATCTAGTGATGTGATGTATATTTACATCCTTAGCTGTTCCCATGCACAGCTGAGCTAGCGAATTACAGAGGACTTGAAGAGCTTTAAAATTGTGCAGGTATGCAGCTGACTTCACTAGAAAATAGTAGACCTGGGGATCTGATAGAGCAGGATCCAAAACAACAGTTCTAAGTTGCTCACATAATTCTTAAATCAACCTTTTCCAAATTTAATGCTGCAAAGATTTAGTGATAATTGCCACATATCTCACCTACAACGATGCCATCTCCAAAGCTGGATTTATACTAGCTGTAATCACCACCTACACAATTCATGTAGAACGACCATTAAAATCATGATACATTCAGTGGCAAAAGTTTCCCACAGAAATACCCAGATGCTCAGCATAGCAGCAGCTCTGAAATATAGTGATAGATCTCTTTTTAAATTCTTTTTTTAAATAGAGGGGGGTTTTAATTTTCCTGGAAGCAAGAATTATTACATCTGAAACTGATAAAAATCAGAGTAGTTATATTGTAGCTCACCTGAATTAAGGGGTTTTTCAGTGAAACACTGGAAATTCAAAACTAAAGACGACAAGTACAGTAACAATTATAATAATTATTGTTAGTACATGCTTTTGAACTGAATATTACTTGGAGAAAAAAATAGCATATACCGCCAACATAAAACAAATATCAGCATTAAAGTCATGTGAAAACATTAACATCTGCATTTATACCATTTCCAGCATGATAACAAAATACCCCCTTCATATTTTTCAGAATAAAATGAAGGAATTATGGTAAAATGATAAAATAAATAAGGAAAAGAGTCAGTTAAGCACTTACAAGAAAAAAAGAAAGTATGTTATCAAAATGTTGATTAAGTAAGTCTATAAAGACATACATTTGCTTTTATATACTTCTTGTTTTGTAATTTAGGGGCTAAAATTAGCTGCACCAGGAAATCTATAGGAGCATTTTGAACATGCCAGGTTACTGATTGTACTATAAGTATGAATATCATGTCCCATAAAATCGACTTCCATGTCTGATATAGAAGGATTATCTCCAAAAGACATTGCAAAGCACTTGCATTGTGGAAGAAACAACAGTTGTTCACTGAGATTGCTCCCTTCAGTGTGATGTATAACAAAAGAAACACCCACAGACAAGACAGCTTCTGATTGGTATGTGTATGCAGGGGACAACACTTCCATAATTCCTATTACTAGCATTAAAGAAAAAAAAATGACAAAAAAAAAAATCATATTTAGGAAAAGCCTCAACATAGCAGAAATATCAGAGCGTTTGGGCAGCTGTGCTGCACTGCATATTGCTACCAGCAACCCTCTCTCTAGCCTGGGCCACCAGCCACCACACTCTTGGCTGCTACACTGTTTTGCAAGGCAGATACATTCTCAGGACTTGCTCAAATTCACTCAGGAAGTTCATGACTGAGTAAGAAATAATGAGATCTTACTGAGTCTGAACAGCCCCTTTTTGGTAGGCTGGACTTCTGCACACCTTCAGTTTGGTGGAAAAAGAACTGCTAATACCTTACAGTTCTTTGCTAATTTATTTGCACTAAGCCAATAACTGTTTGGGTTGCAGTTATGTTTGGGTGCTACAGGCAAATGCCAACATAAGTAAATCTCAAAGTCATGGGGCACATCCAGAAGGATTAAGGCATTTTAAAATCACATTAAGTAATCACATTCCTGACTTCAGACTGAAACACAATAATTTTTACTGTAACAAAACCCAAACTCAAAATGGACTATTTCTGAGAATAGCTTATATTGGCAAGTCATATAGAGTATGAACATTATAAACCTAGATACCCATAGGTAATATCAAAAGTAACAAAAAGTCGTATCAAGCCAAGAAATTACTTATTATTTACTTTGATAGCTAAATGATTATTGCTATAGCCACAGACATACATAGAAGACAGTTGTCAGTATTTCGATGCCAACTTAACAGTTGAGATAAGCAGCACATGTGAGTGTGCTGCTTCAGTCGTCTTCATAAAAATCAGAAGCTCGTGGAATATTCCTCGTGTTTTTCAAAACCTCTTAGAAAATCTGTGTAGTAACCACAGTACTGAAACTACCATGGGTTTTGTGCAAATAACTGTATATTGCCTGGTGCAGCTGTGAAAAGCTTTATTAACCATCAAACCATAAAAAAACCCAAAAACATTATTCATTTCAAACTTTTGCCTTGCTTCCTCTATTTCAATTATTCACACACTTTATACAACTTTCTTTGAGGCTCTGAACATGTTGACCTAGAACTAGGAACAGAAGATCTGTGGGAAGGCAAGCCCTAATGGGGCTGAGCTGGTTAGATTGCACAGGATAAGACACAGCAGAGCACAAAACTGATGTCAGTGATGACAATATGGTAGGATTAATGACTGAATTTGTGAACCACTGTGTTGCATACATTTACCATGATGAAAAACAAATCAGGTTTTCAACAAGAAGATCTGGAAATGTGAAAACTTCAGAGGTTTTGGGCAATATAGTGAATAAGTACAAAGTAGTTTGGTTTTTAGCATGTTCCATTTTTTTACTGCTTTTAATTATTGTATTCATATTCAGATTATTTTCTATTTCAGCTAATAGCAAAATTTTAACTGGAACAGAAATATTTGTTTCTCCTTATTCCAAGTCATAGACTGAAAGAATTAGGAAATATATCTTCAGTAAAAATAAAGTCAGATAAAAAGGAAAGCCTTCTTTTACCCCATTGCAGAGCCCAAAGCAAGTGTTCTTCTCAATTTATACAACTGGCATTTATTAGCCTGGAGACTGTCTGAACACATCCTTAAGGAAACCAACTGAAATCTGTACTATTGCATTTCCTCAACAACTAATACAGGTATAGAAAGCATATGACTGTTTTATATACAGAGAAAATTACCCTAAATTTAGTCTGAAATACTAAAATTCTTTCATTTTAGCTGATATAGTCCACTGAAGTTGGCAGCAGCAGGAATACTGAGCAACTTTTTAAGGAAAAGTAATGCTGTGTGCCTTTCAGTCTTACTACCATAAATTATTCTTAAACTCCACTGATTATCGAAATAAAAATTCCATTTCCCTTACACATTGACAATTTCTTTCAGGAAGAGGGGAAATTTCTTTGTCATGCAGAAAAAATTCATTCCAAAGTTTTTTAAATAAAATTGGCATTGACATTGCTGTGGTTATTACAGTCAAGCTTCTGATTTTTAATATTTTCAACCTGACAGTTTTATTTCTTCTCAAATAAATAAAAAAAAAAATCCTTCTTAGAATAAAAATATATAGCTTCCTTATATTTCCTGATTCGGAAAATTACCAGGTGCCAAGCTGTGAACATAAGGAAATTGAAGACCCTTGAGGGTGACCTTAAGAACCACCACAGTGGGGAATTGTGATATAGTGGTTTAGGCAATTTCATTGCAGCTGCTCAGCACTAGAAAAATGAGAAATGGGTTTTCTATTACTAAATATAATGAATTCCCTTTCTGTCCTGTCACAAATTGTCAAACTTCATTAATGAGAAGAAAGATGTGGTGCATACATATATGAAGGGTAATATGAATATACATATTTAAAATGCTAAATGAAAATTCAAAAGGAGAAATGCTGCATATTGCTACAGTAGGATTCCTTCTCTGCATTAGATACTTAATGATTGTTTCTAAATAACTTATTTCAAAATTAGCCAACATAGAACCATAATGCAACTACTACATCTTCAAAGCAATTTCCTATTATTTGAAAAACATGGCTACATGGTCTTTGGGTGCATAGATGCAGCTCAGTGGATATGTTTCAGAATAATATTCAAAACACATTTAGCTTTAAAGCCATGGGTATCCAATGGAACAAGGCAACTGCTTTTAGCTAGAATTAGGTTTAAACATCTTGCTGAGTCAGGGAATAAAATACATCATCATTTAATAATAAATTGACTTGTACTTTTGTCTTTGCAATTATATTAGATTCAGCATGGCTTAGCTTGATTTAAGGCTCTCTTTTATTCTTTTATGCAATATACGAAAAAATGTACTGTCGATAAGAAATGGTCAGATTTCAGTTGATAATCAGTGTAAAATACTTATAAATGTAATTTAAGTTATGACAAAAACAAAACTGCAGGAACCCACCTCATGGAAATCTCAATTTATCCCCAGTCTTATGCCTAGACTTTTGCTAGTTAGACAATTCTAAGGATGCAGAGGACTGAAATCATCCAGTAGCTACATCTGCGAATTCCATATTAACCCAGCAGATACTCTGAGATACAGTATCAGCTTACACATACCTCACAGGCAGGATGAGACCCGCTGTAACCCACAATCTTTTTCTGGCACAAGACCCAACTTAAATTTCTTAATTCTCTGAGCACAAATTATAGCTAAACTTTCCAGAACGTAGAAGTAGTATTTAGACATCTAGTAATATCAAAACTTCTGCAACTACAGAAATGAAGACGGTCACTCACTTCTACAGCAAGTAAAACACAATGGATTTCTCCTGTACAAAACTGCACAAAAAAAGGGATGAAGACATTGAACAACCTCAATACATCCAACGTCGTAGTAGAAAAAATGCTTCATAGTAATTCAAAATATCCTTCTGTTAGGAAAACTGAAACCGCAAGTTCTGACTAGAGGCAGCAGAGAAGTCTGACCATCTGGAAAAGTTTTTATTTATTCTTTACTAGGGGAGACCAATATAGCTCATTTGCAGTATGTGCTCAGAAACCCTGCAGCCCCTGGTCTTGTATCACTCAATTCTGGTCACGTCCTCTCCTCCAATAGACCCTGCTCACAAAGTACTATCTTTTGAGGTTCACTGAAAGTATCTGAAAGTGAGGACTTTATTCTTTCTAAGCTGTTCTGCAATCACAGACTCCACAGGAGGTTGTGTCCCTGTATCTAACCTCTTTAATCACTACCCAAATCCTCCACAACATTAATTAGATTGATGCTGTATTAGAAAGGATTTTTTTTCTCTTGTCTTCTCTGCAGTTGCCTCAGAAGTGTCAAAGTTACATCAAACCTGATCACTGGATGTGCACCATGGCCTCCCTCAGGGCTCCTGAAGTCCATGTCCTCAGCCTACACATCCTACCTTTCTTCCAATGGAAACCAAGGCAGAATAGACACAGCAGGGGATTGTTCAAACATACTCAGCTCTTAGTTGTGTGCAAAGTCAGCACAGCAGCCTTCCGATTTAAACACAGCCAAAGGGCTTTTGCAAATTACTTATCCCTCAGAAATTTTGCTCTAGTACTTTTCCCTCTGTTATATGCTTAGAGCATTGCTCTGTCCCATTTACACCGGACTTACTTAGCAAGCCTGTATTTGAGACACAGTCTAGAAAATCTGCTAAATTTTTAAGTTCTGGAAATTAAAAAAGAAATATAATATTGATATGTAGTAATAAATAAGAAATCTAAAATTCAGTTCTGCAGAAAAAGACTATTCCATCTTCCTGAAGTACACAGGAGTATGTTGTTGTTTTGCCCACACTCTATCTTTTAAGCAAAGCAGGTTTAATTATCTAAATGAATGTGAATCATGTTAGAGTGTGTATAATGTCACATATTTGTCACACATGGCTAGCCATATCACACAAAAAAATGTAGTTACACAGGTCTGAGCACACCACCTTCCCCATAAATACAGTTCAAGTCACCAGTAACTCTCCTAAAATTAACAGAAAAAAAAAAAAAGTAGTGAAATTAGGATCTATTAAGGGCAAAGGATTTGTTCTTAGGGTGACCGTCCTTAGAAAACCAAAAATATCTCACTATTAATTTTTAAGAGTGGGTGCTCTTTGTTCTGTCTGATTTTCACACATTCATGAAATTGTAATATCCCTTTAACTGAAGATACCAGCTGAGATCCTCACCTTGTGCAGTATCACAAAAAGCAATCAGTCATATTTAAACACTACTATCTATCAATATCAAATCACATTACGATAATAAAGTAGTGGTACATCAACTGTCGTGCATACAGTTGTAAGCATAGAAATACCAGCAGCCCTTACCACCTGGTGGCAGTTACTGTCAGTCGTTTCTCAGTGGAGACCTCTAGTGGGGAAAGAGCAGCAAGGCTTCAATTTCTTGGATAGACTTTTGTTTTAAGGGACCTGCTAATCCATCAGCACTCTAACAGGATCAGTCCTTTTTAGCATAAAGAGCTCAAAGTACCAGTGAAGGAGAAGCGCCATGTGATGAATAGCAGTTGGCAGTCTGTACTGAGCAGGACAGAGGTCCACTGGTGGTACACTGGCGAGTACAAGGTGGGTCTCCCCAGCAGCTAGGCTAAAATGCTTGGTCTGCCTGGTAGCTGATATCCAGACCCCTCTCCCCACTGCTGGCACCTGGACACAGACTAACTTGAGGCCACAGCCACGCTCCAGTTGCTGGCACAGACCATTTTGCCATGTGTGCGCTTATGCAGAAACCCAGAGATGGCCAGGACTGCCCTTGTCCTAAAGTAGGCACACACACACGAGGGACAAGTCCACTTACAGGACCCACTGACCCTAGTCTCTCCAGCAGCTGGCTGAGAACTGCTGCTGAGCTAGTGTGATCTTTTTAGAGAATTTTATTGAATGGGCTTTAGAAAGCTTCATGTATCCATTTTCAGTTATACAAAACTGAATGAAAGAAAGAAAGACCAGAACCATTTCTCTGCTACTAAACTAAATGTTTACTTCTGCATTCTTAGTGAGTAGAGAGATTTCTAGGAATGGGCATATATTTATGAATACTTTTGTTATGTACTATACTCCTACAGACAGCTCAAAGATATCTCTAAATGATCGTATAGACTCTACATATTCCACTTGGAAACAGAAGCACAGTAAGAAGTAACATTACTATCAAGGGAGGAGAACATGATAGGACAGCCTGAAGCAATAAACTCCCCTCCTGGCTGTAAATAACGATGGCACCAATATAGTAATAGCTGTTAAAAGAATTAACATGAGAAGGTAAAGAACAGTTTTACACGAGATTCAAAGGTAACAAGTCAATAAATAATTTACATGCTACACTTATTTAAATTGCATTTCATGTTTCCTAGGGACAAAACATAACTTCAGTGATACTGACAGATGGCAGATTGTCTCCATAGAGTTCTGGAAACAATGTTCTGCAAAATACTGTTCACTACAGCAAAACTAGTGCTTAAGCTAAAAACTGATGGGCACTTTTCTTTTTTGGCAAGGTTCTCATGTTGAACTATCCCAGTCTAAAATAGTTAAAAATTGAGCAAGTAGTGTAAATGCAGAATTGTACTATTAAATGCATTTTGTACTGAATAGTGTGCCAAAACAACAAGCACAGAAGATTGATTTTGTTTTCTGTGGATTTTCATAGTAATAAAAATTTAAGTTATTTTCATCAAAGTATCACATAACCCTGGGATACCATAAGTAACAGTTCTATACTACAGAAATTGCATCACATAACTAATAAACAACCTTGCTCAGAACTGCCAGGTGGTAGCTTATTTTAGCTGGTATGACAAGGAAATGTATAGGGTCTTTTAACAGAATGAGATCTTACTAACAGTCAAATATTGCAAAGACCTTATGCTAGATTTTATTTTTATTATTATTATTATTATTGTTGTTGTTGTTATTACAGAGCTGTGCATTTCACTGACCAAGTGTCACAAACTCACCCCCCAGATTGCCTTCAGACTCTAACAGCTTTCCTCTGCTATCTCACATGAGCATAGGTGACTTCTTCAAGATGTAGGGTTATTTTAGCTGATCCAACAGGTAAGATATTCTTAGCTGCACCAAGAGTATAAACTCATCTTTTACAAGTGAGAGACAGCGAGTGGGCAGAAGTAAAGTAGTTTCTTATAGGAACAGTCAGCCTCAGGAGCAACAAGATTGATCGCTAGTATTAACAATAAAGATAAACCCAAGGCAGAGTGCCAAGCATTATACAACTTGCATGACATGCATTTGTAGCCCTGTCCCAAAGGCCATCCCAGATCTCGTATGTCTTACTGTGCTGTGGCTAGACAGCTGCAGTTTTTCTCTTACCACACACACCCAGTGGGTAGAGTTTTTGACCAAGTAATATTTTGTGTTTGTTTGCCTGCACTTTCCCATAAAAGCAGCCCAGGAGGCAATAAAAATTTCTGGCTGGGAGACATCCAACCTGAAGTGGAGACAGAATGGGGAGAAACTGGCCAAACTAATGAAAACATCACAGGTTTCCCTATGCCACAGGCTAATATTTAAGAGAGCTGTCAGAAGCATTGTATTCCTTCAATGCCAGGTACATTCATTAAACAGCCTATTCTAGTAGGTGACTTTGCCAGACCGTAAGGTTGGGTAGGGGCTGTAGATTGCTTTTAAAAATGGGTGTTATACCACCCAGGAAGACTCCTAACTGTATTTATTTTCTGTGGTTCTAAAACACAACCTGTCCCTAAGAACTCTGGTACTAGGCAACTTCTCTATAGCTTGCTCCTGTTAACGAATTATGCTCACCTGAGGAGACAGCAAACAATTCTTTGTTATCGGTCATGACAAAACCACCCCTAGCTTACATGCTCAGTATCAAATTCATACAACATACTTTTCACAATTGATTTTTACAGGATAAACAAGCACATGGAACACAGTAAGTTTAAAATGAATGAATAAATGAATCAATCTGTCTCACTGGAGCCCTCCCCAAAGAAAAAAAAAAGCCTGAAATATGCAATAAAGTTACTACAAAATACATTACACACATACATCTACTGAATTATACGTCTGTATTACCACAGTACTTAGTAAGCCGTAATCATGAACCAAGACAAGCCACTTCAATCAGCATGATATAAACGATAAAATTTACACTATTCCAGTGCAATTACTCTGAGAAATGTCTCAGAAGCAGAATGCAAGAAGTGTTTATAAGCATCTTTCTCACAGCTTAAATTATAGGAGTATAATTTTGCTGCACTTAGAAAACACTGTTAACCTAGGTTTTAGAAGTCAAATATGAAAATGGCGAGGAGCTGGATTATGGTGTACAGGAAACTGTGGGAAACTGAGACAGCCCTCCAGAATTTCTGATTATTCTGTATCTAAAAAGCTGAAACTCTTTTGCTCTTGTGAGTAGTAGCATTTCATTTTGTAGTATTGACACGTCTTTATTTCACGTCCCAGAAGATGGCAGCAGTCCCGCAGCATTTCATGGATTTAGAGACGCTGTTTGCTCAAGCCTGGTTGTGCTTTTTTACAGTTAATTTTATTTAAGTACTAAAGAAGTAAATATTCCTTATTATCACGTTGCTGCTAACATAGTGTTTGCACCTGAAAATTTACCACCTATTCACAGGGCTTTTAATTTACTGTAATGAAACTAAAATGAAACTAAACCCACTTGTACTAAAACACCATTAATGGCCTTCCACAAGGACATGCAATACTATTTACTTACTATTTGCTGACACTGACGAGATATTAAAATATACTAAAAGTTCTGTGCTCCTCTTAAGCATTACATTCTGTTTCTCCAACTCTCCCACAGAGGCTTAACAGAAGCCTGAGAAAACTGTGAATACCTAATAAAAACATTTTCTCCGATTTGCAGTGAAAAAGCATGCACTTTGTTTAAGCAAAGCTCATTCGTTACTTTTGTTTAAGGAGGAATAGTTTACATTAACACAATATACAATATACAGCCTGTAACAGATCCCCACAGTGATGTCCCCCATCGCTGTTCTCCCTTTGACCCTGACCCACAAGCTCTCTGTTGACTCATCAACTGTCACCAGACAGAGCTCCATACTCTCCAGCCTATCACTGACATAAATGACTACTCCCCCTCCTCATCTGCCTGGCCTGTCTTTCCTAAAGAGCCTATAACCTTCCATTCTAACACTCCAATCATATGAGCCATCCCACCATGTTTCTGTGATGCCGGTGACATCATAGCAGAATGGAATGGAATGGAATAGAATAGAATGGAATAGAATAGAATAGAATAGAATAGAATGTGTTCGTGTGTCGCCGTCTATGATACATAACATATAATAATATATAATACCTATGTTGAAGCAATTACACTTTTCATATCATGAAAGAAGGAATAAAATGTCCATACCATGTATGACCTGTAACTATGACAATCTTAGCACTGCCTATATTTCACCAGTGCTATATAACAATAAGTTACCAAGGCAAGGACAAGTGACAAGAAGTAAAAGTAAGTGATCATCTCCTATTAGCTGCTAGATGGGTCCAACATTATTAATAGAAGTTATTTGTTTGAAGAAGATACGTCAGTTATCTTCATTCACAAAGTATAAATATTTTCACATTTTATAATCAGTCAGGAAAATTTCTCTACCACTTCATGAAATCACTTAACACTAGATAAATTTTTATATATTATTTTCAACACAGAGAAATACTTGGCAGTTATACAATAGCTATCTTACTTATCACTTAGAACTGTTGACATCCTGATACATGAGTTTTACCCCACTAATTGATATGATTAAACAGCATAGTCAAGGGACTTAATATGAAATGTCACTGTGAGCTACACTAATCATGATTCTCAAACTGAAAGTCACACAGAAGGATTTTTTCTGTCCTGATTAGTCTGAAATTAATTCTATACTGAAGGTACCTTGCAGGTGTTTTATCTACAAGAGAGTAATGTAGTGCTTCTACTTGGAATTGGAGAGATATGATGGGGAGGCAGATGAATTTTAACAGATAAAATGTTAATTTTAATACATTCAAGTCATTACACTATTACCAAGCAGAGATGTCATTAAATAATGGGCAAAACAACTTTAAAATTGAGAAAGCACATAGAGACTGTTCTTTTACCACGTTTCCTTTGGTAGCGAAGTCAACTTACAAAGTTCCTGCTCCTCAGTCCTCTCAGCCCTATCTCTCTCCTGCAGAAGCCTGTTCCTTACCAGATAGGCTGGTACAACCTTTATGGAGCACTTTGTCATTGCAATTATCTCCATTAAAATAATCCATCCTCAAAAGCAAAAGTGTTATTTTAAGCTGTTCTTTGCACCAGTTTTTTGTACAAAAACAAAGAAAAAAAGATTAATGCAAATAATGGACAGCATACAAGAGACAGCATACAAGTAGGTACCACAGGAAATTATGTGTCTCTAAAACTGCTTTGCTGAAAATCAAAGCATGTCGTGTAGCTCTATGTAATAGGTCATATTACCTTATCAGTGATCTCTATGTAATAAGTCATATTACCTTATCAGTGAAAACCAGAAACAGTGTTCCCAGTCTGTTTTCTCAGAGAATAGCTTCCATGAAGCCAATGTAGTTGAACTGGTGTGAAAGTGGAGCGATTTAAAAATCACGTAAGTTGAGCTTCTAAATGAGACCATAATCAGTGTGCTTTAGCTTAATTTTCTCAGACCAGACGCTCAGCTGTAGCTTTTCACAAGGACAAAATCAGGTCCCCTGAGAAATGCATAAGCAGCTTCTGGCCGTGTGTGCCTACGTTCCACTGGACAGCTCTATGCCCTCCAACAATGCCAGCTACAAGAGCTACACAGCTGCAGTGATGCTGCAAGCAGAGATTTCTACTCACTGAAGCCAACTCTTGAAACCTTGCTAGTATCCCATAAAGGACTGGGATGGAGGACACCGCCATAGTGCCTTATCCTACTCACATTTCAGACTGAATGCATTATCTTGACTTTTCCTTCAGTGAAAGCCAGGTTAGCACTGTATGCATCTATTGCATGCCATTATTCCCACAAATAAATAAAATAGTTATAAATTTATATATTTCATGTTGTGGATACGGTTTTGAGGAACCATCTGGAAAGAGAGAGTTTCATAAGAGCAGCTGTGGGGTTTAGTTACGACAGTCCTGGCCCCCTCAGCACTTGTTTTCTCTGCTGTGCTTTCAACACTGCCTCTTATCTTGCTGGCTCCAGCATTCAGCAGCCTGCAGTGAGCCATTCCAGACCATTAATAAAGCAGAACAGAATTAATTATTCTCTGTAGCTAGACTTAAAATGTTTAAAGATGGAAAAGAGATTGAAATGAGCTTCAGAGCTTCAAGCGCAATACCCATAGTTCCACCTCTTTATACGAGAAATCTAATTTTAAACCACCCTTTACAGATCTGCAGAGAACAACCCACTGTCTTACTTGATTTCAGTTGTTGATAGGCTGCATTCCATAGCACATGCAGAAATAGAGAAATATTGTGAATACATGATCTCTTCATAACCAAAACCCCTCAAACAGTTAATTTTTTCAACTTAACTGCAAACTTCATCACTTATATTAGGCTTTCTTTCCAAACACTGATAAAATCATTAAGCAGTAGAGGCCAAAGAACTGATCTCTGCAGGATGTCATGAGAAATACAATCACTCTGTAATGATTTCTTATTTATAATTACTATTGGGATTTGTCACTTAATCAGTCCTAAATTCATTAGTGCCATGTTGATTTTGTATCACTCTGGATAATCGATAAAGATGCCATGCAGCACTAAGCCTTACAGGAACAAGTCTGCTACATCAAAAATATGACCTTTATCAACCAATCCTGCAATCTCATCAAGAAGTAACTCCACAAGAAGACATTCTATCACTTTGTCAAAGATCGATCTTACAGCAGATGGACCTCACAACATTGCTGGTAGTTCTCATCTCCAGCAGCCTGGTCCGGCCTCTGGTCCTCCTCCCTCAACCCACCCCAAGTAATTCTACCTGCTCCTGAAGGACTCTCTCCCAGGTGTCGTCCAGCCACCCCTGGGCCAGCTGTGTGCCGACAAAAGCGGATGCCCCCTTTTATACTTTCTCGGGGCATTGTGACTCCTGCGTTGCCACGTGACATGGAGGTGATGCAGACCCCATGTGCAGCTTTGCCTGCCGCCTCACCACTTAACCTCCTTCCGAGAAAGAGCTTTGGGGTGCTGAGCCTGAGGCAGTGCCTGTGCCCAGGAGACCAGAGGACAGTCCCTGCCCTTGGTGGCCATGTACTGGGCACAGCTGCTGGGTGTCCCTGAAGCATCCTCTGCTACTTGGCTCCCAAGAACAAACCTAGTGCTATTACTCTTCTTTCAGACCACGGCAGAAACCAACCCTGCAGCCAGAAACCACCCTTATTAGTTATGCCCACTCTGTGCCAGAGTTAATGGTTGTGAGGTCATGCAGTGAGGACCACCAAGGACTTGATCTGGCTGGACACAAACCCTTTTCCAGGGATACAAGAGGGCGATTTCATTAGCTGCAGGCTGGAGGAAAGTCAAAGTGTATCCAGAGCCATATGTTGGGATGGATGATGCCAGGAGACCACAACAGAAATAACACAGGCTTTGGAAAACAAAGGGACAGAGATTAAACTGGTGTAGTGGAAAGGCTGGTCATTTTCAAACATAGTGTAGAATAATAAGGGATGATTGAAATAAGGCAAGCAGGATTGTAAACATGCTCAACTGACTTGCACTTGGGCTGTAGACAAATACATATATAATACTGTTGTTTTGACTTATGTGCTTGACAAGTAGAACATCTGTCCAGATAATACAGGCCTCTGACAGACTAAAGCGCCCTACTGGACATGCTTGAGATTACTAAGTAATTTGAAGTACAGTAGTAAAAGTATGCCTGCTTGAATTCCTAATAAACAGGCACAAAACATCAGAATAAGCGATCCTCTAGCATGGATGAAGCTCAGTGGTGCCTGCATCCCTGCCTGTGTGCCTCTGCCCGGGTGCTGCTTTCAGGATTCCCTGGTTGGCAAGGTAATGAAACTAAATTTCTGATTTGCATTTCATCCATGGTTCTGTGACCGTTCCAGCGCTGGCTCACGCAGCCATTATCACTATCCCAACTGGAACCTCATACACAGTGAGGCAGGCTTGGCACTTCATCTCTGCTCCGGTCACAGCAAAGCATGCCTGCATGGAGTCCAGCAGGACAGCAGCATCCACTGATTTCAGACATGGTGTTCCACTTCAGGAACAGAACGTGCAAGTGTTCAGTGTTAACCTGGGAACTAACCACGTTTAAGAACCAAGCTTGCAGCCATGTGCTGCCAGAATTTGTTCCTTTGACAGGTACACACATTTCTGCAGGCAGCACGCTTTCCTCAGGGGAGGAGTTTGCTCAGGCCCAACTATTCTGGAGTCTGCCCCGTCACAAAAAGTGCAATGACTCTAAAAGCTCTAATGCCAGTTTTATTTAATGCTGTAGCATTAACATGTTTGAACAGCCCATGGGGTTTTTTGGTTTGTTTTTTTTTTTTTCTCACAGCCAACTGTGAATATGCAAAAGAGCCCCCCAAAACCCATCCTGCTGCAGCTCTCTTGTGCAAAAATCTCTCCCTGATTGCTTCATTACAAAAAAGTTCTTCCCTGTGAGGGTGCTGAGGCCCTGGCACAGGGTGCCCAGAGAAGCTGTGGCTGCCCCATCCCTGGCAGTGTTCAAGGCCAGATTGGATGGGGCTTGGAGCAACCTGGTCTAGTGAAAGGTGTCCCTGCCTGTGGCAGGGGGTTGGAACCGGAGGAGCTTTAAGGTCCCTTCCAACCCGTTTTGTGACTCTCTGAATTAACGAGCAAATCTAGGAGGAATAATAATAATAAAAAAAAAAAATAGAAAAAAACAGCCTATACAATAGCTACGAAACACCGCACATAAACTCCTTCCACTCCAAACGAAAAAACGACTGACTGGAACCGCTGATTAACACGCCGGGGCCGGGAGGCTGCTCGTGTTCCGTCTGCACCGGAGACAGGTCGAGGCGTCTGCGCATGGCTGGAGAAGATGGAAGAGGGGGAAAGGGAGTTTCTTTTAAATCTCTGTAACAGACTCGCATGTCGTGACTCCCCCGGTATTTAGAGGAACACAGTGGGAGCCACGGAGCCTAACGGCCAGAAGGGGCGAGCGATGACTCTGCTATCTGCTCGTCAAGGCTGGTAGGCCGTCTTCCGCAGGCGGCCCGTCACGGTAGCGCTTAGTCTTGTCTGGATCCAACATGGCAGCCAACGCCACCACCAACCCGTCCCAGCTCCTGCCGCTCGGTAACCGCCGCTGCCGTCGCCACGCTTCCGCGCTCTCGCGGTGTCCGAGCGGAGCGGAGCAGGGTGGGGGGGACGTCTGCTGACCGGCGGTCGGGAAGGGAGGGAGGGAGAGGCCGTTTGCAGGCTCCTCCGGCCTGGCGGGAGGTTTGAATGGGGTGGTGCGGTGGAAGCGCCTCGCGTCAGACGGATGTTTCTTTGCTCAGCCCTGGGCGGGGGGCATCGGCGGGTGTAGAGCGGCGTTTGGAGACCGCTTAGGGGGTCCTCTAGACCGTGGCTGGGGACGAGCGCTCGTGCTCAGGCTTCCCGCGGTAAAGAACCGCGGACTGGCGGCAGGAAGGAGAGTGTTCTTGCAGCGTTCATTTTGCTGCCTCGGGAAGTAATCTGTTAAGCAGCAGAGTGTGCTTGTCGACTCTTTAAATATACCTTGTTAGTGGCTTTTAGGACAAGAGATAGAGGCCTCAAGCTGCGCCAGGGGAAGTTTAGAGGAGGCTGTGGGAGAAATCTCTTCACGGAGAGAGTGATCAGGCATTGGAACAGGCTGCCCAGGGAAGTGGTGGAATCACCGTCGTTGGAAATGCTCATAAATCTTGTAGATGAGGCCCTTAGTGACATGGTTTAGTGGTGGTCTTGGCAGTCCTGGCGTAATGGTTGTGCTTGAGGTCCAACCTTAAAGGTCTTTTCCAGTCTAGTTCGTTCTATGATTTAATCTTTTCCCTAATTTATGTGTTTTGGTTTGGAGGTTTTTTTGGTTGTTGTTTTGTTGTGGGTTGTTTTTTTTCACCAGTGTCTGTGGCAATCACTTATTTGTCATCACAGTGTCAGGGGGTTTGTCTTAGAAAATGTGCGTTCTATAAAATAATCTCTTGTGCATGTCAAATCTTTTGTCTGTTTTAATTGACAGAGCTTGTGGACAAATGCATAGGTTCACGCATCCATATTGTGATGAAGAGTGATAAAGAAATCGTCGGAACACTTCTAGGATTTGATGACTTTGTTAGTATCCTTTGGTGCAAGTGCTTAAGGCCATCCACTTTATGCTTTAGCTCAATTTATGTATTGCTTATGAGAGGTTTGAGTTCACTGGATAGAGCCTTCTTGTCTGGGCTAGTTGTGTTATTCTCATATTTTTATTTTATGGATAAAATCACAGTTCAGTATAAAATAAAAACAACATTAAATACTTTAATTTTTTTAAATTCTGGGCGTTATTTTCCTTGAAACTGGATATTCAGATATGGTGTTAGAAGATGTTACAGAATTGTAAGTATTATTTCTGCCTCTAGTTGCTATTTAGTGATTTGTTTCCTGAAGATAAATACTATGCAAGACCTGTAAGCAAAGTGTTCTTATATTTTGGAAACTTGCCAGCAGAATAGTTTATACCTTGCGCTTAAACTGTAGAGAGTGACTATTCCGGACAGCCATGTCACAGAGTAGCTGTTGCATGTTTTATAGCTGTAGTCAGGTTCCTAATTTGCAGCCTTAATTTTGCATGGGTTGTGTGTTGAACTTTCCAGTTTATTTGTTTGCTTTCACATTTTCTTAAGGTCTGGGCAAAGATTTGAAAAGGTGGCAGACTTAAGGGTGAATATTTATTACTTTTTCAAGCACATTGTTATTTGAAACCTGTTTGGAATATTGGTGGTATTCAAGAAATTGCTGAGATTTAGAAGGTGAAATTGGTATCTTTATGTACTGAGCAGAAAAGTACCATGGATCTTTTTATTTGCCAGGTAGCTGTCTCTACCCAGGTGGTCAATTTATGAAGATTGTGCTGCAGTGTAGCTAATTTATCTATTAGTTCCAACAAATGCCATCTTAATGCAGAGGTTTATATCAGTTCTGCAATAAAAACTGTAATTGTTGTCCCTTGTTACATGTTCTTACTTACTTTTTCTAATGCTACTTCAGTGAGATTACACCTGAGGGCAGAAGAATCACGAAGCTAGACCAGATTTTGCTAAATGGAAATAATATAACAATGGTAAGTTGTCATTGCTAAAAGGCTGCGTGCATTTATTTTCTGCATCTGTGAATCGATAAAACAGTTGCATTCCACCACTTCAAGCTGAGCTTTCCAGATAGTTCTGTGACATAAGCTATTTTCAAGTAGCTTTCAGAGCATGTATGTGTGTGAACGGTGCTGGAAAAGCAATCTTACTGCTTTTCTTGGTACATAGTACAGTAAACATGAAGAGAGCATGGCCCTAAATTTATTTGGGTGAATAGGTTTCTGGTCTTCAGGTGTGCAAGGGAATTGCTGACATTGTTGTCCACTGGAGGCTGGTTCGTACAGTGGCTTTCAACTCATGAGCATTTGCAAAAGAATGTAGGGTGAAATACATTTACATTTCATTCATTCTCATGTATAAATATTTTTGCAGAAGTTTGGATGCTTACAATGTCATCAAGTCATTTGGCATGTGATGCCCACAGAGCTGTACCTTTCACATGCTCTGAAAAAAATCTGGAGGTCTGTTGGATTATACCAAACTGGAAGTACTGTGATTTTTTTAGTGTATTATGTGCTTATGTATGTATAGCAGTACTGAAACTGTAATTGAATATTGTATTTCTGAAGTTGCTGAATTCTGCAATTTCCTAAGCACCACAAAAGCAGACCCACAGTAGTTTTTTATTTGTCTGCATAAATGGTTACAAAATGTGGACTTCCTACATAAAGGCATTGCTAATTTTGCGGGAAGAGAAGAGGAAGTCTGTCTTGAGCCTGTCAGCTCTATGTAAATGAAGAAGAATCTCCATTTTGCTGTCTTAACCTTCATAGCACCTCCCTGCTGTGTGTCTGAGCAAGTGCCATCTTGACTTAATTTCAAAGCCTGTTTCTGCTTTGGTTATTGTTCTGCATCCTTGAGAGGACTGTGCATGTTCTGACATCTTGTATGGGATGGAATTATTATCCAGTTAAGCTGATGGTACAATGTCCTTGAAGCAGAAGCTGGTGACTTAGAGTGCAGATTTTCAGCAAGACATAGATGTGTCTCTAGATTAGATCTTATGTCTCTTCCAGAGACATATCTTCCCACATCAGGAAGACTTTAGACTTTTTCTTACTTCACTCCCCAAAGCAGTGAAGGTCTTTGTCATTAGAAATGCTCAGGTAATTATTAAGAATATATAAAAAAGGAAAAGGAATGGTTAAAATTGTTTAAAAAGAATATATAAAAAGGAATGGTTATCCTCTTTCTTGTTTCCCCTTATTAATGTTTTTCCTTTTCTATTGTTCAATTCTCTACTTTCTTTGCAGGAAGGTGCTACTCCCTGCCATTTGTGAAAGGGTTCAGGCTCTTAGTTTTTGGGCTCTGCTTAGCCATAGGAGTTGGAAAGAGGAAAACAAACTACTGATATAGTCTGAGGAAGAATCAGCAATTAGAGAAATTCTTCATGAGAGGAAGCATAGTCTTTGTCTTTAAAAAAAGCTGTAGTGTTTCTAGGCAGAATCATCTCCTTAAATTGAATAACAAAGACAAAATCCAAAATGTCTGTTCCCTAAGATCTCCTTTAGGTTTTGTTAAACATTCTTCCTGTTTTGGAGATTTCTTTTGGCATGTGCTTCTCTGTCAGCAACTGACTACTTCTGTTTGGAGAGGAAGATAATATTGGATCTAAAAATTCCTTTTGTGGTCTACCATAAAGCCTTCATCTGTCAAAGTGTTGTAAAGCAAGAACATGTGGGTTTGTAGAACTCAAACCTATGGTACTAACACAAAATTGTCTTATTCTTTTATAGCTGGTTCCTGGAGGAGAAGGACCTGAAGTATAAATGGATACAGTGTGTGTACATATATTGTATATATATTCTAAATAGAGCCCTTGGGGTATGCGTGTCAGTGGGGTTTGGTGTGGGTTGGTTGTTGGGTATTTTATTTTCGCACACTTGCAGTTGACATTTGATAAAAGGCAAGGATTTCACTGTCAGGAAAGGTAAATTGCTGACTTCATAAGTTGAATCATGACTTTTTTGTAAAAAACATACCAATCTGTTCTGAATAAAAGGCTTTCTTTTTTGCTAGTTATTGTGTTCTATTATGTAAGTGCACAAGTTGGATAGTTTTATAACTGGTTGATGGAATGGAAAAATAATAGTTATTTTTCAGTTTCTGTTGGTCTTCAGTTTTTCTACATCTGTTTGATTTTGGTCCGTATGCATTTGGTTTTGGCCAATGTCTATCCTATGATTCAGATCCTAAGCTGCATCATTTGTTTGAACACAGCTTCAGGCTATGTAACCAGAAACCATGTGTGATTCTCAACAGCCTTTGGTTCTTCTGGCCTTGAGCTTCAGCTCTCTTGCACTTCCACTTGGTAGATGTACTTTTCTTATAGTAAAGGCATTGTAATGGTATTTGGCAAGCGAGGATAGACAGACCAGACCTACTTCATGTCTGGGGGCTTGAGAGGGGCTGGTGTGAAAACTTGTCATTCTTATCCGTGTTGACTACACTTTCACCACTAAGTGGTGCTGCGTATACTTAATTAAATTGGGAGCTGCCTATACCAGCTTGTGTAATTCAGAGTAGTCATTTTAGAGTAAATGTTCTTTTAGCTACGTCTCTGTTCTTCTGTGATATAAAAACTTGACAGAGATTTGGAGCAACTACTTTAGAAGAATTTCCATAAAAGAATTGCTGGGGGGCATTGTCATGATGGACAAAAATATAACAGATTCTAAACCATGTCCAGTGCAGCTTATGCTTCCACAATACACTAGTCAACTGATTTGTAGTTGTTAATGTCTGAAGAATAATCACAGGTGCCTGCTGTTACCCTAGGGATAAGCTGGGTGCATTTTGGACTCATAGGGACAGGAAATGCTTTGCCTTCCCATCAGCAGAAGAAAGGCGAGTTGAAGAGGGCTCAGGAGCAAGACACTGTAAGGATATTGCTGTACTAGATCCTTTTTTCTTGCTTTTCCTAACAGAAAAGATACCTTCTGCTAACTGGCTCTTAGCTCAAAGTACCAGGAGAATTTGCTTTAGCCTGCTAGAGAAGAAACTCCTTCCTCTGTCCCAGGGAGTGTGCTACTTTGGATTCATTTGTTCTGAATCTGTAATTGTACAGTGACAATATATATACCATCGACTCCCTGAATGGATTTTCTTTTGTGACCCCATTTGCTTCTTCAGCTTTCTTAAATCAATTTAAAAATATATATATATTGGAATATCATCTGGACTTTACTTTCTAGAACTAATTGACTATTTTCATTGGAGCACTTAGTATTACACTGGCTAGAACTCTTATGTTGTCTTGGGTTGTTACTAATGATTCCACTGGGGCCCATGCAGGGCATCTCAGGCAGCCACACACTGAAAGTGTAAATGTTATTTACAGCAATTATTTCTACCAGGAAATCCACATGTAACTATTCCACACATCAATCTTACAGGAACTGTATTATTCAATCACATACCCTCACTAGGAAAAATTTCCCCTTGGAGATACCCCTACATGTCCTGTGGAGGAAGCGTCCCCCTTATGATGAAATAAGACAAATGCCTGGTTTATTGATAGAAGTGCAATACACATAGAAACTGGACAGAAACAATGGAGGGAAGTTGCATATGCTTTGGTTCCAGGTGCTACGGCAAACACATGTATTAATAGATACAAAGATTGAGGGTTTTGCTTTCTGTATGCCCACCTGAAACCACCTGACAACGTTGGTGTTATGATGATACTCTGATACAAAGGAATTACCTTTTTTCATTCATGAATAGAAGATACTATGGAAAATGTTCTTCTAGTATGCATTTCAAAATCAGTTCACAAAGCTGGTACAATTAGTGCAGAAAGTTGACAGCATATGTCTGTTCATTTAAAGAAGGCGAACAGTTTGATGCCAGCTCAGTGGGAAGATATGACAGGCCTTCCAGACATGGAACTGGTGAATCAACAGGCTAGAGACAAATGCCCTTGTCAGGAGTGCCCAGTCCAGAGAGTTTATCACTTAAAAAATTTATGATGGTAATTCTCAAGACCAAGTTGACTGGAAATTGTCTACACCAGCTAAGCATGAATTGTATTTGAAGATATACCATTTTCGGCATGCTTTTTTCTTTTTCAGCTGCCTTTATGTCTGGGCGCATCCTTCTCTGAAGCAAGCAACCTCCTCTCCATTTTCCTTTCTCTTCAGGCTTCATTTCCGGTTTGCTTTCTACTGTCCACTTTTGACACATTTTTTTTCCTTTTTCTGCCTTATTATGAGCAGCTGTGATAAAAGCAAAATAAAGCCCCACTAACAAGATACTTTCAGAACTGAAAAGCTACTCTTATGGCTGCTATGTGCTGTATTATACTAATTTGGCTTGGAAAAGTGTATTTTTAAAGGCACATAGGTGGCAGTTGGCTAGGCCTCAGTGACCTTTGCTCATGGAGTGTCTTTGAAAATTGTCATAAATGTATTGCTATGCCAATGAATAATCCTCTTTCAAAAGAGGTATATTATTAATAACAGATAACAATATATGCCAGTAGCTGCTGCTCAGCCTCCTCAGAGTGCTCTCCAAAATGTCACTCATGCTTTGCCTAAAACGTTACTGCAACACTTAATGGCATGGTAATGGTTATGATGCCTGTATAATAACAGTCAAATAGAATTGCTGCCAAGTAATTTGAGTAAATCATAGACCTTTCTCTGATGTTTTGATTTAATTTTGCTCATTATATCTATTGCATGAAAAAATCAGCATTGTATGTTAGCAAACGCAATTGTGCAGAAGTCTTTGCAGACATATTTCATCTCTTACTGTTTATACATTTTCCTAGTAAGTATGGGTAATACACCCATGGCAGCGTAACAGTTTTACATGGAAACAGTAGCAAAACTGTGGTATGCTCATGCTACCAAGGTCTACTATAAGGGCAACACAAGTCCTGTGCCTGATTAGAGTTTGTGTCTGATTAGAGTTCTGCACACTGCTGCATTGCACCACATTCTGCAATATTCTTTTCCCAAAGCAGGACCACTAATCCTACCTGTATAGCTGCTGCTATTCTCCACAGTGATAAAACGGCTCAAAAGTGAGCCACAGCATCTCATTCTCTGTAAGCAGGTGGTGGAGGGGGAAAAAGGGGTACAGTCAGGTTTGTGTGGGGATAGATGGGGTTATTCCCCCATCTCCCATAGGCAAGGAGAAGGGATTCCCATAATCCAGACGAGCACAAGAGGCAGTGAGGTTCTTCAGGTGAAATTTTAGTCTTATCTGGACCTTCGACTGACCTGTCTGGACAGAAGAATGAAGGACTACCACCATCAGTTCAGGGGGAAAAGACAAAGATGAAAGCAAGAAATGCAGTGGAGTAAGTGGTGAAAGCTAAGAGCAAATTTTACAGTGAAATCAAGGAAGAAAGGGAAAAAAATGGAAAAGGAGAGGAAAAATATACGTACAAATACCAAATTTATTTAGACTAGCATACCCTTTACAATATACTTCAGCCACCAAGACATTTGTGAGGTAAGGCTGGTACTATGTGAGAGCGGACTTAGCTAGATCCTGCTGGAAATCTGACCTGCTCCCTTTGCATAGCTATGACACCACTACAAATAGCAGACAGTTCCAAAGGAAAAGCAAGAAACTCTCCCCTTTAAATAGTTTTCATCACTTAATAAGCTCCTAGTGATTTGACATGTTTTTGGTAAAACATGATCTGTCTCTAACTTCCATCTATGAATTAAAATTACCATGTTGTTGCTACTACAATTACAAAAAAAATAGTCACACTACTGAAGCTGATATGACTGTCACTTAGATAATCCTGCAAGAAACGATTTCCTGTTGTACCTCACTGAAAGGGTTCAATAGTTTTCTCTTGCTTAACAAATGTTACTCATAATTCCAGACTGATGAGCATGGCCAAAGTGGGCTCAATCATATTGTTAGGAAAGAAAAATTTTGATGCAAAATTAGCATATGCACAATGTTTGGCTCAGAACCTGCTGTGATAAAATCCTCTGCAATGTAAGCAAATGCATTAGATTGGCTTACACTCCCTGCAAGGCACAGATGACAGGCAATATGAGATGCTCGCTAAACAGTAATGGAGAATCATAGAATCATAGAATGGTTTGGGTGGAAAGGACCTTATATCATCTAGTTCCAACCCCCTGCCATGGGGATATACACCCTTTGCTCCAGTATCAGAAGTTTGTAATAGGTTGAACATCATGCAAAAAATTATTTACACTAATTCCTCAATGTTTAAATAAGGATCCTTAAAGTATATTAATCTCTACAAAGGGACACAAAGGCACAGCTTGTGTTGAAAGAAATGGCTGAGACAGACCCTAATTTGCATAGATACATCTCATGTTACTAGTACAGGCAACATAAGGAACCCTTCTGATTTATCAAATAAAAATAAATATTATAATAAGCAAATTTGAGACTTTCTGTAGGTATTGAAAACAGAAGAACTGGGGACTTTCTTGGGGCCCATGGATTTTACACCTGCACTGGACAGCTACCTGAGACTGAAACTGAGATAAGACTGTTTAATTTTGCAAACATCTCTCAAAACAAATAGTTTAAATACTTAAATAAACCATCAGAAAAAAACACCACCGGTTCATATGTTTTAGGCAAAATTTTAATCCTATTTAATATGCTACTTGATTTTTATGTAATATCTATGAGCTCTTTGGAGGGGATCTTCAGAGGTCTGAGGTATGCAATCTGGCAGGTTGGTATTTAAGCTGGGAAATCAACAATGCTAGGGAAAAACAATTAGTGCTGATGTAAAAAAATAAACTCACAGGATCATAGAATGGTTTGGGTTGGAAGGGATCTTAAAGCTCATCCAGTTCCACCCCTCTTGCTAAGGCCAGGGACACCTTCGGCTAGACAAGGTTGCTCCAAGCCCTGTCCAACCTGGCCTTGAACACTGTCAGGGATAAGGCAGCCACAGCTTCTCTGGGCAACCTGTGTCAGGGCCTCACCACCCTCACAGGGAAGAACTTCTTCCTAATACCTAATACAAATCTCACCTTTTTCATTTTAAAGCCATTCCTGCTTGTCCTGACACTACATTCCTTTGTAAAAAGTCCTTCTCCAACATTCTTGTAGGCCCATTTATGCACTGGAAGCTGCTCTAAGGTCTTCTTAAGCGACTTCTCCAGGCTGGGCAACCTCTGTGAAGACAGGCTTGGGTTGCCCATGGAGGAAACAGCTGGTTCCAACGGACCCACCACGGGCACAGCTGAGGGAGATGGCAGCATCTCTGAAGGTGTTTCCCCAAGTATTTAAATATCTGCCTTTGTTTCTCAATAACCAAACCAATAATTATATATTTATACTAACTGGCTATAAATTAAGTTAAATTCCTTAATTAGAACCTGCTTTGCCCACAACAAATTTATTTAAGGATCAGTTAGCTGAATTAAGTGGGATTTGCTTTGAGTTTTATTTTTTACTCTAATGAAAATTTTTCCTTACATTTGAGCTTTCTGGAATTGTCAAGATTGGCGTTAATATCTTGCATTTGTGTAGAACTTTTCGTACTGAAATATTCCAAAATATTTTATAAATTACAACTACTGGTCATGAAGCTTCTTCCTGTCAATTATAGCATATCCAGTAACAGAGGATCTAGAATAATTTTGGCAATGGAGAAGACAGGCACATTTAATTAAATGTACATTTTTCAGCTGCCTTTGGAAAAAAAACCAGCTGATTGCCTTCCAGGAACAAGCATTCATCACCAGAAAATTACCCCTGATGCCTGCTCAAAAAGAACATTTTGTGGAGCCAGTCCATCCAGACGCGGTGGCGGGAGCTTTCTTCAGCCACAAAACATCAGCCAGACACGTTTTTTCCTTAACTTCTATAAGGATAAAAAGAACAAAATTTCCTTAGATTTGCCACTTCTGGGGGAGACATAGTTCAGGGATGTTTTGGAAATTATGTCTGTCTGAAACACCTCTGATAAATATATCAACATCTCCATGTTTGATCTGTATTCAGAAGTGTATGATACGCTTCTTAATCATACCCTGTCATGCAAGGTAGAGTTTTATCATCATGCCTGATGAAAACAAATATTTAAACCTGGTTTTCTTTCACTGAAACTGCATACTACAGAAAGCGACAGCTGTTTTGAATATAGCATTGTCTCATTCATTTTGGGGGTGATCATTACTCTCACATATATGTCAGAAGACGTAATATGTCAGAATGAAGTTTCAACAGCTTGTGGCTAGGGAGTTAAAAAACACTGTGATAGAGATTACGAAACGTGATACTTTTCAGTTTGGTTTTAAAAATTGAGGTTATTGTATAGCATTTTCAAATAGAGCAATATATTCTGTTTGTTCTTCTGAGTTCTGGATAAGTGAAAAAAAAACTAAAGAGGATTTCAGGCAGAACATCTTTTTCCTTTTGGCACTCTTCGTCTATTTAAAAGTAGCAAAACATGCAAAGCCATTGCATGAATAATTAATACTGAAGTTATCCTGGCTAAGATTTTCAGAAGCAGATTTTTCATTATCTTAGTGCTCTGTATGCAAATGTAAATGCCCTTAGTGGAGTATGAATCTATGTACACTGGCTATACATTCAGTGGGTTCATAGAAACAGAAGCTTTTCAGAGTATTCCCTATATTTGCTACTTAAACATGTACAACCTAAGGATTAAAACCACAAATAGTATTAAGAAATTACCTAAGATTATTATTTTATGGGTTTTTCATCCTCTGTTCATTATGTACAAAATATTTGCTATTTTGGCTTCAGCATTTCTCTTGCCCTGCTAAAGTTTCCTGTCCTCCACAAATCTGTTAGTGTGGATGACAAAGGATGCTATGGCTGATGAAGAATCTGTGACTAAAAGAGGAGGTTGCTGGGGAAAGAGGAAAAAAATGTGGCTATTGTCTGCTTGAACTGCTCCAAGGCAGTGAGGTGTTCAGTTCTGAACCAGGTTTATGTTTTGACTGGCTTTGAAATAAAACTGTTTCTCATTTCTAAGAATGTTGTTACTGTGCCTGTTACTATAAACTGTAAAGCTGCAGGAAGTCCCCGATGCTGACAATGGATGAATACAGGTTGCTGATTTAATTTATGTTATTTGCCTCACATACTGTATCTGAATCTCTATATTTATCTCTGGGTCCTTAAGTAATGTTGGAGTAAATCACACAAAAATTAGAGCAGTCATTTCAAATGAGGTACCTAATTTTCAGTCTTTCTTTAGTTAATAACTAGTGATTTGATCCTGATTTTCAAATAAATTACTAAATTGCACATAGTGCTCTAATAATTTGGACAAGTAAATGTATTTTATGCACTGTGCAAATTATTTGTTTCAATTATCTGTTGATAGCCGATTAAGGGAGGAAGAGAGGATGTTTGACAAATGTAATACACAGTCACAGTACGTTCTTTAATGATGGAATAGAAAGGCAGAATTAATGAACTACTTTCAATGAAGGAATAGTCAACAACATTTTCCCAACTCCATTAACATCAGTGTTGAATCCCTTGGGTTTAGCATTGCAGATACTTTTACCAGTGCTTCAGAGCAATCTGCTTGACAGTTACAGTTGTGACCACAGAAACACAGCAAACCACAAGTATTTTACTCACATGCACCTTTCTGACTGACTGGCTGGCTTTACCTGCTCACTGTGCTGAAGCCAGATTACTCAGTATGACCTGGTGCTACTTCAGCTACTTCTAATTTTTTTCTGTTACACAATGCAGCATTGTGTTACAGAGTGTAGCATTTTTACATTCTCATTACATACACAGATTTAGACTGAGCATGAAGCCCTTTACCTAGGTATCTCATGAAGACACAGGAATGGCCAGCACTTACATACAGTATTCATTTACTCCAAGTTTCCTAGTAATTCACAGTCTCTCATTTCCCTGTCTTGAATTGGTTAATGCCCTTGATCCAGAATGAGTCCCCTGCACACTGGACACAAATAAATGAAGCTTATTCTCAAATAAGGTATTTGATGTGGACCAGTCTCCTGAAGTTCCGAGATGCCACTGTGTCGTGGTTTAACCCCAGCCAGACAGCTTGTGCACTCATTCTCCCCCTTCTTGCCCTCCCCCTACTCCCAGAGGGACGGAGTGGAGAACTGAAAAGAATGCAACTCCCACAGGTTGAGATAAGAACAGTTTAGTAACTAAGTTATAACACAAATCACTACTGCTACCACCAGTAATAGTAATGATAAAGGAAATAACAAGGGAAGAGAATACAACACCTCAGCACCAGCCAACCAATAACTTGCCCCCCAGCCCAACCAAGCACCAACCGATACCTCCTCCAACCCTGCAGTCCACCTAGCCCTTCCGGGTAACTCCCAGTTACATCCTGGGCATGATGTGCTGTGGTATGGAATACCTCTTTGGTCAGTTTGGGTCAGGTGTCCTGTTTCTGCTTCCTCCAGGCTTCCCCTTCTCCCTGCAGAGCATGAGGCTCACAAAGTCCTTGGCCAAACCAATATATCATTGTTATCAGCTCTGTTCCCAGCCTGAAAATCAAAACACAGCACTGCACCAGCTACCAAGAAGGAGAAAAATGACTGCTACTGCTAAACCCAGGACACACTGGAAAGTCAGTGAAAAAAGTACATGAAAGTACAGAGGATGAAAGTACAGAGAATGAATTCACCAGAAAAAGTGGCTGCTAAACACTCTGTCACTGAAAATTTTTTTCCAAACATTTACAGGTAGCAGCATGTGGGGGCAGGCTTAATTGAGGCAGCTAAAGGCAAAGGGTGGTTAGGTTTATGTTCAAAATTTCATCCAAAAGAAGGGAAGACCAGAGAGTTATAGGAATGCTTGACCCATTTTCAAATATTCTTAAAGAGTAATATAGCTTTGGAAGAGCTCAGGAAAGAGCAGCTCAAGTGTTCAGTCTGCCAAAATCAAACTCTTACAGTGGAGAGAGTTTGCCAGCTTAAATAAGTGCTTGTACCTACCTGTAATGATAGAATAGCTACAGAAGATAAAAAAGGTCAGCAAATCTGTAGCTGCTGCTTCAAGATCATTTGAAACGAAAAGTAAAATCTAGCAGTTGTTTTAGATTTTTGCTTTCTGGAAGATAATATTTAGCTTTTCTAGTATTTTTATATACTCTAAATTCTCTTTAGAAAATCTCAGACCGGCTGTAAAGAGATGCCAGTGTTGGTTTCATAAAATAACCATTGGTGCATTTTATTATCATATACCTAAATTAAAGAAGACTCCAAAAAAGGACAGGTGAAGTAGCTTATATATTCCACCAGTTACAAGGTCACATACAAACGACTACTGCAGCAGCCATTTACAGTCAAGCTTTTCTAAGAAGTAGTTTGGTTATGTACCAAACTCTTACATCAGGCTCAGTAAATATCTCCTAATTGGCTTAGCAACTCAATGTTTTATGATGTGGTAATTCTATTACATATCCATTCCAGCATTATTTCCTCTCTTCCTTTCACTACTGACATATTTTGTTTCTCTATCCAGTCAATCCCCTTTTTTCAGGAGCCATCCTTTTCTATGGCTGAGCTTATGAAGTTTTCAAATGTCATTGTAAGTTCTTAGTAAGAAGCAGTAGCCTGAAAACCCTCACCTTCATCCTAACAATAATTAAACCATTGGTCTTCTGTGTTAGAGAAACTAGTCATATTTCTCTTTTATCTTTCACTTTTAAGACTTTTCTTTCAACTTGCTAGTGACCTTCACTGGTGCTTTCCGAAATGTCTCCCATTTCCTTAAACTTCTTTTTAGCAGTTAATTTGACTGTAGATATCTCAGTATCTGGCTTTTTGTTATAAAAGTCCCTGTCTGTAATTATCTATTTTTTGACTTAAAGTGGCTTTGTCTGTACCTGAAATCAGTGCTGGTGAGTTTTCCTGCAATAAGCTTATTGACATCATGTATAATTGTAATTTATACCAACACCACCTTCTTTCCTTGCAATTACTTCCCAATATCATCTGAGTATCTATCATCTGCATTCTTTCCTTTTCTCTGATTTAAAAATAAATAAATAAACAAACAAACTCATCAGATACCCTGAGCTGCTTCCCAACATGCCAGGGTGAGCCTGGGGCAGTAAGCTAGCGTGATCGTACCTCCTACTACACTTTCACTTCCCATTTGGATGCAGTAGCTGGCCACCATGAAGCAAAGGTAGTTTCATGTATATTAACCTTCAGATGCAAATTTAATTATCTCACTGCAGTAACCTTAGTCCCCTCTGTTTTGTTCCTGCCATGTTCTCCCACCAGGTTCAGCAGTAAGGACTACAGGCCCATACAACAGATGCAGCATGAGAATTTAAGGTAAAGAAAGAAAAGATCAAGCCTCCCGCATCGAATCTTAGATGTCCTTTCCTCCGTGCCAGCTTCTTCTCAAAGGGTGCTGTGTTGTTACTGTGTAAAAGTACCCTGTAAAAAAGAAGTTATATGTCTTTTTTTGTAACGGGATTTCACTGACTTCCCACAGCATTTTCCCGAGTATAGCTGAAGCCAGTTGCAGTTTTCTACCGCAACTGTAGAGAGCAGTCGAGATCAGACGGATCAGAGGATTTTCAAATCCCTTCTTTCAAACTGTTTTGCCCCATTTTCCAGGCAAGAGTCTTAACCTGAGCATTTTACTCAAAACAGCAACAGAAACCATTTTTTATTATGAAAGTATTTTACACAATTTGACTACATGGGAGAATAAATAGTTATTTCAAAGCCAAACCAAGGCCAGATCAGAATTCAGTAATTCCCTGAATGACATCTAAACCAGCTACTGACTAAAGAGTACCATCACAGTGCAAGGATATTTTATTCCTTCAGAGATATACTGCTGGGGAACATTCGCTGCTGTATTTGTATGATGCTAATCTATGTGAGGAGGTATAGGAACCTGCACACATGAGATGCAGTGAACTGGCAATGTAAGCTATTGCGCAGGAATGCACAAATGCACCATGTTATGAGTGATACAGAACAACAGAACTTGGTTACTTGATCTGTGAGGTCAGAAAGGAAAAGACTGAAGAGAAGCGACATCTCGTTTTTCTTTATCGTGTTTTATATGTAGCTTGTTGCTTCATGTGTTATAAGAAGACATAACTCATTCCAAATGATTAATTTCAAGCTAGTGTCTCCATGTATTAAATATCAAGTCATACATCATGTACGTAGGTTAGATTATCCAGTTACCAAAACATTGTTTTGGTCTCCATGGTTACTCAGGTGATTCTGGCATTTTTCTTCCACACCATTTGTTGCCAAGGATACAAGTTGTTATAAAATACAGCAGCTACAAGTCAAGATTGCCAGTGTATAGTCCTTCTGCATGTGGCAGTTATATGTAATAAATCTTTCTTTACACAACATTTGAATCCTGAAGGCATTTTCGGTGGAGTTCTTTGAGTTAACCAAGTTAGTAAGTTTGTTACAAAAGGAGAGGTTTACTAAGGCTATCAAACATAGAAAAGTATACAGCATAACTACACTGTCTGAAATAAAGCACTTGAGTACCTTCTGGCAAATACAGGAATAATGCTGATCCTAACTCTATTATTCTCAAATAGAATTCCAACCCAGACCAAAGGAAACTGATTCAGAGCAGAATGTTTTCTACATTCAAGGCCAGTGTAACTTTACCAACAGGGATAATCTCCCGCACTGTACAATAGCTACTTGTTAAAAAGAACCACAAGCATTTACAAATTTCTGCTGCACTACATAAACCAACAAAATGAGACAAAACTGCCTATAAACATAAAAAGGGACAGAATAGGAAATGCACTTAGCTAGGTTTATACATTTTTCTGCCCAGAAAACTGCAAACACAACTTTATGCAGGCATTCATATGTTTAAGTATCTAAACTGCAGGGGTAATACACAGCTGAAACCACTGAATTATATTCAGGAACTGAACTGTTAGTGATCTACATTAGATTGCATGTAAAAATAGGTGCTGTCTGTAATTCTGCAATTCATATATTTAAAAAAAAAAATTAAAACCTGCATTTCCATTAGAACACAGTTCTCTAAGACCTACGCTTTTCAGTTCCTTCAAACTGAAGAAATAAAAAATATCTATTATTTTCAGACATAAAACCAAATGTGCTGAAAATCAATCAATCTAGTTGTGCAAAACCTCAGAATTTGCTATAGTATGCTACAACACAGTATATTGCCCTATTAACTATAATATTTACTCTTAAGAAGACAAAGCAAAACAAAATTAAAATACCCTTCTGAATATTGTTGCTGTCCAACATGACAGATCACATTTCTCTGCCATAATGCGACCTTGAGTAAAAAAAACTTTTTCTCCTATGAAAGTTTTCTTCTTTTTTTTTTTTAATAGATGTCCATTTTCTGCCTAAAATTCTAGAAATCCTGAGTATCAAGTATCTAAAAGAAAATCTTGAATTGCTTTAGTTCTGTCTTGTGAGTTTCTGGAACTGTTCTTGTCAATAGACTTCTCTTTATTTCCTCATAGCTGCTATATTTAAATCTGATCACTTTTACTCAAGCCATACAGGAAATTTTTAGGGTTTTTTTGTATTATTAATAAAATAGTATTGGCAATAACTTTTTCAATGCACAAAATATATGCAATAATTAGAAAGAAATACATAATTATTAGAACAGTAATTAGAAAAATATGTAATATTTTATATTAATATCATTATGCAATAATTAGAAAAAATAGAAATGGCTTTCATTTCTGAAACATACACTGTCTTCTAAAGTGAGATAAAGTTAATTGACAGTCTTACCATCTGCTTAGGAACATAATATAAAAATAATATCCAGAGACCCAGAGTTTGCCTTTTAAAATATTATATTGCAATTTTAAATGGCTTCTTATATTAAGACATCACAGAACCTGTGAGGAGAGTCTGATTAGGTGAAGAACAATATGCAGCTTGGGTTTCTTAAATAATTATAATAACTATAATTATAGTAATTACATCATTTAAATAATTAGGTATTTCCTTTTCTTCTGTCAAATTGCCTACTTTCCTTTTTTGAAACAGATTTTACTGACTTACCTCAAAGCCTGCATTTTCAGTTTGTTAGCTGATTGAGAATGCCGGTAGCCAGCTGATTAAACAGCTCCATGAAGAGAGTTGCAAATTTGTAATCATCATGCTTTATTTAGGACCTAATTAAATTCTGTTAATTGTAGTTGGGGAATGACTTCTTAAGCTATTAGTGTTATAAACCTAAGCTATTAAAATTATGTTTGGAATTCATGGGGAAGTTGCAAGCTTTATGTGAAAGCTAGTCCCCAAAACTTCCTGAACTAAGCAAAAAAAGCATCCTAGTAACACTGACAAAAGTGTTGATATAAAGTATAGTGCTAAAACTTTGCTATCTTTAGGCTTGCCCTGAACACAAAATCTGGACGTTTAGTTCCAACATTAGGGAGCTTCTGAGTCCAAGGGTTTGAAGTGACCCATTACTCAAGAGCTGGCTGAAACTACCTTTCTGGATGAGTTGCCCTCTAAGTCATGAAACATGCTTGTGTGCATCGGAAAATAGCTGCCTAGACAGTACGATACATCTAGTAACAGAAAAAAATATACTGCAGAATTTCAGCAACATTAAAGAAAGCTGTACAAAGCAAGAATATGCTGTATGACGCACAGTGTGGGTGTTGAGGAAATCAGTATATTTTCCCCTAACCGTCTACTTTTGGCAATGATATGGGACAGAGTACTGCATTAGATGAATCTTTGGTTTGACTACACTTGTGTAAGAAATATTTGATATGTAATTTTAACAAGCAGCTCTCCAACATAAAAAAAAGAGTAAAAATGAGTGTTATGTGAAAGATACTGCTCAAGATAAAATTACACTGTGAGATATAAAACCACTTGAAGCTCAGCCTGGCTAATTGCAAATACCTTGGATTTTCTGGTTTGGGCCCTCCACCACTTTTTATAAAAAGTACAGTGATGGACTGTGATGATACCATTTATCTTTTCAAAAACCTCTATCTGCTTTAATATCCCTATTCACATTGATGATTTGGAAGGGTGGCCTTGAAGGACCATTTCTGGTTGAGTACCTTTGCCCGCATGGCCATGGTCATGAAGCCAATTGTGAAACCAGAAAGGCAGGAGGGACAGTCATTTTACTCTAGTAAATGAGTGTTTAAACTATGTCAGTGTGTTTAAATCCTTTGTTTCCATAGCTAACCTGTTTTTAAGGAATGATTGATACTACAGGAATCAGCTATTTCAGGCAACAGTGACAAACATGAGGCAAATACTGCTGCAGTGTGATCAGAAGAGGAAGAGCCCTCAGGTCCTGTCAGCACCACACACTGGTCCCACCACCTTAGGGTGCTGGCCTGGCCTTGCTGAGCAATGAATGCACTGTGCCCTCCCGGGCACAGGGACACATGCGCTCACACAAAAGGTTGCCCATGCCCTCTGGTCATGGGGCTGCAAGTCTCCTGTTGCAGTAGGTCATGGTGTGTATGTACAGCTGTGAGATCACCAAGAACAATTGGCCTGAGGAGAGAGAGTGTAAAGTAATCCTTTCTCTTAGATCAGGAATCCTTCTTACCTCCTGGCCTCAACAGGCTGCCCAGGTGTAAAGAAAAAACATCTAACAGCTCTAAACTACAGTTTTGAATAAGTAAAAGGGTGAAAGTATACATGTGCCTCAGTGAACGATAAGATACTTCAGCAAAGTAAAGAAGGAAAGGATTATACCATGTCACTCTACCCTTTTGCACTGATGGGGCAGAGAAGCCAATAAAGACCTACTCGGACAACATTTGTTGAGGCAGAAGATTTACCTGGACTGGCAGTAGAAATAACATGTGAACACAATTGTTGATGCTGGATAAATGTGGCCAAAGAGAAATCATTGTGGCTTTCAAAAAATTTCACAATTATTGAGGAATCAGAAAAGAAAATCTGTCTCAGATGCCTTGGAGGTGAACACCACCCCCTTTTGCAGTGCTGGCAGACACTTCCCTGAACTGAAACAGATCAATTTTTTTTACCTACTTAAGATGGAAGGTAGGGAAAGAGTATTTTCAGAAAACCACAACACAATCTAACAAAGATTAAGTATTGTAACCAAAACAACACATCTCCCAGACCTCTTTCTTTTGGAACAGATGTCACACGGAAAACTGAGCAAACCAGGTGAGAAGGGGAATCAGAACAGTGTGACTCGGGAGGGCTCCACCAGCACCCTGGGATGGGAGGAACCCTGCGTGCCACAGTAACATTATACCTGTCACAATACCAAGCTGCTCAGAAGGGCTGTTCAGCAGTGTTGAGGGGTGCCTCCCAGAGGCAGGCTCCCAAATACCCCTGGATGTCTGTTAGTGAGTTAGTTGTTCTGAGTGATGACAGCTTCACAAGGCTTTTGTCTGATCAAATGAATGGGCTTACTATGGGAAGGCAGCTGATGGGAACCAGATCAACATTTACCTAGAAGGCTACATTTTGAAGTTTTAATGATTTTCAGATAGCATTACAGCACACTGAGCCTAGTATTTCATGAGAGCTAAGCCTATTAGTTCATCAGTGATATGAAAGGCAAGAATTGGCTCTGCAAGAAAATATCATCTTAGCCTCAGCCATCTTCATCAAACCTGCTCTCACAGTCTGTTCCGCCATTTCATAGCATTTCTGGAGTTTGAAGACTGTGAACAGGCACCAGGTGCTGCTGCTGGGTCTCTCAAATGGGAGCTGTCTGCTCTTATGCCTTTGTGCTTTCAACGCACTTGTTCTTTCAATGCAGAAGACAATCTGCGTACAAGAAAGTCAGGGGTACCAGATCAGGCACTCCTGTGCAGAGATGGACAGTTACTACTCTTATCCTTTTCCTCCTGCTTTCACTAAGATAATGGGAGGTCCGTCCTGAGAGGACACACAGAGGACTTGTCTCGGTGAACCTGTGCTAAGGAGACTTTTGCATACCTGCACGGATCATTAAAAAAGCACTAGTAATGAGTATACAAGCGAATAATCTTTCCTGCAGAAAACTTTTTTTTTTTTTTTAAATAGTCCCACCGTATCTGGTGGTTTTGCAGTCAGTAAAATTAGAACTACAAAACCATGCCAAACGTTGGAGGACAATCCTCTTCCCTCACTGGGTCAGTAAGCCAACCCCTAGTCCTGGCAGGAAGGCTGCAAGGCATGAGAAATGGGGCTGCTTCACGAAGGACAGCCAGCTTTCCTCTCTCCACACACATTCTCCTCAAAGTCAAGTAGCCTTAGGCAATATTGGAAAAAGCAGTCTTCTCACTGATCCTTTGGTGTTATTAGAATGATTTGTAGATTTCACATGCTGCTTTTCACTTAAGTAAGCAAGCAGACTTTAGTCTCCATAAGCTGCCCAAAACAACTAACACATGGAAATCACAAAAACCAAACACTCAAAATTCGCATAACAATATGGCAGTAAGAAATACTTCAAGAAGTGTCAAGACAATTCCTTTAGGCTTCTTCATATATATTCACAAGCAATCCACTATTACAATTCAGAGATTTAATTCCTTGCTTTACAGAGCAAACACATGAGTTATGGGCTCCCCATACCAAGGAATATTGAAGTAGCTTCAGGAGATGTCATACAGACTGCTGTCAAAAAGAGTTGGTAAGGTAAGAGTCAGAAGAGGTAAAAAGATGAGGTAAAAGCAGTTGTGTGCTCAAGAGATGATACTTTAACATCTTTAAAGCACTTTTTTTTTTTCTTTCATCATTTTATAGCACCTGCAAAATACCACTTACCCCCAAGCACTGGCAATTCATTAAAGACTAAAGACAATTTAGCAATGCACTGGCATCACTAGCAGGTGGAACAGAAGATCTGGGACCTTGACAGGCTGGTGCAATTCAGCATGAAACCTGTGCAACTGAAGCTTGAAATTCACAGCTTTTTGCATTTTATTTCACTTGAAATAGTTTGCTTAAATTGTTAAGATGAACAAACTTAAACCACTTCTCTATGGCACATGGACTTTGGTGTTGAGTAGAAAAACGCCTCTTCTCAAACACAAAAATTATTTTGAGTAAAAAACAAGGAAACAAATCATTTCTGCATGTTCTGACTCCAAATATGTGAGAGTCCCTCAGCAGAAAATATGAATAAGGCAAGAACTAGGATAGAGCAGAATCAAAGACACAGAAATGCTGAGTATTTCATTGAAAAGCTGTGCTGAATAAGCTCTGGGTACTCTTACAGCTGCTTCAGAGAGATACTTGTCATTAGGATGCCGGGCTTTGACAGCTGAGCAGCATCAGGGGTCCCTGGCCCAGTGTTTTTCATGAAACTGGAAAGGTGAGAATCAGAAGGAAGGTAGAAAAAGGACATGCAGACTGGGGGGCTTATGGCAGCTAAGTGCTAGCCCCAGAACACTGCACATAGAGCACCTAAAAGCCATGTAGGTGGCAAAGGTCTGGAGAGACCTTCACACAGCATAACCATACAACAGTGGCGGGATCCCATTTTCGAGGCCCCTTGGCCGACAAACAGGGATACTGCTGTTGCCTTTGGAGCACCACTACACAAAGTCTTGTGGCACAGAGGGCTCAGGCACCTTCTCACAAAAGCTTGTTGGTTCAACATATTAAGACCTTTGCTTAAAATCTTAAACCTGGGAGCCTCTTGCTGCTTTACCTCTAGCAGCAGCACTGAGATCGAGACAAGGTAAAACCCCTCTCCCTGTGGAAGGCAACGCGGCTCCACTGCAGCTGGACCCCGCTGCGGAGGGCGGTAGTGGCAGGCTAGGTGGACGGGGGACGGGGAGCGGGGGACGGGGAGCGGAATCGGGACCACCTACCCCCTGTGGGGTCAACAGCGGCCCCGCCACCGGGGGCGCCATTTCGAGTCCGCAGCCCTGCCAGGGGGCGGGGTCATTTGCTGCCCCCAGCGGTCGGCGTCCCTCCCGCGCCCCCTCCTCAAGATGGAGGCGCGGCATCTCCTCTGTTCGCTGCCGGCAGGAAATCCCAGCTCACTCTGGGGACGGAGTCAGACCAACCCCGCGTCCGCACTTCCCACCCCTCCCTTCCCGGGGTCGCTGCGGCTGCCCACAGGTGTGGCTCTTTTCCGCAGCCACAGGCTCGGTGGTCTCCGTGCTGGGGCGGCTCCGAGCGGTGCGTGTTGGGGAGGGGTAGGGGATGTCTCTGGGCAGTGATCCTGCGCGGAACGCGGCGGCCGCCTCTGGGAGGTGTGCGGAGGGACGGCGCCTGCTCCTGAGTCAGCAGCGGCGAAGAGGCGGGCGGCATTGTGCCGCCCGGCCCCGCCGAGCGCCCGCGGCCCCCAGCACCACGCCGGACCCCGGTGCCGAGCACCCGCCAGAGGAAGGGGGCCGTGGGGGCCCGGCGGCTCCTTTCTCCGCCGCCGCCAGGTAGGCTCACTGCTGCGGCCTGGGCGCGGCCGCAGGTGCCGGTATAGGTGAGGAAGGGGTGAAAAAGGCAGTCGGTGCTGTTCAGCTCCCCGGCTGGGAGCCGGAGACTAACTTCACTAGCTGAGCGCTTCGCAGCTGCCGCGGCTGGGGTTGGAGTCTGCGGGGAAGCGCAGCCCGGAACCGCCCCGCAGGCGGGCGCGCTCCCGGTGTGCGGGGCTCCGGGAGAACGAGTGCTGTGAGCGTCGTGCTGAAATGGTAACGGGACGGCGGTAGCGATGGTGCCTCTGGACTAAAGGGAGTTTTCCCTCCCTTCCGCACCCGTCTGCCTGTGGCAAAATGCGTGTCCTGTGCGTGTGCAACCTGTTAGGCCGAGACCACGGTGGGAAGCAACGCTTGGGGGACTGTGCTGGGGAAATGTGTGTATGTTTTGGTATTTAATTTACAGGTGGATTTATTTATATACATGTGTGAAAATAAGTATTTTTGTATGAAGGGTCAAACAGTTTTGATGGGATGTTCCCTAACAGTGCATGTGTATTTAGCTGTATCTAATCTGGGCTCAGAAATCATAGCTTTATGTTGTCTTATTTGTGTGTGTGTGTATATTTGGATATTTATATATGCAGAGCATATAAGAGTATTACCCTTGGCAAGTTTCTCTTCATTCTTCTGTCGAAGTGTGTTTGTTACAGCCTAAACATGTAATTGTTTGTGACTGGTGAGCATGGTGCTAATGTGAAATGCTTTGTCAGATTGTGTTCTGAGCAGTAGAGCAGAGTTTAAACAGAAGAAAATACTATAGGTAACATTTATATTGATGCCGTTTCAGGTATAGTCTACATTAGGACTGTGATATAAAAGTAGAAGACAATTCCATCATTCCCCTTGCCTCTCAGGAGAGTATCACAGATAACCTGTGAAAAATCAGTTGAGGGAACAAAATGAATCACAAGCTGGTTTGCCCTCTGTTCCTCCCTGTCTGCTTTTGCTGTAGGAGCACTCTTAATGTTCCTCGTAGTGACTGCATGACAAGATAGTGGAGTTAATATAGGACATATTGATTTTTAAACTCTTTGAAGTTGGTTCTGTATCTGCCTTTGCCCTTACTGTATCTTGTAGTAAGAGACTGATCTTCAGTCATGCAACTTCACAGACTGGATCAATGGGCTGTGGCCAGTGGTATGAGGTTCAACAAGGCAAAGTGCTGCGTCCTGCACTTGGGTCACAGCAACCCTATGCAATGCTGCAGGCTTGGGAAAGAGTGGCTGGAAAGCTGCCCATGGAAAAGGATCTGGGGGTGCTGATTGACAGAGCTGAGCATGAGCCAGCTTGTGCCTACGCAGCCAAGAAGGCCAGTGGCATCCTGACCTGTATCAGAAATAGTGTATTCAGCAGGGGCAGGGAAGTCATTGTGCCCTGTACTCGGCACTGGTGAGGCCACACCTGTAATCCTGTGTTCAGTTCTGGGCCCCGCTCTACAGGAAAGACATCGAGGTGCTGGAGTGAGTCCAGAAATGGGCAACAAAGCTGGTGAAGGGTCTGGAGCACAAGTCTGATGAGGAATGGCTGAGGAGCTGGGATAACTGGGATTGTTTAGTCTGGAGAAGAGAAGGCTTAGGGAGGACCTTATTGCTCTCTGCAGCTACCTGAAACGAGGATGTAGCAAAGGTGGGGGTTGGTCACTTCACCTAAGTGACAAGTGGTGGGACAAGAGGTAGCAGCCTCAAGCTGCACTGGGGAGGTTTAAATTGGATATTAGGAAATATTTCTTCACGGGGGCGTGATCAGGTATTAGAACAGGCTGCCCATGGAAGTTGTAGAATCACAGTCCCTGGAAGTGTTCAGAAACCATGTAGGTGAGTCCCTCAGTGGCATGGTTTAGTGGTGGTCCTGGCAGTCCTGGGCTAAAGGTTGGACTCGATGATTGTAGATGTATTTTCCAATCTCGTTGATTCTATGATTTTATAACTCTAGACATTTGCTTTGTTTAATTATTTACTCCTTGTGTTAGGTATTTTCTAGGTGCAGTTGGTATTTCCTAGTTGGGCTTTGTCTTGAGCCAAACCTGAATTGTTTAAAACCTGGTAAAATACAAAGTTAACAGGTCATACTGTCCATACTCGTTTTGATAGCTTAGGTGATGGAGTTGAGCTGCATGTAACACATCAAATTGTGTGTCTGAGTGGTGCAGGTAAGGTGAGAGCGTATGTGTACAAGATTCGTGGACTGAGACTTTCCCCATAAGCATGAGACAATGGAAAATGCAGCATAGCCTGGTTTATACATTGTTGAAGCTAACTGGAGTTACAGTCGTGGTCTGTAGACAAGGCTGTGCTCTGGGGATGCTTGTCCAGTTTAGTCTTACCTGTTTTCCTTCAGGGAGTACTGTGGTAGAGAGCTGGAGGTGAACTTCTGTAGCACTTCTACGAACTTCAGGTTCCACAACAAACACGTGCCAATATGGATCTGTTACATCTTCGTTAGTTGCCTATCAGCGAGCTGCAATTCTGTCAATTCTAATGAGCTGCATGGAGCGCGGAAGTTTTGGTGACCTGGAGATGCTGTAGTTTAGTTCATCTTTCCATACAGCGGACCCCTCACTGTGTTGGTTTGGGATGCTGAGCAGGCTGCAAACTTCAGTGGTACTATGGGAGATAGGGAGTTTCTATTGACAACTATCTGATCCTGCTAGCAAAATCTTCATCAGAAATGTTTTAAAAACAATTGATTCCCTTTCCTCCCCATGTGCACAGACATGGGATCTGTTTCAGGTGAAGCCCTTAAGACCCTTTCCAGCTATACCTTCTGTGATGCTGAATAAAGTAGCCTTGCTGCAGGCTTTTTCACATATTGGTTGTATGGACTTTGCTTATAAATCTTTCCTTTAAGAAAGCATGTGTGATGCTTTATGTTTCCTGGTTTTGATAGTGATACTAAATGTATATCCTTAGTAGGAAATACGTGATTAAAGGTGGAGTTGTGATGCTGTATATCCAGCAGTCTCCAATTTCAGTGCTGTAGAGGAAGCACAGAACCACTGTAATGGATATTGTACCCATGGGGAGAAATCCTTCCTACTGTCAAGCAGTTAGCTTTCAATTTCTGTCATAAAGTGTCTTTCTGTACAAATTTATAATCTAATTTAACTGCAGATATAGTTGCTTTTCCATTTAAGTACCTAATATCTTTCTGTATGGTGCCAGGGTATGATTGCCGAGTATTTCTCAGGATGATGTGACTTTGCACAGAATAGGTAGGAATTCAGTCCATCCAATTGGAGGTAATATGAATGCTGTTAGCCTAATGCCAGGTTTCAGTTAGTCAACCTTTATGAAGGGGCAGTTTAGTGGTTGGTTCCTGTCCTAATGCATTTTCCTTGATAAATCTGCCCTCTGTTCCTCTGTACAGTTTATGAACTCTTGTACATGTTACAGAAAGTTCCACTGGTTAAGTATAGATGGATTTTAAAGAACTAAAATGTGCTCAGTGGTCTGAGGTGGGGTTCCAGAGGTTTGCATCTCAGGGGGAGGTTGTGTGGACACTTGTCCTTTAGCTGTAGTTTTCTGAACAGAGGTAATGAGTGTTCTGTGAATCTGTGTTTTGAGGTCAAAGATTTTTCCATTGTCTTTGCATGTGCTTCTACATTTTTTTTCCATGTAGTCCCCTCTTTCCACAGACTGCACAGGTGGTGTGATACATTCAGTTGCAGAAATTGGTTGACTTCTTTTTTTGGGGAGTGGGCTTGTAGAAGTTGACATTGCAATTTCGTCTTGTCTGGCTTGGCTGTTTTTACAGAAGTTATAGGAATTTAATTACCTGCTGGTAATCTGTTCTTCTGTGGTCAGTGGCTTACAGTATACTGTAAGTGAAAAAGGGGATATATGTACACAGTGGTCAAGTAAGATTTTTCTCTGCAGGGGATCAGACTAACAATGCAAACAATGGATATAAACCTTGGCACAGTCATCCAGGTGACAAATTACTGATTGCTGTTATATCAGCACACAAGATCTGAAGTCTAGAAATGGATGTACAGCATCCAGCTGCATTGAGTCTTTCCTTGAAGGTGATAAAATAGCAAGACATAAATGGAGACAGTATTTATGTACTTCACTTGCAAGATTTTGGTTGATCTGGCTCCCTGCTCTTGTACCCACACCGTCTTATGCAAGTTCTTTTTCAGCAGTGAGTGTGATTGTATGTCAGGCAGTGGCTGGATGTTCAGTAATCTCAAAAATGGTCAATTAGCTTTGTTGACTTACATTGCTTGAGCTAGTCTCTGCTGATCAATCTCTGATCAATTTCTGAACAACCCTTGAAGGCTACTATAAATTAGATGCGCTTAAGTAGCTTCTGTTTTTAGAACATGATAGTCTTCCAATGACAAAAACCCCGAACCCCATACCCTAAAATCCTAGCACATTCCTTTGACTTCAAGTGTCAAACTGTTGTTTCCTCTGCTATATGGGGTATTGTTAATTAATGAAAGTATATCAGTCACCTGAAGACCATAAACTAGAAAGTTTGGTTCTCATTTTTAAGTAGGTTCCAGGAAACTTTTTCAGCAAAACTTAAATTTAAGTGTAGTAGTTCTGTTGTCTTCCTCCACAGTGTTTGCATTCTTGCTATTACTGCAATAATGTCAAAGTCAAATGTAGTAGATGATTGAATTGCAGCAATTCAAATTGCAGTGAACAACAGTTAACAGAAAAACCTTTGCTACCCTTTCTGTACCTGGTATTGCTTTGGCTGAAGTTGTAAACTTTTCTTGTTTCAAAACAACCTCGTGTTTTATGTGGCAGTAGCCTTTACATTTTGGAGGCAGCAAGTGTCTGCATTTCCTTAAACTGTGAACTTTCTGTGTTCAGCACTTCTGAGACCAGTGTCCTGATTTTGTCCATAGTATGTTTACAAACTTGGGTACTCTGGATCTGCAAGTGTTAGCTTTGATGCTTTGATGATTAGCTTAGATCAAGCTACAAGAAGAGTTGATTTTATTTATTTATTCATTTTTTAAAGTATTAGATCTTAAATAACAGTATTAACAATTGTAAGGGTTTAAATATAATAAATGACATCTCCTAAATCCTGACACTGACTTAAATGGGATCATGAGTTTATCCCATGAAGTTTTCTTTAAAAAAATCAAAACCAAACAAATCCAAAACAACCAAGCAATGCTCTCCTACCACAAAACAAATAGTATTTAAAGTTTTGACAGTCTTTGAAAGGCTCAGTCTTGTGGGTTCAAATTGTAAGACTTTCTTTAGAGCAAAGAGATAATTTTTTTTTTTTTTTTTTTTCCTACTGAAGGCTGAGACTTTTTCAAGAATTACTGTTGTTCAGGAAGTAGCACTTAAGGAAAAATTCCTAAAATCCGAAGAACTGCAGTACAACAATGATGGTTTGAATCAATTAATAGTTCCTTTTTATTTTTGAGGGCTTACACTCTAAGTTGAGGGGGGAAAAAATACTTAGTTTCAGTGCTATAGCAAAGTTTTTGTTGTATTTTCAGTATCGTCTTTTATGACTTTGAGCAAGTGCAAAATAAATGATTTTTTGTGTTTGCGCGTTTACATCGTCCACCTTGAAGTGAGTACCTTTCTTCTAACTCCTAGTAATTGACTGGAGATTCTCCAGAAACATCAGCTCCCATCAGCAAATTGTACCTCTCTGCAAAAGGGTGTCTTGGTATGGAGTTGGTGCTGGATGTATAGTGCAGCTTGCACTATTTCTTGCTTTCTGTCAAAATGGTTCTTGAACTAGGAAGTGGATTGAGACCATACAACTTTGTCACACAGCTCTTGTAACAACTTCAGGTTTTGCAAAGCTGAAAAGGATTTGTACCACCTTTTCTGCATGTGTGTCTCTTCCAGGCGGTTTACTGAATTGCCTTTCCCTCTCAACCCCCCCATCCACAGCTCAAAACTGATGCTATGTACACCTGTTGGATAGTTTTCTTCTGTCTGTTTTCCTAAGAATAGTTAAATACTGGAGGGAGATAGGCAAATTCTGAAATACCCTTCATGGGAGGCTTAGGACAGGTTAGATAAAAATCTGAAGGAGGATGCTTTGTCTTGCCTCTGGGCAGTGGAGAGAGCAGGATACCATCTTGTTCCTTCAAGCTCTGCTCTCCCTTTCCAGGTCTGACTTCATTTTCACTGCAGAAAGTGTACTTGATGACAGCAGAGGAAATTGACAAGTGAGGCCATGTTCTTGTGAAAATGCAAAACCTATGTAAAATAGATCATGTTGTTTTAGAGGAATTGTTCAATAGTTTGCCTCTCTTCTGAGGAGAGATGTTTCTATATCCCTATTAGTCTGTTAGCGGGGAGTGCAGGGCTTTTGGATGTCTAAAAAATCTCACTCTGTGATACTTACTGAGGTTAGTTTTTGGTTTCTGGGTGTCCCTCCCTGCTGGTCTAGCTGATAGGTCTGGCTGATACATCTCTGTTGCAAACTAAGCTGTAACAGTCCTGAATTATTCTGACCTTATTCCACTTCCTATTGTATGCCGTAATGTGATGTAAAACTTGACACTGATAATAGTGTTTTAATTTCACCATTAAAATTCCACCATTCATTGGTGTCTTTAAAATATTTTCTTCCATGTAAATAATTCTGCACACCATATATACCTGCTAACTGTTTTATCTTTAAGATTTCCACTGTTGTTTGTTCCCTTCACAGCAGTTGTATTGTAGAATAAAGTTACTCTTTCCATCAAGCACTGCTGGTTTTGTTTTTATTTGTCCACTTGGTGTCACTTAACGTTTAACAGAGCTGTGGGAACTGGTAGAGCACCTGGTCCATCCAGTATAACACAGAAGGATATTTTCAGCTATTCAGTTTGTTGGTTTGTCACCATTAACTTGCTGTTTGTGCCCTGAACTTGACTGAGGTAATTGACATAGAGTTGGAATGTAACAACAATCTAATGTCACCCTTGAACAAGGACATGTGGGAGCCCCTCTGAATGAAGCAGAGAAATGTTTGTAATTACAGCTACATCCTGTAGCTGCAATAACTTTCCATCAGTAATCATGGTTTTAGTTTTCAAGTACAGATACCTATTAGAAAATTGTGAGAGGAAGGTGACTTTGCATAGATTGTAAGTACTGATGACTGTGATAACTTCTGTATCTGCTCAACAGCTTGAAAAATATTTATTTTATTTAGATGCCTAGTGTGTGGCTGTTTTGATGATGTGTGTGTTCATACAGTACCTGTTAATGTTGAAGCTCCTAGTGCACATATTCGGATTTTTTTTTGTGGTGTTAGACATGCTACTGCCATGAAGTTCTGTTTTTCTTTCTTCTGCAGTATTAGTACAATGTTAATGCTCAGCTATTAACTAACTGGCTCAGGTATTAATACAGGTACAAGAGCTAATGAAAAAACTGATTGGAATTCTTTGTGAGGGATGGATTTTCTGAAAGAATATCTTACGTTTAGTAGAAACATTGATGTGTGTGTATATATGTATATAGACACTTGCTAAGAATAGGACCACCAAATTGGTAATGTGTTCATTTATTCAGCTCCTGCTTTTTATAAGAGATCCTGTCAGTTAAAAAATGGGTGTTTCGCTTTAGCAGTGGCTTGAGTTTCAGATGCTGTTTCAGTATTTCTTTTGGCATGTTACCTAGCTGTTCTAATGACCAGAAAGGTAAGGATGCGAGAAGCCCCTCCTTGTCTTCTCTACCAGTGCTAGCTGTGGCTGCTGAGGACCCTTGTTCTCCTGGAGATTTCTGCTGTCTGGCATTGTTCTCTCTGGCTGCTTTCATAACACTGCTTGTTCCTGTATCTGATTTTGTTAGCATGAAGGGATTCTACTACACATTTTGTAGAGCGCTGGTATATTGCCTTATGCTCTATTTGCTTGTATAGGATTTAAATGTATTCCCAGAATGTACAGGTAATTCAGTCTGTACATGTTTTTACTGTTACAGTCCTGGCCTAATTAGGTGTAGGAGGTGGCAGTATAACTCTACTTGGCTGACCTGTTTCTTTCTTTGAGGGAGAAAATTACTTGAGTCTGCATTAATGTCCAGGTGAACCAAAATGCAGGGTGAGATTTGAGGTGAAGGGGGGCAATACAGGCAATTCCTTTTCCTTGGAAAGCTGTTGCACTTCATGTGTTATTTAACAGAAGATGTTGTGGTCCTGATGAGCAACTCTGTATGTTTAAAAGATTGTAAAGTTGAAATGTTTGGATTGAAGGATCAGTTTAGAATTCCCCCTTCTCCTGTTGGCTAAGGCATCGCCAGAAGCTGGCAACTGGAACAGAAAAACATGGCTTTCAAAGTAGTATGTATGTATATGTATATTACCTGTATAGTTTTACCACATCTGCCTATAAATGTCTCAAGGCTGCAGTTCCTCATCAAACTAAGTGTGCGAGTCAGACTTGAACTGTTAAGAGCCAAGCAATTCCAAAGTCATTACCAGCAGTGCTGTTTGCTCCTGTTGTAACAAAGATATATCAGTGAAGCACAGGAATTCAGCTAGAAAATCTTGTGGCCTTCATTATTTTTAAATGCTGGAATATCATGGCTGGCCACCTTAAAATTTGATGTCTCTTGTGTTTGTGTGATGAAACTTACGGTTGGGAACAGTACAGTATCATGGGGAAGGTGAAAGGAACATTGCATGCATACACTACAGCAGTGTTTACTGTCATAACTTTAAGAAAACATGCAGGTTTTGGTAGTTATGTTCCCATTTGTGGATCAGAACCTATGCACTGAATTGTGACTATGTGCTTTGTGTCTGAGCTTGATTCTAATATCAGGAAATGCAACTTCTGTTATGTGGAAATTAAGCATCAATAGATGTGTAGCTGCAAGGAAGCATGGGAGGACACAGTGCTGCATTTGTGTATTCACTGGGTCCTCACATTTTGTGTCTCATGGATTCAAGGGAGATTGTGCATGCAGTCCCAAGTCTGGCATTTTGTAGCTGTGGTAATCCATTTTCTTAATAAATAAATAAAAAAAACAACCAACAACAACAACCAACCAAATACTGCCACAAAAAAAAAATAAACCAGAAAAATAGTCCACCAGTGTTCGCTACAAGTTCATGTGTTTCTGAAATCAGGACACGTAATGCTGCAAAAAATCAGGATCATTTACGTGGTGTCTTAATGTTTTTCATAGCACTGTTACAAGTAGTCATGTGGACTTATCAGTCAACTATTATGCAGGAGATAGAAGCTGCTCCTTTTAGACCCAGTGAGATAATGAAGTTTGCCTTGCAGAGGAAAAAGACCTATAAAAATAAACAAAATTACTTTTCTCCCTCTGATCAGTGTTCTGTCCTTGTGATGTTCTGATACCGAGCCTGATGCATTTTTCCTTAGGCTAAAGGACTGAAAGTCTGTCTTAGGCATCTGGTCCATTTGACTGCTTCTGGGAAGGAGTGAAGGTTATAGCAAATGCACAGTAACTCAGGAACCTTGAGTTTCAATAAGCTTTTCTGCAAATCATGGTTTTTGGTAGCTAACAACCTTTCCAAATCTAGAGAGATTTCCATGGAAACTGGAAAAAGGCTGTATGTGAAATTATGTCTTGTCATAGTATCTTCCCTCCCTCTCAAGTCTGTTGAGTTATTTGGGGTGTATGTGTTAGTAAGTTGGAAATACATGCTAGGTTGTCGGTCCTATTATCTGTGTTCCTCTGTTCCCATTCTCAAAAACAACAGAAACATTCCAAAATGTTGGAGTTTATAGAAACTGCATGCGCTGTACGACACTGGTTTAGTTTGAATGTTCTTGAGTAAAACACTAAAAAATAATCACTTTGGATAATGTGTTAGAATGAATGTGCAGATGATCAAAATGGGCAGGTGTATGCTGGTGGGTTCAGTTGGAAAGGCTTAAGAAGTCATTTAGAGATAACTGCCTGTATAGCTGAGAACCAGGATAGATTCGTCAAGGGACAGTCATGCTTTACCAGCCTCTTAGACATTTCATTATAGAAATGATTCTGCATGCTAAGTGGTACTTTTGGAACTATTTGGCTTAAAAAAAAAAAAAAAAAATCTGTAGGGCTTTTTATCTGTTATAAAAACTGGAACTTTATAGTTGATGGAAGGATAGAAGAGCAATGGGGGAGTGCAAGACTAAAAATGGTCCTATTGCTGAAAAGTTTGTATCATAGGAGTGGTACTTGTAAGCATCCAGACAACCTGTTGACCTTTCTAAGGTGAAGCCTTCCTAAATCAGCCCTATTCACTCTAAATTAGTCCTATTCACTAAAGAAGTGCATGGCTATTCTGTAGCTATTCAGTGTATTCTGTCAGGAGCTGTTCCCTGAGAACATCTAACTGCATATATCAAAATAGCGTCATACTAGAAGCAGTGTAATGTGTTGGGGTATGTTTTGTGGGGGTTTTTGGTGACAGTTACTTCTCATCCAAGATAAGAAAGCTGTCTTAGGAAGAAGAGTTTTATTGATGTTGGATAGAACAAAGGTCACAAAAGTAAAGTAAAATTTTTAAATCAGGTACCAGAATTTTGGAAAGTTAGTAATATTCTTTCCTGGTTTTGAAGGGAGCTTGGCCTAACATAATTATTTTTATTTATTTATTTATTTTACTTAGGATTTGTTTTTAAACCTTATCTGTTATTTTCTCCTTGCTTTAGTGGTGTTCTGTGGTCATTTTGCTTATGTCTTGAGCACAGTTAGTGTTTGTACCACAGACTTGAGGAGTTGTCAGTCCAGTACTCTCTGACAACACTCCTTTAGACGTTCCACTTGTGGAGGGTGTAATGTTTAATATCATGTTTACTTATCTGGAGATGTAACGTGGAATTTTAAATTTAGCAACAAAATGCAAATATGCTGAAATCACAATGCACATATACATTACATCTGGAAAAATATAGCAGTGGCTGGATACAGTTCAGTTGCAATACCAATGTGTTTCCCATTGCTGGTCTCTATACTAAGCTCACCGTTGTAACACTGGGCATCCTCTGTCACTGGGAAGGAAGGCATGAGTTGAAGCCATCTCAAGCCCCTTGCTCACTTCAGAATTCTTCTGTTGTTCAGTTTTTATACTGTGTGTTGGGCTGAGCCACATATTCACTTCCCCCTGCTGATCTGGCTAGCTCAGGGAGGCATTCGTTGTGGGAGAAATGTTTACACCATCAGTTGGTCCACTCAGCTGTTAATAGCTGTTTAGCAAGTCACATAATGAACATCACGGGGAATTGACTGGAATGCTCTGCCTTGAGAAGGGCTGTTCTCCAAAGAAACCTCACTGCATGTGTTTTCAATTTACAGAAGTGTCTTTTGGTCAAATATCTACTTAGGATCCTTTATGTGGGAGGGGTGTGAGTTTGGCTAAATTTTTTTTCCTCACATGAGTAATGCAACTTCAAACTATTTGTTCTTAGTAGATCTGTTTCTTGCTTAGGCTGCCTTATTTGAAGAATTCAGTATCCTGCTAAGGAATGTTTACCTAGGAATTCTGGAGAAGTGTCTGCTTGCATTACCTTGATAGCTGGAGGTACCCAGCTTGAGGGCTATCAAGAGCTGATTTAACACTGCATGAATTTTAGCATGGACATGCTGACCGTGATTCCTCAGTTACAAGTACTTTCTATTTTCTGTTTAAAGTCAGAGCAAAGCTGGGTTCTAGATAACTGAAGACAGAATATCTGAGGGTTTTGAGGTACAGAAACACAGCCATGCAAATCTTTTAGGCACATTTCTGCATCTCCAGAGAATGAGATTTCCAGGTAGGTAATTTGTTCTATATCTTCACCTTGACTGGTAAACTGTGTCATCCGTCAAGAAGTCAGGAAGTAATAATAAAGCCTGCATTTAACCTGTTTATTGGCTTTTACTTTTTGATTCTAATTAATCCTCACATCTGACCTATTTTTTCCTGTGCTGTTTGTTGCAGTGCTTCGTGGCTACAGCAGGGTACTAAACAATATTAGAGGAAACCAACATTAAGACACATAATTTCTACAGAGCTGGTTGGAAAAGCAGTTGTCACTGCCTTCCTGGTGCAGCATGGCGTTTGGACTTGGTGTTCTCTGCCTGTTACTATGGGCAATAACAGGTAGGATTTTACTTCTTGTGGGTCTGAGTCACAAACAAGTGAAGCAAGTGCTCCTGGAGTGTATATGCAGGTGTGAATGAAATATGAACAAGGCAAGAGCTGAGACACCTTGTGACTCCTCAGTGCTGACAGCTACATAACTGGCAGTTGATGGCAGTGAGGAATGAAGTTGGGAGCTGTTTGGAGCTAATTTCAATAGGACTGTTTCGGTGCAGATGCATGGGGCAAGAAGGAGTAGTGGGAGAGTTCAGAGTTTTCGTTCTTTCTCTTGCAAGACAACAGATTAAGAATGATGTATTGCTTATATTCTAAGCTGCCTATTTTCTTCTGAAATATCATAAGATGCTTGATTTATGAGAAGCATAAATGCATTTGTTTACATCTCTCATCTTGCCATCTGCTTTACAGATGTGTATTTCCTTTCAAAGCCCACAGGAAAGTCCTGTAAGCTTCTGCTTCAGCCAAAGAGATAGGTAAATTACTTTCTTTCATAATCAGGTTAAGAAATAGTAATTAGTACTGGTTTTGTGTCACAGGGAGATTTATTCTGGTGCAGGCAGTTTTGACATGGCAACTACAAAGCAATATATTCAAGGATGGTGTGTATTTTTTTAAAGAGTGTCTGAAATCTGGTTGTGGGGATACTGGCAGTATTGATATTAGCAAGAATTTAAAAAATAATGCTCAGTTACCTGGCTTTCATCTCCTGTAGTATAAATGGGATCAGCTGTTTCATGAGGAATAACATTGCTAATGTGCTAAGGGTTGCATGGACTACTGAATTTGGAAATAGTGGATGTGGAGGAGTAGGTGTTAACTACAGCTGAGGGGTGATGGGCATTAACTACAGCTGTGCTCATGGCTGGTTTGCAGTAATCCTCAAGATCATCCCGGGCATCTTATAATGCCAAGCTTTTTGAGGAGAGCATGGAGCTGAGGTTTTTGTTGCTATAGTAAACAATAAGTATGCCTTCTGTAAACAAATAAAATGCTCTCCTGTGAGATACTGAGTGCCTGATGTAGGGTCCATGTCGGTATCTGTAGGAAAAAAAAACCCATCCACTTCAAAAGGAAGCAATAATGTGCAGTAAATACTGAATTTTGGCTGTGGAGACTATCACAGTTTTATATTTTTGGTGATGCTGTTAATTGCTAGCAGGCTAGAATATCCTCAGTGTTCATGTAGAAAGTGGTTTTGTTCCTTAGCTGCAATTTTGCTACGCTTTCTTGATATACCTGAGAACAAAACAATTATGCTCAGACTGCTGGCTATATTCCAAGCCTCTCCCTGGATCTCTGGTACCAGAACACAGTGTTTAGGGGCTAATACATTCTGGTATCACACATTATTTTAGTATAAATTTTAGTATTCCATCTTGATAATTTGCAGTATTTTCCATCCAAGTGGAGCTCTAAACTGGAAGGTACTTGCTGGTTTTTTTTTCAGGAAATTCATCAGTGGATGCTCTTCTGTTTTAAAAGTACTGCTTTTTAGTGCAAGCTTTAAGATGAATTGGCTTGGGCTCATGAAGCTGCTAGACGTTCATTCTGCAGTTTTTCTGTGCATGTGAGCTTGTGATTCTAAAAGCTACTTAAGAGAAAAAAAGAGTTTTCTTACCACTTGCTTTAACATAAGATAATGAGAATGCTGGCAAATAAGAAAGGCTTGACATTGCATTTATCAGAGAATAGAGAAATGGGCTTAGTAAGGAGTATATTCAAAAGGATATTGAAGAATATGCTGTGATTTATCAAAGGAAATTGAGGTCTGCTCCCTCCTGTTTAGATTGTATTTGTTTGTTTGAGTCTTTCATTTTGTGTGTTGTGGCTTTTGGCTAATAGTTTTTGACTGCTTTTCATGAATATGGTGGGTTGATGTTGGCGGGCTGCCAGATGCCCCGCAAGTTGCTCTATCATTACCCCTTCTCAACAAGATGGGAGATGAAAATATGATCACAGGTCAAGATCAGGAGAGGGAGATCACATACAAGTTACAGTCAAGAGCTAACCAGACTAGGCATAGAGAAAATAATTTATTGCCTCTAATTATTGCCTCTATTATATTAAATAAGTTAATTAGAGTAGGATAATGAGAAGTAAGAACAGATCTAGAAATGCCTTCCCCCTGTTCCTGCCAGGAGGCTGCTCCAACATGGGCTCTCCCCAGGGTCACAGCTTCATTCAGGGCTTATTCAGCTGTTCTGGTGTGGGGTCCTCCACAGGCAGCTGGTGGATATCTGCTCCACCATGGACCTCTGTGGGCTGCAGGGGGCCAACCTGCTTCACCATGGTCTGTACCACAGGCTGCAGGCAAATCTCTGCTCTGACACCTGCAGCATCTCCTCCCCTTTCTTCAGTGACCTTGTGTGTGCAGACCTGTTCCACTCTTCTCTCCTGCCTCCTGCTGTTGTACAGTATTTTTTACACCTTCTTAAATATGTCATCAAAATGGTGATGTATCAGTGTGCCAGTGTTGCTGATAGGCTCATCCTTGGCCAACAGCGGATTCCTCTTGGAACTGACATGGTGACAGCTTCTGGTGTCTTTCTACAGAAGCATGCCTGCAGTCCATTTCCTCCCACCCCCGACTACCAAAACCTTGCCACATAAACACAATACAATGGATAAAAAAAAAAGGCAGCTAGAACAGTAGACAGGTCACCCAGTGGATCAGATGCATACCAGTGACTAAAGTTTGTGCCTCTCGGGAGGCTTGAGCTGGATGTGGCGATAGATGGTGGGTACCATGTATACCATGTACCATGTTTCTGCCACTCAGCATCTCGTGCAGTTTTGATGAAGCTTCCCGAACCTGCAGATGCAGCTCCTCTTTTCTCCACGTAGGCAGTCTTTACAATGCCAGTTTCATTTCACTGGCTTATATCCATTCGTTGGTGAAATCAGCTTAAATTGAAATAGATTTAAATTATTCTGGCCAGTAATAAAAAGCAATAGTTTTAAAGCTAACGCATCCAAAAAATTACTGACTCCTCCTCCCCCCAAGAGAGATAGAAGACACTGCTTTCCACCACAGGAAGAAGAGTTTACTTTCTAACTGGGAATCCAACACCTTGGAATCAATTCATCTTGAGCAGGCATGTTCTAATCTGGCATTTGCGGCAGACCTTCCAAATAGTGCTACTGAAGTGCATTTCTGGGAGTACAATAGTGTTCTCCTGACTGGTTCTCAATTTTCTCTTACTGCATGTTTATATTGTGATGCTTTATACTGAAACTAGCCACTGCAACAAAATGCAAAGATGGATTAGAGATAATTGCAGTCACAGGTGTTGAGCAGCCTAGTCTCCTCTTTTGAACTCCATGCAGCCCAGCCATAGATTACATGGCCTCACAGAGTCTGCTAGACATCACCAGTATCCTTTTCTTTAGTCTGGGAGAGAGGATGTTTCTGGACACATAGCAAGGCATCAGTTCTCAAAATATTTCACTACAGTTGGTCTTGGACTTTGAAGAATAATGAACACCCTTTTCTTACCACGTATCTAAGGCATGAAACACGTGCCAGGACAAAGGACGCCTTAAGATGTAGGCATGTCTTTGAAATCATAGTGGAACCACTAGCGTGGGTTTGCAGTGCATTCTTTCTTACTTGTACTGCCATAGCTACATGTTCTAGTAATGTATTCTGGTTCACACAGGTCTTTCCAAAATGGCAAGATGATGTAGTGTCTGATAACCATCTTTGAGATTGTAGTGAGTTATGCAGTCTGCCAGGTTAGTTCATATTGTCCACATCCCTGTTGGAAGTGTTGGGTGTTTCCCTGTGAAGGGATGTAATGGCTGCACTGGTGCATCTACCCTTGTAAACTTTTTGTTTGGTTGTTTTTCTTTTTGAATTGAAGTTAATCTGCTTTGCAAGCTATGCATTGATCCCAGGCATTATGATGCCTGACAGGTATTTCAGTAGCTGTATTCAGATCCTGTATTGTGAAAGAGTGTACTGCAGTTAGCCCAAAAGATGTGGTGGGAGCTGTAGTGCGGTGGTTGGACACAGTGCATGGGCAAGAGAATCTCTGCATCTCCAAGGCTCTAGGTCATGATCAGACCTAACCCTTATTGCCGTCTTATTCCTATTCTTTGTTTTTATTTTTCCTGCTTATCAGTTCAACAGATTTGAGCTGGAATCAATCAGTCAAGCTGTGTTTTCTTTTTCTCCTGCCATAGACTGTTGTGAATAAAGAGGCTTCTACTGCCAGAACTTAACTGTTAATGATGTGCAGAGCAGTTAGTCAACTTTGTCTTCCATTACTGTGTTAGCTCTGCAGTGGTCTCATCTTGTTTTCATTGGTTGACTTAGCAAGTCTTGTTTTAAAACATGTTAGGAAGAATGACCTGATTTTACTCAACTGATTGTTGAAGCATGATCAGATTACTTGTTTTTCAAGTTGCATTTTGGCGAGAGGAATTCTGAACAGCAGTTATAACCAGGAAAAAAGCACTTAGAAAAGATGTTAAAAGTTGACTGAGATACACAGTGTGTTGATCCATGCTTTATTTGAACTCTTCACACTCAGTCTGTGATGTACTTAAAAATAATTCTGCTGACATACTAAAAGTACTTCACAGGACAGAAAGATGCTGTGTATTGGAGTGACCTCTTGTTATTTTGCGTGAACTAGGGGGTAAAGTTGCAGAAGTTGGAGAGCTTACCCAGTTTTTATATTAAGTTCAGTAATTGCGTTGGTATGAATGGCTCTTAATGAAGTTCAAGTGAGATGGCAAATGTTTCTTCTATGTAAATTTTTGCTGCCTTCTCCCTGAAATGTAACAATGACACGTTACAACATTTTATTTGAGTTTTGTTTTAAAACATGTTTTGTTCATTATGCTATGATAATGGAAATGGAGATACCCCATGATTTTTTTTGTGCATGTTCCTTGCTCTGTCCCTAGTTTTAAGTACTGGCAACTCACTTTCATTTCTTATGTATTTGTAGAAAGGGAGTAAAAAGTATTTTGCAAAACATCTGAAGATCTTACACTGAAAAATCCTTCAAAGTACAACTGCTACTGCAAAGGGACACGTTGGGGAAAAAGAAGTAGTGGAGTAGTGATGATGTCGGTGAAAAGAAATGAGCTTATTTTAACAGGTTACCACCTGTTTCTATCTTGTTTCTTGTGATGAACCATTTTTGGTCACAGTAAACTATATTATGGCTTGACTGTAGTGTTGTGCCTTATGTTGGTGATATTGTTTCAGGTTCCAGTTGTGAGCAGTGCAGAGAAGGAGCCACGTACTCAGGTGCAGTAATATCTCCCAACTTAGAAACCACTAAAATTATGCGAGTTCCTCACGCTATGTCTGTGTCGGACTGCATTGCTGCGTGTTGTGACCTCTCTGGTTGTGACTTGTCCTGGATGTTTGAACGACGCTGTTACATTGTGAACTGCCAACACAAGGAGAACTGTGAACCTAAAAAAATAGAAACTGTAAAATCCTATCTTACTTTTGTGCTGAGGCCTTCTCAGAGGCCAGCCTCACTGCTGGGATTTGGGCAAGTGATCCCAAGCATGGTCCACTCTGTGGGACTCCAGAATGAGCCATCTGAGGAAGTGAGTAGCCTGAAGGAGCTGTCTCTGCTTGGCAAAGATCCCAGCCTTGATGAGATACCTGAATACATTGATGATTATAAGGAGTTGGAACAGGACCCCTTTCAGATGAGCATCAGACATGAGCAGAAGGAGAGCATGGATTATACTGACTGGGGCCCGATGGTGGCGGGTGAAAATGGCTTCAACTATTCCATGGGTGATGATGGAGATAATCAGGAAGACATTGTTGAGAAGAAAGGAGAGTCTGGGAAAAGGGAAAGCCTTCTGAATAAAACCAGCTCTGAATTCCACTCTGTCACTGAACACTCCATAGAGAGGTTGTCTTCTCTCCCAGAGATTACACCATTCCCTAGGAAGACATTTGAAAGTGAAGCAGCTGTTCAGCTTTTTCAACAACCTGATGATGTTTTGCAAAAAGAGGTAGGTTTGCCCCTCAGGAAGCAGGCAGAGTATGGTGAGGACAGTTTGCAATGGTTTTGTTTTTCAAATCAAATTAGGTTATTGCTTTGTAATGTAACAAGTCTCAAATGACTTACAGTCTTATTAGAGTGTAGAAAAGGCTGAAAGCAATTCATCTGCCTGTTAAGGCAGATGAATTGCTAAAGGACTTTTTTGTCAGATAAGGAACAGAACTGCTTTTGGGACACTGGGGTTTCCTTGGAAGTGTACAGAGGAGTGTGCTTGGACCTGCTGGAATGGTGCGATGGTATTCTTCCCTTCTGACTCTTGGTGACTCCTCAGCAGTAGTCAGCTGAGCAATATTAGTGGACTCTAGTATCCAAAAGGCAAGACCAGTAGCTGTTAAGTTCCTCCGTCAATAAAATTAAGCCTATTTTATGGGTGTCATGTTACTAATGCATAGCAGTGTTACAGACATAATAGAGCTGAATACCTTCTATAATATTCTTAAAACATATTAGAGAGTCAAGGTGTGGAAGGGGCGGTGGTGGCTTTGGACTATGAGGTACCTCAGGATAAAGTGGATAAGTTGGTTTTGTTCTCGGAATCCTTTTCCCGAGTCTGTCAATCAGAAAAATAAGTTAAATACTTAAAGCCAAATTCAGATACTCAAGTAAAATGCACCTGTTTATGCCCACGAGTTTGATCAGTTGAGATTAAAGGGGCTCCAGTTTCTGAAGACCAGGGTGGGATCAGTTGGAAAGTTGAAACAGGCTGTAAGGTCAACATTTACTGGGTTTGACGCACACACCCCTGCTAGAGGGAGGAGGAAGTTTAGCACTGTTAGCTGGATTGCTCTAAATTCCACCAGATTTTATGACCAGCAACTACCTATCTCTTGCTGTAAAAATGATAATATATTGCCATTACCATAGGGAAGAAAAGACTTGTCACAGATTTCATGCAACTTTCTTACTTACAGATGAGATTCTTGGAGGGGACAGCTGAAATGTTTCCCAGGGAACTGAATGATTGGGTTTTGGGGTTGGTTTTTCTGTTTGTTTTTGTTTTTTTGTTTGTTTGTTTGTTTTCTTTGGATATGGGGGTGTTCTTGTTTTCTGTGGGAATTCTCAAGAGATTTACACTCGAGTCAAACCCTGAGAACTGAAGGACATGGGCCCTCATGGGTGGTGTGTTTATTTTGTAACAAGCAGTTGTGGCTGTACAGGTGGGTAAAAGCAAACAAAAAAAAAATCCCACAAAGCCCATACCAACAAAACTGCCTACCCTATTCACTCCAAAAAAGAGTCCTTTTTTTTCTTTCCTTTTCCTTTTGGTTCCCAAGCTAGAATTTGGGTTAATCTTGCTTTCTACATCTGCTCAGGAATATCTCTCAACAACAGTTTCTGTCTGAGAACTTAATTCCTGATACTGCCCCTGCCCCATTGCTGCCTGCTAATGTTCCTAATTTAAGCTATCTTTCTGGCTGTGACACTGCTTTGGATGTGACAGTGCCACGGAGCAGCTTTTTTGACTGCAGAGTGTTGCCTAGGCTTGCCAACTGAAGAGATGTTTGGTGCTATTGCAGAAGACCGTGACCTAGGAAAGGTATGTTTGAGGTGACCTTGTCCCCATCTGTCCTACAAAGGCAGGATGGCTGCTTCTCAGCTGATAGATTGGAAAAGGGCCAGGAGAGGAGGAAAACCAGAGGGAACTCGGAAAAGTAGACATCCCTCAAATTTGGCAGGCGAAGAAATGCTTTGGTTTTCCAAAGTGTGTTAAAGCAGGTCTTTTTGGAAGACATGGGATGGAGTGATTATGTAAAGGAGAGCTGTCTTCTGTCAAGGCTTGAGGCAGGGCAGGCTTAAGGCTCTTACAATGTGTGAAAGTGTTGTCAGGGGTGAGATTCCAGCTGAGGATATAGGTTTGGCATGCCAGGGACGCTACCTGGAGAGCTGCAGTCTCTGATCCTGTTGTCAGTGTCCCAGCTGCTCAGAGGCATCATCTTACTCTCTGCATATTGGGCAGAGCTGGAGATATGGCCACAAAGTGCTTGCGTTGTCTTTTTTACAGGCCCATTTGGAGGTGCAGCTCTTGGTGTGGTCCTTTGCATCCTCACAGGTCAGGCAGCCACAGTCCCCAACACGGCTGTTACTGTCCCAGCTCCACAGGGATCTTTTCTCTCTGTTTTTAACTTAAGGCAGAGGTGAAGTTGCAGATGACTTCCATACGCTCTGTTTCCTTGCAGGCTGGGAAGCCAGTCCCTGATGTCACCTTGGTGCTCCCAGCTGCACAGGCAACTTTTCCTCCTGTCCACATCCAAGGCAGAGCTACTCTGATTTCCTAGGGAGGCAACAGACTGCAGAATGAAAGTGGAGCAACTGAAGAGAAGCTGAGAGCTTGGACTGTTCAGCCTTTATCAGAGAGGGTTTAGGAGTGTCTTACCAATGTGTATAAATAACCACGGCAGGAGTGAAGATGGGCTCTTTTCAGTGCTGTCCAGTAACAGAACAAGTGGCAATGGGTATAAATTGAAATGCAAGGAATTTTATTTAAACACTAAAAACATTCCATTTCTTTTTTCTTGTGATGGTGGTGAAACTGGAACAGGTTTTCCAGAGGGTGTAGATTCTCTGTCCTTGGGGATAGTGAAAACCTGACTGGACATAGTCTTGAGCAGCCTGATGTATCTGACCCTGCTCTGGGGAGCAGAGTTTGATTAGGCCATCTCTAGAGGTCTCTTTCCACCTCAGACAATGTGCATTTTACCAACCTTCATAATCCTATTCTTCAGTTAATAGATTATGTGTACAAATAATAGCAGTATATGTCTTCATGTGCCACACATAGTAGCCCTAATTAGCAAAATGCTTTTCTCTAGGTGTTAGGTCAGAAATATATCTTGAGAAAGTAAGGAGAAACTGCCATTCGAGACTAATGTGTCGTTGAAAGGTGATATGGCTTAAGGGAGAGGGGCAAGGTGTTGGGCAGGGCTATCGCAGTGCTGAGTTATTCCTGTAAAACTTGCTGTGTTCTTTGCTGAAGTACCAATTTACCACAAGCTGGGTGAGAGACAACACTACTACAGCTTGGTGACTGAAGTGGAGAGATTTAGGGTTTTATCAGTAGTGAGGAAACAAGAAGGCATGAGGAAGTTCTGGTCTGAGCAGATACAGTAAGAGGCAAGAATTCTGTTATGTTTGTGTGTAAAGCATGAGGACAATAATTATACACAGGCTTTCTGTCATTGTGTTTTAAAGGGCTATGACTGTATTTAGAGCTGGCCTACTGTTCTTTGTTGCCTTGAGAACTGATAGCCTTAGTTGTGGGTTACCTCATTTTCATAACTGTATGAGCATTTTTTGTAAAGCTTGTTGGGGGGGGGAAATGAATGACAAAACAAATCACTGAAAGCCCCAATCGGAGTCCTCCTGTTTGACTGATATTCTGTATATGAATAAAACCTCCTAGTAACATGTATCAGTAAGCTCACCCTACATGCTATTTAAAAACCAGCATACCTCTAAATCTAGTGTCTTGGTTCAACCCCAGCCAGACAGCTTTTTTCACTCACTCCCCCCTCTTCTTGCCCTCCCCCTACTCCTGGAGGGACGGAAAGGAGAATCAAAAAGAATGCAACTCCCACAGGTTGAAATAAGAGCAGTCCAGTAACAAAGGTATAACACAAATCACTACTGCTACCACCAGTAATAATAATGATAAAGGAAATAACAAGGGAAGAGAATACAACACCTCAGCACCAGCTGACCGATAACTCGCCCCCCCAGCCCGACCAAACACTGACCGATACCTCCTCCAACCCTGCAGTCCTAGCCCTTCCAGGGAACTCTCCCAGTTCTCCCCCTCGGCATGCCGTGCTGTGGTATGGAATACCTCTTTGGTCAGTTTGGGTCAGGTGTCCTGTCTCTGCTTCGTCCCGGCTTCCCCTCCTCCCTGGCAGAGCATGAGGCTCACAAAGTCCTTGGCCAAACCAAAACATCATTGTTACCAGCTCTGTTCCCAGGCCAAAAGTCAAAACACAGCACTGCACCAGCTACCAAGAAAGAGAAAAATGACTGCTACTGCTGAACGCAGGACATCTGGAAATGTGAAAAATGGCTCACTTTTACAATTCTTTCCCTATAATTCATTTTTCAGGCTGTTACACCTTCCGCTCCTTCAGAGAAACTGGATTTCTCCCCAGGTGTGTCAGAGAAAACCCAGACTCCCACAATGGCCCCAGAGAATGGCACTGAAGGTGGAATCATGCTACTTCTCACTAATACTGTGCCATCTGAGCCCATGCAGCAATTCACACCGTCTGTTGCTGACGCTAAATCAGGTAATGTTTTAACATAGCTGGAGATCTGAGAGGTGCCTGCAGGTTGGACAGGGGGTGGGGATGGATTTTACGACTGTCAAGCTTCCAAACTGTTGTTAGTTATGAGCTCACTCTTTATCCGAATGTAACATCATCCCACTTTAGGCCTGTAGACCTACAGTAACATTGCAAACTTCAGACTCCTTAGCCATTTGAGACAGAACTCTGACCAAGTCCATTGTTAGCAGGAAATTGCAATCCAAGCAAATACAGCAAAGTAAAAGAAGAGATTAAAAGGCTTTTAAAAATGGGTTAATTTTTATACTTGGTGAGAAATATTTGAGGCTTTCTGCAGTTTTAGAATAGTCTCTTCTAACCATACTGCTGGTTTTGTGCGAGTCTTGAGAATATTGTTCCCTCTTAAACTCTTGAGTAGGGTTTCCACTATAGTTGTCAGTTATTGTGCAGGAACATAGGTGGGACCTGAGGAAGCTCAGCCCTGAATAGGGAGAAGCCTAGCCTGTAGCAGGGGAGAATCTGGCCTCTTCATCCCTAGGAAAAAAAAAGTTCTGCTCTAATATCAAAGCTGTGAGAAAGCTTATCGTACTTCCATCTGCAGAGCAACAGCTTTTAGTTTGACAAGGACATGTATAACCACTGTATTCTCAGTAGTTGCAGTAAATTCTCTGTGTGTGTATGTTAGAGTATCTCCTTTCTTCTTCTGAGTTTCCTGCGTCCCTGTGCATCCTGATAATTGGAATGGTTAGAAGGGCCACAAGTAGCAGAGAAGTGGTGTTTGGCCCTCTGGTATACTGAAGGATGTGGAGAGTTAAGCGTTTGGGACACTCTTGACACCCTCTGCCAAGCTACAACCTGCCAGCCAGGATAGCAGTAGTAGGTGACAGGAAAAAATGAGCTGCAGGAGATATCTCTCCAAGGTAATGGATCATCATTACCACCAAGTGTTGACTAGGCAGCTCCTTGTCCTCCTTCACAGGAGGAGATTGAAGATGACTCAAAAAGGAGCTTGGAAGAAGAAGCTAAAGGGAAGTTTGTGATGAATCTCAACTTAAGTACTGCTTTGTGCAAGGAATACCTCAAGTTTGTGTGTTATCAGCCCTACAGTCTTAAAAGTCTGGAAGACAGTCGCTCCTCTCTTCTGGTCATCACCCTTATCTAGCCATTTTATTCTCATCTGGTGTGGAGGTCCAAGTACAAACATCCACTCCACTGGTGTCTAGGGCTACTCCCATGCGCAATTGTGGAGCCTTGGGCATATTAAAATAGTGGTGACAGAAAGTGTGTTGGCAGTGTGACCTCTTCAGTCCAATTTTAGGCCTGTCAGCTGGCACTGAATACCACCTTGCTTATCTGTTCGGAAGTTGTAAGCTGAACATTTAGACACTAGTGAATGTTGCCTTTGCAGGACCTCTGTGCTGTGGATTCCCAATATTAACAGGAAGACATTTAAAACCTTTGAAATACAGGTCTGTGGGAACCTTTCCTGAAGTTGTGCTTTGATACATTTCTGTTGGGGATTGGATTTGTGGACTTTGCATTTCTTGGAAAATTGTTTCACAGATGAGAATTGGTGTTCCTGGATGGCAAGCACTACAGTTCTAGTTTGGACTATTTTACTTCATTTAATTAATTTTGTTCTGGTGCAGATGGCTTTCCTTGTCCTCTGTAATTATGTATTTTTTAATTCTTGCACTTCTATCCAAGAAAATTGTGTAATTCTTTATGCAGAGCAATGTTACCTGTGATATTTAGGAGTAATCAAAATGCTTTTCCCTAAAACAGAAGTAGAGGAAATGACACTTCATATTTGGGGAGGAAGAAAAATTTTGGTTTGGTAAAAGGTGAAGGAGCCATAGTCATGAATGTAGTAGATTATGTATTGAGTAATTCTTATTTTTTGCTTGTCCTTCCCTGTTCATTGTAGAGTTTGTCAAATTTTATTTAATCCATTACAAGTAATATTCAAAGGTACTGAATTTAAATCTGTCCATCTGTTAAAATCTAATGTACTCATTCTGTTTTAGATACAGTAAAAGACCTTATTGTGTCTGCTGGAGATAACATACAGGTGGTGCTACCCAAAAATGAGGTTGAACTGAATGCGTTTGTTGTCCCACCACCACCTACAGGTGAGTCGAATGGCCTTGGCATACAAGGAGATGCACACACTACCAACCTGTAAATGCAGACGAGGCCTGATTTATGTGAATATCTCAGATAAAACAATCCTTCTCATCTCCTACTGATACATTTTTTTGGTGGCTCCAATTACAGGGGGGGATTTCCTCCTTTTCATTTTGGAGGTTTATCCTTTTTTTTTTTTTTTTTTAGTGACTGTTATTTTCAGAACCTGAACTCTTAGCCAGATGGTTCAATAGAAAGTCTGTAGTTTCTTCCAAAAGATGAAGTGATCCAGGTTATAGTATCTTCCTGTAAAGGGAAGGGGGAAGTTGCTTCTGAGTGCAGCATTTACCTTAAAATTACCAGCTTCTGAACTGTAGCCGCAAAGAATACACATTTCACAGATAGGTACATAAAACACCTTCACTTCACATGAAGCTGGATTTTATGAAGTCAGTTATTTGTGAAGTCCGTTATATACTTGCTGTTTTACCATGTTACAAAGCACTGTGGAAGTATAACATGTTTTCATACTGCTTCATTTTGCAGGCTTAAACAGTAGCAGTTATGATTTCCTACTCTAGCATTTTATCTGGTAGATAGTGAACTTGATTTCTTTGTTTTCTGGGCTTATTTTGAAGGCAAAGCTGATTACTGTTATGCTGTGTTACTGCTCTTAGAAACAGCCTACACCTATGAGTGGAGCTTAATCAGTCATCCTGCTGACTATGGTGGTGAAATGGAGCGCAGGCACAGCCAGACCTTGAAGCTCTCTCATGTAAGTGAGCTGTAAGCTCAGGCTCAGTGTATTTGTGTGGTCCTTTCACAGGAATCTAACCTGTGGGGAAGGGCACCTGGATTCAAGGAGTCTCTCCACTTGCATATGTCACCAAATCTTTTGCCAGATTAGAAGTGTGGTATGGTTTTTGTTTTTTGGTTTTTTTTGGGGGGGGGGTTTAGAGTGCTCTAATAATTTTCTAAGGTACAGTAAAAATTCCTAAGTTTTGGCTTTGTGTTTCTCACTCTGGGCAGTGACTAGTAGCCTTTTGTGTATGTATTTATGAAAGGAGCTCTAGGCTTCAGGTATGCAGGTTTTTTTCTGTTTACATGACTGGCAGATTTATGCATACCGCTTTTGTATAATTTGACAGGTAACCCAATTTGTTCTGTGTTTGTTTCAGTTATCAGTGGGACTTTATGCCTTCAAAGTGACGGTTTCTGGTGAAAGTGCCTTTGGCGAAGGTTTTGTAAATGTCACAGTCAAACCAGGTAAATCAGTTGGATAAAATAATGAAATTAATTTCTTCAATACAAGTAGTTGTACAACATGCTTATCTAATAGTCTGTCACTTACTGTCTGCCAAGAGCATCTGGTAGTCCAATCATGCAGAGATGTTGCCTAACTTGCTGTCTGTAAAGCATTTTAAGGAAGTAGAGTTGCTGGCTCATTGTGTCTAAATGCTTTCTGGTCTTGTACCCTCCTCAGGCAAGGCTTGAGATAGCATCATGCCACCTTTTGTGGTCTTCTCCAGTACAGCTGGGAACAGCAATTAGGTGCTGAACCAGCTGTAGCTGCAAGTTACAGTGTGCAGGTCTCATCTAAATTACACCAGTTAGAACAGGCTGCAGCAGAAGACTGCTGCATCAGTGCACTGTTCTTCAGCAACCTTTTCTCCCCCTTGCCCAAAAAAGGACAAACAGAAGATGCTGCAAAGCTGTCAATCCTACATTTACATCACTGGGGACTATTAATCTGTAGAGTCAACACATTAATTTGACCTGGGCTTTCACTGCTTTTATTTTTTCCTTTTTTTTTTTTTTTCCTTCTCCTCTCATCTTTCTCACAGCAGTCAGAGTTAACCAGCCTCCTGTTGCCATTGCTTCACCCAAAGTACAAGAAGTTTCTTTGCCTACAACTTCTACCTTCATTGATGGCAGTCGTATGTACTGGGCCCTTCCGTGCTTATATCGTCTATTTTTTGTATACAGTTATAATGTTGTTGTTGTCGATTACAAGTGAGATTCCTTCTTTTCACTCAGAAGTTCCCTGAATTTATTTTTGGGATTTGAGTCCAGTTATAAATTATTTTAATAAATAAAGTGATAAAATGCAGCCTTCCACCTAGAGACTGAGATGCAGTGTGTCAGAGGCTGCTGCATCCAAACAGCAGCTACTCTTACAGTTTCTTCCTCCCCTGCCTAGAAAACCTGTCCCAGTGTGTCTGGTGTCATGGTAGAAAGCTGTTACATAGGGTATGATGAAATGTCATAATTCTGCTCGTAATTACTGAGAGCAGAGTGTGTAGAGTCTAATTTTAATTTGTGTGTGTGTGAAGAATTTTTTGTTTGTTTAGATAAACCATACCAAATGTAGTTTGGAATATGTGGTTTAACAGCTATGGTACGTGAAATCTGTTCAAATGTACTTGAGAAGATAATAGTAGAAAAAAACAGGGATCAGTGCATGAAAGACATTAGTATTTATTCCAACAATTTCTACAAGAAACTGGTGTTTCTCTTTAATGAATATAGAAAGTGTTGATGATATGAAGATAGTGAGTTACCACTGGGAGGAAATTAAAGGTCCTTTGCGAGAGCAGAAGGCATCTGCTGACACACCTGTCTTGCACTTGTCTAACCTTGTCCCTGGGAACTACACTTTCAGGTACCTGCACAGATGCTTTCCTTTGAGGTTTTAACTATTTCTGTGATGTCAGCTAAATGTTTCTCTTGTGCTCACATGTACCTTCTCAAACAAAAATACTTAATTTTTCTTCTGCATGCTTTTAACCTTCATTTTGTGCTGTAGAGAGACATAGGGAGCAGTTTTATTAAAAAGTGCTTGCAATGATTTTTGTGATGCAAAACACCCACACCCCCCCACCCCTTCTATAGAAGTTGGCAAGTTTGCTGAGATGAAACTGCAGTCGAGCTGTGAAAGACATCCCCTGAAGGGTGATGTCAGACAGGACAATACTGGGAGACTTACCCTTGCATGGCATTGTTGTCTGCTCATTTTAATAAAGGTCACTCTGTTCTTCATAAAAGCCATTGCTTTGCTACCGGTTCCCTCTGTTCATTGCTGAAGCTGGATTTTGTCCAGCAATGGAAGCAACATTTTTGGTTCTGAGTGCTTTAATTAAAATCAGAGATCATTTTCTAAGCTTTTTAACTTAAAGCCTAACCTGCAGAGAGGCAGACTTCCTCCTGATCCAGCCTGGGTTATTTGGATACCGGTACGCAACAGCCTACTAGTCAATATATTGTGTATCAGTGTAACATCAGCAGAATGTTGAAGTTGGCATACATATATGTTAAATGTGATGCTTTGCATAAGCTTCAACAAAAATTGCTGTAACTTCAGCTTCTATTCTGTGTTCTTTATCAGGATTGTTCATATTGTACAGTGGCAGAAAGGAGCATAGGATTTTTTTTCTGTACTAATAAGGGCAGAGCTTGCTTTTACAAGCAATGCTCTCAAGTGTGTTCTAAACCCTAGGGAATTAAGAAATCACTTTCTGTATGTGTGCACCTCTAGAGAAGGCTGAGGTACTTGAGCAGTAGAGCACTGTGTTCAAACTTAAAGGAAATGAGCTGGACAAAAAAAAATCCAGTGTTTCTGATACACATGGATGTGCACCCACTGCAGAAGTATTTAATCCCTAAAATGAGCACTGGTTTTGCTCTACCCAGGAAAGGCTTCAAGAGTGGTTCCCTTCCATGTGGACAGCAGTATGTAGTTTTCAGAAGAGGTGAATTAGAGATATAGTCAGTTACCATACTGCTGAGGACAGACTTCATCCCTTTTGGGTGTCTGCAGCAGACTCATGTTAAGATGATTTGTCATTATGTTTCTGAGAGGCAGTAGTGGGGTTTTTAAACCCTGTACTTTTTTAGTTTTGTGACTTGACATCTTCAGAAGTGTGAGCTGCATTAAAATTAGTGTCACAAAGCAATAAGAATTTAAGAACTGCTAGTGCGTTATAAGCAGAGCTTCTGAACATCAAGAAGAGTAGTCTTGGATATAGGTATTAACTGGGATTGTTACACTATGGCTGATGAGTCAAATCCCTTGGTTTTACTAAGTAAGCTTCTTAAAGAATTTGCAGTGAAATCTGTTTGATGAAGTTGCTGTTGACTGCAGGGAAAGGATTTCATGTGGGATCCAGTATAGCTGGGCTTTTTATTTTTTTCCTTAAGGATTGAAACCCGTGGGAATTTTTAAATCAGTCTTTTGAATTTCTTTCCTACCTTAGTTGTCAGATATGTGTTTCTGAAGCTGAAGTTTGTATAGTATGATCAGTGGGTCTGTCTTAGGTGATGTTCAGAAAAGTGCCAGGAAAAGTTAACCTTTGAACTTAAGACTTAACAGAAGCCCATCTTAACAGATTTCTGATACTGTTCTTGTTGTAGACTCACAGTGATTGATTCAGATGGAGCAGCCAACTCTACCATTGCATCTCTGAGTGTCAACAAACCGGTGGATTACCCACCCATTGCCAATGCAGGACCTAATCAGGCAGTCACCTTGCCCCAGAACTTCATCACACTGAATGGAAACCAGAGCAGTGATGACCATGAAATTGTCAGCTATGAGTGGTCACTCAGTCCCAAAAGCAAAGGAAAGGTTGTAGCAATGCAGGTATGCCTGTTTCTCCTTGCTTAGGATTGGAAGGCTCTTTTATTTTTGCATCTAACACAAGCAAGCACATACCTAAGTAACTACTCAGAACTCAGAAGCACTAAGATATCTAGTGTGCTGTTAGGTTTTTTTTGTTGTTGTTGTTGTTATCATTCCTCTCTGATATATTCAGCTCGCATTGTAGACACTACTTCTAATTCCTTCTCTTTCTTATCATACCTTGTGGCTTTTTCTCATTCCTGCTGTTGTTGTTCCCTGGTGGTTTGGAAAGATGTCCAAGTTCACAATGTCTGTCCTTGGACCCTAGAGCTCCACAGGTTTCCATCTTCTGAAACGCTGGACATGCTAAAAATTGGTTTTGTGAGAATGTCGAGTATGGTCAGGGTTTTATTATAACATTTCCTCCTGGAGAAAGTAGGACTCAAAAGAACCTTAATTTTGCAAGTGAAAGATGGCAAGGCTTTTGATAGTGTTATGCAGCCATGCTCTTTGGCGTTCTTTATAGGCTCACTAAAATTTGGGTTTCTTATGAAGGCCATCTGAATTTATTATCTTATTTTCATGGCTTTTTTAATCTGAGAATTTTTTTAATCTGAGAAAATGTAGTAATAATTTTCAATGAACTTGCACTCAGTTGGAGAGTCTTGTAACTCTGTAGGCAGTTGAGATAATTAACGTAATGAAGCCCGTTGAAACTCAGAAGCCATTTTTTTTGAGGCCTGATTTCTGCAGTGTTGCAAATGCTTTAGACCTTCAGAAATTGAAAGAGATCACTTTGTAGCTCTGTTTAGGAAAGGAGTAATATTGATGCAAGCCTATACTGTAGAGGTAATTAGGAAACTAGGCTTATAGCTTATTTTTGTTCGTTTACCATGACAAAGATTTTCCAAAAGCATCCGTGCAGCCTGAACTTGTAGTTTTCAGATGCTGTTCAGCCTTAAAGCAGCTTTCCTGGAAAAAGGGAATGACTGTTTGAGATACCTTGTTGGATATGTAATGTGGAAATGCAAGAGCATTTTACAGTTTCTTTCCAAGAGCCTAGTAATCTTTTTCATTTCCTTAAAGCTGAGGATGCTTATCTCAGATGTGTTACATGGTATGCATGATTTAGAGAGCAATTTAATAAGTACCTTTGCTGGTTAATCATTAGTTCTCATTATCATATTTGTAAAAAAACCCCCCACCTAATTGTGTTGTGACTTGTTATTCCTCACATGAGAGATGCCACTTTATTTTATTCTCATTTTATTAGCAAAAAGACCTATAGCTGGTCCCAGTCATTTTATGAGTTCATAATAGATATCAACTAATATTGCTGGAAGAGTATACTCAGGACAGAGTTGTCTTGTTTAACTTGCTTTTTCCATAAGCCTCTCTGGCTGGGATCAAATCAAGCTTGAGTTTGCATTTAACAATTTTCATAAATATTATATTAAAGAATGTCATGATGTTTGGTTTTACAGTATCTCAAAGGAAATGGAATAAGATGTAGTAATTTCTGCCAGTCTTTAATTTCCTAATTGAAAAAGTTAATATCCCATGTGTTTCACAATTATTGTGGTTCAGAAACAATGCAGCAATTATACTAGAAGATACTAAAGTTTATTGTCTATAAATATTTCTCTGGGTTGATAGGGACAGTCGCAATAGGGAATGCGTACATCTGTACATCAAATTTTCAGTTTCCTCTTTGTCTACAAGATGCTTAAACTGCTTGCTCAAGCACTGTACTGATGAATTAAATTGTATTTTTTCTTCATAATTGCTCTGCGATGTCTTTCATATTCCATGAGCATTTCTGTTTATCTTGCACTCTCTGTCTTTATAAATGTTGTGTAGGGAGTGCGAACACCATACCTCCAGTTATCTGCAATGCAGGAAGGAGATTATACCTTTCAGCTGACTGTCACAGACTCTGCGAGGCAGCGGTCCACAGCTGAGGTCACACTGATAGTACAGCCTGGTAAGTCAGCTGCAGGCATGTCTGGGTCCCTCAGGGGTGGTCAGCCTGATGTCTTAGCACTGTGCTGCAATACATCATTTCCCCGCATTGCACCACTGAGATGACAGTCCGAATGTCCTGTATCCCTACCTCATGGACTCTTCCACCTCTGTTTTCTGTCAAATGACACATTTAAAATAAGTGTAGAGTCACAGAAAGTCCAGGTGGTGATTCTGAAGGCTCAGACTAGCCTGATTATGTAATGCAACCTGTACAGGTATGTGACTGAGTGTCTGTCTAAAAGCTAAAATGGGGCTCTTGTAATAGTCTACAAAGTATGTTTTGCAGAGTTGTTCAGAGTATCAGCTAGTGCTTTGCTCAATTTCCTTACTGTTTTGCAGTTTTCTTTCGAGAATCCTTGTGTAGTTTGAACTCTCGCTAGAACTGCATTGTACTTTCGAGGGAAAAATGTCAAGCAATGAATTTTCAAAGGCAGCAGCTTTCACACACTTGTTTAGGTTTGGGAGCTAAGTGATGAAAAGGCCCAAGTGGTCTGGTACTCCTGAGATCTTATGCACACACACCCTTTTTTTTTTTAATATATATTTTTTTTTACTGTGTCTGCCTGTTGCATCTGAAGTAGCCTGTTTTGCCCATCTGAAGGTCTCACATTCCAGCATGGGGCAACATGTTATCTTCCAGTTGTTGCTTACATCTTTTTGTAGATGACCCCTTCTGGGAAAACTTCATAGTGGGCATTTACTGTGGAAATCAAGAATGTGAATTGGAAGTACAGCTTACGGTGGTGTCTTTTAGACCCATTGTAGTGTGGAACTAGAAAGGTGTTATTGAAAGATGTTACGTAGAAGTCAGGTCTAAGGGTAAATAAATATTCAGAAAAACGATAGCATTATTAGTTTTACAATGCCACAAAAGCATAGGCTGAAAACACAATAGGTTATATGTGTCTGCACTAAATCTAAAAGGCTCTAAACTGGCATTAACTTAGTGGCATTGTGCTGACCTTGAGCAGCAGAAAACTGGGCCAGTATCATCTTCGCAGGCAGAGGCCTATATTTGTGGGGATGGTTTTGAAGTAGTAGTGGAACCAGGAAAATACCCCACTACTCTTGTTATGAAACATTGCATATGAGGGATTGAGCACAATGCAGAACTTTGGGAGCATGTACTTTTAGATATGACTGTAAAAAGGGGAAGTATTTGCTGTGGGATTTGACTCGTTACAGAGCTGGTCTCACCCACCTCGTATTTTCTGCTGGCTTGTGCACGTTATGCATGTGATTTGTACCTTTGAGCCAATATATCAAATTTGTTATATAATATTCTGTGTAAAATCTGTTGTGATTGGCAGTCCTTGCCAGTAGCTACCTAGAAAATGTCATACACTAAGTATTACTTTTTACAGAAAATAATAGTCCTCCAGTAGCAGTGGCTGGCCCTGACAAGGAATTGACCTTCCCAGTAGAAAGTACTACACTGGATGGAAGCAAAAGCCAAGATGACCAAGGCATCGTCTTCTATCACTGGGAAAATATCAGGTATCTAGAGATTTTATGGATCTCCAGTAGAATAAAGAACAAAGTGAAAGTAATTGGGTGCCAGAACCTCTTATACAATTGTGTTGGGTAATTCACTGTTGGAGAACTGCTTTGAGGATGTTCCTGCTCAGGTGGTAGTAGGGTGATAGGAATTTTAAGTTCACCTTAGGCAGAGATTGCATAAGTCTTCCATATTTTGCAGTGTGTCGTTCTGAGGTTTACTGTTACCAAGTTAAGCGAAAATGATGGGAGTTTCCATGTCTCCTGTTAAAAAGCAGCTAGTGGGTTTGGGTACCCTCCTGAAATACAGAAAGTTTTCCCATCAGTGCTTAAGACTAGGATTTCTTGATCACTTGTTTGTTGGACAATAAGTTGACAATCTGTTTAACCTGAGCTTTCAATAGTAGGTGACACTCTTGAATGATGATTGAAAATGTTTGACAAAAGTTTAGTTGTATGCTTATGTGCAAAACTAATTGTTCCTTAATAAAAGGACAAGGTATTAGCGCATCCATGGTACAGGAAGAGGCTTGTTTGGCAACCTGTACATGTTGTGAGTGGCTCCTAAAGCAACAGTCTTTGGATGCTCCCATGAAATAATACAGTGGGGAGGTTGAACTTCTGGGGTGCATTTTCTAATTTTCTAATAAGTGAGTATGGAATGCTTGGGTGCTTTGTCTTTAAAAAAATTGATTTATTAGTTCTCTGAACTAAACTCATGTGTCGTATAGTTCTTTAACCACCAGTGCTTACAAGGGGTGGTAAAACTACAAAATACATAAAAGCAAATGACATGATCGATGCTGCTGAAAGAATAATTTGGCTGTCTATGTAGGATTTTTTTTCTTTTTCCTGGGATGCTTTGTTTCAGTGGACCAAGCTCTGTACAGATGGAAAATGGTGACAAAGCAATAGCAACTGTGACTGGTCTTCAGGTTGGTACCTATCGCTTCAGGCTGACCGTGAAAGACCAACAGGGCTTAAGCAGTGCATCTGTGCTATCTATTACTGTGAAGGAAGGTAAGCCTAGCTGCTGCTGTTTAGAATACGGTAGGCAACTTGCCAGTTAATTCAGTCACTAACAGAATATATTTGGTTATCATGTTTCAAGGGTATTCAGGAAGAGTTAACTGCTATTTTGTTGTAAAGTGTATTGTGAGTGATTGGTGGCATTAATTTCACTTGTTGCAAGCTTTTTTGAAGTTAAATATATGCAGAACCAGTTGTAATAACAATGCTTAAAAAATATTATTTTGGACCCTACTGCACTAGTGTGTGTCTACTTCATTGAGAATAAAATGAAAACATCATTTTAAAGTTAAACTTTGAGCAGAAAAGCAGTTTTACGGTGGGTTTTAAGTGAGATCTCAGAGTATACCATTTTCCACTTTAAAACCTTGCATCAGCAGACCTGTATTTATTTGGGGTTTTTTATATAGGTAAGCTGTTGCTATGGTGGGGGTTAATTATTTACCTTCCTCCCCCCCCCAAGCATGCTGTAGAAGTGGCTTTAGGATAATAATATCTATTGTACAAGATCATAGAATCGCCTAGGTTGGAAAAGACCTTTTATGGTCATGGAGTCCAACCATTAACCTAGCATTGCCAAATCCACTACTAAACCACTCCCTAAGTACCACATCTACGTACACATCTTTTAAATAGCTCCAAGGGTGGTTGGCAACCTTTTTAGTGAAAATTTTTGTGGGGTTTTTTTTCATACCCAATCTAAACCTCCACTGGGCATAACTTGAGGTCATTTCCTCTCATCCCTTTGCTTGCCACCTGGGAGAAGAGATTGACATTCACCTCGCTACAGCCTCCTATGAGATAGTTGTAGAGAGTGATAAGTTCTCCCTTGAGCATCCTTTTCCCCAGGCTAAACAATCCTTGTTCCCTCAGCCACTTCTCTTAAGACTTGTGCTTTAGACTCTTTGCCAGCTTCATTCCTGTGACAGGGGTACAGATTTCATAGCGTGTTGCGTTCTCAAGTTTGCAGGTGGTGATAATTCAATCATCTTTTACCTCATGTTGTTCCTTAGGGAGTGAATTTAGCAATCTCCATAGGCCTATACCTCCCTCTAAAGAAGGTGGCATAATACGTTTCAAATCTTGTTTGTTCCAGTGCTTGGCTTTCTGTTGCATACCTTGATGGCGTTTTTTTAGAGGGGACTGATGTACTCTGGCTCTGCAAGTATGGTACCTATACCATTTATGAAATGATAATAGAGCTGTGTTAGAATCTTAGCTGCTGACTTCTTGAAAATGGAGTAGAGGAGGAGAATCACCTTCCTTGATCTGCTGGCCATGCTCCTTTTGATGTAGCCCAGGACACGGTTGGCTTTCTGGGCTGCAAGTGAACACTGCTGGCTCATGTTGAGCTTCTTATCAACCAACACCCCCAAGTCTTTTTCTTCAGGGGTGCCCTCAATCCTGTCTCCACCAAGCCTGTATTGGTACTTGGGATTGCTCCAACTCAGGTGCATCTTGGAGCAGATGGACTCAGTTTTACCCATGTTCATCATTGGTTAAACTGTTTTAGAGTTTCAGTTAGGTGTTTAGTCAGAAATGCATAACAACAGCTCTGCCCAAATGTGTCTCATGTTTTCATTCAGACTGTAAAGTGCAGTCACAGTATGTACTGACAGCTGTCACAGGTTCAATATTTAAAATATTCACTGGTCCAGTAGCCAAGTTTAATCAACTGGTTTATTTGGAAGAGACAAGATCATCACTTGTACCACAGAGAACTCTGTGCTGTTCTAAAGAATACCTACAATGCTAGCCAGCGCCCTGGAGATCTGTCCTGAATTATTTATGTCAAATCTAATATTCAGACTGGCAAGGTATTTCACTCAGCTTCACAGCTTCCTGGAGCTTTGTCTTATCAGTTGTGTTTTAAATAAAAGTCAGTGATGTCTGGTTTCTGGAAAGAGAATGCGTCCATGTTTCTTCATTGTTTTTTGGGTGTACTCCCAATGCATGCCTTCATTTCAGTGCTAGTGGTAAGCAAAAATCATTTGTGAACTGGGTTTACTGTAAGTTTCTAATTAACATTTGCCTGTGTGAAGATACAATACCTTACACAAACTTCTGTTACATAATGAGGGATTCTCAAAATGAGAAGAGCCCAGCATGGTGATCTGTGGGCACATGGGCTGTGAGGCACATGGGCTGTGTTTCTAAAGAGGCAGAAAATCTTTCTGCTTGACTGAGATCTGATGTTTAAGTTATTGTCATACTGTAAATAGCGTACCCCACAATGCTTTCTGAAAAAAATCTTTTTGTGTGGTACCTCTTACTGGCATTGTCCTTGTGGTGTGGCTCTGCTTCTGTCAGGTTGTAATAATTCTGGAGCCAAATTCTATATACCCACTCATTCTTTCCTTGTACCTTTTACACAAGATTCTGTTGTTATTGCCTGTAATCCTCAGGTAAAGATTTGCAGTGTGGGTGTATTTGCAATGGCGTGTCACATTTCACATGTTTTGAAAGCAAATCCTTCTCCACTATTTCTATGGCTAGAAAACAACAGTCCACCTCGGGCGCATGCTGGTGGGAAACATGTTCTAGTGCTACCAAATAACTCTGTTACCTTGGATGGCTCAAGGTCTGCTGATGACCAGGGGATCGTGTCATATTTGTGGATTCGGGATGGTCAAAGCCCAGCAGCTGGGGTAAGTTTCTTGAAGATTGCAACAAGTCAAATTCTGCTGTTGTTATGCATATAGAATCGCTGCAGCAGGGCAGGCAAGTATGACTCATAAAATGCTTTGAGGCATGGTGTCTGTTTCTGGTTTGTCTTCTCTGCTCTCTTTAATGCTTTGGTTCAAGGGGCTTGTGATATTTTCAGTACAGCAACAGAATATGGTGTCTAAGTAAGAGGACTAGTTGAGAAAGACTCAAAACGTAAAAATAAAGGTTTGTCGTTTTAAGTAATTGGTGATAGTACCAAGCTAGTGTGTCTGAGAGAAAAATCTTCTGAAATCCAGATACCCTAAAAGTGGAAGGGTCTGAGAGAGCAAGAAGTAATGATAAAGACTAAGGAATTATGCCTGGTACCAGATGAGCCGAAACTTCCAGTTTAAGATAAAAATGATGTGTGGCGCTAGACCTACAAACACCTGGACTGGCAGATCACAGTGAATAGGTTGGATCATTAGGGCAATGGAATCTGTTATTCTGCTCTTCAAGGTGGGCAGACAGCAAAAGTACCTCTTGGTAAACTGAAGTTTGTGCCAGCTACTATAACTGTGATAACCTTTTTCTGCTTGTCTGCACAATGTTGTGTACAGTCCTTTGCAGTCAGGAAAATAGTGACAAATTGGTAAGAAGCAGGAAAGGAGAAACAGCAAAATGATAGCAGAGATTCCAGAAGCAATTCACATGAGGGTATGAGAAAATTTGAAGAGGTTTAGCTTCAGTATATAGCTGGCAGAGATGATAGCTGGAAATACATGGTCGTCAAGGAAAGAAAGTAATTTGAGAGTGAAGAAAGCAGAACTGAGGATAGTGAAGTAAAGCTGAGAAATAATGTACCTGTCTCAGATTTTCAAGTAGCTGAGTACTTGAGAATGTTTCTGCCTGGTTTGGGTTGGGGTTGGTTTCTGTGATTTTTGGTTTGTGGGCTTGTTTTTTTTTTTTTTTGGTTTGGTTTGGTTGTTTTTTTCTGTTGGTTTTATTAAAATATTGATACTGTGCAGACATCCTTATTAAGTATCACTTCCAAATTTGTATTACTTTGCCATAAATTGAGAGTAGGTCACATTTATCCCAAAAGCAAAGCAAGAACTCACACTGTCATACCAGATACCCTACTTGATAATCACACCTTCAACCTTCTCTGAGGCTATAATCATCCCAGTACTAATCTTGTTTCTTTTCCAGGATGTGATCCATGGCTCAGACCACGAGCCAGTACTGCAGCTAACTAATCTGGTAGAAGGAACATACACTTTTCACTTGAAAGTAACAGATGCTAAAGGAGATTCAGATGTTGATTCAGCAACTATTGAAGTGCGGCCTGGTATGACAATTAAAAGGTCATCGATACGTTGTGAATACCTCATCTTTTCACTTATTTCAATGTTAACAAGATTCTCTCAAGTTAAAACACAAAGCAAACAAATCTCTCCCTACCTTCTTCTGGTCTCTCAATAGGGTTGAGTGTATTAGACATGTCAGGATTCTTAACTACCTTACTGGAAGTGTTTCAGTTTCTTTTTCCTGGTGGACAATAGAAAGAGATGGGAGCTAAACATTAAATTTAGGTACAAATGCTGCAATTGTGTATTTGATGATTGAAAATGTGATTTTATGCTTGTTTTCCTTCTTTTCATCTTGAAGGACAAAAACCTTAAAGCATTTCAGGGGTTTTTAAGTTGTTTTTTCATAGTTTTGGTAGTGGTCATGTATAGACTTACTTTCAAATGCAGCATAAATGCCTGTGTGCTGGAAGGATAAGTTGAGGTTTCAGGAAACAAGCCTGAAATCTTGGGTCTTTTGGAGGTTTCTTGTCTGGTTCTTGGAAAATGATTTTATTTCTGTTCCTTGCTTTATTGTTGAATGTAGTCACAATAATTAGCTCAGGATTCTCAGTGGATATTTGTGAAGCTTGTTTTGTTTGCAGGGCACTCTAGAAGTCCAAGTATTATTTAACAGAACCCTCAGTTTGTGTAGGTAAACATACTTGGTATTGCTGAAGTTGACCATCCTCATTTAGACTTGCTCACAGAGTCTTGCATGCTACCATATGAGTTCATCTTTACCTCCCTTTTTTGTGGGTGGTAGCCAGTAGTAGAAAACTAGCAGGGAACTGAAAACTTAGACTTACCTAGTGCTCACCTCTGAGACCTTAAGATTTAGCATTTGGGGGAACAAAAGTTGATACTCTGCACAGAAATGTATTCATGCTAAACAGAAATTTAGGCTCAAGTGCTTTCTTTCAACTGATAAGCTGGGTTGCTGTCTTAGGACCCACCAGGCTTTTTTCAGTACTTTTTAAGAACATGAAAGGGCTGGGTTATAAGGAATATGAGCCTTATGCGGGAAAATACTGTATTGTCTTCAATTAGTACTGAAATACTGGCCAGGCTCCGAAAGAATAGCATGTTCTTTTTTTTCTGTCAGATCCCAAAAGAAATGGTCTGGTGGAGCTCATTCTGCAAGTTGGAGTGGGACAGCTGAGTGAACAGCAGAAGGACACTCTGGTGAGACAACTGGCTGTATTGCTGAATGTTTTGGATTCAGATATCAAAGTTCAGAAGATACAAGCCTACTCAGATATAAGGTATAAAGATAACCTGCTGTGCAAGGAAGATTTGTGATTTTCATTAACTCACAGCTCATAATGACTTGTAAAATAATCTTTTCTAAGATGAACAAAAAAAAAAAGCTATGCTCATAACTCTAAAAAGTGAATTTCGTCTGCTGTGGTAGAAAATTGGTGAAGCTAACTCTCTGGAGGCTCAGAACTGAAGTGTTTTGGTTTTAAAAAGATTAAAAATTCTTTGTATAGTTTATTCCTTTAAATAAAGCACATGCATATATTTCAAGATCTTTGTTCCATACACTATTTTTATTTTTCCCAAATACTGGATGGAGTGAGACAAATTTTCTTACAGTGAAGCAAGTATTGCTTATATTCAAAGTAAGGTTCCAGCAATATCTGATCAAACGTGGTTTATTCTCATCTTCTATTTTCTTGCTGGCTACTTTGCTCTTCAGTTCAGTTTCCTAAAGGTACTCAAACTGCTTTAGAGTGCTTTGGAACAGGTCCTGGATGAGAGTGAGGAAAGCAAATGTATACATACTTCTCTTAAAGCAAGAGTCAGCAAGACCAAGGAGGGAATTATATTTGCTGTTGTCACCTTTTGTCTGTGAAAATGAGAAGCCAGAGAACTGCTGGTCTTCTGGCTTATAATGAAGTCCATGGCATTTGGATGGAGTTGTTTGATCCACGGACAAAGTTCCCTAATCTTTATCATTGGTGACATTTGCTTTCCAGAAACAAACAAAACCAAAGGCTATAAACTAATGCCTGACAAAAGTGATCTTTGACAGCAGTCATGACCTTAGCTGTTCTTTCTGCAGCACCGCAGTTGTGTTCTACGTGCAGAGCGGGCATCCTTCCAAGGTGATCAAGGCATCAGATGTCTCACGAACTCTGCATGTGCAGCTTTTGAAAGAGAAGGCTGACTTTCTGCTTTTTAAAGTCCTGAGGGTTGACACGGCTGGTATGTTTTGGATTGTACTTGCTCATTTTGGAACTTTGCAGGTATCTGGCTAGCACGGCATCTGGAAACAGTGCATGAAAGCCTTCTGGCTGCCACCTGGTGTCTGGTTTGGATGTAGCTTTCCAAAAGATGATGTTGAACATAAAACTGAAGATATTTGTTCATTTGTGGTAAACTGGTGCCAGTTATGTTCTTTTAAAAGACATCATCAGTGACAGCATGCAAAAGCACAATATCTTAATCTGGTCTTCATCAGGAAGGTCTGGGGAATGAGGATAGAGATACCTGACTTACTACCATCTTTTGTTGGAAGATGGAAAAAACGTAGTATATCTGTATTATAGAATGTTTAATGTTTGTGATTCATTGCAGGCTTTTAGTGTTCAGTAATAGGTTTGTAAGGTAATGTCATGGTTTAAGCTCAGTACCATGCAGAACTCTCTCACTCCCCCCCTTTCTTCCCTCCCCCTGGAGGGATGGGGAGGAGAATTGAAAGAATGTAACTCCCACGGGTTGAGATAAAAACGGTTTGGTAACTAAGGTATAGCACAAATCACTACTGCTACCACAAATAGTAACAATGATAAAGGAAATGGGAAGAGAATACAGTACCACCTGCCAACCCAGTAGTGAACTAGCCCTTCCGGGTAACTGCCCCCAGTTCTACATCCTGGGCATGCCGTGCTGTGGCATGGAATACCTCTTTGGTCAGTTTGGGTCAGGTGTCCTGTCTCTGCTTCCTCCTGTCTTCCCCTCCTCCCTAGCAGAGCATGAGACTCAGAAAGTCCTTGGTCAGACTAAACATTTGAGCAGCAACTAAAAACATCAGTGTTATCAGCACTGTTCCCAGGCTGAAAGTAAAAAACACAGCACTGCACCAGCTACTAAGAAGGAGAAAAAAAAGACTGCTACTGCTGAACCCAGGACGGGTAACTTGCCTGTTACCAATCAAAATGGTGAGGTGATCTCTGATATAACCTATTCTTCTAATACTTACAATGCAGACAGGCCTCTGGGATTTCTTATAATGAACTTTTTATTTCGCCCCAAAAGATGCTTGAACTCCTAAGCTTATTTTGAACTTCACTAGTAATGTGAACCCATTATGATACTCAGATATTGCAGGTATGATTTCTTCATGATTTAAGATTGGAACATAATGATACAATCACAAAGTGAGCTAGCTCTGGCAGCAAAATAGTCATTGATTCTGTAGTAAATGCTGTCTTCATTTACCTGTTGAAAAGAACTGTTGTTCTGCTGTAAATGTGCTTGGATTACTAAAATGTGTAGAGTCACTTGAAAATCTGTATTAACATTTTTCTTGACATAGCAAATCTGCTACTCTTAAGTTTTAAGGGGAATAACTTTTCATTTTAGTCTGATACGATGCATTAATCTAGCAATAGCTACTACTCATAAGCCTATGAGGCATGTGAATGTTCTGGCCTCAGATGCTGTAATTCAGCTTTGAAGTACTGAAGTGCACTCTAGTTTATTGGTATGATGCTTGTCTTCTAATACCCGAGAATGCTGTTATTCCCCAGTTCTGAGGTACTTTAGAAGTTCTTACAAATTTGTCATAAAGGATGAGGTCTGAATTCTACAACTTCAACTCTTTATTTCTGGTTAGAGTAATCTGTTCTTGACTTGCATACAGTTTGCATATTGTACGCATTCTGATGAGCTGTGAATCTGTTTAGAACATAACATCAAAATAAAGAGAGATTTAAAAAACTAAGAGTATTACGAGCTAGATGCTTTACCACCAATGTAGCCTCACAATAAGAGGATGCATGAAAAAATCTGCATTTACACAACTGACCCTATGTTTGTTTTTGTTCTTAGCCTGTCTTTTAAAATGCTCTGGACATGGACACTGTGACCCCATAACAAAGCGCTGCATTTGCTACCAGCTGTGGATGGAAAACTTGATTCATCGTTATCTAAGTGATGGAGAGAGTAATTGTGGTGAGTTTGGGTGGTACAGAATGTATTTCAAGAATAACTCATCTTGTGAGACTGTTGATTATTTGCTGTCAGAGGGGGAGTACTTTGGAAGTAGATGCTGAGGGAAGACTAACACAGTCTTTGTTTTCCAGCCAAGCAATATCTTTCTATAGAAAGATGTCTTGAAATTATAATGTCTTTACAATAATAGCTCATATTTAAAATATTGTAAAGCTTAAATGAGTAAAAGTATTTGAGGAAAAAAGCATGAAAACTTTGTCATAGGGGGAAGATCTTGCGACAATTTGGGGCCAGTTGGAAGGGTTGTTGAATAGTGTGGGCATTGCAGAGCTTTTTGAGTAGTATTCATCTGGTTGTTGCAAAGCTGTAAAAGAGGCAACAACTTAAATTGTTTTAGTGGGTGGTTGATGCTTCCATGCTGTAAGGTGTGATCTGACCTAAGGAAAGAAAGCACCAGTGTTCTTGGCTAACCAAGGCTAACCACGTTTAATCCTCAGCTTTTTAGAATTTCACAGTTTCTTTTGGTTTGCATGTTGCACTTGGGAAATGAAATTTAGTTTCGCCAGCTGAATTGTGTCTGTATTCTGTGGCACACCTAACATACCAGCTAATCCTTTCTATTTCAAATATTTAATAGTTCTAATTTAACTAAATGGGTCTTCTACTTAAGTTCAAATAAAGTACTCATAGTACTGTGCAGGCTTGGAGACATTTACTTAGCAATGCACTAGTCTTCAAGTAAATCTTTAAACATTTGAGGAGCTTGCTACAAGCTGTTAAGTAACTGTAGGCCATGTGTCTGTCTGTTGATGAATGAATGCTAATTGACCAACCAAAATGAGACAGCGAGTTTTAAGTCTGAGGCTGAGACCTCCTGCAGCCTTGCCCTAATGCTGTGTTGCTCTGTACTATAACACCACCACTGAAATAGTGAGTGTATATATATGATGGAGTTCACATTCTCATACATCTCTCTGTACCCTTCTCACGTTTTCATGGATTTACAAATGGTAACCATAGAGGTAGAAGGACCTATCTCTAATCAGCTGCTCTTTTAAAGCACTACTAAAATGCCAGCCCTAGAGTACACCTATGCTTATTTCAGCTAGAGAGTGACAGTTGAGGTGCTAAGCATTCCCTCTTAAGTTCCCATGTAGACCCACGTAGACTTCAGGTATCTTGGAATGGTAAAAGGTATTGGAGTGAAAGATTTTCAAAAGGGCACTTTTGGTCTAGAAACCTAAGAATTTTTAGGGATTCTTCTGAGAATATGAAGGTGCTAAATTCTCCAAAGCTCCTGTTGCCACTCCCCATTCCTCAGGATTGGCTATTCTAATAGACTTGTATTAGAAATTATCCCATTTACATTATTTTACAAAGTACTGTTGTATTTCTTTTTTCAGAGTGGAGCATACTCTATGTCACTGTATCTGTTTTTATTTTGGTTGTGGTCATAGTAGGGCTTGCCTGGTTCTGCATCTGCTGCTGCAAAAGGTATGTGATTTGTGGGGTTTTTTTAAATGGGTTATATGCAAAAACTGCACACAGCTGCCCCGTTTTAATCCAGCCCTTAGCACTAAACCACTGAACTCTTTGTTTCAGACGTGTGAGGAGCTTCCAGTGCCTATTTCTTTATAGACACATTTTTATTGAAAAAAGGAGTATCCATCTGTGCCTCTGTGCTCTTCTGCATTTTGAAAAACAAAGCCGATATTGGAGTATCCTTCATATTAAGAGATAATTAACTTTAAAATGTTGGGAGTACACTGCAGATCTTCATGGTCTCCCACTGAGTCTTCCAGTACTCCATGCTAAAAAAAAAAGGCACACCCTGAAAGTCAGTGTTGTAGGAGTATTCTAGGCTATAGGAAGGGAGCTGCTCCCAACCTGGTGTTTCCCTTAGACAGGAAGGTTGGACATGGGGCATGCATCTGGCTGACTGGCAAGGAGTACTGCAGAGATCTTCAGTTACTCTTTTCTTAAACAGTTTTGCCTGTTCCTGTTTGTCATTCTCCTCTCTGGTTCCCTCCTCCCCCCCATCCCAGTCTTTCTTAGTGAGCTGATTAGAAGTTCTCTTTCAAGTGACAAGTCCCTGCAAGTTCTGTCACTAGAGGAAGTGTTCTTGCTGCTGCTTAAAAAGCCCAGTAAATAGATAGCTTGTTCAGGTGTTAGCAAATATGCAAGGCTGTCAAAATATTTCTGGATTTTCACTTTTTTCTGGGGTTTTGCATTATGTAAGGAGTGCTCTTTGAAATGCGTAAGAGTTGTTACTGGTTTTCTGTTTGTGGTTGAAGAAACAATGTAGTCATTAGAAAGGTTTAAATAGAAGTGTCATCTGTTCTAGCCCCACAGTGTAGGGTGGAGCCTCACAGGCTTGCGTGATTTGATGAGAAAGGAATTATTTATGGAAAAGTTGTGAGTATGCCATCTCTGGCAGTGGTTAAGACCAGCTTGGACGTGGCTTGGAGCAACTTGCTCTGGTGGAAGGTGTCCCTGTCTGTGGCTGGGTTTGGAACTAGATGACCCTTAAGGTCCCTTCCCAACCAAACCATTCCATGAATCTATGATTTCAGCTGCTTCTGTCTTTTGTCCTCATGTGGCTTGTGCCAGAGGATGAGGGCTGGGTGGTACGGGTAAGTGGGGGGGTGGAGGGTGGGGGGGGTGGAATGGGAAGAGATGCCCTTTGCCTAGTGGAAACTACAGGAGAGATACCCTAACCCAAGATTTGGCTGGAGTTTTGGGTGTTTTAAAGCCATTGCTGAATTGCCAAATGAACTCCATTTTTTTTAGACCATGTAGAGAGGAGGCTGAATAGCTGGCTATGGCTGTAATGTCAGCTGAGCAGTGGGTGGCTTCTCCACTGTGAACTGTGCAATCTGGGTAGCAGTGCTTCTCCAGACATTGCCAGAGTCAATTCTTGCCTTGACAAAGGGCATGTTCCACCCACCTCCCTCCAAAGCTGAGAAAGAATGCTGGAAAAATACCTGAAGTGTGAGAATCTTCTAGGAGGTGTCCACTTGGTTTCATGCATAAGTGCTTTTGTTTGTACCCTGAAATCTTTTGTTCCTTCTTGATCCAATACAACAAACAGTTCTGTGTCTGTTCCTTTAGCTCCAGGATTTTTCGTCTGTATTAATGAGCAGATGAGTAGCTCCTGCAAATAGCTGTTGCTTAACATAGAGATGATGATCTTTGTAGCACTGTAGAAATAGATGCTGGGGGAGGATTTAAATGAAGAGAGAATAAGTGGGGATTTGCCTACAAACCGTTATGGCTTTGTCCCTGCATGTGTATATATGAGGGAGCCAACTTCCATTATTGTTTGGTTTTCTTTGTAAGCATAATTAGACGAGCACCAGTTCTGTCAGTTAAAAAGAAAAGTAGGAGTAGGAACACCTAAACAATTCTTGCAGAAATTTTATTTGAAAATGAATATATGTCTACCTTGTATCTAGTTACTATATTGACATTGAACAAACTGAACCCTGTGGCCTAGGAAAGCAAGTCAGTCTTTCTTGCTTTCTTCATCTTTTTAAATCAGAGAGAAAATCAATCTATACCAGAGAATATAATTTTACAGCTTCTTTATAAAGATATAAGCTGGAACAACTCTTTAAATGCAGGTGAGAAAGTACAATGAGGTCCTGTATATTGGGGTACGTAGTTATGTTTATTGAAAGGGAGAACAGCAGATTTATGTGTGTACATGAGAACCAAATGTCTTTCTGGTACGTATCTTTTAGCAGAAAGAGAACAAAGATAAGAAAGAAAACAAAATACACCATCCTGGATAACATAGATGAGCAGGAGAGAGTGGAGCTACGACCCAAATATGGTAAGTGCTGTCTGTTTCAGCTGCGAACTTACCCACCAAGTTTACACTCAGTGTGTTTGAACTGATACGTGCAGTCAGGAGGAGCCCAAGAGCTGATCTGCGAATCTGGGAATGGCAGAGGCAACCATGGAGAATTAAATGGTTGAGGGAGTATCCACTTCATTTCTTTCATGATGCCTTGGACTCAGCCACTGCTCTAAGCTGCTTTGTTAACCTTAATTTAGAACATCTAATTGTCCTGCAGACTTTCTTCATGTAACCCCTTCCTCCCCTGCGCACACTTTAATATTGAGCTGGTTTTATTGCTGTGCAGCAGTTCCCTCCTGGCCTAGAAGCATCCTGTTAAATATCAGCAGAGTTTAACTGCTATCCTCTTTTCACATGTATTTTTTTGTTTATCGGAGTTTCACTTATTAGCAGGGGAAACAAAATCACCCTGAGAAACTGCTGCCTTAAAAAGACAGACAATGTTTCTGTAGAAATCAGGACCTTTCATTGCTGCTCATGTTAATCAGATGGTTCAGTGGACAGACTAATTTCCAGATTCAAGCTATGAAAAGTACATGGGCTATGTACCAAGATATCTAATTGGTTCAAATTTAATGCATATACTCGCATTTCAGAGCTATAGACTGATGGGCCTGTAGTGAATTCAGAGGACTATCTGTCTGATACCTCCTAGGCCAGTTTTTATGTTGGTGGTGGCAATGGTGCACACTGTTATGCAGGATTGAAGAGAATGTTTTCACTTGTACTTCATGTCACAGCAGAAGAGAGGATGATGGTTAGTTGTTACGCAAGTTAAACCTTTCTAATGAGCTTGTTTTACTTTTTTTTTTCTTTTTGTCAGGTATAAAGCACAGAAGTACAGAACACAACTCCAGTCTGATGGTCTCTGAATCAGAGTTCGACAGTGATCAGGACACTATCTTCAGTAGAGAAAAGATTGAAAGAGAGAATCCTAAAACCCTCATGAATGGATGCATCAGAAATGGGGTTTCCTTCAACTACAGCTCCAAAGACAGATAACTGAATGAGGGTAAAAGCACAGAACACACTGATCCGACACATCTGAAACATGTTGACCCACCTGGTTTTCCAGAACTAAAAGCTTCCTAAAATATCAACTAATTGCAGATTGAAAGGGGAAATTTCTGGCATGGTTAAGGAAAGAAAGGAGGAAGGACTAGATGGTCAGCTAACTCCTCTTGTCACCATTACAGGAACAAGGAAGAGCACATCTTACTTCTTGCATGTTCCGTGATGAATGTTTGTTTAAACTTCAGAAGGCCCTTTTACCTGTATTACTGCTACAGACTAGCCAGGGCTGCTATGGAACTAACAATGGTAACTGAAATGCGTAAAGATTCATGTACTGTGCTCCTGTCTTTTTCTCTCAGAGAAGCAGTGCGATTATGATGCTGACCTAAACTAGCAAAAGCCAATACAGATAAATTCCCTTACAACTATAGAGAGCAATATGCGATCACAGGCTCCATCTTTGTTTTCAGTTTAGGTTGACAACACCAAGACAGAGCATTTTTAGTGCATTGTATTTATATCTGACTGTGCTTTGTGACTTCCTTTTCTAGGGTAGTGCTCATCAGATGGAAGTGTCTTGTTTTCAAAGAAAGCTTACACTTAGTAGTACACTTAATCAGCTGTAATGTGATACATCTGTGTCCTGTAGGATGCAATGTTCCCTGTATTTACATAAAAAAATATGCCTCCAGGGAAGTCCAGCTGTCCAGGTTGCTTCTGTAATGATGAAGGTGCTTTGGCTCTCTGTTATCTGTCACATTCAGCCAGGAAACAGTAACAGAAAGGCAGGAAGGATGTGGTATAATGCACCTTCAGAAGCATTTTGAACATCTCAACCAACCTTTTGCTTAGAGAGCACTTCTAAAGAGCTCTGGACCTTCTAAGACTGAACCATCAGCTGAGACAAGTTTCCATCTGTCAGCCTCAGTGCTCAATTAAACAATGTGCCAGCCATTTGTGTACTGAAATGCTTGTGGTGAAACACCCTACATGGAGCAGGAGATTCAACACCTACATTCATTGTCATGATAATTGGTACTGGGAAAGGTTTTAGCTTGAACATTAGGTTGTTTTATTTTTTCCTCTGTGGCTATGCAGCAACTAGGTGTATTGACCTAAAGAGATCCCTTTAGGTGCTTTGGAAGGGTAGGTATCTTGGAGTTCCAATGTTCACAATCTGGATAATTTCTTTACAGTGTGCTTGTTCAGCTTTAAAGCTGTGCCCCCAGTACTGTTCTTGAAATCTCAAACTGAAGACCTGGCTTTTGTACTTAAGCCTCACTTGTGGGTGCATCTGTGTCAGTGGAACTGGGTGGCCTTTTCTGGGCTCCTTTACTGACATGTTGGAGTCTTGGGCTGAGCTGGAGGAATGATGTATTCTGATGGAGAAAACATTCCTCTGGGAGCATTTTTGGACAGTTTTTTTTTTTGTTTTAACACTTTTTTTTTTTTTTTTTTAAGATCTTGTGGTGCAGTATCCGTTAACAGAGAAGGATGGAACAGTATAGAGATCACAGGGAGCAGATGAGAAAGGTCAGGTAGGGGACATAGTTCACCTCCATCATAAGGAATAATTTGGTAGAGAATTTTGGGTCTTTCTCTGTCCTTTTGTAAAAGTCTGGCACAACAGATTAGTTGAACACTGTGGCTTCTATGCTTCATTTGTTAGTAAGAGTTGGGTAAAAGTCAGACAAACTGTCTAGGTTGGAAGGAATCAGTAGTCAAAAGTTGCAGCAACATGGCATGCTCATAACTGGTTTCATACTTTTGGTTCTCAAATGCAGCCAGCAGAAGTCCCTAAGGCTGTTAGGGCTGAACTGAAGAGTATCTATCACGTGCCCAGCCCTGCATTTCTCTGGAGAGCTGAGTGTGGCTGCAGGAGTTATAGCGGTGGGAGAAGCTGTGAAGAGCTAAAAAAGGCTAATGCAAGTGTTTTCTGTGTTTTTTCCTGTACCCACCAGCAAGATGCAGTATAAATGGTGTGATTTGCCTTTTTCAGAAGCCAAGTTTTAACTCTGTGGGGGGGGGTTTTAGGCTATTTATTGAAAAAAATCCAACTTTATCTCACCTTCCCCGTTCTTGAGTGTGTGAGTGTATATATATTTTTAAATAACTTGGTCAATAAAAGCAAGGTCAGCTTTTGATGTCTTTCAGTTTCTGCTCCAAATGTGTTAACATAATGTATGTGTAAACACATACAGTGTATACTTTTAAGCATTCCTGAAGAAAGTTAAGGCCCACTCAAAACACTACTTTTGTTTTCTTTTTCAAATTGGAATGTTGGGCTTAATCCATTCCGTACAAATTCCAGAAATGTCCTAGAAGGAATTACGTTCCCAGAAACATGGATTTGAAGCAAAAGAGTTGCATAAGGAACCACAGCTTTTTATTGGCCATGCTGCTATTAATGCTTCTGCTAAATACTGTATCCAGTGTGCCTTTATCTATAAACTTACCTTTTAGGACATGTCAGTGTAGTCAGCAGCATCCTTCAGTTTTGTGAAGTCAGTCACTTGTACTCTTGAGTTTATTTTATGTTTCTAAAGCTGGTGCTGAAGCTTAGTAGGTTGTTCTTTCAAGAAAAACAAACTAAAGGCAGATTCTGTAGTAAAGCAACAACAGGACTCATAAACCTGCTTTCCTCAATGCTGCAGAATTCCCTGGGCTGTTCCTCCTCACACACAAACACACTGTGGGGCTCAGATCTTTGGATTGGTGGTAAGCTCATGTGCCATGAGAAAGTACACATGATTTGGCTATTTCTCGCTTCAACAAATCAGAAACATTAAACCAATTTCCTATAACCAAGGCCCTAGTTGCTTACTAAATTCTGTTCTCTAGATGATGCTTTGACATCTTGGTTGCTAACAATGTTTTAGTTATGTTTTGAAAGTTGAATATAGTTTATTTTTGAGCTGCTTCTAATTCTACTAGTTTGATCCTTTCATGTCCTTGGAAGGAGAGGTGATTCTTACATAAGATCAGGCTTGCTCTTAATAGGAAACTCGCACAGAAGTTGAAAATAATAGTTTCTGTGTTTGTGAATTTGTGATATCATATTTGTGTCACTGGGCCAAGCATGATTTTGTCAGGACTCACGGAGAGATTATAGCAAGCCTTGCTTCTTGATTCCCTATAATTTTTATTTCTAGAACCGTTGTTTTCTTGCAATATGTCATGTCATAGCTGGAGTGAAAGGGTTGGAAAACAAGCTGTCAAGGTGCAAATGCAGTGATGGGAGTTCTGACACCCAATTCTGGTTTGGGTTATGATGGGTTTGAAGCAGGTTCTCAGTCCTTATGTTTACTTCCACATACTGTTTTTCTTCATATACAGAAAGAGTGCTGGCAGATTCTTTGTGAAATTGGGATTGGATATTCCCAACAGTCTCATTTGCACTTAAAAGCAGAGGAGAACAGATATAGCTTGTCATATATGGGTCAGAGTCCACTGTGGTGGACATAGCTGTGCTAAGTTAACAGTTGGACTCGATTAAAGGTCTTTTCCAACACAAACTATTCTACAGTTCTGTGAAAATAAAGAATATATTCAGTTTGGAACTGGTAAGATACTGCCTCTCTTTGAAGGCAGGCAGTGTGTTGATACTTGAAGTGCCTCATAGCCTTGGAGTAGGCACTGGACTTCCATTTGCATCTTGTGTCAATTTATACATGCTGATCCATGCACAAGCAGAGATTGTCCCTCTGTGCAAAAGAATTGTCCTTTGTTTGCATTTTAAGGAATATATATTGGCAACATATTTCCTTACCATTACTGCCTGAGGCATTAAACAGGTTCAGTACTCAGCAGTGTGTATGCAGCGTGGAACTGCCATGCTGGGAATGGGTCATAGGCCTGTGTTTTTAATTTTCTTAACCAAAATGCTCCACAGTACAAAACAAATTTACCTTGGTGAATCTGCCGAGATGCACATCCAAATTCTCTGGTCTGTGGTTCAAACTTTCAAGTTAACTGAGCAGATTGTTTAGAAATTCAGCAAAATGTGAACAGTCTAATTTACATGTTGCTAATTTGGGGAGGGAAAGAAAAAGATTGTTCTCGCTTCATGTGTAATAATAACACTTTTGCAGCTGTGTCCTTTAAATAAACAGTCTTAGTGTCCTTCTGTCAGATGCATCAGATACAGGTACTGTTTGAGCACTTGTGCTGTCAGCTGTTTTCTTATGATGCTATTCTTATGATGCTAATTTTCCTTTTCTTTCTTGGTCTCTTGTGGGCAAACAGAAGTGCATACACATTCAAGGAATTTAGGGTGTGTGCTCCGCTCAGAGTGAGAGTGAGCACATGTGTTTTCTATGCTGAATTTGAATTTCCTTAGACAGTTCTAATGTTCTTGAAATAACTTGAGTGCTTAGGCATATTTCCTGTTCCTGTTCTAAGCCTAAGGGAAACTAGTTTTGCCCCTCAATATACTAATAATGGGCCGCAGTCAGCTGGAGCTTTCAGGCGGTGGTAATAAAGCAACAGCTACTTTAGTCTTCTGAGCTATTTATGAGGTTTGAGAAAGGTAACCTTTCTTCTAGAAGAAGGGAAATGGGATAGTGAGGTCAATTAATTTCTTAATCTTATCTACTGCTTCTCATTGATCACTAACTAGAATACAAATCCTGTACTTCTGCAGCAAAGGAGAACCCATTTCATATAACTTTTAGGTCCCGAACTCCCCAAGGCAAGGGATTAAACCCTAAAGCTTAGAAATACCCTTCAAAAAAAGGAAGAAAAGGCAAGTAATTTTTTTTTCCTTTTGCACAGGCTACAAATCGAGTGCAGATGAGCTATGCGTCAGTAGTTTGTCTGTATGGAAGTGCTTCCCCCTGTAGGTGGACGCATGAGCTATTACAGAATTTATGTTAGGAGTCTGTTTCTAGAAGATCCTATTTATTGCAAATAATAATGTATTGTAACTGGAACCATTTCTGAGCTGAAATTACTGCATTTATGTAACTATTAATAAAGTTTTGTCTTTCATTCTAGGAACTTGTCAGGTACTCTTTTAGACATAGTCTTCTGCATTGGACTTGACGCTCAAATCGGGCTAATAGAGATAAGTTGTATACCATAGCTTGTGTCTGTATTTAAACATAAAAGGAGTGCTTTTATGTTCCTTTCTACTGGCAAAAGCAAACCAGTGTCTTTTTTTCAGACAGGTAACATAAGTCAGTACATTAGAGAGCAGAAAAAAATTACTGTAGTTTACAGTAGGAGTTTTCATGTGGTGCTTGTCCTTAACTTGGTTTAATTGGCTGTGTGTAAATATTCACCAGCTGCCATGCCAGGTGTGGTTATTTTGCAAGTTTTGTGGCTTATTCTGTAGCAAATACAGTACTTGAGTATTTGTGAGTATAATCACTGCTGTTAGCTAGGGGTAGGTTATGCTGCCTGTTTCAGACCTGGAAAAGAAAAATCCATGCATCAGTGTGTATGAAGTTTGTGCTAAATTGTAATAAAAGGTACTATGAGATACAAGTGTCTTTCTGTAAGGACAAACATACCCATGAAAGCAAGAGTAGAAGTTTATTTGGATACATGGTGTCACAGTCTACATGGTGCCTCTTAGGTTCATACCTGACTCTTACAAGGGAATACTGGCTGCTGAATAAGCTGGTAAGGTAATGCATCATTTTTTATTGACAAATGGCAAATCTGTCTGTTTTGCCCTGCATTATCCACTTCAGTCAAGCAGTGGCCTTCCCCCTCCTCTCTAAGTAGGTTGATGCAAGCTTCTGGGCTTGTGCAGCAGAAGGTAATTAGTGATTCCTAAAAAACTTAAGCCAGTTGTGCTAAGTAGCTTCAGCATTCATTGATAAAGTGAATAAACCACCAACTTCTCATGTCTTGGAAGGCCCTAGGCAAAGAGTTTTGACATTGAAAACACTTTAAGCAAACATTAAGATTTAACTTGGAACTTCTGAAGACCATACTTAAACCTTCTCCTTTAAGATGGCCCAATCCTTCCGTAAGCAGTAGGGCTAGAACAAAGGGCATAACCAGTTATGGTTATGACTCTGCCAGTTACAGTGAGACAGTAACTTCAATGCCAAGTGAAAGGATGGAGCTTCTTTTACTTACAGGATTGACCAACTCCCAGCATGTGTCTGATTGATTTAGAAAAGTAAAAACTATTTTACTCTGTGAAAACCATTTAAACTGCTGTTTATGTTGTGAGTTAATTATGAAAGCATAAAAGATGTCTAGAAATGCCCGTGTCTGGGAAATGGATAGGCCGCAAGAACAGTAGCCTGTTAAAACATTTCCTTGGTCTTGGTGACGAGATAACAGTGCAAGCTGCCAGCTACTGCAAACAAAATTAAGTACTAGATGTTGACATACTTCTCAGTAAGACTTACTGTCTATCTTCACTGGTATTGGGTTAGTGTTATTAGCATCAAAAGCCTCCCTCACTGGCACTTTGACAGCTTAGGATACAAATAGACAAGAATTACCCAGTGACATGCCAAAAAACGTTTATGCAGTAGCTGGAGATTTTCGCCTATTTAAATTAAAAATCGTAGTATCTAGTAGAACAGGCAAGTATAGCTTCTTAAAAAGTTTTATACAAAGAGGACTGGGGGTCAAACAACAGCTGTTTAAAGGGTAATAAAATGGAAATTGACTAAGTGAGGTCAGAAACCAGAAGATGGTTTCTGAGGCTTTAGAACCATATTAACTGAATGGAAATAGCACAGCTCCCAAAAATCTATTTTAAATATTAAGAAATGAAATAATTATGCAAGTAATCATATCATGAAGGCAGGGGTAGGCACTCTGATCCACAAAGCCTTTATCTTGTGGTAAAATGTGTGATTTAGCATAAAAAACTGTCATACAAAATGACTGATGGCATATTAGTATGTCAAAGTAGTGCCATCTATTTGATTTAGATTCAAGGGACTGTAATAAAGGTAACAAAATCTTACACCTCAACCCAAACCATTCTGTGAACATGTGGATGCAAAGAGGTGTCTTTTTCCAGTGCTGAAGCCGGCAGAACAAAAAAAATCTGCCAATATGAGAAACTGAACTTAATGTGGCTGCTGTCAGTTTGTCATTTCAGCATTGAATAAGGTAATAAAACCACACAGTCCAATACTTTTACTGAAGTTATTTATTAACAGAAAATATTTTTCCATCACAGTTTTAATACCCAGAAATTGCTAAACTATCACAAGTGTAATCAACATAACTGAAGTGTGAGAATTCAAGTATACGTTTTGTTGAAGAATCACAGCTTTTGTTATGAAGACAAGTTTATTCTGTGCTTAACTGATGTAGACCTTGCTGACAGATGGATACTATGCTAGAATACAACCACAATCCAATCCAGCCAAAGGTATTTTTAAAGTTTATTACATACCTTATCTTTAATTCTGGTTTGTGCTTGTTATCAGGCATAGTAAAAGGTATTATTTGCTAGGAAAAAAGTAAACATTTACTCATTAACAGTGCTATTCTCTGAAAAGACATCAAGTTTATAAATGTACCAATGCATCAGACCAGTAACTTTGCAATGAAGAGAGCAGTGGGTTAGAGTGTATCCTCCAACTGCACCGTCCCAACAAGTAGACCCACATTTATGACTGCACTGTCATAGAGCAATCAATGAAATAACCTTAATTTTTATCTTACACTGCAGTTCACAGGCAGACATATTTTAAGTCTGTGCAATTCACTATCTTAAGTGTGCTTTTTTTGGTGCATTGGAAATTACCAGAAGGGCAGTTAAGTGTCCTTTAACCACCACCATCGTTGGCACGATGCACAAACACTACTGACAGACAACGTGCTTCAGACCCACCGGGTCTCAAGCGTTACACAAATGTAACCATAAAAATACTTAGGAAATAATCAGTAGCAGTCAATGCCACCTTATGTGCGCTTTAAAAAAAAAACCCTGTGAAACTCAGTCGTGGCTTGCCTTCCACCTTACCCAAGTCTTGTTACCTGGTGCCTCCTTGCCTGATTGGACAAAATAACCCATTTCATAAGGTACATTCATTAATGTAGAGAAAGAAGAGTTCAGCTGCCTTCTTTCCTTTATTTTTAATAATTAATGGATTAACCCCATTAAATAAATTTAACCAACACAGGAAACAAAATTTACTCCCTGTAGCTTCTGCAGTGCTGATTTATTTGCCAAATTAACACTGCTCATTTTTCAAGTGCTTCTTTTGACTTCCATGAAAAATAAAGTTTAAACAGCATTGTTTGTTTCATATTAAGGAAGCTTTGCATCATCTTTTGAAGATGACAAAGTGGTAAGGTGATGCATAGAAATCTCACCTTTAATCACTTCTACTTAAATCTTTATTAGCCCACAAGTTAGCCAGGTTTAAAGGTTTTTAAGCCTTCCTCCCTAATGGACATTCACCTGTGTAACCACACACCCAATTCAAGGCACAAAGTCCATAGGAACAGAACCATTTATGTGCTCATGTTCTTTGGAGGTGGTGAGTAATGTTGCTTTAGATGCTGAGGAACACTTACATCAGTAATACTACTTCTACCCAAGGATAGTCACATTCTTATCATGGAAGGGAGTCTACCCGTATCATCATGTCACCACTTGTGCTTCCTTCACACAGCCCTTATAGTGTCACAATTATGTAAGTTATTCCTGCAAGTAAGCACCCCATCTTCCTCCTGCTATGCACAAAGCCAGCAACTCCTTGTCCCTCCTCGACTGTCCTGTTCTCAGGGCTGCAGGGGTTCACAAACGTCAAACAAAAGTTGTATTTGATCCCAGGTGTGTGCAAACTGTTAGGCACAAATTACAGCTCTTTGCTCAAAAGCCCAAAGCTGAACAGCTGGCAGCTTTGCAACTAGCATTAACATGCACTGAAAAAGGTGTCTGTTCACCTGTGTGGATGCCTATCTGGAGCTAAAATCAATTCTTCACCCTTCATAAGCATCAGATTCTCTCACAATTAAAAAAAAAAAAACAAACCCAAACAAAAGGCACACCTGTCTCTAAAAGCAGGTCCTATAACCACGTTAGAAAAGACAAGTATGTACACAAAATTCTGAAGGGAGACTGTCCTCCCCAAAGCCTCCAACATCATCACTGAAACATTAGAGGCAGTAGAAAATGGTCGTCTAGTTTCTCCTTGCCATAGGTTTTGCTCTGTTTTCATTATGCACAAGTCTCCCAAGTCTTCCCAGTCACACAGGGGTAATCAAAGAATAATGTATGTGCATTCTTCCCTACTCCTTGCTGAAAATTACAGACACTGTAATCACATTACTGAAAACCAATGTATAAATAAAGAGCATGTGAAAACATACGGCAGCACAGAATACTGTCAATATCTCTACACATACGGAACAGGGTTGCTTAGTTTCAAGGAAGGTAGAAGTTGCATTCATACACGTATCTGGTTCAAGAAGCTTATTAAAACTACAGCACTCTTTTCCAAACTGTTGGGATTGTGCTTTTTGAAGATTTTTATAAGCCTCCAATGCAGACATACTTTATTTCTAAATATTCATCAATGCCATATTTTGAGCCTTCTCGCCCTAAGCCAGACTGTTTTACCCCACCGAAAGGACTCTCCACTGATGAGATTATGCCTTCGTTAACACCAACCATTCCAACTTCCAGCTGTTCCGCAACCCTCCAGATCTGAGCTGGATCCTGGGAGTAGAAATATCCTGCCACACAGAGATACAGGAATGAAAATGAAAACCAGGAAGAAGAGTTGGAGAAGACTCTGAAAAAGAGACTTCTTAACATCTGAAAGCATCATTCAGTGACACTAAAGTTCATAAAATTACAGAAACGCACATCTGACAGAGGCATACCTGCTAAACCCACATTAGCTGCGTTTGCTATGGCAATAGCTTCTTCTTCAGTATCAAATCTGTCAATATAAAGAGAGAAAAACCACAAATGAGGTCTGCAGTTCATCTACCATCTTGCTGACTCCCAAGCAGCAGCCTTACCAAATACAAGGTCAAGGTACAGGATTTTTCCTAAAGTGTATTTTAAACATCTAATTGTCACTTCGAAGCAGCGAAGGAGTTTCTACCACCTCTCTTCATTTAAATTGCAGGTAAGTAGGGTTGCCTTTATCTGTGCTAGATACTAATAGCTAAAACATTTACTTCACAGAGGGCAGCCCACCAACCACACAAGCACTCGTAACTATCAGAGAGAACCATATGTTCTTCCATCACATCCAATTGCTCTGGATGTAGGCAGGAAAGGTTTTAGGAGAGAAAGAGAGCTCCACGTGATCCTGCATCAGAAAGAATTTAGGACTAGCAAGTCACATGACAATCTGCAAAGTCCTGCCTCCTACTTCCTACCACAAATCATGAAGTTAATGAAGGTATTGCTGTATGTACCTTTGTTTAACTGCTGATACAATTTAAAAGTAAATAATCCTCAAAAACTTGCTAAAGAGATGCTAAAATTGGGTCAAGAGCAAGAAACGAACTACACATCCAAAGTAAGTTTCCATATGTGTACCCCAGTCTTACAAGACCTGTGTGACTGTAAAAAATACCTGTCGGTAAACTGTTGTTCAAACCTTATTTATTTAAAATAATAATTCATATTTTAATTGCTATTTTTAACCTGGAAAATTAATAATCTTACTTGATAACTGGTGCTAAAGGGCCAAATGTCTCCTCTTGGGTACAAAGCATTTTTGTTGTAACATTACTAAGTAATGTTGGCTCAAAGAAATTCTTCCCCAAGCTGTGCCGTTTCCCTCCAGTCACAATAGATGCTCCTTGAGAAACTGCATCATTAATGTGTCTCTCTACCTGAGTATGCAAAACAGAAATCTCGAAGTCAGCATCTGGGCATGTACAACAGTGTATTTCCCACTGAAGAAGTAATACTCTCTAGTATTAAAGATTTTGAGGAGAAGTTTATACTTTGCAGAAGACCGTTTGCAGTATTACTCAAAATTTCTCCTGAACGTTTATTTCTCTGAGTCCGACATAATTTCTGAGGGATAAATTATGAGCATGATCCTAGTTTCATGGATATCAAAGATTCAGCTTTTCACATTCACACTCTCACACTGTATACAATTTCAGTAAAAGTTCTTGAGAACAGCTAGGAAGTAATCAGGACGAATTAGTTTCTTCTAAAGGAGAAATCTTTTTTTCCCTTAACAGAAATAAGGGAGTGATATGTTAAGTGGCCACATCTGTTTTGTCTACAGGTATACGCTCTCTTGGAGGACAGAACTCACTTTCGGCTACACTGCAAATACATTCTAACAAAACAAGCATGAAAAAAGTGAAATATAAATCTCAACTTACTTTATAGATAATAGAAAGGAAATTCAGATGTGAAAAATGAAATAATTTATACCTTCTCCACTGCTTTTTCATTAATTAATGGCCCTTGGGTAGTATTTTCATCAAATCCACTTCCAACATGTAGTTCTCTCTCTATGGCTTTAGCAAACTTTTCCACAAATTTGTTATGGATTCCCTTTTGGACCAGGAAACGGTTTGTGCAAACACAGGTCTGAAAGCAAACATGAAAACCAGTAGTTTATCTTGTATTTAGTCTATCAATTAATGCTGTCCTTCATGCCACGTCTTCAGCTTACTACAGTGGTCCATCCTCTACCTCTTCTCCGTCATCCTAAACTGCTACTCAGCTTTGCCATTTCTTTCATCACTCCTCCCACTTTAGGAATACAACTTCAACAAGCTATCAACATGTGTGTGAAAATGTAAGTCACTTGAGATTTTGTGAGTTCTGCTCATGGATGAAAAAAGTTCCAGAATCTGCAAGATTCTTCAAGACTGCAAGATTCTAATTAGCAGTGCTGGACTGAGCAGCAGAACCTCAAATCACAGTTGGTTGGGTGAGGTCTTTTTTTCTAACTCCTTCACTGATCGAGTTTGCTTTCTTCATGGAATTTGTTTCTAAGTGTTTTCAGTGGCCTATTCATTTGTGCTACCACTCTGCTCTGACTGCATCTGCTTTGGTTGCTACAGTCTTAAAAGTAACAACTACTTGATCCTTCTATGTAGCAGCAGAGGTGTCTTTCATGTTAGATCTTATCCAGTCTGTGTTTGACCACAATTAATTAATTGTGGTGTAATTAATTTATTGCCAACAACAAAATGCTGACAAAATGCCTTATCACTTTTCACACTCTTGCAAGAGGTTCTAGAGATCTTCCTTCTTAGTGACAAAACTGTCAGCCTTGCTGATAACTGGCTTAAGTGCTCAAAGCCACGTGTGACTCTTCATTGTGAAGCGTTCTATGCTTTCCTTTTACATCAAATACCTTGTTTACAGCTTAAACTATAAGTACAACTCTTCACTTCCCATAAACAAGGGCAAAAAGATTAGTCTTACCTGCCCCGAGTTTCTATACTTGGAAGCAAGGGCTCCTGCAACAGCACGATCTACATTGGCGCTGTCAAACACTATGAAGGGAGCATGTCCTCCAAGCTCCATGGAAACTCGCTTCACTGTGCCAGCTGCATGTTTCAGCAGTATCTGTAGGCAACAGAGGAGACACAGAAATCTGTACCTCTACCAGATGTGAACTGTGGAATCAAGAGATGAAAAGCAGTGAAAAACTAACTGTGGCAGGGAATTAATCTGCATCTTCTCTGTAATGCTAGACCATCTGTTTTCTGCTGTGACAAAAACAAGGACTAATTTCCTTCATTAAAATCTTCAGAGATTGAATTCTGGCCAGGAAATACTGGAGAGAAGGATTTTCGTCAACTTTAGTTCAAGTCAGGCTTTTGTACACTAGTATTGTCATTGTTGTTTTCTCATTCTTTTTGGATAACAAAAATCTTGACTGCTCTTACAAAATTCTTCCAAGATCTGACAGAACTTGGTGTTAAGATTTTCCTCGATACCAGACTTTTTCATTCTGCGTACAACCATCCCATACAATCCCACCATCTTACAGCCACACTCTACAGTTGTAAAGCTTATGTCATTAGAGATGGTGGTTATGGCTTCTTGACTAAGGTTGACAGGTGAGATTCAAGGGCCTCACTTCTCTAATACTCCCTCTCAACTGCAGAAGCTGTTCCTGAACAATACCTTTGAAAATCTATTTCAGTGTTCTTACTAGTATGCTGTCACCCTATGATATGAAAAAATAGCATCTTGTACAGAACTGTTTATAATTTAATAAAGGCAGTTATCCAGACCTTGCACACAGGCATCCTTCTGTGAAGTACTGATACTAAAGTAAATAGGCAGTATCTCAAGAAGTACACAATTATTTGAACAATCTGTATACAACAGCCAGAAAAGACATCTCTGTATAAAGACACACACTTCCCCCCAACCTTTCCAGCATAACCACCATAATACTCTTCAAGGATATTCTGTGCACTTATGTACCTTTCCTGTCGCTGTAGAGCCAGTAAAAGATATTTTGGCTACCAATGGATCAGTGCACAGGACTTCCCCTACAGCTGATGTCTGTTGTCTGGAACAAGGAACAACATTATACACTCCTGCTGGAATTCCAGCTTGGTTTGCAAGCTGCAACAAAAGAAACACAGAATTTGCATTATCAGTGCATTTTGCACAAGAAATAGTCACTAATGTTTACCATTTCAAACAAACCAGTCTGTAAGTCAATGCAAACTGAAAGTCCACAGCACAAGTAACAGATGCCACGGCTGTCAAGAAAGCAGCCTCACTACAGTTTAAGCTGGCTGTCAGAGTAACCAAAGATAGATGTTTTTCTTTGCTAAATGGCCAGGTCCTCTTTGAGGCTCTAGACCATATTAGAGCAACTTTAAAAGATTCTTACTAAACTAAATCTCTGGATCAAGCCAACTTGCCCTTTCTTCATGTATGAAGCTGGCCAGAGGCATCTTCAAAGCCCATCTTCACTCCCCATTTACAGCTTCAGTCCACTGCTAAGGTAAAGCTTAGCATAAAAGCTCACCTCCCCAAGAGCTAATGCTGATAACGGTGTGTCCTCTGCAGGTTTCACTACTACTGTACAGCCAGCTGCCAGAGCTGCGCCAACCTTCCGGGTAATCATAGCGCTGGGGAAATTCCACTAGGATGAGAGAAAAAAGTACAATCAAACTTGGGGAAATTTTGCCTCTGTTTTTGCAGAAATAGCTAACTTTTCCTGTAATCCAGCAGATGTGCATTGTCCTAAGTGAACATTACAGAGAAGTACTGCCAATCCAGGAAGCAGCAAGTACAGGGCACAAATGAAACCTAATGGGTGTTTGCGAGGACTGGAAGAGCCACCGGTCAGCCACAGCCGCATTCTGCAGGCTGAGCTTAAAACCTTCCCATGATTTCAAAACGCCAGCTATGCTTACTGGGGTTATGATGGCTGCCACTCCTACAGGCTGTTTCAGCACCAGGATTCTTCTGTCTTTTGCAGACGCTGGAATGATATCACCATAAACCCGGCGAGCTTCCTCTGCAAACCACTCCAGAAATGAGGCAGAATACAGGATTTCACCCTGTGCTTCCTTCAGAGGCTTCCCCTTTGATTAGATCAATGAAAGAAACACTGTAAGCAGCAGATTGAAGTAATACAAAAAAATTCAAGTCAACTGAATCTGAAATCAGTTTCTGTTCTTTTTCAGAGTACTTTATAATCCCCTATCATGTACACTGCAATCTCCAAAAAGGACTGTATGATTGCAGCAGAAGTAATTGTGTGGCTTCAATACAGTCATTGTAGAGATAACATTTTGTATGCTGTGCCTGGATTCTGCACCAGCTACCAAGGAGAAAAATTACTGCTATGGCTGAACCCAGCACACCTGCCCAAGACAAGGAGGTAGAACACCAAATGTTGCATGTCTTCTATTACAAACTTAGCAGTTAGCTGCTACTAGCATTCCTAGGAAGATGAAGATCATGGCACAACAATTACAGGTTTATGCCAGGGCCATTTGTTTGGGGGGGTATTACTTTGGACTACCTCCAGGTCTGATCCTGTGGACTGAACGCCCATTCGCAGCTGGGACACCACAGAGGAGCTACTGAAGTATCTCCCACCACGGTTTCACCCAAAAGTCTGCCAACTGGTAAGACTGCTCTGCAATGCAACCCAAAGCACACTGAGTGAATTAAACTTGAAGACTTGCTTTAATAACACTGCAAATTTTCAAAGTCAAGGAAACCGAAAAAGCACATTTCTGCCATGAACACCGTGGTTTAGGTTGATGTATGCTTTTCTATACCATGAAGCAAAACATGGGTCTGATTCCTGCTGGATTGTTAGGTACTATTCTCATTGAAGTAAGAGACTATCCATTGACTTAATCAAGCGATGTGAATGCACACAATGTGTCTGGTCGGCTCACCCTCATGAAGTATTAGGGTGGCTAACCGATGAAATGCATACAGGGTGTTTTGACGCCTGCCCGTTTTGTTTCACTCCAGTGTTAGCATCAGTTTATACTTTATTTCAGTGCCGGCACCCGTGTTACGTTTCCAGGGAGGTTGAATGCGCGCATGGCGCAGCGCCCACGGTCAGAGGGGCAGCCGGCCCTGCTGCCCTACTCACGTTCTCGGCCGTGATGATCCTCGCCAGCTCGTCCTTGTTTTCTATCATCAGCTCGTACCATCGGCGGAGGCGCACGCTCCTCTCCTGGGGAGAGAGAAGGCTGTCGTGGCTGCCGCCGGCAGAGACGAGCTTCTCCGAGGGGTAAGCGAAGCCCCGGGCAGCCCCTGGGAGAGACCCACAGCCCGCCTGGGAACGGCTGACCCCGCTGCCCCGGACCTCCCGCCGCGGCCGCCTGCCGCCCCGGGCGGCGTTGGAAGCCGCGCTCTGCCCGGAGCTCCCTCGCTGCCCCGGCGGACGCCATGTTCCGCGCCCGCTCACCTTGGCGGGGAGGCGGCCCCAGGCGGCGCCGGCATCGTGCGCGGCTCGCACGGCCTCCCGCGCTTCGGCCGCCCCGCAGTCGGCCACTCGGCCCAACTCCTCACCGCTGGCCGGGTCCTGCACGGGGAAAACGGTGGGCGCCTCCACCCATCGGCCTCCCACCAGGCCGCCCCAGCGCACCAGGGAGGCGGGCAGCACCCAGCTGGTGCGCTGCCGAGCTGCCGCCAAGCCTGGCGGCCGCAGGGACAAGAAAAGGAGGAGGCGGCGGGTGGCGGCGGCCCGCTGCTGCAGCAGGCTCGCCATGGTCGCGCAGGGGCGACAGGCGGCGGGGCCCGGGCCCAGCCTGCCCGCGCCGCCCCGGAGGAGGAGCTGCGGAGGGGCCGAGCCAGATGCGGTTTCTCGGCGGGGCACAGCGGCAGGCGGTGTAAGAGTAGAGGGTGGCGTTAGGTCTGCTGTTGGAGTGGTGGGGGCATGACAGTTGGGAGTTTCTGCTTCCCGGAGCCCGCTTTCGCTTAACCCCATCGAGACTCCCTCCGGAAGGAGAGGGGAAATAGTGCTTGATGGCTTAACCGCAGGAGCACCGGCCTGCAGGAGGCTGTGGTCGCAGTGGGCCGGTGTGGCCCTCGTCTTCATCCAGCGGGTCCCATGATGGCATCGGTCATTCTGTGGCACGAAGGCTGTATGAAGGCGCTGCCGGGTGCCACCATGTTGCTGGGGACTGGCGTGGTTGTGCCACATGTGCCAGCAGTGCCATGGCATGGTGACAGGGTCAGACCTGGGGGGGGGGGGTGGCTGGGAGCTGCAGCACACCCAGCCTTTGCAGTCCCATAAAAGTTCATGGCGATGCCTGTGGCAGGAGTGCTGCCGTGATTTACCCCATCATCAGCTGAGGTTTCTGTCTGGGTATGACCCAAGCATATGTGTGCAATGTGCCACCAGCTCACCAAACTTAGGACTTCGTGTTGCCGGCAACTTGGGAGCTAGTGTGTTTCTAATAATTCTCCATTGGCAACTGGCTTTAGGTTTTCATGAACTCTGACGCAGTTGTTGTAAGGCAAGCGCACCATGAACAGAAAAGTGGGAGGATGCTCTTTGCCGTGCTTTGTATGTAAACAGAAACCTCACTTCTCATGTGCAGCGACGACAGCCATGCTGTCCAAATTCCACAGGTGGGAGAGCACCTATAGATTACTTAATTTTTTGATATATATAAATTATTTAAATTGAGGTAAAGAAAAGCACTGGTCTAAAATAGCCTTTCAGATACAAGTCATTTACTTGCTGTGTCAGCAATATATCTGAAAGAAAAGGCATGCTCCGTAACCCACATTTCAAAGGTCACAGCGCTACTTCTACAGGCTTCTGAAAAAAATTGCAGTTTGAGCCAGCATCATGGGTGGCTTGAAGATTTGGTCTGTTCTGCTGGTTATACTATGCCATTTCTGTCAAAGATGTCTCCCGAGTGGAATTTCAACACATATTGAAATAGGTAAGATACTCAGAATGGATTTCCATGGGGTTTTTTTTGGTTTGTTTCTTGGGAAGAGAAGTAAATCCTGATTTGACTGGAAAGCAAAGGGAGGAAATAATGTTATAGTAATGAGCATTCTATATATTTTTTTATTAAAAAGTGAATTATACATAGAATAGATGAGTAGTTTGGATTTGGAGTTCGAAACTTTGCTGGTTTTATAAGCAAAATGCTTGAATCGATGTGGTTGCGTACTTTTCCATCTTCTAAAACACAGGCATTATGTAACTGGAATGTTTGTGAGTCTTAGGCAGACAGGGTTTGGTTTGGGTAAAGAAGAGGAACAGTTTACGCAGTTCATGGGATTGTTATATTTAAACTAGAGAACAACACAGACCATTTGTGGCAGCTCTGTTTTCAAATCAGCGTGTACTAATTTTGCCATGCCTGCATAAAATAGATCAAATGCTGTAATGTGTTTGTATCTGTGGCTAACATAATAAAAACTGTTCTGTATCTCTTCCTGGTAGTTTGCTATCTGTAGCGTGAACAGCCTAGATTTATAGAAAATGAAGGAAAGAACTAAAGGAACATCAAAGAGGGGGGCATATTCCTGGTTTGAATTTCTTGTTTGCGTATGTTACTTTTAATACCTGGTTTCTGCTGTAGTTCTTGCAAGAGCACTCTTGAGTAGTGTGAGGTTATTCTGAAGTATTTACTCACAATGAATTGACTGTTTTAATTGTTTGTTCTTCCGTTTCTGATTCTAAATCCATTGCTCAACAGAGAGTAAGACATATGACATGGTAAAATGTATGGTGTTGTCTCTCTTCAGGCAATCTTCTCAGACTTTAAATACTAAATACATGCAACTTTGAACAAATTAAAGGCTGGGATTATTTGTAGCATTCGAGACTATGTTCCCTTACTAAGTGTTGTACCCTTGGTCAGTATCCTGTAACCATTTGCGTTTCCAGACAATGTCAAGAAACCCATAGGAACTGGTAGGAGAAATTATGGTGCCTGAGGTTAGGCAAGCACAAGCATCTTTGCAATGTTGGGGCTGTAATTACTGAGTACGGGCTTCTGAAACCTTGGAGTAACAGATTTGGAAGAATGGAGTGTGTCTGCAAGAAAGCTACAAAGAGAAACAAGAGCTTATGGCTCTGGTCCAAAGCAGTAAATTTTTTTCTACTCAAGGAAACATATTGCAGGAAATCTGCATTTATATGATTTAAAGATCTTGGTGTCTGAGCAGTAGTGTGTACGCGGAACTATTGGTCATAGTTTACAACAGATTTTGTTCATTTGTCAGAAAATAACATTACACTGGGATCAGCTCTGATGCTGCTGAAAGTGCATTAATTAATGTGCAAATGAAAGTCCATGATGGTAAGATGCTGAAAATTACTGTCAAATCCAAACAGTGAGTATCCAAGAAAGAAAAACCACAACAAACTGTAGAAAGGAACTCTGACTCAAAACCAGCACTGAAATCTATCGGGGACAGGCTTCTGAAAGTACTTTCAAAAACAGTTAAAAACTCTGCCTGATCAAAATGTGGATCATGTTCAGTGTGCTCAGCAGAGCTGTGCCATGTCCTACTTGGCCATGGCCTTGTGGCTGGGGGCAGGTCTGAGTGGGGAGGCTCTTCCTCCCCAGGGGCTCCTATCAGACCTGCTCTGTGGAACTGTGGGGATCCATCATAATATTCAATGTAAATATGAACCTGTAGGATGTGGGCCCACGTGAGTAATGAGAGAAGTCAGGGGGGAGGATGGAGGAATGTGAGACACAAAAAGCAAACTGCCAAACTGAGAATCTCCCAGGCTGGAAATAGAAATGTGTGTTGAAATGGTTGAGCATAAAAATGATGACTTTTTAATTATTATTTTTAAGTTATTCCTGTTTTGGTGCAAGGTTGGTCCTTAAGGTATCTTAACATATTTGAGTAAGGATGGTTTAAATTGTAGGGTAAAATTCAAAGTGAAAGAACATTCAAACCCACACAGTTTTATATAGTTCTTATTCCAGGAGAGTGGGTTTGGGGATTTTTTTGTGTGTGTGATTTATTTGGTAAGGATCAAATTAAATTCAGCATATTCTGGCTTATCTTGAGCAGTCTTAGTTTGTAAATAGCTTCAAGTGAGAAGTAAAACTTTGTGTGGGAAGGCAAGATGATAACCCATGTGTACAGTTTCAACTGAATAATTTTAGTGGCAATGTTGGGTATTTTTACAGGAGTGTTAATATGTTATCTCTGGGATCTAACATTGTTAGAGGGAGACTTCATGAAATTCATGTCAGTTTGCTTCATTCTTGTGTTATACTTACTTAATAAATATTTTGTCAGTGAGAATGTCTGGATATTCAGTGAATAAATAGTATTATTTACCTTGCTGACTTTAGGTTTTTGTTGGTTTTCATACATGTTAAAAATTAATCAAGCTGTTAAAACATCTGCATTGATTCCTGAGGTACATTTTTCTATGTTAAGGGCAACAATGAAACTTAAATACAATTCACATGAGTCCTTTATAGCTAGGACTTTGTGATTCATATTCTATAGGTGTGATCATGTCAGTTCACTGTGATAGCTCAGTTCTGGACGTGGGGAGTTTCTTTTCGCTGCAACATGTTCTAGTGTGAGGCATCCCTGCCCATGGCAGGGGGGTTGGAAGTAGATGATCTTAAGGTCCTTTCCAACCCAAACCATTCTATGATTCTATGATTTCATCTTTGTTGGTCAGCTTGGGAGCTGGGGATTCAAGAGACTGATGAGACCTCAGTGCCTAGATGTGCCACAGAAACAGCATTTCCTGTTAGCTCAGTAGATGAAGAAAAGACACCCTCTCACAAGTATAGAGTTTTTTGAGAAATCATGTTTTATGCACCTCTGTGACTTGGCTTAGCTGTAACAATGCAGTTATTCTGATTTTGATAATGTTTCTAACAAAACACAGGCCTGGCCACAGTACCTGTAAATCAATACTTCAATATGTTTTTTTTCAGCACATAGAGCTCTGGAATTTTTCATTAAGCATGAAGGGAATGTTAATTATAGACAGGTAGGAAGCATATTATTGCTTAATTGTGTATACCTTTCTTGTGAATGTTTTTTGGTCTGTCTTCTTGCCTTTCATTTCTTTATAATTTATTCTCAGTAATACGTGTGTAAATGTTGTGCCTGGGCTGTATTTTTATCTTTTTTGTTGAAAATTACGTGACTTCTAAATACTATTGCAAATATGTAGCAATTATAACAATGCTTTCTTGAATGTTTTCCTGTCTTCTGAAGTCAAACCCTCCATGAGTAGTTGTACTAGAATAATCAGTAGAGGACTTTCGGAAAGGCGATTTAATAAACATAAAGTCAGGAAAATGACAGTAGGTTTGAATGTTGTCCACCACATACATAATTCACTGATTTCTGACTGGGGAAATAGCTTTTTCTTTCATGGGCTGTACCCAGCAGAGGGTACACTGTAGACAGCCATGCTGTGATTCAAAGGATGGAAGTTAGCAGCCCAGGCTTTTTATCTAGTCCAGGAGGAGAAGAGCACCTTCAGAAGGTGACTTCACCAGCATCTGTGTTAGATTGTATGAATATTTTCCTAAATGGCCTTTCAAATTACTGTATACTGATTAGCTAAGTTTCTTTTAGGGGGGGGGGAGATGATGTATGTGTGAGAATGTTGCAGAATGATGATGACACTGAAATAACATTTACCACGATAATAGTTGTATCTTGCAGTATTTTATCTTAGATATTGGCAGTAAATTCTGTTTTTGTTCTCTGCAATAGCATTCTGATTCCTTTTTCCCCCATGCTTTTCCCAGTTATTACTAAACCACCAAGATGCATTTCAGGCTGGGAGCATTTATCCTGATGCCTTTTATCCTTCAATCTGCAAAAGTGGTAAGAAAAATCCCATATTGTAGCAACTGTATTTTTATGTGAAAATCTGATTGAATTTAGTAGGGTTAAAAATAGTTGTGTTGTAAGAAATGAAGTAAGGCCAAAAAAACCTTCCTGCAAAAACATCCAGCACTTGTGTTAGTATTTTGAGCCTTTCTGTAGAACTTCGTAAGAAACTAATACATTTGAAAATGTTTTTAGAAAGTAACTTTTGAGTAAATGTAACCAACGGGTAGGGGATTTTGATAGAAGGATGCTGTTTGACTGAATTAGGTCAGATTACTGAGTACTGTCTTGGGGAAAACTGAGAGGATAAAACTGTCTTTTTTCTAAGTCTAGCAGAAAGCCTAGAGCTGATTTCTGTACTAGGAAGTATTTGTTTCTATCAAATCAGTCACAAATATGATAGGAGGATATAAAAAAAAAAAGCCCCAAAATGAAATAGCACAGGGCTTGCTGGTCAGGGAATGTTAGTAACATCCCAGTTTAAAGCCTTCCTTTTCCAGACTGCTGTCTTCTGCCTTTTACTGGTTCCTGTTTGCAGTTAATATCAGTCTTAGTTTTGCTGCTTCTAGATCTAAAGAGTGCACTACAAATTTAGCGCTTTGTAGCAATGGCTGTAAAAAGGATGTCTTGACTTGCAGGTGGTCCCCTCATTTTTCAGCTTTTGTAGGTCAGCTCTTGATCATAATCAGCTTCTCCAGCAGCTCTGGAGCTATAAAACAGCTAGCTAGGTCTTGCTCCAGGATATTTGCTACTGAAGTGGTAAATCAGGATAATGAGCAATTAGCAAATGGAACAAAGACAGCCTGTCCTCCAGCAACAAGCTATTAGGATATTTAGGCAGATAGCGGAGACAAGGCAATGGTACATAGTTTGTATGAGGATACTGGGAGTCTAAAGTACAGGAGGTGGTTTATTTTAGTGGGTCATGCAAATTCAGATCTATTAAATTCGAAGTGTGCTTAGGATCTTTGGTTTGCCTCATCTTTTACATGTTTTACTGCTGAGTGCCAGTGCCTCCACTTATCTCGGTATTATTTTTTCTGCCTCAAACTATGAAATTCCATGTTTCTCAAAATAAACTTTCCCCATCTTTTCTCATTGCCTGCTTTTCTTGGAGTCTCAAATCCCACAGTGGCAGCTAGACTTCTTGTTGGTTTTTGGTCCTATATTGTTGATGCCAATTGTTTATGCCAACTATAGGCTGATTGATTTATGTCCTGATAGGCAAGTTTGCCCATCCAGGTTGCTGAACAGGGGATCCTCTCTGCTATTATGTCATAGTGCTTAGTTCACATCCACATTGCCCCTCTGCTCTGGCATTTAATGCTGGTTTTGTCTCCCGTCACTCATCATGTCACTGTTCCTGATCTTCTGCCTGGCTCTGCTAACATCTTGTCACAAAGTTCTGACTCACTTGCCTTGTTTTCAGGATAGGTGTTCTCCTGTGATTTCTTAAATTCCTACCATAACTTGGTTACTTTTACCTACCTCATCTTTCCCTTGTAACACTTGGCTTCTGCCTTATACCAGGCCATAGATCAGAGCAGTTTCCAAACCGCATTCCTTCACCTAAACTGGGATATGTCTTGCCTTGATAAGCGCTTGCACCACTTATCAGCAGTCTCCTTAGTCAATGTGGAACAAATAGGTACCTCTTCAGATCTGAGCTGCCTCTAGATCAAGAACAAAGCCATCCAGACTAGCTTTCCAGTTGTGAGATAAGCTTAGATGTAGAAGTCTATTCTATCAACATTGATTTTTTTTCTAGCAAATCCCATCCTTATGTTACCTAGTTCAGCTGCACTGTAAAATGTCAAGAAGCCAGGAGGTAACCACAAGGTCTTCTCTCTCAGTTTCAGCTTTTAATATACCTTAATCTTCTGCAGTTTCACAGTTCTGTGTGAGCAAACATATACTTGTCCTCATAGTGTATTGATGATCCAAACAATTAACCTCCTGACTACCATCTTCGCCCTTAGAGAGTTTAATAGTGTGCTTCTTGGTCTTGTCACGTCAGCACCACTTTGCCGTTTATGTAGGTACTTTAAATGCACTTTGTAAGTAATTAGCTTTTATGTAGGTACACAGAAATTTTTAGGCAATGTCACTGTTAGATCCTACATAATCTCCTCTGCAGAAATCCAAGTGAGAGTAATAATTGATGCTTCAGGGGAAAACCTGATTTTTCTTGCTTTCCTTTTCACTCTTTCTGCTCCTGCGTTGACTGTATCTTATCAAGTTTGCCTTTCTGTTAAAAACGATGATGACGACATAGCCCTTGTTGGCCCTGTGGAAACTGATACCTGTCCCAAAGCTTCAGTTGTCTGCACTGAGTATTTTGAGTTGTCTGCATTGACCATCACCTTTTCTGCCAAGCAATTTGGTGCATTCATTTAGTCAGCAGCTTCTCTGTTACCTCTCCTTATCCTGTTCACTTGGAAGGCAGTTTTTCATTGTACTACACCTGCTCACAGGCACAGAGAAAGGGAGCAAGGAAAAAATTGTCAAATGCTTCAAACCCATAGAAGGTAAATCTAGTATCTCTTTTGACAGTATAAATCATATAAAAATACATCTCATTTGGCTTTTCTCATAAAAGTGGATTTCAGAATGTATCATCTCTACATATGAAATAGAACAAAAGTTTGTCATTTGGTTTGTTGTTTTTTTTATTTGTTTGTTTTTTTTTTCCCATGGAGTAAACAAGGGGTTTTTTTCCTCCTCTTTTTTTTTTGGTCTCCTCCGCCTCTCCTCCTTTCTCCCCCCCCCCCCCCCCAATTAAATTAAATACTCTATAATTTTATTGCAATAGGAATATTTCATGATGTGTCTGAAGACACTCACTGGACACCATTTCTCAATGCAAGTATTCACTACATCAGAAGGAATTATCCTCAGCCTTGGGAAGTGGTAAGAAAATTTCATTAACTTTTAACATTGCATTCTGCTGTTTTCTTCACCTTCACTTGTTGTTGCAATTTTGTCTTTTGGAAAGTGTAGGAAAAATACATAGTTTTAAATTAAAGTGTCTGCTGACATAGGAAAATTCGAAATCCTGTTGTCATCTTTACCAGACATAAACATTGTGGTTTCTATATGAAGTCTGTCAGTTACCTCTAGTGTGGTCTGGTGCTTGCATTCTCAGGTCCAAATTTTGTCCAAATGTGATTGGTAGTTTTGCATTATTGTCAGATCTGGTTGAGTGCCACCTGAAAAGCAGGTGTCTTCTAGAATTCCCACTTGAGAAATCTTCAGCTTGGTCCTGGTTTGCTCTTGTTTATGGTATATGAGCTACATACGAGGAGAACAGATGAGCTTTAAGGTCCCTTCCAACCCAAACTCTTCTATGATTCTATGATTCAGTCAGATACTTTTATGAACAGGTCTTGCACAGGAATGTCTGTCTCCCTTGTGTGCCTGCACAACATTCATGATTACAGAGGGGTTCACTCCTTTGGAGTGGAACTGTTTCTCCCCAGTCCAGAGAAACACCTTAGTGCACATCTAACCTGTGGTACACAAATTTTCCCCAACATCAACCATGTAATTCTGGCCTTGGACTGTCTAAAATGCTTAAAGTTTCTTGAGTCACAAAAAGTGACTCCCAACATCAAGGAATGAGTGGACAACATTTTGTCATGCTGAGTTCTTGGATTGTAAGAATTTCTCTCCTATATCCTTTTATAATGCACTTACATAAAACGCTTACCTCTTCTTGAAGACAGGACTAAAATTGCTGACATTACTACAAGTGGATTGTTGTTGTGTAGGCTACAGAGAAGCTGGTGGCTTTCTTGTTTGGAATTGCCTCACATATGGTGGCAGATGTTAGCTGGCATAGCCTGGGCATCGACCAAGGATTTCTAAAGGCCATGGGAGAAGTAAGCCTGTGTTATTTTATTTGTTGATATAACTGAATTTATTGGAGTTGATAGCTTAGCTTTGGACTCTGGTGGGGAGGGAAAAGAAAAGCTTGGAGCCCTGTTTTGGGAAGATTTTCAAAGAAATGTAATGTCACAAACTCCATCAAAACAAAGCTGGGCAGGTTTGGGATCTGTAAACCTCAGGGCTGCTAGAACAGTTTGTTTCAGCTCATACGTTTGTATGGAAGGATGCATAAAAGAAACAGGAAGTTCTCTTGTTTTTTTCCTTCTACAGATTGATTTTCATGGCTCATACTCAGAAGCTCACAATGTTGGTGATTTTGGTAATGTTTCTGTTTGCTGATTGTATATTCTTCTATTGGAATAACTAGTCCTCTTCAAAGTCACAGTGTGTGATTGTGGCACTTAACCCTGTCTTGATGCAGGAGCCAACAATGAGTCAAATGGACACTGTGTTCTCACTCTCTCCCATAGCCCTCAAAGCCCTGCTGTAACTGTCCTCATGCTCCATGTTTCAGGAGATGCAATGGGGCATATGGAGACTTGCATTAAAGCCAAAACACAGGCTAAAGGATGCTAAAGTTTAAATGGAGTCACTACTGTGATTCCAAATTTCATATTATTCTTATTCTCTGGCAGTATAATATATACAGCATGGGTTCAGGTAAACCATTTATGTATTCTAAACGTTTAGCTGGAGGATCTGTCATACATGCATAGATAGCACAGCCATATGTAGCTTTGTTGCGTCTATTATCCATGGGAGATACTTCACGAGTTTGGTTTGTTGGTCTTTGTGGGTTTTTTTCATTCTTCCATCCACAGGAGGAGATGTACTGAGTCAGTTTGAGCTGGACTTCAGTTACCTGGCATTGAATTGGTAAGATAGTGAGGCTACCTTCTTTAATAATTATTTCTTTTTTACTCTGCACACTCACTGTGCATTTTAACAAAACGCTGCCCTTTATCTTTCTTTCCAAAAAAACCCTTGTGGCTATTGGAATTTTTCTGAGTTTGGTTATTTCTTATATGCATATTTACTGTTCACTGACATGAAAAACTGCAAGGACAGAAGAAAAAGGAGATTTACTTGGAAGAACACTGCAAGAAAGATTAAATTATTTATCTCTGAAGGAAATCATAAGTAATTATATGTAAGATAATAAGTGAAAAATGTTTGCTGGAATGTCCAAGCCATTAGTTAAATAGATCTTACTTACATTTCCATTTAAATTTTTGGAAGCTGAGGATGCTCATGGTTATAGATGCTGTGGAATTCAGACAGGTTTAAAAGTGTAAAAACAATCAGCAGGTTTAGATGTACACATTTTTTTTCTCCTCAGTTTTTAACTGAAATAAAAGCTCACATGTTTTTTTTTCTGCTGATAAAATAGGTCATTTGAGTAATTTTGCTTAAGTAGGATGTAGTTCATGTAGGTGCAGAAAGAGCAGCTGGGGAAAATGTCTGTTTGGCTAGGAGTAAGTTTCATACAGCAGAGTTTGGAGGATATCCTCCATTATTATGTGATCACCAAGACAGGAAACCAGTGTGGGAATTGTGGAAACTTTACAAGCAGTAGTTGCAGGGAAACAGTTTTACAGGTTTCTGATTTTGAACTAAACAAGAGGAGAGTGTTGTGCAGCAAATAACTGCACCCATAGTCCTGCTCTTTCTGGCATTTGTAAGGGTTCATGACCTTCTATAGTCTTTTGAAATTTAGAATATTTTAATACAGGCTATTGTTATTACACAAACTGTAATCTTTTATCAGGTGATGTGCAAAATCTCCTGTTATAATACCTTCATCTTGGTTTTAGGTATGTACCTGTCAAAGACCTAGTAACTATCTATAAGGAATTTTATGGAAGAGAAATTATAACTGAAAGCACAATTATTGACTGTACTTACCTGCTGTTTCTTGAACTGTAAGTTGAATAGCTTTGTCTGGGTTTTCATAAGTGAAACATACATAGGAAATTTATGCTAATCTCGTTTGAAATGCCTTGTGCATTGAGTCCATCAATGTAAACTACCTGCTAGACCCTCAAATCACAAAACGCCTGATTTTTTTTAATAGCTAGAATACACTTTTGGACTGCGTAGTGACTGTTAAATTCATTATTACACCACAGATTCAGCATCTTATTTCTTCAATGCATTTACGTAGTTAACATACTTATGCCTATTTATTTGAGAACAGTTGTGTCTTCGAGTACCATTGCCTCGTGCCATGTTGCAATGTAATAACCATGTACTGAAGGAATGTAATGTACATACCTAAATAAATGGCTTACCTACACTTTATGTGGATCCTTTCAAGTCCAAGAATAAGTCAAAAGAGCCTTTTGATATCTGGCAATGTCTACTTTCAAATGTCCTATACAGCTCAGCTGTATCCTTTATTTCAGTTAATTACCAAGTCATGCAGCATTTATAAACTCTCTGAATCCCTTCAAATCAAGGGGAGCAATAAAATTAATATAATTACTCCTCACGCTACAACTTCTAAAAACACGTTAAAAACCAACAAGGAAATGTAATGACTTGTATAGTATTTACCATACAGAAGCCTTAAAAAGAGCTGTTGAAATAATTAAATATTAAATGAAGCAGTTTTTTTTTTCTGAAGGTTATATTTTTATTTTTTTTTTAGGCATGGAGAAAGGCTTGTTGTTGGGAAGGTTGGTTTTCCATTTTCTTTATAAAAACGAAGATACATCAAGACAACCGTGTAATCCATCTTACTAAGTGTTGCTTGTTTCTTAGCTTTTTCCAACATATGCTAGTAAATCTCCATTTCTGGTGGAGAAGTTCCATGAGTATTTCCTTGGAGGAGTGGATGACATGGCGTTCTGGACAAACAATATTTTTGAGCTGACCAGCCATATGCTAGAGAATGGAACCAGGTATAAGGTTTCCTGCAATATGAAACACAGTAGCCAGGTTCTGACACCGTTTAATTTTCTTCTGAAGGCAGGCTCTTTCCATAGAAAGGGTTCTGAGCTTTAAATCCTTCCTTGGACTAAGGGATTCCTGTGGCTGTTTTTTACCCTTGTGCACAGGATTACACAGGACTTGAGTCTGCATTTGTTACATGTTCACACTTCTTTCTCCAGGGAAGGCTCTGGTATGCCCAGCTGATACTTGACAGGGAAAACATGGAGCATTTTTTGAGGCATACTCAAAGGCTTGCTTAAATTTTGCATAGCTATGCCCTAAGGTTCTGCCTGGCAGTCTGAGCGGTGACTGTGGCTGCACCTTCTGGCTGCTGTCATCAGCCAGTAAAGATGCCTTCAGACACTTAAGGATGATAAGATTAGAAAGAGTAAGAGGACATGTTCTAGTGTTGGAAACTCAGGCTTGTACTCAGAATATCATATTTTTGTAGAAGTTCTAACCTTGTACTGCTGTGTTACAAGTGTAACCTTACTGTAAGTAACTTTATGAGACCAACAGTGGCAATTAATCCATGCATTTATATGGAAAATATCACTGCATCTATTTTGGGAAATGATGCTTGAAATACAGTATGGCATAATCTGTTGTGTTTTTTGTTCTAGAATGGCACTTTCATTAAAAGTGCTTTAATATAATTAGCATAACATATTACAATAAGTTTCCTTTAAGAGTTATATCAAGATGTGAGATTCATCAGAACTTTATCAAGATCATTAAAATAAATATCAAAGGGTTTTGTAAAGATTATAATGATCTGATTTTGAATAAGCAGGGTTTCTTGAGAAAACTAATGACTTCTAACAGAGGAATCAGTAAGGATAAAGTTCTATTTTTAGTTTTTCACTTTCATTGCGGGAAAAGCTTTACAATGCATTCTGCATATTTCTTTAGTGACTGCTTTCTGCCTGAGAACCCCCTGTTTATAAACTGCACAAGTGAGCACAAGGACAACTACATGTAAGTATAGTTCTGAAGGTTCAAAGATTTACTGATGAGAGTCTTCTGCTATTGTGGACAGCGTACTATTGAAAATTAGAGATCTTTTATCCTTTTGTGTGTGAATTTGAGATTCTTCTAACATGAATGAGTAAGCTTCGTATAGGGAAACTGTGCAGAATCTAGGAAAGACTTTCACCTTTCAGCCCAAGGAAAGAATACTTATCTAGCACTTGAAATACTAGGTCTTCACACTTTATTTTGTTGTGACTCTTTGTTCTGCTAATTGTGAACCTACTGGTTCATATTTACCCTTACCATAGCTAAATTCTCTCCTGGTTTATATACAGAAATAATGGAACTCAGATGATTGTAGCTGACAATACAAGTGTATGTATTCCCCTAGCAGACCTCTCAAAAGAAACTAGCTTAACTGATATGTCTTGAAAATTCCATTTATACATGGGAGGAAAGGACACCTGATTGCATGCAATATGTTCGCTTCTCCTAGCTTTCTCATAAAATACTCAAGTTGTTAATTCAGTTATATTGTTATATTACTGCCTTCTTTATTTTAGCAGAAACAAACAATCAAAACATGAACAACAGAAGAATAGAACTTCCTTGATTACAGAAACACATGAAAAGAATATAAATTATACAGAGAGAGGAGTTCACTTCAACATACAACCTTGGGTAAAAGTAAGTGAGAAGTGACAGACATGAGAGGTAAAATTCAGCTCTTTGTGGAATTGCTTTAATTTCTGTCTGAAATGCTGTGTAATGGAGCAAGGTTTCTGGATGTTAACATTAAGTAGCCTCTGGCTTCACTTCATGGAGACTCCAGCGCCATATATTTATATGTACATTGTAAATATTCGATTTTTACACTTTGCTCATCGTATAGTGAGATTAGAACACATCCTTCAGTGCCAAAAATGACATAATATATCCTTAGTATTAACACTTTAGTATTTACACTTTAAAGGATCACATAATTACTTTTTGGGCTTGAGGAGTCCCAGAAAAGCACAGCAGTGATTAATTAGCAGTGATCCATTTAGAGCATATAGATTTTTCTAGTTTTCTGTTTCTAAAATGTTTATGACTTGAATCAGATTCCACTTAGATTGATATGGTGATTTCTACAGTTCTTGACTTGTTTTTTGAGGGGCTCCATAATGTTGTAGAGTTTCAGCCTGTGCTTTAACCATTCCTGTGTCTTTTTATTGTTTTTATTTCAGAATTCTTTCCGCTTGCTAAACCGTGCTTTTAGAACCAATGTCTGGAGAGCTACACATCGGAAGTCTTCTAACCACATCTACAAGCCAGCAGCTTCATATTTTCTGACCTCACCCTATGCTAGACTTGGATGGTTGGTAATCTTTTTCCTCCCACTTCCCTCTTAATTTCTGAAATTTTGAGTATCCTCAAAAATATTAATGTTTATTTTTTGGATACTCTTTAAAGGTGATTGTCCAAGTCAATTAGTATACAAATCTGGCTGAATGGCTTACATCATCTGTCCAGAACAAGATAACCTATAAAACTTTTCTTTCAGATGTTAACATAAATTCCTTGTGTTGGTATTGAATAAAACTGTATCAAGAGCAAAATTCCCATTCAGATATGAATTCCAGTCGGATAACCTGTTTCTTTGGAAGGGTTGTCTTTTCATGTTTTTTTACATTCCCTCCTTAGCGAAGGAGCTCAATGCTCTGTGTGTGATCAAGCTTGGAATGGAAGGAACCAAAATTGGAACCAGGCCTGCCTCTACTTCTGAACAGTATATGGACATTGTTACCCCTTTTTGGTTGTGGGTTGATGTTTGTGCAGAGTTAATTGTGTGCTCTGAATTGACCACTGATGGTGCCTAGCGAGTGTTTTTGGAAACACAGGACTAGCAGGGAGTTCAAAGGTATATTCAGGACACAGAAAAAGGGGTGTTCTGTCACCTTGACAGAGGGGTTCTGGCTTGATCTGCAGAAAGGAAAAATAATAAAATAAACTTGCATTGCTACTCATCTTGCTTTATTTCTTCTGACTCAAAAGTTGAAGATTTAATTCTTGAGCTTCACACCAGCCAAAGTAACAGTAGTTAGTTATTGTCTCTTCACATTCCCTCTATAAACTCCAACATGTTACTGAAACCTGTGATCCCTTTGCTTTTCTACACTTAATTCCATCAGTTAAATCAGAAGTTCAGTTTAAAAGATACTTAATTTCATCTTTTCTATTCTGTGTCATATTCAAGCAGCCTTTTTCCATGCTCCTTGCTCTGATTTCTCTCAGGTGCCTTGTGTCAGTGAGTAAAAAGCAGTTCCTACAGATCTCAGAGGCATTAATTCCATATATATAGTATAAAAAAATAAGAAACCCAAGTCTACTAAGAAGTAGATGTTTTTATTTTCTGCTAATGTGGTGGTAGTCTCGAAGCTAATGCTATGCTTTTTTTGACTCCCTTGCTGTACAGGGCAATGATTTCAGCTGACCTGAACCAGGATGGATATGAAGATCTGGTGGTTGGAGCCCCAGGGTACAGCACATTGGGCCGTTTTCAGATAGGACGGGTGTATGTGGTTTATGGCAACCAGTCAGGGTTGCCACCAGAGGACATGGATCTAGATGAGAAAGCCGACCAAATACTACAGGGTCATCAGGTGAGGGATGAGGTCATACTTGCCACTTAAATATTTTTGCCTGAAAATGTAATAAATTTTGACTGAGCAGCAGTATCATTGATACTTATGAGGGTTATTCCTGAAATACCTCTCCTGGTAAAAAGATGTTGTATGTTTTTAAAGAAAAATACCTAAATCACAGGAACAATTAAAGCAATGGTGATCTGTAGGATCACTTCTATTACTGTTCCAGATAAGTGGGTATTAGAACACAATTTGCCCTTGAATAAAACTGAGATAATGTCTCTGTAAGTCACAGTATAGGTCATTCGGGTCCCTGCATTTAAGAAAATACTTGTGATTTTCCCTTCTTTCCTTTCTTTTTAAATCTAAAATTATTAATTCAGTGTAAATGTCCATTCATTTGAAGCGTTTTTTCATTAATTGATAACTTCTCACAAAATCGTCTTTACTAAGAGTAACTGGCTTGTAATCAAGAAGCAGGATCAAGTTATCTTTTTGAATAATGAAAGACATCCTCTGTAGAAAATATCTTTAGAAAGAAGAGAATAGAGAGAGATGAGATACATTTCCTTTTAATCTGTTTTGTATAAACTGTGGAGTAACAGCTGCTGTCTTCTTACAGAGTGTTTTAGCGGCTCTCAGCTATAATGCAGTTAACAGCAAAGATCATAAGCTTAACATCAATGGTATGCTAAGCTCAGAAGAGGAAATACCCAAGCAGCACCATACGGTGTTCAGTTATCATATTTTAACATCTCCACATCCTCAAATAGAACAGTTGACTCTGAGTTAGCATGTTAATATGCCAGTTACTACTTGGAAAAACAGTGATGCTAAGAAAATACTAGGAATTGGGATAGATGTTTGTCATTTCTGTTTCCTGTTCTCTTTGCTGCAATTGTGAATGTGCATTAAGTTTTGATGGTTTTGTCTTGAAAACGTCTGTTATTTTCATGAGAACTGTCCCTCTTCTTTCAGCCTTCAGGAAGATTTGGTTCTGCCTTGACAGTCCTGGACTTCAATGAGGATGGAGTATCAGATCTGGCAATTGGAGCACCTTCTGTGGGATCTCAGTTTCTTACTTACAAAGTAAGCCACACACATGGGTGGTTTGGAGTTTTTTTCTCTCCAAACAGAAAAATTTGATTGATACATATTTTTTTGAACACTAAAATGAGAAAGAGAATTTCTGTTCTTCCTCAGGATGACATTGTAACTTAAGCACAAAGGTTTATAACCTTTATGGGTACTTTGACTAGATCATGGACCACTATCTGTACTTCTCTTTCAGTGGTCTTCTTGCACATTAGAAATCCGAATCAGACTGCGATTTAGCAGCACTGATGTGCTGAAAATGTAAGGAGCCATTCATGAAATACAAGTGTACCCTTTTTATTTAGGAACAGAGAGTCTAGAATGTGACTGAGCCTTGTCAACTGCTGTCACAGGCCAACAGATGATATCTAAAATGTGATATGAACACAGGCACACTAGCTAAAATAACCAAGTTACAGAGGCTTAATGACCTGCAGCTTACCAGATAAGCCCATGTAATGGTCCCTGACTATTTTCAGCCCATGCAAACTGAGAGGCAAAATGTTATGGTTTAAACCACATTCATTAACCTTAAAACTTGTCAGAATTTCAGAAACTAACTTAGCTGCCTAAGTAAGAGCATAAATGCTTTTATTTGGACCTATTAGCTTGGAAAAATTGTGTGCATCTGTTGTACCTTGCACTGTGTGTCATTGCAGTAAATAATATATAACAATTTAAGCCACGAGTGTGTGTATAATGAATATAAATACACAGCATACCATCCTTGCTCCTTACTCACAGTATGATGAAAATGTACTTCTCTAGTCTGTTGTCTAGTTATAGCAGTACCCATTACATCATGGGTATTCTGAAGTTTGGAGTGAAAGAGATAGCATAATGAGAAGGCTCCGACAGGAAAATGCAGTTGTGTAAATAGCCCTTGCAGAACTGTTTCACTCCTTGTGCTTTGTCTTGGATTTCATACTTGGTGCTGACATGCAGATGCACTCATGCTGTATTTCCTTTTCCTGTTGTTTAGGGTGCTGTGTATGTCTATTTTGGCACCAAGGGAAGAGGATTGGCATCTCAACCAAATGTTACCATAACGTGTCAGGTATATTGATTAGGCTAACACAGGGCTACACAAGCAGGAGGTGAGATAAAGGGGAAAGGGGCTCATGGGCTTGAAAAAGGGAATTTAGACTGATGGGGATCGTGAAAGCAGGTGCTTGCTTATGTGTGGGAAATTCATTTGTACTGCAGTGAAGCGAAGGCAGCATCATGAACAGAAAAATGCATAGCCCTCCAAAAAAAAGCCCCAAAGAGAACAAAACTGAAGTCAGGGAGTGGGAGGGTAATTTAATCAGAAGCAGACAAAAATAGGTCTTTAGAAGTAAAATGCTTATTTTGCAATGGAATTGGTGGTTTCAGTTCTATTTCAGGCTTAAACTAACTGTTTATTGCAGTATTCCTACTGTAATCTTGGTTGGTCCCTCCTGGCAGCTGATGTTGATGGGGATGGAAATGCTGATCTGGTTGTGGGCTCTCCATATGCACCTGGTGGTGGGCAGCAGAGAGGATTTGTGGTTGCATTTTACTCTTATTTCAACAGGAGTGACCAAGGTAATATTTACTGAGTAAATTAATCCTCTCATATTTTATGTGACTCTTCATTTGTTCCTAATTAATCAGAGGATAATTCAGGTTCAGAGGTATCTCGTAAGTTGTCTAGTACTCAATAAGGGGAGAGCTGTGAAGTCAGACCAGATTGCTCAGAGCTTTATCTAGTTGAGTCTTAAAAACCTGCTGTGGCTGAGGTTGCACAGCCACTCTGGGTAGCTGTTCTCCTTCTTGGCTGTCCTCATAGGGAAAAAAAATGTCTTGTTACAGCCAGTGTGAACCCCTCTTATTTCAGCTTATACTCATCCTCTATTGTCCTCCCACCATGAAATGAGAGGCACAGAAGGCACTGAGTACCCCAGTACACTGGGAAGAACCTCGCTCTACCTACTTGTTAACCTCATAGGTACTGGCAGGCTGCTCTTAGGTCTTCTCAAAACCTTCTTTTCTCCAGGTTAAGTCGTGATCCCTCAGTCCCTGCTCACGGCTCAAGTGCTCCAGCCCCAGCCATCTTGGGGACCCTCCAGTTTATCAACATCTTTACTGTTTTGGGGTATCCAAGACTGAACATTATGTATTATATGGAGGAGCAGAGGGGGAGCAATTACTTCTCTCAATCTCTTTGTCATGAACCCACTTATATAGCCTGGGATGCTGTTGGGCTGTTGGCTGTTTCTGCTGTCAGAGCCTCACAGTTGTCTGCTCACCCCGGGGCTTTTTCCACATGGCTGCTTCCCAGTTAGTCTGTCTCCAGCCTTTCCCTAACAAGGAGTCCCTAGTTTAGGGCAGGCTCAGCTTTTGTGTACTTTGTGTAGTCTATTGCAAGGATTTAGAAGCAGGCTATGTTGAATAAAGGCTTTTCACCAGCCAGTACAGTTGCAGACTGAGCAAGCAAAGTTAGCTGTAATTGTTACCATATCATGCACAGTGAAACTTCGCTTATGGAAACATGTCATAGGATAAATCAGTGGAGTATTGCTAACAGATATTTATATGCCAGGATACACCAAGTTGTAATTCATATTTTTCTGGTCTGTCAGGACTTCTGTCAGCACAGGATGCCAACTGGATGGTGAAAGGGGAAGAAAACTATGCTTGGTTTGGATTTTCACTTGACAGCTGCCAACTGGAGAATATAACATTGCTGCTGATTGGTAGTCCTACATGGAAGAGTTGTGCTAGGTGTGTTGTGTATGACACCTTGCTCTCTCCTCCATTCTCCCCTACTTCTACAGTATTTAAGATTTGTAATAGATTAGACTTCCAGCTTTTCAGGAAGTTTCCTCTTTGTTCTGCTTTAATGTTTTTATTAAATTAATATTTTTATGCCTTCACCCTCCTGAAAAGAAATGTGTCTTTAGACCCTTTATAGGTCTTTGTTATTTAGAAATGTCTAAGAATTTCTAGGTTTTCTTGGGAAGGGGGAGAGGGAACACAAAATGCTGACAGATAAGCATGTACAAAATAAGCCTATAGATAGCACCTAGTTTGAGATAGCATTTTTAAAAGCAAACCAGACACAAAATGTACTGGGTGATAAAAGAAATATATAAACTAAGTCTGTGCTCTAAATGTTGTGTAGCTAGTTAGAAGAAGGATGGGAATTACTAAAACAGATTTCTAGCATTTGGCAGCCACTATTATGCCAAGCTAAAAGAGGAAGATATTTTCAGGAGCAATCCTAGCTGAATGTACAAAAATATGTTGTCACATAGAAATATATTTTGCATTGTAATTCAAGCTGCAACCCCTTCTCATCGGATGTCAGACAGAGTGTTGGGAAGGTGTATGGGTATAACCCACCAAGCACAAAGCTCTCGTTTGCAGTAGCTGGAGACAAGGTAGGGCTCCTTCTGTACTGTGGGACTTTATGAATCATTTGAAGTAAAGTGTTATTTTGAAGAAATGACGTACGTGTGTTAAAACTCTGACAGGCAATGGGCAGAATGGGTTTGTCTCTGGCCAGTGGTGTGATGTCTGTGGCTGGGATCACAAGGACAGTTTTGGTGGTGGGTGCACCTACGGCAGGTATGTCCTGAAAATTGGAAACCATTTCTGCTTTGGGATGTTTGTTTCTGCATGACCAGAAAACAGTTAAAAAGTTAACTCCATAAAAGTTTAGTCCATAAAAGTTTAAATTGCTTCATAATTTAAAAAAAGAACAACAAAAAATTTCTGTAATCAAGAGTGCTTTACATGTAGAGTCCTCTCCGCTATGCATCAACTTCAGTGTTGTTTTTTTCCCTTCCTTAGAGTTAGCTCTTCAAATTAGTTTAGCAGCATTACCACCTTACATTATTTATGTAGAAGTGATTTGCTAGTAGACTACATATTTCTTGGAATTAAAACAACACACTATTTTTGTACTTACTCTGGCAGTAGGCAGTAAGGAATTAGGAAAGTCAAAACGTAAAACTGTCTTTAACTTAAATGCATTTTTTTCCCTGGTACTATTGTTAAGAGATTGTTTCGATGCTAATTAGTGTTAATGCCAAATAATGTTTGATCTTATTTTACAGATATAAGTGTTATGTATGCCATGTGGCACACGTGCCGTATGTTATGTAATGCCAGTATTACCTGTAATTATATAACATAGATTATATACATGTAATATAGATTATATTACATGCTATGTAATGCCAGTATTATCTTTTGACAGTGGAATCCATATATTAAACCTAACTTCCTCTGTCTGATGTGCAACTTCTGTTACTTCTTTTTCCCAGATAGCCTGTCTAGGATTTCTTTTATATCCTCAGTGCTGCTCCAAGCTGGACTGGCTCTGGTATATGATCTGACAGACAGCACCAAGCCTTCTTTGCTCAGCACATTCAGTGGGGACAGGAGATTTTCTCACTTTGGAGGAGATATACACTTAAGTGACCTGGATGATGATGGACTTGGTAAAGCTTGATGAATCTAGATCAGAAGTGAAATGTTTTAGTTTTGGCAATAGTAAGACTGGTCACCTATGTATTCATACAAGTGCTGAACGGAGTCTGCTTCCTCAGTTGTTTTGTACCAGTATTCTGTTGTGCCTTGTGGGGTGACATCTTTAAAATCCCAAGCAACTCAGTCAGAAATTGAAACATTTTAACTGTCATCATTAATAGGAGTTGTGGTATCTAGAGATACCTAAATGTCAACTTGTGTGTTTCGGTTTAGCATTATTGCACTTCTGATGTGTTATGTCATCCTTGTAATATCACAGTATCACAGTAGGTTAGAGATTGGAAGGGACCTCAAAAGATCATCTAGTCCAATCCCCCTGCCGGAGCAGGAACACCTAGATAAGGTTACACAGGAACGTGTCCAGGCGGGTCTTGAATGTCTCCAAAGAAGGAGATTCCACAACCTCCCTGGGCAGCCTGTTCCAGTGTTCCGTCACCCTCACTGAGAAGAAGTTTCTTCTCAGGTTTAAGTGGAACCTCTTGTTTATATCTGTTTAATATATCTTGTTTAATATCTGCAGATGAAATGATTGTAACATCTCCACTGCGAACTAACGCTATTACCACGATACTGTTTGGTGGGGCAGCAGGCCGTGTTTACATTTACAACGGAAAGCAGGCATCCTCAGGGAATGTGACACACCACTGCAAATCACTGGTATCTCCCTGTCCAGAGGACTGGGTAAGAAAACATAAAAGAGAAATTGGGGCATAAGTTCATAATGACAGCTGATTCATTACATCCAATACAAGTATCTAGTGGATTCTGACTCGGTTTCAGAAAACAGAACATTTATTTATGTTTTTATGAATCTGTGTGATTCAGCTCCTCCTGTTTGTTCTTGAATTACTTTGTTGTTTAGGAACCACAGTTATTGCACTGTTCTATGCTCCTAGTCTGGTTCTCTCCACTGACTTTTTGTTTTCTCTTTTCTTTTTCAGGCACAGTATGTCCTGATTTCTCCTGAGGTAAATACCCAGAAAATACACTACTGAGAGAAACAAAAAAGTCCCATTGCAACAAACAAACAAGCAACAGCATTATAACAAATAATGTTATTTTACAGGAACTGTCAAGATTTGGGAGTTCTGTTATCACTGTGAAATCTGAAAGAAAGGTGAGAAAAACTACTTGTTTTGGTTGCTTCGTATCATCATCTTTCTACCTCACTTGCATATACTAGCCAACACCTCACATATATATCTTACCCCTTTGCAGAAGTCTTTAAAGCTTTACATAGTTAATTAAGTTTTAATGACCTCTGCACTCATAATTAAAACCATTTTATAGGTGCATGAACTGTGGAGTTGCCACAGTTCTGGCACCTGATACATGAATTCAAAGAGATCACTTTAAAATGGCCTGAGATCTGAATTACTTAGGAGTTTGTTGAAAGTTTGCATAGTAAATCAAGTGTAGGTGCCAACTGGATTTACTGTTCATGCCAACCTGCATGCAAAGTGGATGCTCAGCTCTGGAGTAAACCAGACACTAACCCACATAATATTTACAGGCTTGCTGTTTTCACTATCACTTGCAATGAACACTGTTCCTGTGTCAAGTATTTCCAAGCACAGACAGGTCCAGTTCTTACCCAGGTGATTCTGGACATGTTCCGTGTACTTGTTTCTCTTTCCCTCAGATGACCATTATTTTTACCAAAAATCAGTCCCTGTTTGCATGATGCGCTGAGCAATGGTTTTTTTTCAGCTTGAAGGTTACTTAGTGCTTGTTCAGCTGAGTGGAGTCCGATGTTCTCTGACATAACGTCTCAGTGTGAGAAGTGAGGTTCTCTGTCATTACTGAGAAAGCCTCAGGACCAGGCTATGGAGGTGTGTGATAGGCCTTCAGCAACTGGTGTCTGACTTCTTGCTGTTAAAACATGCAATGGAGAAACCACCTCTAAATGTGAATGCTTCTAAAGTAGGTTAGGATGCATAATCCAACACCTGAAACACAGGCATCACTGATGGCTTTTTTCTGAGCTCAAATGAGGCCATTTTCCAAGCAATTGTGTTCTTTTGCTATGGCACCAATCCAGTCCTTCTCAAGCTTCATCTGTATTGATCCTAATCCTGAGGAACAGTTTATATTGGCAAGAGATGTATCTGAGTGGTTCTAGCTTCTTCCAGTTGCCCAAATGAAATAATCTGTTTGCCAGATCATTTTATTAACCACTATTCTGATGAGGTGGGTTGTGCTTGCATTTCATCATATTTCTGTAGGATACTAATGATACGGAAGAAATCTGGTTTCCATAAGGCAGCCATGTACCTGCAGTTGCACTTTGCTAACCCTTGTTCTGTATCTCTTCAGAAAGAAGTGGTGGTGGCAGCAGAAAGAAGTTCAGCAAAAGCACGCCTTGGTGGAAGGCTCTTTATCTACTCACTCTGAAAGTCCATGGTAGCCTTTAAGACCAGAGCACATCTGGTCTTTTAGTGAAGCATATCTGTAGTATTTGCAATACCTTCCTTAACCAATACAAACCAAACATCTCAGAGAGCGAGATAGGGTCCTAGGTAGTTTTAAGTGAAGGAGGGAGGGATGGACACTGGTTTTAAGTGAAGGGGAACATGAGTATTCATAGGGGTTTGACTTACAAACCAAAGCTTTATCAGTCATGTAAAAGCACAAATTAATTCCATTGTGAGCAGTAGCATCACTTAACCTAGAACAAGCAAGCTGAACCAAAAACTTTCTGAAGGCTGAAGTGAGCAGGCAGCTAGATTTTTTAATAGTAATATTTAGCTGTATAAGGAATATTCAGTGGTCACATTCTTTACTGGTCAGATTTGAGAGTTTTCTTGACAAAACCAGGAAAGAATAGTACATCATAGAATCATAGAATCGTTAGGGTTGGAAAGGACCTTAAGATCATCAAGTTCCAACCCCCCTGCCATGGGCAGGGACACCTCGCTCTAAACCATATTACCCAAGGCCTCATCCAACCTGGCCTTGAAAACTGCCAGGGATGAAGCATTCACAACTTCCCTGGGCAACCTATTCCAGTGCCTCACCACCCTAACAGGAAAGAATTTCCTCCTTATATCCAATCTAAACTTCCCCTGTTTAAGTTTGAACCCATTACCCCTTGTCCTATGAGGTCTCCACACAGCCTTCTCCAGGCTGAACAGCCCCAACTTTCTCAGCGGGTCTTCATACAGGAGGTGCTCCAGTCCCCTGATCGTCCTCGTGGCCCTCCTCTGGACTTGTTCCAACAGTTCCATGTCCTTTTTATGTTGAGGACACCAGAACTGCACACAATACTCCAAGTGAGGTCTCACAAGAGCAGAATAAAGGGGCAGGATCACCTCCTTCGACCTGCTGGTCACATTCCTTTTGATGCAGCCCAGGATATCGTTGGCTTTCTGGGCTGCAAGCGCACACTGAAGCCAGCTCATGTTAAGTTTTTCATCGACCAGCACCCCCAAGTCCTTCTCTGCAGGGCTGCTCTCAATCTCTTCTCTGCCCAACCTGTAGCTGTGCCTGGGATTGCTCTGACCCAGGTCTGTCATTTTCAATTCCTTGTGTACTGTATAAAGACAGCGATTTCTAAGATGTCAAAAACTTGCTGTCAAAATACTAAGCATGGAGGGGCAGCTCTAAGCCAGATAGAAAGGTGGGTGCCAAGCAGCAGCACATCTTGAGGTCTGCATTCAGGGTGTGGAACATCTGGGATCTCCGAGGGCAAAAAGTACAAGCAAGACATACCAAGTTTTAGGAAATGCTTTTGCTTTCACATTCGTGGCTGAGACTGTTCTGACACCCTTTGTGTTTTTATGTAGAATTCCATGACCAGTGTAACTTAGAATTGTTAATAGCTTTAGTAGTAACAGTATTGTCTTCAACTAATTAATACTGATTTTGTAAGATGTGGGTTTAACAGTGTTCACCAATTATCTATTAAACTACTTGAGCAGCAAGATGTGATGTTATTATTACCATTAGTCTGTTGACACGTATTTTCTCTCTTGCCTCCTTCACAAACATAAAGCAGTATTCTTATTTTAAATAATGCATGTCAGTGGAATAGCACAGAATTCTAAAGGCTATACTCCAGGATTATACATCTCAACTGACCTTAGGAATTGTCTCAGAGAGGTTGTTTAAGGAGAAAAAAAAAAGGGGAAGATGAACAGCTTGATGTATATTGTGTTCCAACATCTGTTTGGAGGCTTTATTTGCCCAAATAGCAGGACACTTTCAAAACAATTAAATGTGAACTTCATGAAAGTAGTAACTGGATAGAACTGGGAGCAGAGTGCCTACAAATCTCTGCACAAGCAGTGTATTTGTAAGGGGAAAATAAATAGACTTTTCTTTTAAAATGAAAATTGGCAAAACCAGTATGTTCTATAGAAACTCCATTCTGAACATACAGCTTCCATCAGTTTTGGTTTTTTCTGTGTGTGATCTCATGGTAACTTTATTGCATGTGAATGCATTTTGATTGCTTGAATTGTCAGAAAACCATTACACATTTGTGTGTGCCTGCAGAGAGAAAGGCAGTCTTCTAAAAGATGTGTCTTTCTCTCAGTGCTTTTATTGTGCTTTAAGTCAGTTAGGTACAGGAAAAGGAGTCAATACAATTCACAGAAGCCTCCCTGCGCAGAAGCCAGAGCTTGGAAAGCTTACATGAAAGATTCTCGAACAGCTGCACCAACACATTTCTGTACTGGCCTAATGCAACTACAGCTTGGTTGAAAACATCAGCATCCATATCCCTTCACACACTCAGCTTTCCTGGGCTTATCAACCAAGGTATGTGAGCCATTGTTTCTTCCACCAGACTGTTCAGTTTAAAGGTTTCTTACATCTCTACCTGCTTAGCAAAAAGGCTGAAAAAAATCCCCCCAAACCCAAGCTAGAAACCTCAAAAACTTTACAAACCTCGTTAGTTTCCTTACCTTCTCATGCCTTTTTATATCTGTAGTTGAAGTCACACACAGAGCAAGAACAACTTTTAAAAACAATTACATAAAACTGATTTTAACCAAACTAGGATCACAGGCCTGTATAATTCTGATTTATGTACCTTTTCATTTCCATTTTTGACTCGTTAGTCCTGAGTGAAAATGTTCACAGCTATCATCTTTTCAATTCCTACCAATACAGTAATTTATCTGGTGGCACCTAAGGAGCTACTCACTGTATGTTACAGAGAGGTTAAAAAACTCAAGAAATACACAGTTTGTGACCTGATTTAGAATGATTTTAAGCTCCCTCTATAGACTGAGAGAAACCAGCAGGGAACTACACCCTCAGAGTTCAGAGGTAAGTGCTAAGAAAAACACAAGTAGTGGGCGTAAGACTCTCACTCCTTCCTTCAGTTCACCACAGGACACAAGGCTTCCTACTGTGGTGCAGGCTAGTCCATGCTTTGTCTTGTCTTCTTGGAGAGAGAAGAGAACGCAGAGCCCAGCTTAGGAGAAACCAACAACTGGTCTGGTGCTTTCTACCAGCATGAGAAGCTGTTACACTGCACCTGTATCAATGCATGCAGACTTAGTATCAAGAGAACAAGCACCAGGGTGTGTTGCCAACAGGCTGCTTTTTCCTGTTACTAAAACTTTTGCACCTGAATTGTTAAGGAATACCCAAGATAAGTAGCTACATTTCAAAGTCTCTTATTGCTCTCTTGAAATAACAGAAACATTATTTTTGGTTACTGTCAATCTAGAGGCGATGCTTCAGGACAGATGCAGGTATGCTTTTTGCTTGGAAAATCTGTTCTCTGCAATTAAAAAGGGCCTTAAAACAAAAAAAAAATATTTAAAAGGCCATTTTTGGGGTGTTTTTTTTCTTTGGCATTGGAAGTCAGATTCCTGAATCTGCAGCTCAGAACAAGAATCATTAATGAACACTGGCTGCTGCCATTCTTTAAGCTGAAAGTACTGTTCTAAGAAAGGCCATTACATGAAGTATTTGACAGAAATGCCCCCAAAATAAATACATGTATGCAATATAAAAAACTAATGGAACATACACAGGGTGTGACATGAGCCTACTGTGAAATCATATCTCTCTTTTCCCTGCTGTTTTTCTCCTTTTGTGTGTAAGCATTAAAATCTCACCATAGTTTTTTGGCATAAAATAATATATTAAATTAGCAAGTTTACAAATTCTTGCAGTTTTCAGTAAGGAAGAACAAATGGAAATGTCCAAAGTCCACCTTGTAATAACAAAAGTCTCTTCATTCCTGCTGTTCTATTGGTTTGTTAACGTGCTTCTGTTCAGCCCAAATGTTTCTGTTTTAAGGTTGTTCTTTATGTCCACTCTTCCAGCTGCTGGTTGGAATTTTTTCAAAACTGCAGGAACCTAGGCAAGATGATACAAAACAGCCTGTGATTACATGAGAAGCTGTTCTATGTGCAGCAGAAGGAAATACATCCTCACAGAGGCCCAAACACTGATTTTTCTTCTCCTAATTTTCAGAACACTGGCTCTAGCTCCCCCTTCCCTAATCCCTTTTAGTGTACTTCTCCAAGCCAAAGTCAGTATGTGCTGGAGTTGGTTTTGAACAACACTTGAGCATAATCCTGTTGGTTTTAGCCCCAGTCAGCAATCCACACAAACTCCTATCTGCCTTAGTGGCAAGGGAGTGGAGGGAAGAAGGGGAGTTATCTGTAACTCCCTTTGTCACTTGTACCAATTTAACTTTTGAATCCACTGGTACTTCCCTACTCTAGTTGTACTAGAGTACCACTAGTAGTCTATTGTACTCTAGTTACAAACAGAGTGCAGAACAGAGTTGGACAACACAGTCCCAAAAGCCTTGGGAGGAAATGGTAGTCAACAGGGAAAACAACCCATTTAAAATCTTGCTAATCTGAAGATGGTCTCCTTGGAAATCTTCATACAGCTTGCTAAAATGGGGTTCTAAAAATGTCATCAGCATCGATGGCAAAGACAGCTGGTGTGCATGTGAGGAGCTACTGCATACTTTGGATTGGGAGTCAGGACATCACAACAATTGCATCATTCTCTGGAGAGTTCCTACAGCTAGTGCCTGTCCTTATCATCTATCTTTGCTTTCTTTCCACAAGACAGGGAATACAGATCAAGAGTCATGTGAGAAGGCAAATTAGGGCTGTTTCTACCATTAGCCTCAGTTTCCCTTGGACTGCCAGGTTAAAGTAATAGTGCGTCTCAAGGAACAGCTTGTAGGTTTGCTTCTGTCAACAGGGAGCAGTATCTCTTACTGCTCGGGTGTACCTTTGCCAGCGCTGGGGCTTCCCACCTCATTCAGCACGACTAGGGAGAACCTCCTCCTCTGCCTAGGAGCAGACACTGAGCTGAATTCCCCCTACTCTGCAGCACACCCCTCTACAACGGCTTATTTCCTGCTTTAGAAATGGACTGTGCAGAGTGTGAAGCAGAAACCCAGCCAGCCATACGTACCTGAGGAGGTAGTGGAGGTTCTAGGTGCCGCCCAAGGAAGGAAAGCAAGCGTCGCCATATCAGACCACTTCCCAGAAACATAATCCCTGTCACCAGCCAAAATATCCTGGGGTCCTACCAACAGAACATTACCATTAGTCATAAAACTCTCTCTTCAGAAAAGGGATTATCCAGAGATAATCTCACACTCCCCATCGGAGTTCCACTCCTTCATGGGAGGAAGTGGTAAACTCTACCATCAACAGCCAAGCCCTACCTTGGGAAAAAGGCTGTTTCATAACAAAGCATTTTATTTAGGAATCACCCAGTTACTGTCTCATGCAGTTTTCCTTCCTTCATCAGGAAGTTTGAAAATTTAACCCTTCTATGTAATGGATTTGAAAAGAAAGTCTTTGCTTTGGTTAGCTTGTTTTAAAGATAGCATGTGCAATTGTAAATCTGACCCCCTCCAGGTGTAAACATGTAATTGACAGCAGAGTATTTCCTGTGGTGTGCTGGAATGCCCTGAGTACTTGCCAGGTACCCTTATATCTGGAAGACAAAGCTGGTCCCCTTCAGAAGAACAGATGATCATTAAAGACAACTTAATACTGCTTTTACAGTCAGTCCTTATACAACCATAAATTTGTCTTCCTGTTTCTTTTCCACAGACATGACATAGAAAAAAGCTGCTAAATTGCGGAGATAGTCACACATAGTAATTCACCTACAAAAAAAGTGACGGTATGAACACATGAATCACCAGAGTAAATTATATTTGCACATTAATATAAACCTGGAGCTTTACCTACGGAAAGAAGTTGTACTGAATAGAAAATACACTATAAAAGTAGGGCCCATGATAAAAGCAACACTTGTTCCTTACCTCTTCAAGAGATGACTCCAAGTTCATACCAAATGCAACTCCTATGAGTCCAAAGAGAGAGAGAGAAAAAGTCCCCATGGTCAGCTGCAAATTCAGCCTCATCATCACATTACGGTGGCTAAAGGGAGAAACATCTGTAAGAGGAACCCAGGAACTGATTTGCTGCCCAAATTCTCAAATTCCGTATGCGCTAAAGCCAAACAGAAAGAGGAAGTCATGCTGCAATTAGACAACCCAGTGAGGCATCCACCAATTGCTTATACAGGTAGCTCCCCAGTAAAGAGGAGACTGAGCATTAAATGCAGACCTCAAAGACAGACTGGTAGGTGCTTACAAATTCAAGCTATTATTATTTTTCAGTAAGAAAGCTGACTAGTAGTGAAAACTGTAGCATACAGAGCGAGAGAAAATACTCCAAAGTTATTCATTCTTGTTATCACCCCACAGAGTAATAACACAACTTGTGTTACCCAGCCAGATTTAAATAATTCAGGTTTTCTAATTCTAAATTCTAATTCTAAATTAACAGTGAACTTTCCTGAGTAAAGTTTTATTTTGCCCCTAAATTTGCAGGGATTCCCTTTAGTGTGTAGCTCCTCAGAAGGATCTAGGGGAAGCTTGGTTTCTCCTGCAATGGATAACCAATGCCTACCTAGCTAGGGAGCTTTTTATACATACAAATTAGGGTGTCTTGTTGCTTTGCTTTATCCAGTTCACTTGCAAGAAAAGCTGCACATGCAGCTTCTTGTGCTGTGACTGCAAGTGCATTCAAACCCCCATGAAGATGGAACTCCCCAGATATCCTTGTAGGCAGATTTCAGAAAGACTAAGCAGCATTAAATTCTGCCTGGCTGTTAGCAATCCAGAAGATAGGGTAGCTAACCTGTCTAGGTTGATAAAGATTATGCTTTCTGAGTCATCAATCAACAGTCTGAGTTCACGAGCTTCATTTGCAAGATCTTCTGCTTGTCTGTAATAGTTCTCCAGCAGCAGCTCCATTTCCTCTGCATGGTCAATCCCAGATGCACTTTCCTCACTGTCAGCAACAATTTATATATTTCTGGTTAGGTACACATTGTATAGAAGTGTATTACTGATGTTTTAACACAAGGCACATTAAGAGTTGAAGGGAATAGCCAACAAGAGTGCTGTCAGATACCAGATCTGAAAATTCAGTCTTTTCAGTGAGGAACTTCCATCAATACAAACAGCTTCAAATAAAAGACACATTTTTCTATATATCAACTGATCAGCATAGGCAATTGATTATTTTGAGTAAAGCAGTTAGCATTGGATGTGCTCAAAACATGCACAGCACCACAAATCTTACATGTTCAGGTATTAAAAAGTTATAAAGTTACACTTTTATATTATTTATAAAGTTTATATTACCGTGTTTGTATTATTATTAAGCTATTATAAAGTGCTGACAGTTTTGAAAGGATATACTTAAATTTCGTGATGCCCTCAAGTGGTGGAAGCTGGTAACAGTACAGTCAAAAGAATAAACTCAACAGACAATTACACAGCGAGGCAGATGTTTTAGAGGTGTATTTAGAAAGTTTAGTTGTGAAGTGTTTCAGTTATACACAGTGATTACTGCATCTTCTGGAGCATGAAACAGATGAAGAATGAGCATCAAATGGAAGATGCTGCTCTCCTAGGTGAAGTCCGTCTGAGAGACTAATCTCATTTCATGGTCCAACTGCTGGTGCAGCAGCCTTCTCTGGAAGAGGTATGTATGTTTCTGGTGGTGTACTGGATTGCTGTGTAGATGAAAGCTGAGGCACCCAAGTTCCACAAAAGCCTGGAAACTGGCAGCAAAGCCAGGAAGATTCTTCATCATTTTTTTCTTTGGTAGCATAACCTCACTTCTACAGAGACTCAACCTTTTAAAGAATCCCCTCCTTGCATTGCTGTTAAAAAGGGACCTCTCTCTGAAATGGTTTTCCAAGAAACTAAGTGACATGCTTTAAGAATCAACACACATAAGCTCCCTGAGGAGCTTTAACAGAGCCCCTAGTTTCTGCCTTATAGGGCAGAAGCTTTGAGTTAGCTAGGTTGACTTTAGAGCCCTTCGGACCTTGAGGTTTTCACTGCACGCAGATGAAAGGCCTTGCAGACTTAAAAGTCTTACAGCACTATCTGCTCTATTACAGATTCAGCTCAAGGTCTTACTTGAGTATCTTTACATTGGCTTATCTGTGGATATACAAAGGGAAACGAGGCATATGGCCTCTGCCACCTGATTTGCTTTCATTAACTAGCCTCTATCTGTCTCACAAATCTTTCAACAGTCTGCCATGCCTCCGCACAAAGATACAATGCCCAAATCATCTTGTCTTTCTGGGTTCAGTTCACCATTGTTGCTTCAAATGATCACTGATGCCACCTATATGCCTCACTGGGTTACTCCACACCTTCTCAGACTTCCTGAGTTCAGCAAACACCACTTACCACCTGCATCAATCGTGGAGCCAAGCGAGCTGTCCACACACTGCCTGCCTGCAGATGTGCTGCCACAGCTAGTATTTCCTGGTTTACGTGTACACAGCCCACCTCTGCACCCTGTAGCACGCCATAGCCTCCCACAACCACCTCTCCTTCCTTTGTGCAATGGTGTCTGAAAGAAAGGGTGACTTCAGGCTTCTGACATGAGTGTGTAAGGTTACTTTGGTAACTTTCTTAGATTTTCCCTATACGTTATCTACCATGAGGCAACAAGATTGCTGCCAGCAGCTTGCATTAAGTCCAGAGGAAGGCTGTGAGCAAAACCAGGATGAACACCAGCTGCTGACTCAGGGAGCAGCCCTGAATTCAGACCCCTCCTGACACTGCTCCAGCAGGTACACTAGAAATGCTAAACATGTCCCACCTCTGGAATACCAAGTTTCTGCTGCACATGTAGACTAAGCTCTGCAGGACAAGAAACTACCTCCTGATTTCAAACATATGCCACTGTGTGAACACTGCTAATATCCACATGCAGTGTGGTTACACAAAAGTAGCATTCAGCAACTTCACAAAGGATACTGAAAAGCAGTTTCTGTTATCCACTTAAACTTAAAGCACATCTGTATGCCCAAGATTTAAATACAGTTCAGCCCAAAACATACTGCGGTCTGGTACGCATTCTCTTTTTGCTTTTCAGTTTTTGTTAAAGCAACTGGCACTTCTGCTGCTGTCCTTCACCAGAATTTGAGGGAGTGCAATAGGACTATTTCTGCTTGTACACCTTTCCTTAAATGCTGCTCTTCAGAAACACAACAAGATTGCTTCAGGGCCTCTTTCCCTCAGGTTCTGCTGGTAAGCAAAAAGCTAGAAGAAAGGTGTTCGGAATATGTCTAACAATGGAAGCACAGTGTCTGATATATTTAAGACAAGTTTTAAAATGAGCAAAATTCTTCAGAGTGTTAACATTTGCCTTTTCTCCTTCTGCCATCCTGCTCCCATCCCGTTACATACTGGATGAGCTGGCCTGTTATGCCAAGAACTATAAGTGCATAATATAACTAGTGCTAATGCAGTCCCTCTCCAAAATGGAAAATACAGTGATTTCTGAAGCAGCAAGCATTAGGGCTTTAAAAAATAAAAGTCTTTTGCTTTCTGCTTTTTGGCAGGGAACACGCAGTTTAGTGTTCAAGTTCTTCTAAAACAAATCACACTGTTAAAAAAGTATGTGGCTTCAAAATATACATACAATACTTGTGGATCAGTCCATTTAGATAGACAGAGCTCTTCTATTAACTCTTCTTCATCTAAGATCTCCAGAATTGTTTCTTTGAAAACTTTAAGATCTGTTTCCAGTTCTGACAAGCTGAAGAAAGAAAAGGCAAAAAAAGTCAAGTAATCCTCACTGGCACCAGTGCACAAAGGTAATCTCTAACCGAGTTTGCCAGCCAGCACCCTTGCCTGACAAGACTGTCCAGGGAAGAAAGACTTCCTTGCAGGGTTCTAAGAACTCCTTCAAAAAATTCCTTACAGGCCATACACTTTAGAAGTGGCAGTGATCTGTCGGGGGACCACTGAGCTACAGACACACACTGAAAGAGATTCAGGTGTGTTTTCTGGATATATTCCTAAGCTACAGGAAACAAGCACTCTATGAGCATGTAGCAAGCATATATCAGAGGGGCTAATACAGAAAGGTACTAGTATACGAGAACTAGTAACCCTAAAGCATAGATGCAAAGGCTAATCTTGTTTTACATGACAGGAAACATTTTCATGATGTTATTTTGTTCTCTTAGGTATTATTTTGTTCTGTCAGATGCTATTTAAGAAACTCAACTGTATTTATGACAACTTGGAATAGGCTTCCCTTTTTCTATTTTGCCCCATATCACTCATCTTCCATACCAATTTTTACATTTAGAAATAAGATGCACAAGCCAACATTACAGTTATCTAGGAAATTAGTATTAGATACCATTTTTCTGCACGTAATTTTCTATGGTCATCTTCTCAGCTCTTCACGGCTTACTCTTATTTACCTCTTGCCATTTTGCAGGAGAATGTGTAGTTTACTCCTATCCACAGACAAAAGCTTGGGGTCCACTAGAGCTTCCAGTGTCTCAAGGATCTGAGGCTCCAAAGTGTTAAGTCTCCCCTGTAGTCTGCTGATCTAGGTAACAACATGATCCTTCATAAGAATTAAAGCAATCCCTTTAGAATGACTTGGGCTACTGACTCCTGTCTCTGAACACAGAATTGACAGTAACAGGCAGTTAACACAATCTGCTCTCCAATGCCCAGGAAATACTTGCTATAGAGATACCACTTACAAGATAAAGCCAGTGCAAAATACAGTATTTTATAATAGAGATTTGCACTGAACTGAAACCCAGTGACAACCACAGCAGTAAGGCTGATAAAGCTAAAGCACTATTTGCCTAGAAATGTCATATTAGTATTAGCAAGCACGGATTTTTAAGGATAGCTAGAAATCATTACCTGACTCCTGCCTAAGACGCCAAAAACCTCAGCGTGACTTCCATTTCAGCTACAGCATGTCTCTAGAAAGGTACTCTGTCTTGTTTTTAACTGTCCAAATGATGGTGAAGCCATCACATCCAATTAGCACTTTCTTGGCAAGGGAATGGTAACACATACACACACAAACCCATAAAAACTAAAGTAACAAAAAACAAACCAAAAAGAGCTCCTATCGTAAGTGCAGAATACATATACAAATGCGTATGTATAAACAGTAACACAAAAATAAAATCAATACTGTCCTTTCTATGAAGCAACAGCTTCCAAAACTGTTTAAATAAGAATGAGACAGCTCACCCGGTATTGCAGGATTGCTTCTATGGCTCGGAATTCGAAGGGCAGGGAATATGTAACCAGCTGACCTTCCCCAGCCAGCTGAGATGCTAGTTCCTTGAAGAGCCAGTGTTCCAGATTTAAATTACGATAATCTAGTATCAGAAGAAACTCTGGTGTTATGACAGCCTTCAAGAACTGAAAAAGACAGTACATAGAAGAGTCTGAAAACCCACCTCGTTCAAGATATTTTGTAACGGTGTAGCGCATTTGTTAATTTAGGCTCTGATAAAGCCATTCTTCAAATGTCTTTCCATGCAGAAAAATAACAGAATCTCACGCTAACTGCAAACTAATACATTCCCTATGGTTCAGACACAGCACTGTGCCAGTGGTGGTATGATTGAGCAGAAGCTCCATGTAAGCCTTTACTTCTATGACAACGTTAGTAATGTTTCTCCTGTCATTAATATGTACTGTTGGTGAACCCACACCTCTGATTGCTAGGCAGAGCTCCAAAGACACATTTACTGCTGGACTGCACCTCATAGAAAACTGGTATTAAAAGAACTGTGCAAAAAAATGCAAGTGCAAGGATAAGACATGGTTCAAGTTTACACTCAACTGCAGGGAAAATATTACCTCCATTCTCAAGATGATCCTGTTGTTCCTAGTTGATATGCTCATTAGGTGTTGGAATCTTAGATCTCGAGCTTGAAGACCCAATTCCTGGTACAATTCTGTTTTCTTCTTTTCTATCAGAAAAATATTTTAAAATTAAGACATTTAGGGGACAAGCATGTATGCTCTGAAATGACATTTTACTGTGTTACTAAGTCGCACAGAAGGAAAGAAAAAGCTGTTATCTTTAAGACAGTTTTCCTCCCATTGATTCCTCAATATCCAAAGTTTATAAGACTGCATCTTAAGTGGGAAGAGAAAAAAAATTCAGATATAAGTGAAAAAGTTGGCCATGAAAATTAATTTCATGCCAGAAACCAAGAGACTGATTTGAGAAGTCTCGAAGGAAATACAAGGTGAGGAAAGCTGCGTGTTTGTTAAAAAGGGAAAAGACAAAGTAAAAATGACCACCTGATAGAGATATGTTATTTTCAAAATATTACTCTAAAATATGTGAAAATTGTAACAATAAAGATGCTATGAAGACCAATAGAAGGTAGCAAAACAACACGTTGCAACATCCCACACAGAGAAGTATCCCAAATGCAATTTTCTATCTCATGCAAATTTCTGTATTGGACAAGGAAAAAAGACAAAAACTATCCAAAACTGCAATGAAAACTCACCAAAATAGGTAGTATTTCCCTCTTTGTCAAGCTTCACCTAAAGGAGTGGAAAAAAAATATATCTTTTTCACAGAACTACTGTATGTCAAGAAATCAATTACTAAAACTGTTTGCACTTGCCTAAAGTCAAATGGAATATACATTATGAAGAAAAACCAACCTTCACTCTCTTCACAGTTCACCCCAATTGAGAAGAAGTTGCACCAGATTGCCACACACCAAATACTAGTGTCATTTATATGACCATGTTCCTATGTAAACCTTGGGGAAAAACTAATTTACAGAGGATGAGACTTAGAATAAACTATTTCAGTGAGAAGGAACCTGCAACAATTACAGAATCCAACTGCCTGACCACTTCACGGCTGAACAAAAATTAAAGCCTTCTATTAAGAGCATCACCTAAATGCCCCTTCTACATGGACAGGCTTGGAGCATTGCCCACGTCTCTAGGAAGCCTGTTCAGTGTTTGAACACCCTCTTGGTAAAAAAAAATGCTTTCTCATGTCCAGTCTAAACATACCCTGGCATAGCTTTGAACCATTCGCACATGTCCTATCACTGGACACCAGGGAGAAGAGATCAGTGGGGCATCTTCCATTCTGGATCAGAAATTTTGCTACTTCCTTTGCAGCAATCTAAAAATTTTACAAATAAAATTTTACAAGTGAGAAGCATCACAAACTGGGTGGTTAGGCCTTGTGCCCATGTCAAGTACTGCATTAATATGCTATTCAGCTAGTAACCTACACCTAAATCCTTCTTATCTTAGCACTTCTCATTGAGATTTTTCATGCAACACCTGCATCTCGTAGGGTAAAATTATTTCACTGGAAAAACTGCTATGTCAGGCTTAATCAGAAAGTTTGCCATTTTGCTCATAAACCATGTAGCTTAATTCCATATTACTGACTTTAAAAATAACTTTCTGTGAATTACACATACCTAGGCACACATTCCAGTAGAGCTGCAACAGGCGGATACATGGCCACAAGGACGTATGTGCATGCACCTTGTTGCAGAATGACTGCTTTTCATTCCAACAGAAGGCCTTCCCTTCCCTCATACACACTAATAATGTCAATCAAGCAGTGTGCAAATGATTTTCAGATTAACTGTTTAAAAAGAATATACAGACCTTGTTTTTCCCAAAATTGTCTGCTTAGAATTGCAGCCACGAAAACCCAGGAATAATATTTCTAGAAGGCATTAGCAAGCCTTGAGAAGCTTAGCAAGAAAGCTTCCGGCTGCAGCACTTTCAAGAATTGACCTGCCTTCACAATTAAAGCAAGAGAACTTCCAGCAGGTACTGGATCTTAGAAAAACATCTTGACCAACACTGTATGGAATCACAATATGGTCTGGGTTGGAAAAGACCTTAAGATCATACGCTTCCAATCCCCCCTGTCATGGGGGGGGGACACCACACACTAAACCATATTGTCCAAGGCTCTGTCCTTGCCTTGAACATTGCCAGGGATGGAGCATTTACCACTTCTTTGGGCAACCTCACCATCCTCACCGTAAAGAACTTCTTCATTTATACCTAACCTGAACTTTCCCGTTTTAAGTATACACCAATTACTCCCTGTCCTATTGACACAGTCCCTGATGAAGAGGTTCTCTCCAGAATCCTTGTAGGCCCCCTTCCGATACTGGAAGGCTGCTATCAGGTCAAGTCAGAATACCTTAAGCCAACAATTTAGAACTAGGGATGTCCTCTGAGAGATGAAATCTATCTGCTCCTATGATGCTTTAAAGAAAGAGTACCATCATCTTGCACAAGCTGCTCTTGCTGGTGGAAACTCCTGCACATACTTACCACTGCAAAAACAGGAGCCACACTAGCTAAGGTGGCTTGGGAGGGCTCTGTTGGGACATGTTGATAAAGTTTACCTGAAGAAAGACAAGACATTTCTATTTATGTTTTCCAGAACATTGCATTTTGCCTTTAATGATGCGGTGCCCTGCTACAAGCCCTGTGCATAACCACTGGCACAGAAACTAAGCAGCACCCGTAGTCAGGAGGCCCTCACGAACCTGACACCCTTCCGGCAGGAAGCCGATACGGCACCGAGAGCGCAGCTACTGCCAGTCTGGTGTCCCGGTCCACGGCCGGGGTGTCACTCTCTCTCTCCCTCCCTCCCTCCCTCCCCGCCTGCGAGACCACACAGTGAGTCCTACCGGGGCGCACGGGGGAGCAAGGCCCAGCGGTGCTTGCCCCAACCCACCCCAGCCCCGCCGCTTACCGGCCCAGCGCAGCCCCCGGGCGCACAGCGGCACGGCCACGGCCGCGGGCCGGCCGGGGCCTGGCAGCAGCCCCAGGGCAGCCCTCAGGCGGGACCCGCCGCCCGCCGCGCCCGCCCAGCTGCGGGCCGTGCAGCAGCAGCGGCAGCTCCGCACGGCCCCGCGAGGGCGGCGCAGGGCGCGGGGAATCAGCCCGGTGCGCAGCATAGCCGCGTAGAGCCCGCCCGAAGCGGGACAGCACAGTACTGCCCAGCCCGGCTCCCAGCGCGCAGCCGCGGCGAGGGAGGAGCCCAGGCTGAAGAGTTACCCCTGCGCAGCCTGGGAGAAGTGTGGCCTGTGGCGGCTCGTCGGCTGGGGGCGGGAGGGGCCGCGGGGTACGGCTGCCGCTGCTAACCGAGCTGTCGGTCTCACCCGGATGGAGTTGGCAACGGAGCGGTGGCCGCAGTCGCACTTTGCGGGTGCCCAGCCTGCGCCCGCCGGCTGCTGTCACCGTGGCGTGTGTGGCCTGCTCCAGCCTCCGGAAGTGTTCGTAATGCGAGTAAACCATGCGGTGGTGGAAACTTTTATTGTGAGGGTGCTGAGGCCCTGGCACAGGTTGCCCAGAGAAGCTGTGGCTGTCCCATCCCTGGCAGTGTTCAAGGCCAGGTTGGACGGGACTTGGAGCAACCGGGTCTAGTGGAAGGTGTCCCTGGCTGTGGCAGGGGGTTGGAACTGGATGAGCTTTAAGGTCTTAAGCATATATGAGTAGACTGAGGCCATCGAAAGTTCTGGTTTTGGGTAAGCACGCCTGAATGCAAACGTCCCACTTTATAATTAATAAAAAGCTGTCATTAAAAGCTAACATATTTTAGTTCAAGTTTTGTTTAATCACAGTAGGTGGCAGTATGCACAAGACCGTTCTAATACTCTTGGATGTCAAGAGAGAACTTAAAATTTGGAAATACCAGACAGAACAAACAACAGGGGAAAGGAAATAAACACACGCTGTTGCTGGCATCTAACAGCAGCTTATGTTGGCTCTGCATGGGTGGAATGCAAAAGCTTGGGAAGCATCTGAAGAGTATCTGCCAGAAATTTACATTTAATGAACTTGCAGTAAGCTTCACACAGCTGACATTTCACTCTCTTCAGTAAAAAAGGGAAAAGATACTGGGTTGATCTATTTGTTTTCCTTTGTCCATCTGTTATTCTGGCTGCTTACACAACAGTCATGTTAGAAATAAGATGACATAACTTCTCACCAAATATATATTGATTTGAACTTTGCTATGTATGGTGTAATAGGCCAGTATGCTAGTGAGTATTGGTATTGTATCTCATTATAGCTGCATTATCAGTCATCATCGTAATTGCCTGGAAGGGCAGACAGTAACCAGGTATCACCTATGTCTTCAAAGATGAAGGCAACAGACCAGTGTGAATTGGCAGCCAGGGCTAACTTCTGAAGCACAGAGAGAATGTCTAATTTTATACTGCTGCTCAGAAGATACCTGGAGATCTCAAACTGCCATCTATTGCAGCTCTAAATACCAGTGATCTGCTTGTTGCTTCTGCTGTACACAAGTGCCAGGTACCCGGTCTGTCCTGCAGTGCCAACTGTTGGGAACAGTTTGCTGTATCTAATAAAAAATTAATCAGTCAAGCTCATCTGCTGTTTGTTGAAGAAGCTCATTACCACAAACGGGCATGATGGCTGTCCTCTGTTCTGCTGAGAGGAGAAGCTAGCACATGCACAGGCTTGCTTAGCCCTGAAACTGCTATCCATAACACAACTGTTTGTGAGCCTGAATGACGTGAGCAATTAGTTCCACTGCCATCTGAATGCCAGTGCAGACACGAGGGACTTGTCTGATTGCAGCTGGGGTATGTGGAAGAGCAGAAACACCAAAGAAAACCACAGAAAGAGAAGGAAATCACAGGTGTCATCAGAGGACTCCTTATAAATCTCTGCTGAAGACCTTAGAGAACTCTGGGGAGAATTGTGGTAGAAAGGCATATAGATGTCTGTCTATGGAGAAATTGCCTCCCTAGTGTATGATTTGTACATTTAATCAGTCCTGTTTATATACAGTAACATGCCTGAAACTATTACCCGTTTCTTCTCCAAAAATACCTGTTCACAGGAGTACCATTTTACAAACAAAAGCCCCCCACAGACAAAACACAAACAAAAACCAGATTAACCAGGAAAATGTAAGCTTGCTTCCAGACAGTAGATAAGTGTCCAGTGGATGATGAGTGCTGAATAAGAAGAGGCCCCATGGAAAAAAAATATTCATATTTAGAATAATTTCTATTGCATGAATGAATCAGGAATACTCCATTGATAGTGTCAGGTGCCTTTATCAAATGCGGCTCTCATTACACACTGAGAAATCTTTGCCTAGGGAGCATGACTTCACTTTCTATACAAAGACCACATGAGAGATATTTTGTAACTTTTTACCTCAGGCTAACCCCCTGGAATGTGCTTCTCCATGGAGAACTATTTCCTCATGTGCCTCTAAGGGTTTGCAAAAGCTTTTTTCCTAGGTAACCCTTTATTATCTCAGCTCTCTCAAGAATGGTTAGAACTCATAAGACGTCATCAAAAGCTGTAGCTTCAACTAAGATTAATGCTTTATTTAAGGAAAAATAATTGATCCTGGTAGTCTAAGGAGGTTTTGATCTTGCAGTTGTAGAAGAATGTGAAATTACTATGACATGGGTTTTAAAATTTACAACTGCCCAACTGCATCAGTATTTTGTTTCTTCCAGTTAGTGCATGTGTCTGAAAATTGAACTACCCAGTATTTATATACATTAAAACGTCAGTTCAGACAGTCCGATCACCCCAGAATTGCAACTGGGAATAAAGTGGCTGCTGTTGCTTAGTCTGATTTTTAGATAAGCTGCACAAAGGTGTAGTTATTAAGTGTGAGTCTCAGCGCTGTGTACAACAGAACAAGCTGAATTCTGTTCTCTGTATTTAGAAAGTTTATCATTTTGCATTGTCAGTCTTCAGCACTAGGACATGTTCATGGCCTCATGTTTTGCTGTCACTGAGCCTTGTTATCAGGGACCTGCAACAAGCTGCAAAATCGCTCCTGATCCTGAGATGCCAGAGACCTCACAGTATTTTGCTACAGAAAAAGTGACCCTATTTGATACTGTGTCACTATGCCATGGCTTGGTTCTCATTACATCCCCCAACATGTGTTCATTGACGTCTGGTCCATCATGTGATCCCGACACTTGACCTGACTTCAAGTAAGATGAGAGGTCTGACATTGCTCCATCACAAAGAGATTGTGTCTCTGTGTTTATATTAATTGTGTCAGTGGGTTCAGCAGCTTTTATGTTACTATGGAGAATGTGACAGGAGATAGCTTAGGAACTGAAACAATAGTGGGAATAAGTGCTCCAGCCCTGCAAAGGCTAGAAAGAGCAGATTCTCATAAATGAAGGCTGCTATCATCAGCTGAAGTGATTGAGCTTTTCTTAGCTTTTGGGCAATGATTCTCTTTCACGGACACCCCCTTGTTGTGGGGAAAGAGCTTGCGTGCCCTTGTGAAGTTGGGAGCTATGCTGGTGGTGGCTTATGCTTCCGGTAGGGTCTCCCATGCCAGTCAGGTCTCAAATGAAGGGTCAGACAAAGTGTGTCCATGGGCAGGATGGGCTCACTAGCCTTCGGGCAATCATCCTAGGAGAAGGACAACTCCAACTTCAAACCTGGGCAGATGGAGCTCGTATAGCCCTGTAAGGCCATCCATCTAAGAGAAGGATACTCTAATTAAACCTACGACCTGAGGACTTTGCTGTCACCGTCCAAGCTCGCTAGGCCCTGGCAGATAAACCTCAGGTGTAAAGGGTGAGGCCAGTTCTGTGCACGCTGTGCCTCACCTAAAATAAATCCACTGCGCAGGCCCGAAGGGTTTACCCACACTTGCAAAGCCCTGTAGCGACAGGCGAGGGATGAAACAGCAGGTGATAAGGTGCACTGGAAGTCGCAGACCCAACCCTGCATGCAGGCGGTTCAGGACACTGGTCGCTCAAGACTGACCCAGGAGATGACAGTCTTGTTCAGCAGCATCCTGAATGACCAAGCAGCCTTTTTCAAGGACAGCACTGCTTGCTCCATATGGAGAGAGGCCTAGAAAAGGTGGCCTAACCAAAGCTCATCTCCCCCTCCACCTGGTTGGCTAGCCGCGGCCAGCGGGCATCTTCTATTGCGGTCAATTAAAGACAAAGAGACAAAGGCATACACCTGCCTCCAAAGGTGTGTCCAGACTGACACTTGCATGTTGGAACATCAGAACTATGCTTGATACAGCGAACAGTGGGCGTCCTGAGCACTGTTCTGCACTAATTGCCCATGAATTGTCACGACTTAACATCGATATCGCTGCTCTCAGTGAAGTTCGCCTTCATGAGGAAGGTAGCCTCAAAGAACATGGTGCTGGCTATACACTCTACTGGTCAGGCAAACCCACAACTGAAAGTCATCTTTCTGGAGTCGGCTTCATGATTAAAAACTCCATAGCCTCTAAACTTGAAAATTCGCCGATAGGTCACTCTGATCGTATTATCTCCTTACGTCTTCCACTGCACAATAAGCAACACGTTGTTCTTTCCAGCATATATGCTCCAACTCTGCAAGCTGACCCTGCAGAAAAAGAAAAATTCTACTCCGACCTGCGTCACCTCACTCAAAAGGTTCCTGTAGAAGATAAGTTCATAATCCTTGGTGACTTCAACGCCCGAGTAGGAAAGAACTTTGAAGCCTGGAAAGGAGTACTAGGCAAGCACGGTGTTGGCAGCTGCAATGATAACGGTCACCTCTTTACTAACTCTACTGAGTTGTGTGCAGAGCAACAGCTTACCATCACCAACACTATCTTCCAGCAGAAAGACAGCTGGAAGACAACCTGGATGCATCCTCGATCTAAACATTGGCACCTTATTGATTATGTTTTAGTGCTCCAGAGAAATATTCGTGATGTCTGCCAGACCAGAGTGATGCCTAGTGCAGAATGCCAAACAGACCACTGCCTTGTGCGTTGCAAACTTAATTTCCACCTCAAGCCCAAACCTAAGAGGGACAGCATTCCAAGGAGGAGGCTCAATGTTAATAATCTCCAGTAGCTGCAGTGAGGGACAGCTTTCAGGCTAACTTTCAAACTAGGCTTGAAGACCAACTTACAGATTCTTCTCCTGAAGCGCTTTGGCAACATATCAAAAATAGCATCCTGCAGTCCTCCGTAGAATCCATTGGGCTGTCCTCAAAGAAAAACAAAGACTGGTTTGACGATAGCAACCAGGAGGTCCAGGAATTGCTGACAAAAAAGAGATCTGCTCATCAAGCACACCTCGCTCAGCCACTCTGCCATGTAAGAAAAGCAGCCTTTCGTCTTGCATGTAGCAAACTCCAACAGAAACTTAGAGACATCCAGAACAAGTGGTGGCTGAACCTAGCAGAAAAGACTCAACTATGTGCAGATTTGGGTGACCACAGAGGATTCTATGAGGCACTGAAGGCAGTGTATGGACCCACATTTCAGGTTCAAAGCCCCTTACTTAGTGCAGATGGCCAAACGCTTCTTACAGATAAAATCTCCATCCTGAATCGTTGGTCTGAACATTTTCAAACCCTCTTTAGTGCTAATCGTGTAGTCCAAGGCGAAGGAATCCAGCACATTCTGCAACATCCGGTGAAAAACAAATTGGATTTAGCCCCTACCATGTGAGAGACTCTTAAGGCCATACAGCAGGTGAAAACTGGCAAGGCAGTTGGGGTTGATGGAGTCCCACTTGAAATATGGAAGCACAGAGGCCAAGCACTTCATGCTAAATTTCACGAGCTAGTTGTGTGCTGTTGGGAACAAGGCAAACACCATCAGACTTTCGTGACGCAATCATCGTCACTCTGTATAAGAAAAAAGGTGTCAAGTCAGACTGCTCAAGCTACCGCGGTATAACTCTGCTCTCCATTGCTGGTAAAATTATTGCAAGAATACTATTGAACAGACTGGTACCTGCTATCGCAGAAGAACTTCTACCTGAAAGTCGGTGTGGTTTCAGAGTTAATAGAAGTACCACAGACATGATATTTGTTCTCAGACAACTGCAAGAAAATTGTAGAGAACAGAATAAGGGGTTATATGTAACTTTCGTTGACCTCACCAAAGCTTTTGACACTGTGAGCAGAAAAAGCCTGTGACTGATCTTGGAACGATTAGGTTGTCCCCCCAGGTTCCTCAAAATGATTATGCTGTTCCATGAGGATCAGCAAGGCCAAGTCAGGTATGGCGATGCACTCTCTGAGCCTTTCCCAATAACCAATGGTGTGAAACAAGGTTGCGTTCTCGCACCGACCTTATTCACAATCTTCTTCAGCATGATGCTCCAAAGGGCTACAGCAGACCTCGACGAACAAGACGGCATTTATATTTGATATCATACCAATGGTAGCCTATTCAATCTAAGGCGACTGAAGGCCCACACTAAGACCCCAAATCATCTTGTCTGTGAACTGCTTTTTGCTGATGATGCCGCCCTTGTTGCCCACACAGAAGCAGCTCTGCAGCGTTTAACATCTTGCTTTGTGGAGGCGGCTGAGGTTTTTGGGCTGGAAGTCAGCTTGAAGAAGACAGTAGTCCTCTACCAACCTGCACCGCAAGAAGATTATCGCCATCCCCACATTGCCATTGGCGAGTCAGAGCTTAAGACAGTTCAGCAGTTCAGCTATCTGGGAAGCATCATTTCCTCAGATGCCACTGAGGAAATGCCACTATTGACAAAGAGATAGACAACAGAATAGCAAAGGCATATAGAGCCTTAGGAAAACTCCTTAAATGAGTCTGGTGTAATAAACACCTGAAGAAAAGTACAAAGATCAGTGTCTATAGAGCCATCGTCTACTCTTTTATATGTGTCTGAATCATGGGTCATCTACCGTCATCACCTGTGACTCCTCGAACGCTTTCATCAGCGCTGCCTCCGTACAATTCTAAACATCCATTGGACTGACTATGTGTCTAATGTCACTGTCCTTGAACAGGCAGGGGTCACCAGCATCGAGGCCATATTGCTGAAATTGCAGCTGCGCTGGGCAGGGCACGTCTCTAGGATGAAGGATCACCGCCTCCCCAAGATCGTGTTTTACGGTGAACTTGCCACCGGTAGCCGCAAGAGAGGTGCCCCAAAGAAGAGATATAAGGACTCCCTGAAACAATACCTTAGCCTTGGCCATATTGACTACCATCAGTGGTCCACATTGGCCTCCAATCGAGAGACTTGGAGGCACACCATAGATAATGCCGTCGACTCCTTTGAGAGCTCACAAAGAACTAGTTTCGAGGAGAAAAGACAATGCAGAAAGAATCACACCCCACCTGTACCACCCAAGGAGACCTTCTGCTGTGCTTTTTGTAGCCGGTTTTGCCTATCCCACATTGGCCTTCTTAGTCATCAGCACGCTTGTAGTAAGCATGGGTAAAGCCCTTCCCAAATCTTTGTTCGCAAAGTCAAGCCATGAAATGATGATGATGATGGGCAATGATTGCACTTAGGCAAGACAAAAAACATGCTAACCTTGGAAATACTCTGGGTTTGTTTTTTGTTCCTATCACTGAAGAAAATTAAATGTTTCATTCTGAAAAGACTTGTGTGAGGTAATGGGCCCATTGTGCACTAGACAGTCATGGTTGCTTTTCAGGGGCTGAATTTCAAAGTGGTGCCTTAAGAATAGGAAAACAGTGAGATTCCACTGCAGCACAAGTAAGAGGACAGAGGGCAGAAAGGCAAGCAGCTGAATTTGAGAGATGAAGTCCTTATGAGGCACTGCTATCAGCTATGGAAAGCTTAAACTATGGGGAAGATTCTGCATTGCAATTCTGCAAAGGATTTGTAACGTGCTCCTAGTTTTGGACAAAGATTTTGCCCACCAGTTCCAGGCTGCTTTAAGTCTCTGGTATCATTCAGGGGATGTTTCATTGCAGTACAAAAAAGTGATTGTAAACAGTATGGCTATAGGTAAAGACCAACAGTATTCTGGAGTAACACAAATGTCAAAACGGATGCATAAGTAAAATCCTCACTGGCTTATACCTATGCCAAAGACAATGTGTAATTGGCCTAAGATCACCTTAAGTGGTAAAATCTGGCACAAAATAGTAGACAAATAGTTGGCATATCATTACTTGACTGCAGAGTGGTGTGAAGGTCATCAGCATTTTTGGTTTTTAAACATAAGCATATTTTTAATGTATTTTTTCATTTCAGGTTGCAACAGATCATGCAGTGTTATGCAGTATTAATTTGCAGATGGTAAATGTTTGGCTCTCCCCTTTACTAGACAGAAGCAAACCAGCAGCAAGTAGAGAAATTTAACTGTTAACCAGTAACAGCATATTTGACTTCCCTCACCCTGAAATTGCTTTCTGTAATGCTTAACTGCCCAGTTGTAACTCACAGCAGGGGGGTAATTTTCCCATCAAAGGAAGCAAGATAAAAGGGAAGAAAAATTCTTTCCATCACATGTGTTAAAATCCATTTGGAAGAATAATCATTACTGTACACTAAGCAATTCCAGGTAAGAAGATCTAGACCAGTTCTAGTCTTGCAACAACCAGTGGGGAAATGGGGCTGTTAAAGGAATTCAGTTTGAATTTAAGGTGTTTTCTGTTTATTTTCTCTCAGGTTTCACGGCTTCTTGTACCCAAGCTGTGGCAAAAATCCAGTGGAACCAAAGTCTCTGTATTTCATTATGCAGCTTCCTGGAAAGAGCAAAGCAGATAGCATTAAAAAGTATGGCCAAAAGGCATGTCCCAAGCATGCCTAAAGTGTTGTCAAGTAAACAAAACTGATCTGTAGTCAGAATTTTGGTGGTCTGGACACACCAGAGACTCATCTGTACATTGAGTAAGCCTGTAAGACCCATTCTTGATTGATTTTTTACAAATTTTATTAATCTGAGATTAAACAGGTCTACTATTCTGATAATGCAATATCCAAAATTACTTCTCAAACACTGGACAACCTGGAGATGTTTGGCTGACAATTAGCAAGAAAATGCAGCTTCAAGTGGATCATTTGTTTGCAAAGTTTTTTTAATAGTTTTAAGATTAAAATGGTATGATTTCATGATCCAATATATTTATCTATGAAACCTAAGGAAGTCTTTTGATGATGGCAGCCATTGGATCTGGTTCTTAATAGGTATAAAAATGTACTTTTTATACCTGCTATAGCATACCTACTATGTAGAATTATAGAAATTGACTAAAGAAAGACTGCAACATAATCTCATTTGACTTTACATCATGTTCTTTGAATCAGGTATGTTACTTTACATTTTGTTGCCCACATTTATGTTTTGTTAAACAACAACATTTGCCTATTTTTTTTCTGTTTCATTTTGTTGATGTATTTTTGTTTAAAATAAATTGTGCCCGAGGATATTCTTCTGATTTATCAGGCTACTGTTCATATTGTATTTCAAATTGATCTTGGTTTAGTAGGGCAAATCATTGCTGAGTCTTATTAACTGAAATTTTCCAGACAGAATTGCAGGTTTGGGCCAGCTCAGCAGGAGTGATATTACTTCTTGTGACTGATCCTGGATGCTTAAGAGAACAAATTATAGCAGACTTACTCAACCAAAGAATAACAGGAGTACTGAAAAGCCTTCAAATATTCCAATGAAAATAGTGAAATAAAATTACCCAGACACAGGGGGAGTGCATCTTAGTTCTGTGTTACAAGCAAATTTTGCCCATTCAGATGGTAGAATCGGAAAAAAGCACCCCCGCAGTGTCCACAACATTTACATATCATCTCAAAAAGATGTTCAGAGGACATAATGTTAGTTGGCATATTAAAAAAGTCAAAACAACAGAATAATTGTCTGCAAATGTATGCAATTAATTTGTATGGTCAAAGAACCTAATTTCAACCCCACTGGTTTTTAGTCCCCGGCAAAATCATGACCCAGCTTTATTTCTGAGTAGCAGGAAGTGTAAACAGCAAATAGCAACAGGTGACCTGCAGCAAAGATCCAATTTTCAGGAGGGATTTTTAGTAACTGGCAAGAAGTAAAGAAAGAATAACAGCAAGTATGACTTTTTAGTGGTTCGTCTGCTTCATGCATGGACCTTCCTGCACACCCAAGTGGGAATCGTTAGATGTTAATCATGAACCAAAGGCAATTATCAGGCACCAAGTAACTAAATCTCCAGTGGAGAAAGCATGTGTCAGATTCAGCAAGGGAATACGCAGAAGCAGCCAGGGCAGAGCGCCTGAAGCAGTCACTCGTGTTGTAGAAACTGCCTTTTTGCTGGCGGCTGAGCCTTGCCCTTACCTCCACGCCAGGGCACCTGCCTAGCGTTTTCGTTACCTTGACCTAAAAAATCTAGTAAAAGTCTGTTTTATTCTGGAGAAGGAAATAAGTGACCCCAAGAAGAGCCGGCTAGACGTGAATGAAATAACATGGTTTTTACCCCTTCCTTCTCCTCTGCCGGCCGCGGCTGCAGCCTGACACCGCCCAACTTCAGGCCCATCGCGGCGGGGCCAGGGACCGTCAGGGACAGACTTGCGGGTGGTTAATCCCGTACTCACCCCTGCGGCGGCGCGGGGGTCTGTTACCGGCGGTTAACGGCGCTTACCGGCCACTCGCCTGTGTGGAGCCGCCATCTCACGGCAGCTCCGCCTCGCTGGACCCGGCCACCGTTATTCTCCCTGCCCGGGCTCACTGCGGGAGCGCTAAGCCGGCTCAAGGTTTCACCTCCGCCGCCGCTCCCCGCTGAGGGCAGTTCAGTGGCCGGTACTTTCCCCTGTGGCGGCGAGACCCACCGCGCTGCAGCGCCTGAGCTGCTAGGGAGGAGGAGGAGGAGGCAGAGGGGGGACTATCCCCTCTCGCTCAGGTGTGGGGCCCTTGGTCCGTTTACGCTCTGCCTGTATTGCCCCCGCGTCCTTCGCCGTGCCTCTAGACACAACGCCTCCTCGTTCTCCTTCCCCCCAGCCACCGCGCGGTGAATAACTGAGCAGTGCTTTGTGCGGTGGCTCTGGGTCCGTCAGGCTCCTAACAGGCTGTCGCCTGGCTGGGCAAGGGGGAGGACGAACCAACGCGGGATAAATTTCTTCGCGGAAACCAGGGTGACAGCGGCAAGTCGCTTCCCGTAATGGCAAGGCTGGAGGATAAATACCCTGGGAAGCCGTAGGTCCCCTGCAGTCCATTTTCCACCTGTGTTGGACCTACCTCCATGCAATGTTGTTTTGGGTTTTTTTGCCTGGGTTAGTGTAATCGGCGTTAACCTCCCCAGGTGCCAGGGACCAGCAGGAGCTGGTTGCCAAGTAAGAGCCGCTCTCGAGAGGCTGAGCTGAGCTGTGCCGCAAGCCCTGGGGAGGCTGTGGTCCCTCCCCGCGGCGCCGGGCTCCCTCCTCTGCCTCCTTGGAGGTGGGCCCTGGTGCCCAGGCCTGGCCTGGGTGTGTGCGCTTCACCCCGCTGTCAGGGCAGAGGTGAGAGGGTTGCTCGAGCAGGAGCCTTCTCCTGAATAAACTGGTGCAGGCATCAGGAGGACTGAAGCCATCGAGCATGACTAGTACTGGCACAAAGGGGTCGTGGCTCTCGCAGCCGACGGTGAAGAGCTTGCTGGTATATCGGAACGGGGACCCTTTCTTCCCAGGGCACCGCATTGTCATCAGTGAGAAGAAAGTGTCCAACTTTGAGGTGTTCCTGAAAGAGGTGACAGCTGGGGTGAAGGCACCCTTCGGAGCTGTGCGTAACATCTATACCCCCCGGGGTGGGCATCGTGTCCGGCAGCTGGAGGAGCTTCGAAGTGGAGAGCAATATGTGGCTGGTGGCAGGGAAGCCTTCAAAAAACTCAAGTGAGTGACTAAAAAGTAATATCAGATTATGTGTGGAACTTGAATATCGGGATTTGGGATTTGGTGCTATGGTGTTACTTCAGAAGGCTCCCACCCCCTTTATTAGGCATTGCAGAATGAGGACTTAAATGACTGCAACCCAAGGCAAAAGGAAAGGTGCTTGTAACATAAAACTGCACAAGAGCTGCAAGCCACAGAAAGGCTGCTGTAACCATCAGTAACATAGTGCCATTCCCTTGACATGACGGTAGAAAAGGAGAAACAGCCTTTTAACTTGAAGGACATGCAGCAATGGCATGATGTTGTGATATGTGTGCTTAACTGAGGGGTGAGTGGTAAGAGGGAAAACGCTGCAGAAAGGTGGAGTCTTGACAGTCCTGCTGTGAAGCTTATGAGCCTGGGAATTTAATTCCCAGCACTTTCTTGCTTGTTTTATAAAGTCTAAACAATTCTACCTAGCTATCCACCTCTCCATTACTTCTGTTCATTTTGGGTAGTTATATAGACTTTTTATGAGCAGAATATCTGGGTCCCTCCTGTTATTTAAAAGATGACTGTTTGCTTTCTCTTCCCTCCCTTGATATCAAGAATTGGGATGACAGTTTCTCTGTTTTCTAATCAGTGACTGGGATGGTATCATGGAAGAGATCTGGGCTTTCAGGTGTGATTCCTGAGTGGCTCTGCATGTGATCAGTAATGGTTCTTAATTCTGGCAGTGAATTTCTTTGTGGGCGTTTTTCTTACAGTTGAATTAAACAAAACAAAACAAAGCAAAACAAACAACAAAATCTCTAACAGTCCCTTTCTGAAGGTGGTTAGGAATTTATATGCTAAACTAGCAGCTTTATGGGACCTTGCTCATCTTGGTTTTGCAGAGATCAAGACACTACTTCTTCCAGGACAGCTCATGATGTTTCAGGAGAAAACTGTAATGATCAGGATTTCTATCAGCACTCTTACCATTTTTGTCACTGCCTGCTTCTGAACTTTTATTGAAGCTTCTTGCACTTCAGTGGCAAAGCAAGAGAGAAGGATGTGACAGGCTAAATATAAGTCCCTTTCCCTCTGTACTGTCTTCCATGTCAAATGCGGTGTTCATTTCTCAAGAAAGATCTACCGTATCTTTTTGGTATTAAATGCTGTGATTCTGTGGATAGCTTAAAGTTGTTAGCTGTCAGCACATCATGTTTCACCTCCCTAAATGTATTTTATGTACAACAGACAGGCTAAATGTAAGTAAGTGTTTGGCATTAGCATGCACTGTGTAGAGGACTGAGCACTCTGGATTTATTTTGGGTGGGAAAAAGCATTCCTTTTTGTCTTGTTATGTTTTATGGTCAGAGTTTTATGGTGAGAGCTTTTCAGACTTTTATGGCTCCAACATCAAACAATATAGCTAAGAATTTAAGGTCACCAAAGAGAATACCTTAAGAAAAGCTAACCTAAAGGACTTGTTAAGAGGAGGTTGGTTTGTATATCCCTTGATAGAATGCCATAGACCTGTACTGTAGGGAGGATAAATGGGGTGACTTGAGATCTTTCCCATCCTTCTGTTCAAAGTCAGAGTTCTTCACTATTAGTATTTATTTATTTATATAGTGCTGTAAATGTTGACAGTGCTATTACCAGCATTATTTATGACAGGATGAAGGGCTTAATGTTGATCTTGTTCTTAACTGCGTTGTAGACAGAATGATAATGAGGGAGACATCCAGAAAAGTCAGAGGAGAGGATGGATTAATCAAAGGGGACAGTTTTCTGAAAGGTATTGAAGGAATTAAAGAGTGTATGTCTCTGTATGTGTCACAGGCAAAGATAAAAGCTGTTGCAGCTGCAAGAGACCGGAGCATCTGCCCTAAAGGATCTGCCTCTGGTCTGACAGCAACAAGAAGTTTGTACATTATTTTTTTTCCCCAGTGTTGCTTATTGAACACATTCATGCTGTGATAGACTGAACTCTGGAATGGTGGTTTGTGCCACTTATGTTAGGGAATGTAATGGAAAGGAGAGAATATCCAAGGAGAAGCAGAAGCTGAAAATGCCATTGCTCCACTTCAAGCAGTACATTTGTTTCTCCTCACATGTCTTACACTGAGAAATGAACCTTTTTCTTCCCTGTCTGCAGTGATTTCTAGTCTAAACTTTGCTCTCCTTTAACACTCATTCAAAGCACTGAATTGTAACATCTTTAGATGTAATATATATATTTAGATGAAATATACCTTTGAAGGGATGTAGTCAATGTAAGCTGCTGATATGTTTCATATTTAAATAAAGTAATTGGCATTTAAACATTTGCTGTTTTATCACTGACTTGGATAGTCATTGAGTGGAAGTGTCTCTGCTTTCTTAGCAAGTGGATATACTTTGGTTAACTTTTTGATCTAGAATTTTTTTGAATGCCGTTATCACACGAAAAGCCTTTGGCACTGTCTAAACCTTTTCTCATTCATGGATCTCTGAAATTTGACAGCTGAATACCCAGACCTCTGCATAGCAAATTTAAGCCTTTGCTTATATATTTGCTCTTCTTTGTCACTTTTCTTAGTTCTCCTCAAACTAATTCACTGGTGCCAGAGAACAAGAACCATGGTCAGCAGCTTCTTTCTTTTTAGTCTTGTAAGCTTTAAGACTTTTGTTTGTTTGTTTGTTTGTTTGTGGTGGGGTTTTTGTTTGTTTGGTTTTGGGGTTTTTCTTTTGGGGGGGGAGTTTGTTCCTTTGGAGAAACTTGCAATAGTTGGTTTTGTTTGTTTTTGTTTTTTAAACATGAGGTTTCCACACTTTGTTTTTAAATATTGTCCTGTGTTGCTACATTTACCTTTTCCATACCACAGAATCATAGAATAGTTAGGGTTGGAAAGGACCTTAAGATCATCAAATTCCAACCCCCCTGCCATGGGCAGGGACACCTCACACTAAGCCTTGTCACCCAAGGCTCTGTCCAACCTGGCTTTGAACACCGCCAGGGATGGAGCATTCACAACATCCTTGGGCAACCTATTCCAGTGCCTCACCACCCTCACAGTAAAGAACTTCCTCCTTATATCCAATCTAAACTTGTTAAGTTTTAACCCATTACCCCTTGTCCTGTCACTGCAGTCCCTAATGAAAGAGTCCATTCCCAGCATCCTTATAGGCCCCCTTCAGATACTGGAAGGCTGCAATGAGGTCTCCACACAGCCTTCTCTTCTTCAGGCTGAACAGCCCCAACTTTCTCAGCCTGTCTTCATATGGGAGGTGCTCCAGCTCCCGATCATCCTCATGACCCTCCTCTGGACTTGTTCCAACAGTTCCGTGTCCTTTGTATGTTGAGGACACAAGAACTGCACACAATACTCCAAGTGAGGTCTCACAAGAGCAAATAAAAGGGCAGGATCACCTCCTTTAACCTGCTGGTCACACTCCTTTTGATGCAGCCCAGGATACGGTTGGCTTTCTGGGCTGCAAGCGCACACTGAAGACGGCTCATGTTCATTTTCTCATCAACCAACACCCCAAGTCCTTCTCCGCAGGGCTGCTCTGAATCTCTTCTTTGCCCAACCTGTAGCTGTGCCACATCATTGACATGCACTTTCAAGCATTGCCTCGAAGCCTTGCTGTGTCTCACTGTCCTTGCACACTCAAGCCTTAAAATCCCTGTGTCCGTTTTGTGGTTCCTTGGTAGACAATTGCCATTCTTTCAAAGAATTCCTTCTTCCTTGCTTCTACACCTTTGTTCAGGTCCCATGAATTGTCAACTTTGACCAGGCAGGAAAGTTTCCTCTATCAAACAAATCTTATCCCAGCCATTAACTATAGAACATGACATTACTTGAGGGCTGCAGATGTGTTACAAAAGATTTTTTTGGTGAGCTTACACTGTGGCTTGCACCTGACATTCCCAGATAGGATCTTCTAGCCTTAAAAGCCTGGCAAAGCACTTGGGGTTTCTCACTGAAAGTTGGAATAGGGAGAAACTCTAACAAATGCCTATCACCCTAATGTTGAGTTAGATGATCCCAGCATAGAACAGATGCCCCAGTCATGGTTTGTTGTTTTTTTTTTCCCTCACGTTCAGTTCTTGGTAGAAGGTGCTGAAAGGTGCTGCTGTACTAAGTTGTAATTGCCCATGAAGGTATATTTTCCTACAGCACTGGGAACTGAAAATATCTTGCAGTACTGGAAGGTCCTGAGAGCTGCATTCATAAGAAGAACCTCTTTCCTGGCTCTCAGAGTGCTGACACGGGAAAGGAGTTAACATAGCCTGGGTACCTGGACAGTTGCCTGTTTGCCAGTCTGTGGGTTACTCATGCTTAAAGGCTTATTTAATTCCCTTTCATAGGAAAGGCAGCACACAGCTAATCCATCACTGTGTGTTTTAACTAACAGGTCTGTGTTAATGCACTGTTTTTGCGGAAATATGTATTCTGAAGGAGAGCAGTTTTGTTCAAATAGAGGTATTTTGTTTTCTTGTCCAGTTGAGGCTTGTATTTTCTTTATTCACAAGATAATTGTTCAGATGATATTGGTTCATCACCATCATGAGAAACCGGGATATACAGTGTTCAGATGTATCCATGTCCTGTTGAAACACAGCTGTAGATCCTTTTAAACTTTAGCAGGTGCAATGGGTTAAATTTGGGCATGGAGGAAAGCTTTAAATGTATCAGAGACTTAATGCGAGAAACTGAGAAGCAAGATGCTGAGCTTGAAAACTCTTGTAAGTTGATAGTGTGCTGAGATTTGTTGATGCACATCACAATAATATATGAGCTTCTTTATGACATGGGGGTTATTGGTGGTCTGTACTAACCACCAGTGACTTGAAAGTAGATGATTGGTTCTCCCCTGTACTTTGTATTGGCCCAGGGAGCTAGCCTGCAGGTTTATAGTAACACTCCTTCATTAAAATCTTAAATTAGTTACTTTTTATGTTATTTTGAGGCATGATAAATTTTAAAAACTTTGTGCATGAAAAAAAGCAGAAATATTTGCATTGTGTAAGTTAAGTGCTTCTGTAAGTAATCAAAACTGTTTTCCTTTCGCAGCTATTTGAACATTGGAGAAACAAAGAAAAAACTTCCTGAAGTCAATAACGAGGTAGGATGTCTGAAATAATTAAGTAAACCTGCAGTTAATGTTGGTGACATGCCTGCATGTCTGATTTTTTGTATTTATTATGCTTAATAATAATAATACAATTATCGACCATTCTGAGCATATTATTTTAGTGATTATTACTCTGATTGCTCTGAGCATGATGCACTGATTGTCTTCTGCTCAGCTTTCTGAATTGCTACATCCAGTTAAAAATTTTCAGTAAAGAAAGCCTCTTGTCTTCATTGGATCTGGTCGTAAACCTAAGAGAGCTTTTTTTTTTTCCTCATGCAAAAAAGATGGTGGGAGTGGAAATTTTGGGAGTTTTGGACCAGCAATTTTTTTTCAAAATCTGGTATTTTTTTCTGGAGTAGGGATATTTTTGTTTGAAAAAATGACAGTTGAAATACTTTTCCCAGTCACTGACACTGTAAGTTATAAACTTCTAACAAGTCCTAGTCCATAGCTCACCTATGCTGTCTTCAACAGTGCTATGCTGTAGTCTGAGGGGGCAACTGCAGGCTTCAAAACACACTGTATGTGGGGTTTTGTGAGATGTGTGACTCTGCATTATTTTTGCTGTTTTATTGTATATGGGAGCAATGATTCCCAACAAACATTTGAATTGCAGCTTCTGCCTGGCAGGAAGCATCAGCTCACTTTTTTTTTCCAGTTTCTTTCACCTTGTGCTGACATGCCACACTTCCAGCAATTTAATGGCTTGTATAGTGGATGTTTTCAGAGAGTAGGACACCTTGTACTAGAAGACCGTCAAAACTTATAGTGCCCTAATGACATTTACTGTGATACTCAGATATTTCTGATTCAGAGGCTATGAAATATGACATCTGCGTTTTATAATTGGTCATAACTTTGTAGCTCATACTTTTTCCCGAGTTTATTTATGCAATTGACCAGAACATTGTAGAGATAGTTTTGTTGTTTCTGTGTAGCCATTCATGTTTCTCTGTTGCTTGGGTCTTTTTTACAAAGAAAAAGGAACAATTTTTTTAAACTGGGAAAAGCTAATTAAACACTGATGAGTCAGCAGGATGATACTTTGTTGCTGATGTATATTTATTGAGCAGCTGTCCTTCACATAAAGCTCTATTTAAGCTTTCCCATGACATTTATTCATAAATTCAATTTTTGACCCCCAGCATTTTCTTCTTCTTCCACTCCTGAGTCTTTTTTGACCAAGTTTTATGATTCTTAATGAAACTATTTAATTGCAGTGTGCACAGGCAGAGAATAAAATTATTATCTCACTTAATTATGATCTAAGTAAGGTATTATAATTGGGGGAGGGGGGAAGGAATGGTAAAATGTTTGTACTTAGTAGTATTGCACTTTTCTGAACCTTCAACACAGGAAACATAGTTCTGAACCAAAAAACATACCTTTGGGTGCATGTCTGGTCTTCAGTATTTTTTTGGAATACTTGGATGTGTGTGTAGGACTATATTTTATATTAAAACAGTATTTGGGTGAAAAAGAAAATTATTTTTACATATCTAGAACAAGAAAAATAGCTTGAGGAAGTTGCTTCTAATTACCTCCAAAAATGCAGTGGTTTGGATTCACTATTATGTGTGAATCTCATTGATAATGTGCAGTGTGACTAACTGCATGTGCCCTTGCTGAGAAGATAGTTGTCTTTATGGAAGGCTTTAGCTAAATCTCCTGATACTGCCAGTTATCAGTACAATAGGCTTGCTACTTGAAGGCTAGTTTTAAGACTGACTGTTTTGCAGCATATCCTTAGAAGATTCTCGATACAATACAAATTCTGTGCAGCTGGAGAAGTAGTTGTAGAAGTTGTGGGTTTTTTACTTACAGGTGAGAGAGGCTTCTATTGTTTCTTCTGGAATCATTGTTCATTGTAAATTATTTTAATATTTTCAGCCATCTCTCCAGCCTTTGAAGTAAACTAGTACAAACCATCTATTATCTCAGCTTTCATTCTTCGTGTTTGTCTTATGTTTGCAATCTCCAGTCTCTGTGGAGAACTTAACTCCCCGTGTTGACTTTAACTTTATGTGATCGATTTATTTGGGCAAAGGAGTCATAAAAATGAAATGAAACCTAGTAATAGTCTACCAATTTTTATCTGGGATTATGAGTAACACAAATGTTTTCATGCCCTAATCGTTTAGTCCTAAGAATGAACTTTCAGTGGGCTGGTAACAGAAGTTTTCATGTCTAAGTATATTTATGTTAAAATGATGTGAGGAAGCAAGTTCTGTTTTGTTTTATTTTGTTTTGGTTTTTTTTCAGGCATTCACTTAGAAATAAAAAAACCCTAGATGTGCTTTAGGACCAGGAGGGGCAGCAGTTTTGTCTTTGATTCTGTCAGATTTTCATCAACAAACAAACAAACAAACAAAAATCATGTTTTTCCTTGAAGCCTTGTAGCAGTCATTGATGCTCTAGCCCACAAAGGTATTTTGCTTTTGTAAGGCCTTATTTTAAATCGAATTTCAGCAATAAAATCCTCCCTGTTTGTTTCATTAAAAGCCGCATCTCTCTCTTCTCACTGCTACATTGTTATGTGCACTGGACACTTCCTTGCCTGCTTGTACTTTTTTTCACCTTAGCAATAGCAGCAGCAGCACAGCAGTTTAGGCCCTGCATTCTCTGGTGGCTTTAACATCAGATTGATGTGCCACTCAGCTGATTTTCACAGTGACAGAAATTCACTTCACTAGGAGGGCTCATGACAGTCAGAAGGGTGAGCTGTGCCTCATGAAGAGGGAGAAAGAAAAGATGAAATCAGAGCTAAAGGCAGTGAGTAGCTGCCACTGTGAAGAGTGAAAGAGTGCCTGTATTGGCAAATCTGTATCTGGCTCAAGTGTTTTCCTGACATGGCAATGCTCTTTCCCCTGTGTTTTGCTGTTTATCCCAGCAAATAAGTGATGACGTGTCTCTTGCACTGTGGTAGTTGTTCTGTATGGAAGGCTGGAACAAGTTTTCTAGGAAAAGTCTAATTTTTCAATTTCTATTTGGTTCTTTGCAACAAGGTGGTTCCGTAGAATTGTCACATCCCATCTTAGTTTAGACTTTTTGGAGAGAGAGCAGGGGTAGAGAATAAGTTCACATTTCAGTCTTCTTTTCAACCAGACACAGCAGTAAGGGTAAAAGAGGACACTTGTTCTAGAAGCATGGGAAAACTGTGTCAGTCTCAGCAGATGGCCTGGCTCTTGGCTATTTTAAATCCTCTGACAGAGCCCTCACACTATAATAATATGTCTCAAAACTTTTTACAGTTATGTTACTTGTACAGAAAGTAGTAAGAAGATTTCTTTCTGACTCAAGCTAAAGCTTCGATGCAAACTATTCCTCAGGTATTTTTTCATCCATCGCTTATTTTGGCAACTGAGCTTGTTTTGCAAGAGAGATCCCTTTTGTACTGAAGGTGATCTGCAAGTACAAAATGATGCGCTTGTGGAATCTAACAATTAATCTCTTGAGGAAGTATGGACCAACAGACCTACCATTTGTTTATTATTATAAGCTTAATTGTTTGTAAAAGGTATTGAACATTATTTTCCCATTATAAATTATTTCCCATTATAAATTATTCCCATTATTTATGTGTAAAACGGACATTTATATTTCTCTAGGCACTATACCTGATCTAGATGGTCTCTCCCTGTGCACTCCAAAAGATGTCATTTTACTTGTCACTGGGGCTGAGTAAGCTGCTGAAGAATTAGCTGAGCTTTTGTATGTGCAAATCCTGTAGGCAACTCTTTGTTTGAGATTTTTTGTGTCACAAAATGGTTCAGCTGAAACCTCCTTCCTTTTTTGACTTCTTGTGACGAAGGTTTTTGAACACATTGAACTAAAAAGTCTTTGCAATGAGTTATTACTATAAAGGCAAAGAATTGCAATCACCAAAGAAAAGCAGAGGCATTTTGATATTGAAGAGCCAGTCTTTTGCAAACAAAATAAAAAGGGAACCTTACAGTGTACGAAACAGCATCTATTATCGAAAGTTCATAGTAGGCCTGTATTAAGCTGCTTTACTGATCCATAAAGATAGATTTGGCCTTGGTTGAGAGCAGACAGATTTTCTTAGGTAGTAAAAACATTAAGTTTTTGGTCTGCACTTCACTTTTTCCTCTGGGATTCTAGGACAAGGTAATTTCATGGCAAACTCTGACACAAGTATTTTTTGTGCTGCTCAAGATTCATTGTCATTTGTGTTCCGCTTGGATTTTTTTACCAACTTTAAATTTATGAAGTTATTTGAGAGAACTCTACTTACGTCTTACCCAATGTAAGGCACATTAAGATTTATCTCTATACTGTATAGAGATAAGGATGGTGTAGACTCTTTTCCTTAGGTCCTGCACTGTTGCCTATGATGTTTAAACAATGAAAACAACCTGCTCCACAATTTTAGAACACTTGCTGACCTACAGTGCATTTCTAGCATTATCCATCAATTGGGAATGGCTGTAGGGCAGTAAGTATGAAAACAGACATTGCAAGAGCTGCTTGGTTGTAGGCCAAATGTGTGGCTGGTTGAGGAAGGGTTGCTTTTCTCAGTTCTTAGAACGGTGGGTTCATTCCAGGATGCTGTCATTTAGCATTACAAGTATGGCTCTTAGACTGTCAGATTTGGTGATATGCGTCAGGGACTCCGGTGTGAGGGATGCAGTAGGGGACTCTCTGCCCACTGCCCACCAGTTCTTGCCCTACTTTTCCAGTTCCTGATTCTTCCCATGTTCAGCCTGGGTACATTTCTTGTGCTATGATTGGCTCACATTGCAGTAGTTTTGTCTTGGTCCCATTTTTTCAGTGATTCATTACTTTTTTTTCACTGTTTTACGTAAATGCATTTTACTGTTCCGTAACTCTATTTCAGCTTCAGCTCACACCATGACAAGGGGGTGTGAGGTGGAAAATACAATGTTTGAGACTTGGTAGCTCGGAACTTACCATCACAATTAAAAAAAAAAAAAAAGCATTTGAGATGTTGCTGTGAAAGTATTTTAAGGAGCTGCAATTTCTCTGTCTCCTGCTGCTCCTCCATATTTTAAAATTCATTTAGTATAATTTATGACAATTGTTACTTCTGCATCCTTTATGCTCATCTTGATTGCTAGAAGTGGAGTCACCACTCACCTGTCAGCAGTGATATGATTGGATTAATTTGTAAAAATTGAATTTTGGAAGTTTATAATATTTTCTCAATTTTAGAAATTCTTGTGGTATGTTTATGTTGATATACCTTGTCTTTAGCATACTTGCATATTTTTTCCTAGTATATTCTCATGAAAAATCCCAGTATTTATAATTATATTGTTTACTTCAAACCTAGCATTTATCATATCTGACAAATAATGTGCATGTCTAATCATAAGAAAAAGCTTTTAATTTTTCAGTGGGTGTAATCTTGATTTACTTTTAACGTTGGATTAGAAATGGCTCACTGAGACTTTCTCTGTGTAGGAGAAAGTCTCGTGAGGGTGAGAGAGTGCCTGAACAGATATCAGAAATGATCCCAGCATGTTCAAATTACAGCCACTTTATGTCAAAATAATCTATCTTCACAGGATATTTTTTCCTCATTCCTTCCTAAGACTTAGAAACAAACAGGACCTGTGCTACTCAGAATTACTGTATACAAAATACTTGTATGACTGGAAATAAATATAATATAAAGGTCCACTCATATTCTTATGCTGATATGCAAAACTAAACCCTCTTGCTATTCCATATCTAACCAGTTTGGTTTCTTCTACTGCTGGTGTCACAGGCTCAGTAAGGAATTTCTCATTTTCTGATGCTGAATTAATTAGGAATTCTACTGTAAGCATAGTTTCGGGAATAAGACTGTCAAAAGGTGAAGATAAAAAAAAGGAGATATATGTCTTTAATCTCCTGAGCAGCATATTTAATCCTTAAATTTTATATGTCATTGTTTGGTACTTAGTATCCTAGTAACATAATTAGCACAACAAGGCATACAAAACAAATACTCATCCTGATACCAGGAGGAATCGGAAGAACTGACCAGACATCCAGTTAAAACGTAAGCTGTCTCCTAATAGGGCCTATGAATTAATAGGATTTCTCTTTATATCATTCTGTATACCTGAATTGTGCAATTTTGAATATTCTGATTATCAGCTTGCTTACAGATGGATTTAATGGATTTTGGAGCAACAGAAAGACTTGGAGAGGCTTTGGTTCTACAGCTTTGGTTCACTGGAGAATTTCATGGTCTATATTGAGTTTTTTATGAAACTTGAAAGTTGGTCTCTTCCTTGATTAACACAGCGGCCTTGTTCTGTAGGGTAACTGCTCTTTCTGGTCTGTGAAGAGTCTGGAAGGGAAGAGCTGCCAGTACTGAAGCTTCTAATGAGGCATGTTAGTCTCATTAAAACTAGTTGCTGCATATTGCATTGACCTATTGGAAACTTTAACAACTGATATCTTTGATTAAAAATGATGAAAAAAATTGTTTTTTAGGGCTGCTTTTTGTTCTTCAGCTGTCATTGTTCACAGGTTCACAGATTCAGGCCTTTCTGAGCAGCTATGAAGGCTAGAGGCTTCTTTTTGATTTAAATGAGTCTAAGGAATTGCAAAAAATAGACAGAATTGTCAGTATTCTGTCAGTGACAGAAAGGAGTTTCAAGATCTATTTTGCTTGAATAAAATCTGCATTATTGATGCCATCGTTGTGTGTGTTGTCAGGAGTGCAGGATATAGATAACATCATACAACTCAGAGAAGAAATAGGAGAGATTCTTGGGATCCAGAAGCAACATGGGTGTGATCAGTCTTGGAGCACTGCACAGTCTAAGTGCCTGCGCAGATAAGGCCATGCCATTGTCTGATTTATCTCAGCTGAAGATCTGGCCTCTAGTCCAGTGCCCCAAAACAATGATGGATCCCAAGAGAAGCATTTGTCTTTTCAGGGCTTAGCTGGATGTGGTGAGACTTATCCCCAGATGCACAAGGGATGTGAACTCAATATCACTTACCATAGTTGAAAAGGAGCACAATTCGCTTTGGAGGGGAACAGAGTGGCTTTAAACACTTCGTGAATGTTGTAGGAGTTTTGAGGTCTAAAAGGCTCCCTGAGTCTGTACATGGCCATTTGTTCCGGCATAGTTGTCCTAACATAGTTAATTTTGTAGAATCACGGAAGAGTTTGGGTTGGAAGGGACCTTAAAGATCATCTAGTTTCAACCCCCCTGCCACAGGCAGGGACACCTTCCACTAGAGCAGGTTGCTCCAAACCCCATCCAACCTGGCCTTGAACACTGCCAGGAATGGGGCAGCCACAGCTTCTCTGGGCAACCTGTGCCAGGGCCTCAGCACCCTCACAGTGAATAATTTTTTTCTACTGTCTAATTTAAATCTAAATTTCTGGCTTATCTATGCTGTGTGTGGGCTGATAAGTCTGTGTACTGCGGGTGGCGTTGTGACCTATTTATGTAAGCTTAGAAATACATTCAGCTAATAACAGTTTCAATGGTGCTTTGTGTCCACACCAGTGGAAAGGCTAGTAGTCTCTTGCTCAAGGCTGTTCTATACTATCCAGTGTACCATCTAGCAATGCAAAGTAGACAGGGGAATGTAGATTACCCAGCTTAATTACTATGTAAGGATAACTAATGGTTTTGTACTGACCAAACACCTCAGTGACTCTGCATCTTCTGTCCAAGTGTATGAAAATGCCCATTAAAAAAAAAAAAGTTGTGTTTCTATGTAATAGATATTTCCTGTGTTGTAATAGCTTTAGAAAACTTATCATTCTAATTTGCTTTTGATCACTGAACCTTGAACATTCCTTTCTTTTACATCACAGTGTGGTGATAGTGTGTATAAATAGGGTTTTGGTTCTTTTGACCCCAGTTCTACCCTAAGGGAATGCAAATATTTGTTCTCAATTTTTCTGAGCACATTGATTAACAGACCATTGTAACAAACTGGCAAATCCATGGCTCATTGCATGAGCTGATAAATTTGGAATGTGACATTGTGTTGAAATACTTAAAAAGAAAAGGTTAGTTATAAACTGATGTAATGAGTGAGATGTTCATAGCACCCAAGACTATATTAATACAGCAAGAAGAAAGAGCAAGTCTTAAACCTGTATAAATCAAACCAGCATATAGTGTCTGGTTCAGGGAGGTTATGTTTTTTTTACTGTTGTTTTGCTGCCATCCAGAATAGCTTTATAAATATGTGTAAACCTGTAAATCTTGGAGTTGCTCAGTTACTACCTTTGATGGGAGACACTTCTGGGAAGAAAAGGAAAGAAATCATAGTCATACCAATTCTTAGCTCTGGATAACTAGCCTGTGTCCTCATGGTAGCCTGTGAATGTGCTCCCAGACCTCTGTATTTAGCATGTCTCTGATATACAATGGAGGGGGAAAAAAAAAAGAAAAAAAGCTAAGAGTAATACGTTTCTGTTTAAAACTATTCTCAAGTGATAAATTGATCTTTTTAGAAACTAAATAAGCAGCATTTTCAGAGAACAATGAAAATACTTTTTAATGAACTGTATACTGTTCTGATAGACAAGGACTGATTCTCTGAAGTGTCCTATGCCTCTTGCAAGTCCCAAGTAGCCAACAGGAGGTTGGATAGTTTGCTGGGTCTGTCCCACTTTCCAGTCTATATTTGAATGATAAGTGTGAAAAGGATAATGTAGCAGTCATAGAAGCAAAAACTTTATGCATTGGGATCAAATAATAGGTTCATACCAATCAAAACAAATACATAATTTTGCTACATCTTCATTTTAGGATTGTGTTTTTTACTTTTTACTGGTTAACACATTTCTGAACAAAGAAGTAAAAAATATTCTTTTTTATCTGTATTTCAAGCCAGTGTGTGGGTTACTTTGTCTTTGCTGAGCAGTCCCCACATTCTTAATGGTGATTTTCCTGTAAAGCTGTGTATGTAACATTCTCTTCCCACTGGTATTTAGAGAATTGCATGAGCAAAAGCCCATCGATAGTGTTCTAAAAAGGAGTAACGCGTTTTTTGTAGATCTTCAGTCCTTCGTGTGGTCAGCTGGACCACGTAAACATAATAGATATTTTTGTATGAAAGTTATATTAAGTTGGTGTATATATGTATGCATGCACACACTTTATATACATACATAGACAAGGATATGCACACACTAATTCAAACGGTTTTCTTACAAAAGCTGTTTTTCATATGTGTACATATAATAGTATACCTCAGGTAATTTTGTTTTGTTTTTTTTCCCCACAGTCAACAGTGGAAGATGTAAGTACCCTGAAGTATATCGTGCAATATGTTGTATGCGTTTGCTAAGTGTTTTGTCTGTGTTTGTTAAATTTTATGCATATTGAGCAAATTTTTTTAGCGTAAGTGAAAAATATAGTGAATATTGTTATAAAGCAGCTGTGAGGTTGCGGATTTTTTTTTACCATATTTCAGTTAGATGCTGATCTGCATCTTGGATTTTTATTTTCAAAGGAATGTTAGAAGGTACTCAGCAGCAGCTAACATTCAGCGACACAAGTTCAACCACAGTGAATTCCAGCTGAAGAGGAAAGCTGGGCTCTAAGAGACTCTTTGTAAAATGTATTCTGAAATTTGAGTATTTACAGAGATCTCAAACACTGCAGATTGATCCCCACTCCCAGAATCTAGCCTGTGTTGAGTTTAGCTGCTTTGTTTTTCCCAGACTCTGCAAGGTGCTTTGCAAAATTATTTGACAGGTAGTAACTCCTCTCTGAAGCAAGGATCATCCACACTGCTGTTGGGGTAAGAGGCACTGTGGAAAACAACAACAAATTCATTGTATAATAGAATGGTAAAAATCATGGTAGTGTTGAGTGTCTGTGATCCCATGGTGTATTTCCAACTGTTTTTAGCTCTTTGTTGCACTGCAAATTCTTATCTGATTTCTTGTCCCCACCTTAAAGTCCCCTCTGAGTTTCAAGTAATATAATGCTTTCTCCTTCCTCCCTTAAATACTTTGTGTTGCTGCTGTATGTTATTGTGTAATAACTCAGATGAGTCTCCTGTCACAAATCATGAAATGTTGGCAGCATTTGTGAGGAGGATATGGAAGCTGCCCTTGAATGGGTCTTTTCAAACAAACTGAAAATGTACAAAATTCAAAGATAAAATCATAATGGGGCCAGACCATTGATTAATGTACAATTGCTGACGTAAATGGGAAGGTGCTGATTTATATCGGCTGAGAATGTGGCTGGTGAAATTAAAAGAAAATGAAGGGCTTAGGGGGCTAGTGATGCTGGTCTGTTAATGTAAGCACAAACTTTTCACCCAAGACCACATCGCTGTTAATATGTAACTCTTCAGTGCCAGAGGGGTCAGGCTATTCCAGACACTGCAGCGCTGTGGTACCTCCTACAAAGGAAATAGGAGCAGAAGCATGAATTCTTTAATTAAGTCCTCGGTCAGGTCTTCTCCTTTGGGGGTTTGGCATAACTCCATGTACTTCAAAAGGATGAGACTGATTTACAGTGGCTAGGCGCTTGGTCTTTTATTAATGTGTATTTCTGTACATTGAAATTATGTGGCTTTTCATAACCATAAATAATTTAACATTAGTCTGGCATAAATTGTTCTAAATTCTAAGAGGTAGTAACTTGAAGGCTGTGCCAGAAAACCCCAAACCAAACTAAAAGCAACAAAACCCCCCAAAACCAGCAGGACAGTCACATTAATTAGAAGGGTGTATAGAGTGCAGGGGTTTGTTTGTTGGTTTGTTTTCAATCACAGTGCTGTGTACAAATAGCCAAACTGTTTTTTAAACAAGTGGCTTTAGAGCAGGCTAGAGTTGCTTGTGCTGAGTTTTTTGCTTTTGTGCTTGGAGAGCTTGATATACTATTCTGTAGCCAGAACATACTTTGGGTATCTGTAAGTGCTCTCTTGTGCATTGAGGAATACTATACTATACTATGTGGCAGTTACTTGCATGTTCGCACACTTGCCAGCTTCAAAATTAGAAATGTTTTAACCAGCTCATTTGCAGTGCCCTGTGCAAGCACTTTCCTCTGTTTATTGTTTTATTGTGTTTTGTTTTTTATTTTTCTTATAATCGATGTATTTATTTCCTCCTTTCTTCTCTCTCATTTGTAGCATCAGTGTTGTCCCTGTGTTCTGGATGAGTATAAAGAGTTTATATATCTTTTTGCCCCCTGAAAGCAGATCAGGTGTAAAATGTACCTTCAGAAGCCAAGCAGTCCCAAAGACACTAGTTACCCCTCATCTTCCAGACAAACAATAGCCTAAACAGCAGCTTGAGAGCATGTGGACCCCAAGAGCAGTACATTCGTCCTTGCTATTCATGTTGGGTGTGGCAAAAAACTCTTCAATGCTCTGTGCCACTGTGGTCCAGCATCTGCTTAATTCCAGGCTACTCTGTTCCAAGCTCCCAGAAACTGAGGTCTGGTCTATGCACTGTGATAAATACTTGTGGGTGTTTTAATAGTGTCATAGTCACCTTAGAGTTTCTATGCACTGATTTTTGTGGTGTTAGATTAGCAAATGTAATATTTGACTAATGTATTCTTTTCACCTTTTAAGACAGTTACATTTGATTTAAAAATGCTTAGCAAAACAACACAAAATTGTGTTTTATTTTGGTTTAGGCCATGCTTAGGTAGAAAAAACAAATATTGTCTCTGCCCAAGCTAGTCCCATCTTACAGTCACCTGAAGTTTACTTGTTCAAGAACAGGGCTGGCTTGTTAGACCACAGAAGGCTGATAGAAATATTAATGCTCTTTGATAGATTAACCCAAAAGAGAGACTTGTCAGAAAGCTGATGCCACAGTAGCTATTACTGGGAGAAATACAATCCTTTGAATAATAAATGAGCACTTAACGTGCCAAGTTGCTTGTTTTCTCAGGGGCCGGGTGATTGGACTGCATGCAATAACATGATGGCCTTCTTAGGAGCCTACCTTAGAGTTAATGGTTTAATCAACTTGTAAGAACAACTAAATAATTGGGTACACATGGGAGTATCCTAAAGAACTCCTTCATACTTAGTGAATGCTTTCTAACTAGTTTCAGTAAAGTGTGGATCATTGGAACCTGAGTGTTGCAGGCTGGATCAGAGAACTTAATTTGATGGACTGTTTGGAGCATGTGAGAGCTTGAGCATAGGTATCAAGAGTGTAAGTATGGATGAGGAATCAACCTTTAGAAAAAGCAATGTGAGGCTTTACTAGTTATATACTGAATAACTTATAGGGGATTAGCCTGACAATCTAGGAGCTATGCAGAAAGGTGTATGGCCAGCCAAAGTTAAGTCATTCCTGGCTTGGATGCAACCTCTGTTTGGAGTCTGAATGTTAGGACCTGATACTATGGAAGTAAATCAGTATTGCGTTGCACTTCAGTAGCATACTTTTAAGAAAGTTACCTTATCTTTTCTGTTTTCTGAAGCTTTCTATTACTTTGCTTATGTTGGGCAAATAACCTTGATGGATGACAGCACCGATAGAAATGTTTTCAGAAGTTGCAGCTTAAGATATGTTTTCTTTTTCTTCCTAGAGACTCAATAAATTTTCATTTCTAATTTTGGTGATTTAAGTGACATGTTATACTCTGAAAAATGTGCTTTAAATGTATCTGCAAGAATGGCTGAGCTCCTAAATTATTTGCCAGTTGCAAAAAAATTTCTTTGCTTCCCCTAATGAGATGTATTATAGCAACCTCTTACTCTCCTCTTGCTCTCTTTCCAAGCTTGTAGTAGTAGGTGTGAATCTTCCACCTGATTCAGAGCACATTGGAATTAACAGCAAGTCTATGAATTGCAATTGCCTTAGGCATTAAGGCATAGCATACGTACAGTCTGGCACAAAATTTCTCATTGTATGAGGCCAAGACAAACATATATCTGTGAAATAATTATTAAGGAGTAAATACACTACCTAGTAAATTGTTTGAATAAAGGAAAGGTCCACTAACATTGTTGGCACTATGTGGCAGTAACATTTTTCTTGCTGTATCTCCTCTTGTAGAAGACCTACCTGATTGGTCTCAATACAGTGTCTCCTCAAAGTAATATAGTGAATAATGCTGCAAATAGCCTATGTTTTATTCTGAGGGCTGAAAATCTGCAGTTCACTTCACTTGTAAGTCATCACCCTTAAATAAGCATACTATTCAGCAACCTTTATAAATGTCTGATAGATTTGGATGAAAAGACCTGTACAAACGGAAAAGTACTTATTACATAATAAGTACTTTTATTATTATAACATAATTTTTATTATTACATACTAGCAGAGAGACCTATAGATGACATTTATGGTTAAAAAGAGAAGTCGGTTTAGTTGCTTGGACCATGGTTATGAGCAGTAAAGACTAAGAAAACAAAAACAGTGTTTGGAAGTGTTGCTTTGGGTCTCTAGCAACAACAACTGAGAAGTCACCAAAGATGTCCATAAGATCATAACCTCTCTGTGGGAATCATACATTGTGCCATGTTGCACTGTGGTGTACTATGCTGTGATTGATCTCCAACATGTATATAAACCTGCAGCAGTAATTACGTATGCTGTGTGTAGAAGGTAAAGCTGGAAGGGAATAAAATTTGTGGTTTAAAAACAGGAGCGTCTTTCTGCAAATATGCTGCCTCCCTTGCTAGTGGTGTTTGAGGCAAACTCTTTCCTAATGTGAAGATCGAATAATTTCTAATTCTTTTTTTCCTTGCAGGTCAAGCCTGTTACTCACAGTCGAATCACTGTGTCAGCACGGTTTCGAAAACCACTCCAGGAGCCCTACACTATTTTGTAAGTAGAATTTTCAGTTAGTGAACTGCCATTTCAGGGCCGGGGGTGGTGGCATCTTAAGTAGTTTTGTTTAAAATGCTCCTCTAAATTATTTTACTTTGCTTTATTTCAGCCTGATTGCTAATGGAGACCTCATTAGCCCTGTAGTACGCCTCCTCATTCCCAGGAAAACACTGAATCACTGGGATCATATTCTTGAAATGGTTACAGGAAAAGTTACCATCAGAAGTGGGGCTGTTCACAGGTATCAGGAAGCTGACTATTTGCAAGATACGTTTGATTTGTGTAGATCTATTTTTTTCAACTCCATAGGTAGATATAATGGATCATTTCTGCTTCATGGGAATTTCCACTATAAGAAAATTAAAATACATGTAGAAGTCACAAAATGGAATATATTGACTCCAGGCAACCTTCATGTTTCATTTCAACTGCTATTTGAAAATGCAAATAACTCAACTTGTTTCAACTGTTATTTCTTGATTAAATATTTAGTTAGCAGGCATTTTATAATGTTTGGAATTAATAATTAAGTTAAAGGTCAGAATAAATAAATGAATATGATAAAGTTGGTGAAGAAGTTTGTAATGTGCAATAATCAGTGCTATCCATATTTCCTTTTAATTTTGGTATTTAAAATCATTGGGGCAAAAATAAAATCAAGAAAAATGCTATAGAGTCTTTGGTTTTTGAAGACCTGTGATATGACTAGGATGTGCCTTATACTCAGCCAGCTCAGCCTTGTAATAAGAGCCAAGGCCAAAGTTGGAGTTGGGAGTTCGCCAGTTCTAGTATTTCAGCTGGGCTGAGTTGTGTTCTCCCAGGAGCAGGAATTGAGCTCTTGGATAGGTAAGTTTTAGTCCCTTGAGGCTCTCTAAATAAGCTCTCTAAAGTAGTGTAAGGTAGCTGTTGCAAGTTTTAGAAGAAAATGATATATACAGTTTCCATGACAAACTGTTCATGTTGTATAAATGGGCTGCCAAGGTGTGTACAGGCAAATTATTGACATTCCAGTGCTACCCCATGAGGAGCACATTACAGAAGTCCATTCCTCAGATGGGAAAGAGCCTTCTGTAGAAAATCATTCTTCACAGCTTACACAGTGTCTGAGGCTAAGCTTGCAAAATCTTTCTCAACCCAGTGAAGATAAGGTAGTCTTTAAATTCTTGTGACTGGTTTCCCAGAGCCGATCTTGATGAAGGTCATGCTATCTGTTGACTGTCAGCTCTTGCCTAATTTTTCCTCAGCCCTGCATTTCTTTGCTCCTATTATTTGGCTACTTAGCACTTTTACTTGCAGCTAACTAAACTTACACACATGTTGCAGCTTTCTGGATCTGATTCTCAGCTGGTATAGCTCAGAAGTGAGCAAGGTGACAGTGGTTTACAGCATACCAATTTTTTCTGCTCTTATGTTGTTTAGTGATTTAAAAGCCTTTCACATTTTATTCTCATTACTTGATGTCACTCTTTGGTGAAACTGTATGATGTACATGAAAGCAGAAATCATTCTGTACATAGCTAGGATTGCTTTTTAGAAGTTCCCTTCAGTGCTCAGATTTAATCCTTTAAAATAAGATAATGTGTATGACATTTTGAATTATTTAATGTTTTCCTTTTTCTGGTTTTCTATTAACTGAGTTTTCATTTTATTTTTCCTAAAAATGCTAGGAATACATATTAAATATGTTAGTAAAGTGATCATTGTTCTTTAATAAGTTACACATTAATTGCTGGGGTTTGCTGAAGCTATGTAAGCATTAGGGGAGTTCCTGTAAGACCACTGATGCTGAGAAGATATAATTTCTCATTAAAGAAGCGTAAGTGGAAGTACAAGAACCTGCATTATGTACATGGCAGTTTTTCTTTTCCATGTTATTAAAGGACATATAAAGCTTCCAAGTCTTACAGTTTCACATGTAGCTTTTTTGAAAAAAACAAATATTGTTCATCTGCATTAGAATAGGGTTGTAAGTAAGAAATGACAAAGTAGCTTTTCTGCTTGTCAGATTGTGCATGGGGATGGGGTAGAGCAACCTGATGGGCAGGTACCTGGTGCATTGGCAACTGGGAATTTGGGGATATTGGTCCCACAAGTTGTGTCTTTGCTGTCTCCTTTGTCAGCCTGTATGCTTGCTTTATTTTGGCTGCCACTTTCTGGCTTGGATTCAGGAGGGAAAATGGAAGTCGACTGACATCCCACAGGATAAGTCCTGAGTCATCCCCCAGTGACCAGAAGTGACCACAAGGACACCTTTGTTGTGTAGTAGTAGCCAGAGAGAACTCAGCTGGTCTGTGAATGGTTGTGGTCAGGTGGGTGGGTAAAAGACTTCAGAACTAAGTGTCACAAAAGTTTTGTGATCCTTGTTAAGTCAATAGTTATTTATGTGTTTGAAGTGCCATTTTTTTTAAATGCATTTTTGATTTCACTTTCATCTTGAGTGGCTGATTATGTTTGATTCAGTTATCATTATTTTCAGGGTGAAAAATACACTAGAAATTTTCAGATGATCTCTAACATTTTGGGGAGTTATATTAAACAAACAACTTTGGTGCATTAAATATAATATTAAAATGCAAGCAAAGTGGAAGATTGAGAAAAAAACTTCACAGTCATGTCTGTATGAGCCCCTATATACCTTCAGCACAATACAAATATATAACACAGTTCATAAACTCTGGTACATTGATTTACTGTTTTATCCTGAGTTCCCCAAAGCAAAATGTAATCTAGCAAAACACAGATTAATTCAGAAATAAGTTTATTGCTGATTTTAGACTGATTGTTTTATTTTGATTTTTGTGTGTAACTGATGTTGTAAAACATAAATTGTTCTTTGAATTGCTGGCATGCCTGTGAAATGCTTGCACTAAAAAGTAAATGTAAGTAATACAAACAGAGTGCTTCAGAGTTGGCATACTTCTTCATAAGAAGCAGCAATGTGATCAAGAATTTAAAAAGCTGCAATTTCACTTTTACGAACTTTCAGTCTTTGCACTTAGAAATCCAAGGAACTTTCATATGGCAGGAGGCACCTAGAAAAGCAAGGTACTTTAATGAAGGGAACTTAAGAAAGACATGGACACACTGCAAGCACAGCGAAGGGTCACAGAGATCATAGAATGAGAAAATTCTTTAGGTTGGAAAAGACCTGTAAGGTTGTAATGTTCAACCTTTGACCAAGCACTGCCAAGTCCACCACTAAAACATGTCCTTAAGCAGAAAATATGTCTTTTAATAAACTTCAGGGATGGTGACTCAATGCTCCCCTCGGCAGCCTGTTCCAGTAATTAACAACCCTTTTGGGGAAGAAATTTTTCCTACTATCCTGTCCTATCTGGCACAACTTGAAGACATTTCCTCTTGTTCTGTTTCTTGTTACTTGTGAGAAGAGACTGATCCCCACCTCACTACAACCTCCTTTCTAGTACTTGTAGAGAGCAATAAGGTCTCCTTTGAGCCTTTTTTTCTCAAGATTGAATAACCCCAGTTCCCTCAGACACTCTTCAAAAGACCTGTGCTCTGGACCCTTAACCAACTTCCTGACTCCAGCACCTCAATATCTTTCTTGTAGTGACCCTGCTGTCACACTATTTCTGATAGAGGCCAGGATGCCTGGGCACAAGCTGGCCCATGTTCAGCAACAGTCAGCACTCCAGACCCTTTTCCACCAAGCAGCTTTTCAGCCACTCTTCCGCAAGCCTGGAGTGTTGCATGAGGTTGTTGTGGCCCAAGTACAGTACCCAGTACTTTGCCTTGTTGAACCTCATATCACTAGCCTTGGCCCATTGATCCATCCTGTCCAGATCCTTCTGTGCAGCCTTCTCACTCTCAAGCAGATCAACACTCCCACACAACTTGGTGTCACCTTCAAACTTTCTGAGGGTGCACTAGTTCCCCCTGTCCACATCACTGATAAAGACATTAGACAGTACTGACTGACTCCTGGGGAACACCACTTGTGACTGGTCACCAACTGGATTTAACCCCATTCACTACAACTCTCTGGGTCTGGCCATTCAGCCATTTTTTACCCAATGAGCAGTACACCTGTCCAATGAGCAGCAAGTTTCTCCAGGAGAATGCTGTGGGAAAGTGTCCACAGCCTTTATTTTATCCTGTAAGTGGGTCACCTTGTCATAGATGGAGATCCAGGCTAGTCAAGCAAGACCTGCTTTTAAGAAACCCATGCTAACTGGGCCTGACCACCTGTTTGTCCTGTACAAGCTTGTACAGGAGTGAGGTGTTCCTGCCCATGGCAGGGGGGTTGGAACTTGATGATTTTAAGGTCCTTTCCAACCCTAACTATTCTGTGATTCTATGCTGTGGTAGGTGGACAGGTCCTGGTTTGCAGTTAGGTGGCCATGAACGACTAGAGCACAGATAGGAGGTGGAAAGTCGTATGAGTGGGGTGAGGAACTCATGTAATAGATCCCTTTCAAGGTGTCAGGAGAAAGACATTAAAGACCTTCTAAGTATAAAATAATTTATTTAATTTTAGAAATTATGAGAGTGTTTCATCTTTCATAGCACTTCATATTTCATTAGCTTTATATAAATTGTGATTTAGGTCATTATTTTGCTCTGTCTTTCCTTGTTATATTGTGACTGATCATTGTATGGCATCTACGATACTTTATTTGGTTTCATATCTGGAAATTCAACATGATTTAGTGCATTTAGATTAATATAGCTTTCAACTCAATGCACCTAACAGGGTTTATTATATTACACATTTTCATATTTTTCAGACTTTACACTATAGATGGAAAGCTTGTTCAGAATGGGTCAGACTTGGAGAATGGGCAAATTTATGTTGCAGCAGGTAGAGAAAAGTTTAAGAAGTTGCCGTATGGTGATCTGCTGTTCCGCAAATCTGTAATGAGAAGGCCACAGGGGTAAGTTCTATAGGTGTGTGGTTTAATTCTCACATGCCTGTGTGTGTCAATATCTTTACAAAGTACCACCAGTAAAGTACAAAATCATAATGAGGAATGGATGGAGGGATAGATGGATGGGTTAGTAGGGATGTAAAGCTATTGATAGCTTTTGAGAAAGTTGAGAAGATGAAAATGAAAGAAAAAATGGAAATTCAGAAGACTATTTCAGCTCATAAATATGCCATTGAACATGTATCACAAAACAGTATTATTGTGACTTTTCTTAATTTGTTGGGGTTTTGTTTGTTTGTTGTTTTTTTTTGTTGTTGTTTTTTTTTCCCCAATTGAACTATAGACAATGTAAATAATTTGAAAGTGTTTTGGGAAACAGCATTTGCAACAAAGGAATTTAAGGACATTGAAAAGCTATGTTGATCAACTGATGTAAACCAATTATTTTTTTAATTGCTGGAACTTTTCATTATCATAGTTACAGATATCTTTCACTTAGTAATTCACTGAATGCTGCTCTGCAAATTTTCCGTATATGAAGTATGCATTGTGGGGAAATGTAATGTTTGTTAGTAAAAATATACAACAAATAAAAGAATTAACCCTGTTGCCATAGCTGATTTGGCATTATCTGACTGATACATAATGTCTATGGTAGTGACAACATACCAGTTCTAAAATATGGCTTATTTCTGCAGTTCTAAAGCCTCTGCACTACCTCCAATTGTGGGATCTCGAAAGTCTAAAGGCAGTGTAAGTATCAAGTGCCATAATAAAATGTTTCTAATTTTGCTTAATTCCAGTAGATGGAAAATCCTTGTCCTTTGGGTTTTGATTAAATCTGAAGTGAAAAAATCCACAGCCACCTGGTGGTATGCTTATAAAAGCTTGATGAATCTGTAGCTATTTGCAGTGACAATTAGACAGAAGAAATTTGAGAAAATATTATTGCAATAATGGCTGCTTTATTTGTTATAAAACCTTCCATAGCGAAGTTCAGCTGCTGCCTTGAGGTCTTTCCCATAAACCATGGCAGTTATCTTTGTGTGTTTATTTATTTATTCATTTAAACTAAATACATAGAGGAAAAACACAGAACCTTTCAAAAAACATCTTGCAGAAAATGGTGTTTCTGCATGCTGAGTCTGAATAAGGCTCTAAACCAATTTCCTATCTGATGTTTTGTCCTAGCTAACCACTAAATACAGAGCTTGAGCCTCCACTGTTTTGTAACTTGTATAGCTACTTATATAGGTACAAATGAGTCCACTGTGGATTTAAAACAGTGCCAAATCAGAATGTAAGTATCTGTTTGCACAGATTCTGTACAAGTGCTGTTCACTATACAAGACAGTGGAAAGTCAGATTCACTGTCTGTCATGATAATTGTAGTAGTTGATCATGTCCATTCAGTGTTTACAAAACAAAAAAATGTGGAGCCACTGAACAAAATAAGCAATAAAATATGCTGTTCAATTCTGCTGAAATTCAGTCAAAGATAAAACCTCAGTAAAGAACATAGTTTCAAGTGCAGTGTGGTTTTAAGATGTGAGCTTTGCAGTTCTAGCATTTGTTAGCTTTAAATTCTTGCCTCTTCTATTATTATTTTACAACATGGACAGAAAATTATTTGATACTTTTATTCACTGGGATTGTAATACACACTAATAACAAGTGTCAAAACGTAAGGAGGCAGGAATACCTACTGCTGCTCTTAAATATGTAGTGCAACATTTCATGGCTTGACTTCGCGAACGAAGATTTGGGAAGGGCATTTACCCACGCTTACTACAGGCGCGCTGATGACTAAGAAGGCCAATGTGGGATAGGCAAATCCGGCTACAAAAAGCACAGCAGAAGGTCTCCTTGGGTGGAACAGGTGGGACACGATTCTTCCTGCGTTGTCTTTTCTCCTCGAGACTAGTTCTTCGTGAACTCTCAAAGGAGTCAGCGGCATTATGTATGGTGTGCCTCCAAGTCTCCCGATTGGAGGCCAAGGTGGACCACTGATGGTAGTCAATATGGCCAAGGCTAAGGTATTGTTTCAGGGAGTCCTTGTATCTCTTCTTTGTATAAATCATACAATTGTTTACTTCAGTTTGATATCTATTCTTTATTACTATTATTGCTTGGGAGTAACAGTCTCCAGTTTGAATTAGAAGAGACTGAAATATTGCCATGCCATTATTTCTTTTTATAGAGAAAGGATAAATGGTAGATTTGATGGTATCGGTAGATAAAGGGTAGATTAGATGGTAAAAGCTGTTTAAATAAGATATTTTAAAAGGAACTGATTTCTACTGATTATGTGAAAACTAGCAGAATCACATTAAAATGTAGTAATGTATGCAGGATATTTTAAAGAGATGCAGGATTTTGTTCAGGACTTATTTTTCTGAAAGATTTAAATTTTATATAGTATTACCTTCTAACTTAAGCAGTGAGGTGAAATGAATTGTGTATGACCATCACAGAATGAAAGGCCTTTCTAGTGGGCAAGTTCTAAAATGGCATGAATTGTTCATGCAGCTACACTAAGCAAAATAGTGAAGTAGAATTTATTTGTCTTCTGTGATTCAGCTAAGTCAGTGATAGGTGAACAGTTCCAGTGTTTGGCAGTACTGGATTAGGAAGAAACTGCATGTGCTGTTAGAATGGCAAAAGTAGGAGGCAGTGGTGAGGGTGTTCAGTTGGTAAGGTCTTTGTAAAGCCTGGAGTGATATAAACAGAACCTATACAGTTCAGATTTTTATGATGTTGATTATGAACAGATTTACACTGAAGAAAAGTGTGGGCAAGTAGTAAAATCTCTGGCTAATACATGCAGGATCATACACACATCAGAGCAGTAAAAGTACAGACCAGGTTTCTGGTTCTGTTTCTAGATACGTTACAGAGCAAGCAGAGGAACTGGCTAATGTCTTCAGAGGTGATGCAGAGGTGATGTGTGGGCAAACCCCTTTCTTAGTGTCCACTTGGAGTCAGTGTTGCTGCCAGACTGTCATCCTCTTTGATCTGCTTTTGACACTTAGCTTAATGCCCATGCCTCATTTAGACAGCCAATGAATCCTTACAGGTTGTATTTGTTACATCTTGTGACTTTCCACACATATGCATAGATGAGATATAGCTGTATATCACATGCATGCATGTAGATTCCCCTAGCTTTCTGTTCATCAAATGAAACATTATTTGCCTATAACAAATGTGGTGTTTTCTTCTAGGCATTGTTGAGGAACATTTAATCAGTTGGATCCTATAGTAAGTTGATGAGATAGTTACAGTTTTCTGGATAGCTTATCACTTTACTGATTTAAAATTAATATGCTTCTTTAACACTTGACAATCCTTAGCATTAAAAAGTTGAATTAAAATGGAAACTAAAAAAAATAATTGTTATTTGTATCAATGATAACTATGTACACTTATTTTCAGGGAAGTGATCGGCAGTCTAAATCTACCACTGGATCCAGTGACCCAGGAGAAAACAGTTCCTCACCTCAGTTTCCCAAAAGGAAAGACAAAAGAAGCCATAATCCGGAGGATTCTGTGTCCAGACGGCACTTTTCTAACAACTCCACTAAAGTAGAACAGACAGTGACAGATTCCACGGGAGTCCTTCAAGATAATGGTCAGTACTGAGATAGACACTATTTTACACAGTGGCTTTTGCTCTTCAGTTAAAATTCATTGAAACAGTGAAATAATATGCTTGTATAGCTCTTGAATTGCCTGTTTACTCTGGCTAACTGAATTTACAAAGGTTCTTTCTGCTTAGGAAATGTACCTATGCATAACCGCTACTTTCCTGGCTTTGTGTACCACAGGAGGCTGTATATAACTTTTAGTATACCTTGGAAGTTAAACTAATACAATCCTGTCTTCGTGTTTTTGATAAAAACATAATAGAAAACATATTTTGAACATTTTCCCACAGTTCTGCCCTACAAAAAAGTAAAGAAAAGGAGTTGGTCTGCCCAAAGGAAAAAATGTCTTGTATTTCACCATTACAATTAACCACTAAAATGCACCTGTAAGATTGTTAGTGATATTACACAACTTGATTACTTTAAGTTCTTCAGTGTACTTAGTATATATTTCCCTAGGATGCGATGATGCCTTTCAGAGATATAGGAAATGTTGAGATTTATAGCTACAGTTGTTTAAGTTTACCTTTGTCTTTGGGAATATTTGGAGACAGCATATCTGAAATAATTTTTTGAAATTGCTAGTGTGGTAGCAGTTTTTACAGCTGGAACTGTTCTTGAGCAATATACTAATTGTAGGGTGTGCATAATTCAGATAATATAACTTCACTAGGTTTTATGCATGCAGATAGATTCTTTATTTTATTTGTTTTCTATTGAATCTTAGGAGTGTAAAAGAGGAGTTAGCATACTGTACCATGTTTGGTAACCAAAGTCTGTTGCTGTATGTTCCTTTTTATTGTTCTTTCCCATATAAATGAATAGCAGGCTTCTCTCTGGAAAAGCAAAGCAGTAGGAAATAAACACCTACATGTGGGATTTGAAGGACTTGAATTGCTCATCTGGGGTTTTTTTGCCCTTATTTGTCTGCCTGTGAGAGACAGCAGCACTTGCAGGCAAAATTTGAGGAAAGAGGACAAATCCTGACAAATCAGAACAAAGGTCTTTTTACTCGAGTCAGACCCTCTGTGGGAGCTCCACTGCAGTCAGAACTTAGATTCACCTTGTGGTGAAGTAGTTCAAAGAAAATGTACTATATTGACCCCACAGAGACATCTACACAGTTGTTGTCTTCCAAGCATTTATTCTGGTCACACACAAAGATGTAGTGACCTGAAGCACAGGCCAGGCAGGCTGTAGGAGCTGTGAGCTGTTAGTGTGGAGTGCTGCAACTTCAGTATCCTCCTGCCCAGCCAACCCTCTTTGTCAGAGACTGCCCTTGACAGAAAGCCAGTTGGACCGTAAAAATAGAGTGTTGCAGAGATCAGCATTCCACCTTATTTCTGTTCTTTACTATTTGAAGGGACTGAACTGCTGTGTGATTTGTGATGATGTTAAACATGACAAAGGCATATTATTTTGTGAATTTATAGCCTGTTTTGCTATTAATTTTTTTCTTTATTCCTCATTAGCTGAATATTTTTCACCTGTGGGACTATCTGTTGAGTTAAATATAGCACAGGAGCTTGATTAAGTATTTCCACCAAATTATCTATCTGCAGGTGGGAAGTGGAAGTTGTTAGCTGGTTGATGTACATTTTGAAACAGAGGTAGGTGATAGTCTCCTTCAAAAGCTTTCCCTAGAGAGCCTCATCAGTCAGATCAGTTTAAGAGCCCACTGACTACAACTCTGTCAGTGGGGTATGAGAAACAAGAAGATGTATTGAAGTAAGCAAAGCCCGAAACACTCTGCCCTCATCAGCATTGGCATTGTTTTTTGGTGCATCACAGGAAAGTCACCTGGCTCAGTTTTCACCTGTGCAGCCCCTTCTCTACAGAGAAAAAAGAGTTCACAGTGGGCAAGTCTCACTACCATGCTTCCTTGCTAATGAAAGAAACAAACTAGTTTGCCTCTTTCAAGCAGACCAGGTTGTGGCTGGCTTCTCTTCCTGCTTCTTTTGACATACTAAGCTGACCTTTATCATACCACCGAGGAAGGAAAGAAATGTTAGAGATCTGCAAACACTGAAAACATTTTCATACTCACATGACCTAACATATCTGTATCCTACAGCTTGTTGTTCATGGCTCAGTTGGCTGCTTGGGTTTAACCTGCCTGCCCATCTCATGCCTTTCAGTACATCTGAATATATTTACCACCTTCTTGAAAGAAGAATCATAGAATTCTGTCATTTTCAGTTTCATTTTAGAGTAAGGAGTCTTATTTTGAGATGGAGTTATATTTTTGATGGAGAGCAAGCAGCCAACTCCAATCACAGTGATAATGATTGCTTTCAAGTATTGTTTGGGTTAAGTATAGCTTCACTGTCTGCTCTGAAGGCTCCTTGCAATTCCTCAGTTGGCTTTGCAGATTTATTAAAAAAAGCTCCTTCAAATTCAAAAAATGGAAACACTCATCACCATCATATCTTTTTTTATATATTTTTATTTAATATTTTCCTGAGGGACAGTGAGAAAGACTCTTGGCATTTTAGTTGGCTGCATTTGGCTGTCACTGATGAGGGATTAATTTATTTTAATCGGAAACTAATAAACCACACAGTGAGTTTATACATGCACATTTTTTGAGTGTACGGAAATAGCTATAAAGAAAATATTCATAGTAGGAAAGAATGCATCCCATATTCTTCGCTGTCCTTTTCCCTGACAGTTTAGCAGTTATGTCGAACCTTCTCTCTTTTAAATGCCTGATTGTTTGAAAGTGATTGTTTCCTGGGACTTAACATCTGAAGAATTATGCTCATACTGTATTTAAAGCTTAACCTAATCTTCCAATGGTGTTTAGTTGGGCTAACTGTGTATTTAATTTGATTTTTTTCTTTTAACACACTAAGAATTTCACCAGCATGCCATTCATATTAAAACTGATCCATGTCATAATCCTCTCAAATCAAGATGATTAAAGAGTTTCTTAGTGTTGAAAACTCTTTGTGCAAGACTTAAATTCACCACTGCTAGAGCAAATCCAGTAGACTCTGAGCTGGTGGTTTGGTTTTTGTAACTTATAAGATATGCTATTAATGTTATAATTGGACTCTCATTGCACTAGTAGAACCTAATTAATATTGAATATATTATATGTAACGGTAATTGCAGCTAGAAATGTGAGGCTTAAAGCTTAGACTAGTGCAGCTGGTTTGGCATAATTAGGGCTTATAAAAGTGACACCAAAGGCACATTTAATTATCAGCATCTTGGTTTAAAGTTTTGAAAAATACAAACCCCAAACCTAATTATTTTTTCATTTGTGCCACGTTCTGTAAAGGATATACTGTAGGAAGTTGAACAGGAAAGTAAATTCAGACATGTAGTAGAAAATTCTTGTAAGGAAACACCCTGACTTTAAAGCCTATTCCATTCAAGTGCAGTAGTTTAATTGTGGTCTCACAGCTTGCAAAATCACTCCCTACTCCCCTCTGAAGTATAAAACAAGTTCTAAAGATAATAGAATGTGATGTTTGAGTTCTCACTAAGATTTGGAAAAGTACTATACTGGACATGGGCTAAGCTACTCTGCAGTTTTTCAGATCTAGTTTTGAGTATTAAAAGGTCTTAAAAGTCAGCAATCATTTCAGTTTCCTGGTTTCACTGTTGGCTAAAAAAAGAAGGAAAAGGCCAACCCTTAATTAAAGGGGAAGCTACACAGACCATCAGGTATGGGAGCCACTCCTGCTATCATGCTCTGAATTGCTTTCAATAAAATTAGAAACTTGCCAAGGAGTATAAACCTGGATAGCTGAATATCGGCTGTGCATTGTGAGTATTGTTTGTGAACATGGTGAGTTTTTTATGTTTGCTTTAATAGAATGAATATATTGCGAAGCATAAAATGGGCAAAATGAGCACATGGTACTTGGCAGCAGGAAAGCCATGTTGCTTAACTCGTTGCAGAATGGAGTGTAGGTGTACTGATGATCAGTTTAAAATAACTGGACCAGGACAGGCATTTCAGGGCTTTTGCATTTTCTCTGTGAGAGTTTAGCCCTTAGGACCCAGATGTAGAAGATATAAGAAGGCTGAGTTTTGAAACAGGCATGGAATTAAAAAAGATGTGGCTGAATGGAAGCTGCTTTATTAATTTCAAAATGCAAATTATTTTAATGATCTGTAATTTAAACAAATGGATAAATTAGATGCTTAGAAACATGGAGAATAAATTATGTGAATGACCAAAGTAGGGAGAAGGAAGAAAAAACCCTTGTATTGTGACATGCAGTCCTTTACTTGTGTACCCGGTTATGTGTAAGGATGACTGAGCTATTGCAGCTGCCTAAGGCAAATTTTGTTTTGCTCTACTGTTAAGACATTTCCTACCAGTAAAGGAGACAAGGTGAAGCTCTAGAAGCACCTTTTGCAGTTTCTGTTGAGGTAGTCACATGTCACCAATCTATAATTGTATGAAATCTTCTTAGAAATTCAGTGTTTTCTAACAGAGGAACTAATTGCTTAGAAGCCTGAGGCTGCAATAGTTGAAGAAAAATATATATTTTTTAATATTCAGAACAGTTTCATATGTATATTGCTACCAGTTTCTTTTTAATTCCATTACTTTTTCTTGATAGAAGTCTTAGGCATACAAACACATGCAAACCTATCACCAAGGTAGTGGCTTTTTGTTGGAAATGGGTCTTGTACAACAGTGGTGCTTTAAAATAGAAAAAAAAAAAAAAGAAAGAAAAACCCAGAAAATGCTGTTGGGTACAGGCATAAGCGCACCTGTCCTCCCTATTCCTCATAGCAACCTAGTCAATATAACGAGCCACAAATTTTTTCCTTTTTGTTTTTAATTTGACTTAACATTTTTATGAGCCAGTCTCTGTGGTAAGTCACATTAATTTTTTTTTTTTTAGTCAGATTAACTTCCTTTCTTTCATACAGAGCTTGCAGTTAGTAAATGCCTCTGATTTCCATAAAATATTCAGGGCAGGCTATTATTATAATGATTTTTTTTTTATCCCTCCTAGTAAACTTCAATCAGTTTAAAATTTGGAATGCATTAATAACTGCATAATGTTGTAATTTGTGCTGCAATAAATGTTTTACAGATAATGCTGGTTAGGAAAGGCGCTTATATAAGAGCCAGTAATTGCTATGCTCAATTATTTTAAATATATAGATTTTTTATGAGCTGGTTCAGTGTGTAACTCAATTACTATTTAATAAAGTCATATAACTTATCAGTATTCCAGCTGCAATACTGAAGGGCGTCAGACAGAAAATGATCTTGGCACTTTAGACAAGGTCTGCTTGGTTATACATGCATTCATTGCTTTTTCTATACATATAGAGTGAGTGCACAATATACCGAACATCCATGTATTGAGACAACTGGTAACGTGTCAGGTGAAGTGTTGTTAGTCAAAATGTTTTGGGTGTTTGCTTTTACTGGTAAGTAATCTGTTCTGCTCTATACCTATAGGGAGATTAGCTGGAAGTATAAAATATGTAGAAAATTCCTCTGAATAGTCAGTGGACTCTCTTTCACACAAAGGAATTCTCAGGAGCTGCAGATCTGTCATAGCTGGCATGGGTGAGGGGACAGGGCAGAACAGGTAACTCTGAGGATCCTTGGCTATTAAGAACCATTATGCAAGAAGCACAATTTACAGCAGTCTTAATATTGTCTTAAACTGCATTGGGTTTATTTGGACATTTGCAACAAAGTCACAGAGGTGAAGTACTGTAGGAACACAGAACCACCTTGTCTTATCTTTGGTGAAACCAGCTGAGGACCCAGCTGCTTACTTTATGAAATAGACCTTGGCCAGGTACAAAATCAGAAACCCCACACCCTGTTTATCAGACATCATCCTTTCTAATGCAGACGTGTCCATGCTGCCTTTCTCCTACCCACAGCCTCTGGTCCGGCTCTTCAAAGAGCTGAGCCTTCTAAGAAGATTCTCCCTCATGTAATGTTACTGCCTTTTTCACATAAAACTGTTCTCTTGATCTTTCTTACTGTTTGTGTGGTTCCATTGCTGCTAGCTGCAGAGGTCTGCCATAAAGTAGATGCTAGTGTTTCAACAGCTGTTATCATTCCACTTTGCTTAGGGCAGATTGAGTTGGTTCCCTGCTTTTTTGAGACACTAGCTATCTCTCTTCAGTGCAGTGTATTGGGCTCCATGTGTTCCTTTTCCTGGTAACCCTCACAAGGCTTTGGGGAATTCAAAGCTTGAAGCAGTCTGTGTCCTCTTGAGATTCATCAGTCTTTCTCTCCGTGGGATTTCAGAGCTGAAGAAGAGGTCAGATAGGGCATAACTCTTAAATAAGCTCCATAAGAAAGCACTTGTGCTTTCAGTTTTCATTCATCCCTTCAGCCTGAAACCAAAAAATGCTGTAAGAATTCTTTCCACAAACTGTAGAACCACTAACTGGAGTCTTAATAAATATTGTTTTTGTAGGAAATAAATAAGTAACCAAGAAAAGTACTTGTCTGACGACAGTGTGCATTTTTTCCTGGTTGGTTTTTGCTGCACTTCTGTCACTAATGAGTATGTGTGGGAGCATCTGAACATAGAAATTCAATTGCAGATAAGTACTAGTAAAATGACATTCCTCTAATAAGGCTTTCATGAAGGAAGATTCCTTTAAGAAGCTTAAATTCTGAAGCTTGAATGCTGAAAGCCGGTTTTGCCATAAAACGGAGTAAGGTCAAGGGACCTGTACAGGAGGTTCAATTCTGGGGAAAAAAATGGCAAGATGGATGTTGCCAGATCCCCACAGATGTGACCAAGAAGATTACAGCAATGTCTCCACCAACGCCATGGTACTGCCAGGGCGATGCTGTGACTCGGATTCAAACCCAGGTTGCTGCAGCCACAACGCAGAGTACTAACCACTATACGATCACGGCGTGCTACTGAGTCTCCATGCATCCTTGGCATAGACTACCTCAGGAGAGGGTACTTCAAAGACCCCAAAGGGTACCGATGGGCTTTTGGTATTGCTGCTTTGGAGACTGAGGAAATTGAGCAGCTGTCCACTTTGCCTGGTCTCTCAGAGGATCCTTCTGTTGGGGGGTTGCTGAAGGTCGAAGAACAAGTGCCAGTCACGACCACAGCAGTGCACTAGTGGCAATATCGCACCAACCAAGACTCCCTAATTCCCACCCATAAGCTGATCTGTAAACTGGAGAGTCAAGGAGTGATCAGTATAACCTGCTCAGTCCCATATGGCTAGTGTGAAAGTCCAATGGAAAGTGAAGACTAACGGTAGGCTATCGTGGCCTGAATGAAGTCACACCACCATTGAGTGCTGCCGTACCGGACATGCTAGAACTTCAGTATGAACTGGAGTCAAAGGCAGCCAAGTGGTATGCCACGACTGATATTGCCAATGAATTTTTCTCAATTCCTTTGGCAGCAGAGTGCAGGCCACAGTTCGCTTTTACTTGGAGGGGTGTCCAGTACACTTGGAACCGACTGCCCCAGGGGTGGAAACACAGCCCTACCATCTGCCATGGACTGGTCCATACTGCACTAGAACAGGAGCAAGCTCCAGAACACCTGGAATACATTGATGACATTATTGTGTGGGGCGATACAGCGGAAGAAGTCTTTGAGAAAGGGAGAAAAATAATCCAAATACAGCTGAAAGCTGGAGTACCTGCTGGCTTGCTCTTCCTTCATTTCTCATTCCTTCAATCTTCTAGTCTTCCAATGCACATAACCTGTTTTTCTGCCTTCCTGCCAGTGTGCTAGACACCATTTCTTCCCTTAGTCTCCATTTGTGTTCCTCATTTTTCTGTTTAATCTTGTACAGTTTCTCATTCCACACATTCCTACTAACACTACTGTGCATCATCTCTCTCTGTTTCTGTATCCTCCAGCCTCTGAGTGTCCTCTCTCTCCAGTTGGCTGCTCCTCCTGAATGCCTTTTCCCTCTTGTGATTTGTTCTTTGCCCTTTTGCAGGTTCTTCTTTCTCCTTCTTACCTGAATGACTGAACAAGACCCTGCTTTAAAATAATCAGAAATAATGCGAGATCTTTGTTTTGGTTACCTCACTTCTTTCTGTATAGGGTATAAAAAGTAATTATTTTTAGCTTAAGACAGTCTGTTTTCATACACGGACTGACAAAACCCGAAAAATTCCAGTCTGTTTTGGTTGTCTGGGCACTATGGAAAAATATCCTCACAGATTAAGACTTTTGGTAACATTGTGCTTGGCCTGTTGACAGAAGTAGCACTTACTGTGGCGTGGAGAACTAAAAAAACCTAACTGCAATAAATCCTCTGATTTACACTTGTCTGCAAAGCTGTAGGGAGACATTTTGGAGCTCAAAGTGCCCTTGAATTATTTAGTGCCATTGTATTCTACTCAACTTGGAGCAGATGCATAGATGCCACACCTTGACTATAAGGATTAGACCTACCTTCCTTTCTTACCCCATTTTAGAACTTTTCTGACTCAACGTTGCCATATCCCTGGTTGTGGCAAATTCCCATTTCGAGGCACAGAAAGTCAGAACTAGCTTTTGTATGAGGAGTATATGTAATCTAAAATATTTTATGAACCATTTGGGGTAGGCATAAATGTTCACTCTAATGGAAATGCTGGGAATTCTCTTTTCAGTAAGGTACATTACTTATTTCTAACTTCAGCAGAGATTGCAATATAAGCCCACAATATGGAAGGCAGACTTGCAAAATTTTTTTTCATGTAATTTATAGTGTTTTCTAAAATGCAGCCTTTTTTTCTCCTCTCTTAGAGATGTGTGTAGAAACTGACTCATGATTCATAGAGATGTGAAATATTACATCAATAAGATACTTTTCATCCATTTTTTCAATTCCTAAATAAAAAACCTAACCCTTTTGCTTGGGAGGTGCTGAGTAACTCACAGCACTGGTAATAATGGTTAATGTGGTCTGTGAACTCCTGCTGACCGGATCTTGGCACAGAATCACATAAACAAGTAATACGTTGGCTTTTTACTTAGCTGCCCTGCTCCAGATATTTGTAAATTCACACAAAAAAAGTCTAAATCTGGTTTGAGTAGTAGCACTAGTAATGTTTATAATTTAAGCTATTTTCTTAATGCTCCATTTAATCAAGGTTTTTTTTCATAAAGTATTTATAAAATCATAGAATAGTTAGGGTTGGAAAGGACCTTTAAGATCATCAGGTTCCAACCCCCCTGCCATGGGCAGGGACACCTCACACTAAGCCTTGTCACCCAAGGCTCTATCCAGCCTGCCTTGGACTTCGCCAAGGATGGAGCATTCACAACTTCCTTGTGCAACCCATTCCAGTGCCTCACCACCCTCACAGGAAAGAACTGTGAACTCCTTATATCTAATTTAATCTTCCCCTGTTTAAGTTTGAATCCGTTACCCCTTGTCCTATCACTACAGTCCCTAATGAAAGAGTCGCTCCCCAGCATCCCTATATGCCCCCTTCAGATACTGGAAGGCTGCTATGAGGTCTCTACCAGCCTTCTCTTCTCCAGGCTGAACAGCCCCAACTTTCTCAGCCTGTCTTCAAACAGGACGTTCTCCAGTCCCCTGATCATCCTCGTGGCCCTCCTCTGGACTTGTTCCAACAGATCCATGTCATTTTTATGTTGAGGACACCAGAACTGCACACAATACTCCAAGTGAGGTCTCAGAAGAGCAGAGTAGAGGGGCAGGATCACCTCCTTCGACCTGCTGGTCATGCTCCTTTTGATGCAGCCCAGGATACGGTTGGCTTTCAGGGCTGCGAGCGCACACTGAAGCCGGCTCATGTTCATTTTCTCATCGACCAACACCCCCAAGTCCTTCTCCGCAGGGGTGCTCTGAATCTCTTCTCTGCCCGGCCTGTAGCTGTGCCTGGGATTGCTTCGACCCAGGTGTAGGACCTCGCACTTGGCATGGTTAAACTTCATGAGGTTGGCATCAGCCCACCTCACAAGCGTGTCAAGGTCCCTCTGGATGGCATTCCTTCCCTCCAACGTATCAACCGAACCACACAGCTTGGTGTCATCAGCAAACTTGCTGAGGGCGCACTCAATCCCACTGTCCATGTCAGCAACAATAATGTTGAACAAGATCAGCCGCAACACCGATCCCTGAGGGACACCACTTGTTACTGGTCTCCAGCTGCACACTGAGCCATTGACCACAACTCTTTGTGTGCGGCCATCCATCCAGTTCTTTATCCACCGAGTGGTCCATCCATCAAATTGATGTCTCTCCAACTTAGAGACAAGAATGTCGTGTGGGACAGTATCGAACGCTTTACACAAATCCAGGTAGATGACATCAACTTCTCTACCACTGTCCATCAGTTCTGTAGCCCCATTATAGAAGGCTACCAAATTGATCAGGCAGGATTTCCCCTTAGTGAAGCCATGCTGGCTGTCACCAAGCACCTTGTTGTTTTTCATGTGCCTTAGCATGCCTTCCAGGAGAATCTGCTCCAAGATTTTGCCAGGCACAGAGGTGAGACTAAATGGTCTGTAATTCCCCAGGTCATCCATTTTCCCCTTGTAATTCTTTTACCTGCAGGAGAAAAATCTAATTAAAGTTAGCTCTGTACCAAAATCCTTTTATATCTAGATGCCAGACAATCCCCATTTTGGTTGAAAGACTTGGGGACCTTGAAGACAAAGTTGGTATTACAGAGCCTAAATGGAATTATGGTGATACTGAATGCTGTTTTCTCAGAACTGATTTCACTTCTTATAGTTCAGTGAGCCAAGGAATCTAGGACAAGGTTCTTTTCTCATGTACTTCAGAGAAGGCCTTGAATTAGGAAAGTCATCATGGTAGCTTTCAAGGAACACATTATATTTTCCTCGCAGAATATGGTAGTGATCTATATCTCAGTTGAATGTCTATGATGAGAGGCCACAATGATAATATCAGATAAGAGAAACTGAACCTTCTGTTCCTTAGAGAGCTCAGAAGAATGGGAAATGTGAAGTGCATTGTTTGAATTTGTAAAAAAAACAACGCCCAACACTGTCTTGTTAAAGGGGATCTGTAATGAGATATGTACGCAAAGATTGTGCAAGATTTGCCATACTGCCAGCAAATATTGGATGTCCTTAGCTGGTGTCAATGGTACATGCTACAACAGATAAATTATATTTAATAATCTACAAAAGAAAGGGACTTAGGAAAAAAATATTTCCATGCTAGGTATGAAGATGGGGACTTTTTCAAGATGAGTGTGATGTTTAGAGTAAGAGTATATCCAATAATCCTGAGAACCCTGTGGTATTTCCAGCACCAATACTTTCAGAAGACAAGTAGTATAGATCTTTTGGTGGGGTGGGGAGCGGAGGTTCAACGGGGCTGATGCTCAGGTACTCCAGGTGCTGTATCCATGAGAAAATCTGTCTCCAAAGTTGCAACCAGCTGTACAATTCTGGAATATCATTGTGATGTTCCATAGACATAGACTTTCTTTGTCTTAATTTTAAACTATGAGAATGGCTTTCATTTCTGCTGCTTTTGTCAGTGGCCTGTCAGTAGATATCTGAAGCCATCTGGATGAGCTGGCACCTTCCTCCCAGTTAGCCATTTGCAGTGGTATGGTAAGCCTCAGAATTTTGTTCCCAGGGTAAATGCTTTGCTTGGCTTTTGTGGTGATGAGAAAGTAACTGGGAAACTGTTGTGGTTTAAGCTCAGTCATAAATCAGCCATGCAGTCCTCACTCACTTCCCCTCCCTTTCTTCCCCCTGCTCCCGGAGGGATGGGGAGGAGAATCGAAAGAATGTAATTCCCATGGATTGAGATAGGAGCAGTGCAGTAACTAAGGTATAACACAAACCACTACTGCTACCACCAATAATAATAATGATAAGGGAAATAACAAGGGAAGAAGATACAACACCACCACCCGCCAACCGATACCCAGTGAGACCAAGCAGTGAACTAAACCTTCCAGATAACTCTCAGTTTACATCCTGGGTGTGACGTGCTGTGGTATGGAATACCTCTTTGGTCAGTTTGGGTCAGGTGTCCTGTCTCTGCTTCCTCCTGGCTTTCCCTCCTCCCTGGCAGAGCATGAGGCTCACAAAGTCCTTGGTCAAACTAAAACATTTGAGAAGTAACTAAAATCATCAGTGTTATCAGCACCGTTCCCAGGCCAAAAGTGAAAAAACACAGCACTGCACCAGGTACTAAGAAGGAGAAAAAATGACTGCTACTGCTGAACCCAGGACAGAAACTAGCTTCCGGAGTAGTCAATGCTGCCTTTTAATGCAGGTAGATTCAAGATTTCTCTGAGTCTTGGGGTTTTGTCCATTATTTTTCCTCCTTCTCAGTTCTTCTGTGAATGGTTCAGTGCTGCACGAGGGCTGTTTATTTAATAGCGTCCAGCAGTGTAGATCAATTTGCATTGTCAGTTGATGTTATCAAGTTCACATCCTTTTATGGAGAATTAAGAGTCAGTCTGAAACAGCACAAATATATTTTCCTCTTCCTTACTGTTGTTATTTATTATGTTGGATTTGAACACATCAGCATAGGACCATCTGCCTTTCCTAAATAGATAGAGGGAGAGGGGTTATGATTTGGAGTAACCTGTGTTTTTAATTTCTGGACTGTTTTCAGTTTGGGATGAAGGAAAAGGCAAATGTGTCTCACCTGAAATTCTTTGCTTTCTGTATGTACTTACCTACACTCTCCTAGTTAACTGACACTGAAAGACCTGTATTCGAAACTTTGATGACCCCTAGTTATTACTTACAACTGGGGAAAAATTACCCAAACTAAATGGTGTAAAATCTTTGCAAAATTGAATATCATTGTAACCATTAACCTTGTTAGTTAGCAGTATGCGCTTTTTTAATGTGAGTATGGAGTTTCAGCTATAGTTCCAGCGTGTGCCCAAGGGTGGGGAGCAGCATTAATCCCAACTGTTTCTGTTAATCTTTTACTGATGTCCTGTTTCATGATTTTTATAGTTTACTCAGAGCCTGAGATTTTTGCTAGATTTGTGTGGTAGTGCTAATTACTGGAGGGTATAATTGACTGCAGAAATAGAAGAATATGATTTTTATAATGTATTAAGTTCATATTGACTCCTGACGTTTGTCAGAAGTGAAGGAACTTCAGACCTAGAATATTTTTTAAAGGAAAGAGTTTCCTTTACTCTTTACCTTTTTCCCTTTTCCCATTTCTTCTTTTCTCCTTTTCCCCTTTTTTACACTTTTCCCCTTTTTTTACATCTTTTTCTTTTTTTACCCTTTCCTCCTTTCCCCCTTTCCTTCCTCTTCTCCAAATGGTGCAGCATGTAAGTATTTGTTATTAAAAAGGAAAACAAATTGACAATAATGGGAGATTGAAAATTTCATTAAAAGAACTGTATAGGGAATGGTGGGTCAGCTCAGATATCTGCTCTCAGAAACAAAACTGAATGCAGTTCAGTAGTTGTGCCACACAGTGTCACAATGGGACTTCACTTCCTTCCACTCTGTATCTTTCTCATTATAGGTGAAAATATTTTCAAAGCCAGTGGAGATGGGTCTGAAATCTGGGGAGCAGCTGAAGTGCAGGAAGATGAAGATACTCGTGTAGAAGTTCCGCTGGACCAGGTTTGATCAAGCTCTTTAAATAAATGGATTTATTTGGGGTTACAAGTTGTGTGCTGGTTTTCTTTCCCATTTTCTTTCAAGTGTACAGTTTAATTATGTAGGGGTAATTGTAACAGCTCAAAGATACAGCTTCTTATCTTGTTAATATGTTAAGTATCAGGTACCTTTTCATAGGCTTCAGAACTGCTTTGAGAGCCCTTGCTCTGAGAGCCCTTATAGTGCCTTAGAAAATCAGGACTCCTTGCTGTCACAACCTACCAAATAGATCCACCTGGATCTCAGTCCATTCATACTGGTGGAGCAGGGTAAAGGCACTATGGTACAGAATCAGTGTCAGAATTCCTGAAGTCTTGAACTACAAACAAGTGTGGATTTATCTGATTTTTATTAAAGCTGTCAGCTGTTGGAACAACATAGTACTTAGTTGGCCAAAATTTTATTAATAAGACTTAGGTGCAATAAATTGGTCTTTAACATAAGATTATATCCTCTCTCTTTGATTTGTTTTTAAAAGAAACTCCTGTCAACTGAAATAGTACAGGAAGTAGGTAAGTCGATGTTTATTTGAAAAGGGAGTAGAGCTGCTTAAATTATTTGCTGAAGAATTACCTTTTTTCTTTCTTCCCCCCCCCCCCCCCACTTTCTTGCTTATGAATTGCTGATAAGACAGTTCTCTTTCATCTCACGTTTGCAGGAATTTGCTACCTTGTTCAACTTTGTGTCCAGTCCACAAGATGTTGCACTGTGTTTTTTGGTATCTGCTAATGATAGCTTAAGGCCAGCCACCTAGGCCACAAAACAGTGTTTCTGATACGTGCTGCAGTGTAAGGAATTACATTTTACCCAATAGGTTTCTCAGGCTAAAAATAATTCCAGAAAAGTAAGAGATTCTTAGGCATTTTCCTGACTTCTCGTCAGCTCAGTGATGAGAACTGCTGTCAGTGTGAGACTGTAAACAAATGGGAGGGAATTGAAAATAGTTGTTTGTAAATACACTTTAATTACTCAGGGTAACAGGATGAAGCACAAACGATCCAGGAGATTCCTGGACTGTGTCAGAGCCAATTTTTTATTGTAAGTAGTGGGATACATGATTAGGAGAGGCATTCTGCTGGGTTTGCTACTCATCAATAAAGAGTAACTTACCGGGTTTGTGATAATGGCAGCCTTAGTTGCAGTGGCCATGAGATGACAGAATTTAAGCCACTGAAGAAAGTGGGGATGGCAAATAACAAAATAAAAATCCTAGAATTCAGGAGAGTGGACTCTGCCTTGATTGGCAAAAGGGCAGGCATGATCCTGCGTGAGGCTGTCCTGAAGTGCAGAGGAGCATGGGAGATGTGGTTGATCATCAAGGGTATTTCCCTTAAAGCACAAGAATTAGCCTCATGTGCAAGAAAACTGGCAGGCATAGCAGGAAGATGCTTTGAACAGAGGACTCTGGACCTCATACTAAAAGACTTGGGAAGGTGAGGAACTACTAAGGAGCAGTATGGAGACATTGACTGGGCATGCAGGGGTGGAACTGGAGAAGCCAAAGCTTGTTGAGAAATGGAAACTAATGAATGTGATTCTGAATAACCAACAATGGATTTGCTATGGGCACATCATACTTAACCAGTCTCTACATTAGTGATGAATAATTGGCTCTGTGGATGAAGGGAGAGTAGCTATCATCATTTATCTTGTTTTCAGCATAGACTCATGTATTTATAGAAGCAATTGGAAGAAGTGTGGTAGATATGGGGAGGAAGATAACCTTAAGGAAGGTAGGGACTAGATCTGTGGGCTACAAAGTGGATGAAAAATTGACTGGTTCGACGGGACTTAAAAAGTCAATTGGTTGAAACTGCAATTCATATGAAATCCAAGAATCCTGGAGATGGCTTCCTTACTTCTCCATGGAGATCCTACAGTGGAGGCAACGGCTCTGCCCATTCTGCTGTGTGTCTCACCAGTTCACTTCAGCCAGAGGACAGTGACCATCATCAGGGAAGGAAGAACAGTTAACTTTCAACCAACACTTCTGTAGTTGGCAGTGGTAGCTGTGGTTGTTAGAGTTGCCAGTGAACATGGATGTGCTGGCAGTCTTGCAGTGCTAAGAACTTGCTTGATACCTCTAAGCTCGTGTACAAAAGTGCATGCATTGTCCTTAGATGGAAATACTTTTTGGTTGCTATCAACTGGTTTTGCTACCTGGACAAGGAGCTGAAAGCAGGTGTGTTTGGGGGAGCAGATTTTAAAAAAACAGCCATTACACTACTAATAGTCTGATTTAAATTTTCAGAAAACCCAAACAGAGCACAAAAATTTATTTAAACTCAAGCCGTGATGTATTTATCATTTCAAAACTTCATATATAGTTTGCTAGGTAATCTGGCAAGAAGTCAGGTCCTTCTGAATAGCGCTGAGTACTTTTTGTTCCCAGATAACTGAGATTACTCAGACCTTGGAATCATTTAGCATTTTACATGTTCAGATTCTCATTAATGACCATTTTAAATTGTTTTAAATTCTGTGATGTAAAGCTTTATAGCTTTTTCTTATCTAAACTGCTGTTTCTGTTATTGCTAGAAATATGGAAAAGGACAGCCAATCAGGGCTTGACTATCTTGCATTATGCACAAATATTCACATGCCAGGTTTCAGTAGAATGCTGGCACTTCTGATATACTATCATTTCCATCAGCCACATAAATGAGGTGGTGAAGATAGAGCTTAGTCTTTTTTTTCTTTTTATGCACCTTCTCTGTGTTGCCATTTGCAGTACACTGTTGAACAAATGCCAGATTAGCCATTAACTAAACTTAGTGTAATACTGGCTAGACAGCTGCTTATGTCCTACTCTGTAAAATGCTGTCTGCCAGCTGAGAACACATTAAAAGAACAAGATTTGCTTTACTCCAGACTAGCTGACAGTTGTAATTGAGCATCAAGGAGGAAAAATCAGTTTTCTGCCTAAAACCAAACCAGACCCTTCTGTTCTATATTCTGTGTCAGGGTTTCAGCTTCCAAATGCAAAATTGATAGTTTCTTCTTTTGACATGCAGACTTATTCCAGGTTGGTTGTTTACATCTATGTGTCAACATTCATGGTAATGTATGGCAGACTATGAAGTCAGTTTTGCAAATAACAGAGAACAAGGTGGTTTTATTGCAGTTCTTGGTAGGGGCACAGCAAAAAGACAAGTTTCTTATTTGAGATGGTAATTAAGTGTGTTACTTTGAGTTTGCTGATAATAATAGCAATATATTCAAAGTAACTCTGAGATAGAAAATCTAACTTTTCAAAGCTTTCAGAATCAACTACTATAATTTTATACAAGTTGTGAAATACAAAGCCAGCAGTTGGTTGTAATAGTACTGAAATAACGCTGCAAGTTTTGCATTTCCATAAGCAGGGTTGGGGTAAGCATGAAAGTCATGAGACGCTGTCCAGTGTCTGACCTCTACAAGGAATTAATGCATGTTATGCTAGCCTACTTTGCCAGGGGGTATATGATACTGACTATTAAGATTTGAGTGGTGGTGAATGAATCTGTTTGTTTGGGATTTGGTTGTGGTTTTGGTTTTGGTTTGTTTTTTTTTTTTTTTCTCCAGATTCATTATCTCAGTCTTCTCTCTGTGTTTATTTGTAAGAATCACTGGATGCTAAATTCATCTAATGGGCACTGATTTGGGGTTTTGTAGATGTTCAACTCTTAGTTCTTTCAGTAGCCATATTCTTTCTATTACTACAGACATGTCCACTGATTAATGCAGACCTGATGCCACTCATTATTCCCCATTTCCTGGGCTGTTATGTGATGTGAGATTGTGTAGCTCCCCTAGGTGCTCTCTGCAGCTGGAGTGTATCATCAGTTGCAGAAAATTTGCACCTTTCATTTGTAGTTTTCATTATGAAGTGTACATTTTGCTTTAGAAACCCAAGATTCACCTCAGTGAGCAGAACAGAATGTTTTTTTTCCCTGTTGCTGAAGGCAAAATGTTAAAGCTTACAGTGATTCAACAGTAAAACAGGCTGACTGCTTGAAGAGACATTCCTTGATTAAAAAGGTTAGGACCTTTCACGATAAAACATTTTGCATTGCATCAGTAAGTATTTCAAAATGACATTTGCAAAGAATACATGCAGAACTTCATACGCTGAAATTTTGCTACGAATGATGCAGCTGTGATCTAAGGCTTCTGGATGCTGAGTGCTGACAAGCCAGCAGATAAGATTTTCACGGCATATTCCTCTTTCAGCTCCACTGATTTACACTTTTTTTTTTTTTTTTTACGGTTTCTCTGTGTGAGATAGGAAACTTGCTCTGGTTGGTTCATTGCAGCTCAGAACGAGAAGAGAGATCTTCCATTGGTTTCTGTATTGGATGACTGATTTCTGAAACTATAGCAACAGGGTTTGATCTTTTCTTTAAAGGCCTGCATGACCAGTTCTTGGAGGGCCTTCACGTCTTCAGAATGAAGCCTGCAAACACAGTTCTGTTGTAAAACCAGTGTTGGTACCACTTTGACAAAAGTTTCCTTTTTCTGTGTGCGCCTGTCTTGAAAAGTTCTAGCAATCATAGAGCAGACAATTTCTCAAATTGCTTAAGATTCAGGGCATTTTTCATTCACTATAGAAGAGTCTTTTTCTGGAAAAAAAAAAAAACAACAAACAAAACCAAACAAAAAAAAAACCCAAACCAAATACATTTCTGTAGCCCCTCAGTAGGGCTTCTTTTTAAATGCTTATCAATCTCTTCATTGTCTACAGGGATGCTCAGCAGAACATGCTGTATTGTGAAGCTTCGGTAAATTTTAATGTACACGTGGAAAATGTTGTGGAAAAACTAGACATGGTTGTCAGTGAATAGCTGAAGAAAAATATTGTTGACTTAGTTATATCTTAGAGAAGTAAAGGTCTGATCAGATGTTTTTTTCTCTACCATGTCCATAATGTGATAGAGGAATTATGCATGCTTCCAGTTACCACAGATGAAACCGAGGAATAGTGTTTGAAAAACTGTTTTTTCTACACTTCAAGTTACATAGTTTCCATTAATTCTAGTTAGATTTCTTGGTGCTATGTTCTTATGAAAAAATTACACTCTTTGGACTCAGGTGCTGCATTTGTTGTTAATAAAAAAATTAAAATAATGCATCCAACTGATAAAAAGGTTGGAGTTTAAATATTGTGGGGATAAAGACGTTTTGCCCTCAGGAACAACCATTACATTTACTATGTGGGAAACGTAAACCTGATGAACACTTATCTATTCATTTACTTGTTTTTAAGAGCCTGGGTTTTGTAAATGATGTGGAAGAAAAGAGGGCTGCTGTCACTTAGCAACCCTGTCTGGTTCGGGAACAAAATGTTTTGCTGTTGGAATCTGTGCAGTGCAGCTACCAAGCATTCCTGACTGGGTAGGAGCAGGGGCAGCTCCGTTGTGGAGAGGTTTGGTGCAATCAAAGTTAAGTGTTCCTGATGCTGCATTTCTGAGGTGTATTCATGCCGGTATTTGTGACCATTAAGATTTTTATTGTCTACCTCATTGTTTGTCTGTTGTGACCATTAGCCAAGTAAACATTTGCAAATGGCTTCAATAAAGCAAAATTATGTTTTACTTTAATGGTACAAAATAATTTCTACCTTAAATGATTTGTGATACTGCACTTTTCAGTATTCTAGTATCAGTCATGTACAGACCTGAGAGGTTACATTAGCATCCCTAGAGGAAAAGAAGCCAAATGCTTCAGTGTCTTAAGATTTCCTGACTTTTACTGCTTTTGAATGATGATGGCATTTGGTAATGTAGTTCTTAATGAATGATAGCATGATGAGTGTAATTAGAATACATCTTTCTTTTTTAAACACTCTGGTTTTGCTGAGATTAAAAATACCATCAAGCAATCATACTTCTTGAATGCAAAATGAAATTCACTCTGTTCCTTATCAACCTGCTAGTAAGTCAGGAGGTTTCCAGAAGGCAGGCTGGGTCCATGTTTCCAGCATGAAGTTGAGAATGACTTCAGTTGTTGTAGGTGCCTTTGGTTGAATATGCCTTTCAGTATACATATATTGTGTCAGCAAGTCTTCTTATTGCTTGTCCGTGACAAGCAAAGAATTGCGCTGACAGTTGTGAAGGTATGACTTGAAAACTAGTTGGTTTACTAGTGTACTTTCCTCTGGGAAATTGCAAAAGCATCATCTTCACTTAAAAGATGCAGCCAACAATACAAGAAAGGTTACTTCCTATTTTCTTGCAACCATACAAAACACAAAATTACAAACCTTACTAGGAGTAGTTGTCATGTTCTGACTATGGAAAGAATGAGGATAATTCATCACAGTCACTTGAAAAGTCCCTTTTCCTTGAAGGCATTTACTTCTCTGTGAAAATTACTTCAAAGAATAAGAATGTAATCACCTCATGCTTCTGCAGTTTGGTATTTATTGCTGTCATGTTGAAGTTGTGCTGCTGGCTTTTTGTTAAATGGACACAGGCCTAAAGTAACACATGAACCTGTATTCTGCAGTTCACTACCGTATGCATGTTTAGTTACCCTGGGCTACAGCTGGCAGGGTGCTTCCAATATGAATTTTTAAAGTGCTTCTTGTTCTCTGTTATGATCCTGGATTCTCCCATGACAACATGTTGATACTAGTATTTGATGCTCATGTTCATTTCATTGTTTTACAAAGTGGTCATAGATCTTAGTCACTTAGGTCTGGAGGTATAGCTGGTTCTGTGGATTTGAGATACCAGGAGCTTTCACAGCAATCCAAATGTAATGTGTGACTTCCTCTGAGCCAACACACTGACTGAAAGCTGAACTCTGATTTCTTGAGTGCAAAGAGGAGTGGCAGAGTCCCACATATGTCTTGGCTATGTAGCCAGTACATTCCACATAGGAAGCTCTTACTCAGAATATTCTGTTTATTTAAAAGTTGAGTGATGAAAAGCTAAAAACTAAGATATGATATGTCACTGCTTTTCCTTGCATATATTGCTGACTTCTAGAAATGAGTCTGATGATTTCTGCATGGACACATAGGTCTGAATCAGCATACCTGTTTTGTTTTCAGTATGCCTATCCTGATTTATTGACTGAGAGAAAACAGTCTGCAGTAATTTTGTTGTATATGTAATGGGCGTTTTTTACAGTTGTAGGTAGAGGGGTGGCTGAAGTGTGTAAAATTCAATGAAAAGGTTCCCATTGACTCCAGGGGACTTTGAATTGTACCGTGACCCAGCAAGAACGTTTTTGGAGGCTTTAGCTCACTATTTCAGGTTCACTGAAATCACTGGAACTGTTCTAGAAAATAAAGTATATACAACATTTAGAGGCTTTAGACCATTTGCTCTGTATTTCCTGCCTTTTCCTGTTTTCCTTCCTGCCTGTATATATAAACATCGTTTTCCCCTAAATATCAAAAATTCAACTTTTGCTTCACTTTCTCAGTGAAGAAGGTGTACTTAAAATAGTGGATGCTAATTTATGCATAGCTAGTAGATCAATAGAAAAGTAAAGTGTCACACCTTTTATGTTAAAAGCAGTGTATGATGTGGTGGTGTCCTTTTACAAGGGCATGTAGTGACAGGATAGGAAGAAATGGCTTTAAGCTGAAGGAGGAGAGATTTAGATTAGATATTCAGAAGAAGTTCTTTCCTGTGAGGGTGGTGAGGCCCTGGCACATGTTGTCCAGAGAAGCTGGCTGCCCCATACCTGGCAGTGTTCAAGGCCAGTCTGGACAGGGCTTGGAGGAACCTGTGTGGTGGAAGGTGTCCCTGCCCATAGCAGGGGGTTGGAACTGTATGATCTTTAAGGTGCTTTCCAACACAAATCATTCTTTAATTTTATGATTCTGTGTAATTTTGGCCTTCATTTCCCTCCCTACAGTCCTGTCTTCTTTCTGCTGTGCATTCTGGAATGCATTGTCTGCGGTCCTTTTCACATTTCAAAGCCTACCTATGACTCTGGATGCAGTGAGAACCATACTGCATTTTAGATTACCTTGCAGAAGGTCTTCTTCTCTGGGTCAGTGCTGATTTTTAGCTTGTTTGAAATGTCCATTCTAATTCAGTGCAGCTTGAGTGGAGATTAAATGAAGAACTCATTTTGCTTTCCTGTTATTCGCTGCATATATGCCTTTTTATTTTTTTCTGTAGTAGTAGTAACCGTTGTAGTAATGTGCTCGGCTGTCTTGAAATTTTCACCTACTAAAGAAGCATTATACTTGTACTGATGGGATTTGGTTTACTGGTCTTGTTTTGTACTATTATTTTTCAGGCAATTTAGCTTGTCTGGTCAGTTAAATTAGTTGAAATATGAATGTTATTTCATGCCAGTTCCTTGTGAGGTTCCAGCGAGTTTCTGGGTAGAGTTCAGTAATACCATGTTTATCTTCCATATGAGTTTTAAGTCTTAAAAAATTTGCATCCCCACCCATTTTAGGCAAATGAGGTCTAATGAGTCTAGCTAGCATAGCACCTTAGGAGGTTAGTGCCCCTCAAATGTCCGTTGTTCTATGCTAAAGACTGCTTCCACACCAATGTAACCAGTAAAAGCGTATCTATTAGAATACATATGTTTACACCATAGTGTAAAGTCTACATACCTTCTTCTGAAGTCCAAAATGAGTCACCATACTAAAGCAGCTCAGGCAAGGCAGATACTCTGTTCTGATTGTACCCACTACCAGGCAGTGACAAAAAGCTGGAAATAATAATATCTTGGATGACTACAGCAGTTAACTGAGAAAGCCTCAGTTTAGTTTTCTTCTTTTCTTACCCTCTCTTCATTTAATGTTTGTAATGTCATAGCAAGCAGTGTCATTAAGCAAAACCAAAACCACTTATTATAGCTAGTGGTGTCTGGTGCATGTAATTTGTCCCACCCTCCCCTGTTTCTGGTCAGAATCCAGAGCTGCTAATTGCCTTAGCAGACTGAAAAGAAAATTAGTAGGTCACGTAAGTAAGACTAGCAGGTAACTTCTGAGAACTTACGGATCTACAGATTCTTTGCTATCTTCATGTGCTGGAGGTTACCAAAGTTGGCTCAAGTTTGCTTTAGATGGTGCCTTCTTTGAAGGTGTCTCTTAAGACTTCTCTTGTTTAATTTTTATTTTAGTGATAGTATGTGCAGCTTGATGTCACCAGATGAAAATGAGTCAGGAAGGCTTGAATAAAATACACACAGAGACTACTGTACTTCAAATATTACTTGTGGAGCTGTTATTTATCTGGTCAGGTAACCATGTAATATTTCTAGTAATTTGTCATTCTGTGCATTATTACAACACAATTACTTGCCTTTCTGAAGCTGTGTCAATGTGGTGTTGTGCACTGGCATAATAAAGTTGTCTTATGTTGCTACTTAGATATAAAAGCAAAAGCAAGGCGTTTCATCAAGAGGCTTCAGTCAATTGTTGGTATTGCTGAAATGGCTTTTACTAGTTTGTTGAAGGTGATGAGGCAGTTCTTCTGAAATGTTAGTGAGAGAAAGAGATTTTTAGAAGACATAATTTATAGGTCTGTAGCAGATAGCTGCCTGCATAAAGGAGCTGCTAATGATAATAAAATTCCAAACACTTATGATTAAAAGAGAATCTATTGTTCTCAGCTTGTTTGCTTTAGATTTAGTCTGATGAGGCTGTGTGGGAGGCAAACACCCTGTCACTCCTGTATGATTTTTTTTTTCCTCTTTATTTTCATTCAAACCTTAACACAAGTACCTAAGTCATCTTGGAAGTAGGGGCATTGGTTCACTGAACAGTCAGGCGAATCTTCAAAGCTGAAACTGGAAGTAAAATGACAGAAAGTAGCTACTACGTGCATGAGTCTTCCAGGTGATTATGAAATGATGCTGCTAGCAGCTCCATCTATAGTGACTTTCTGCTTTCTCTTCTTCAGTATGGGACAAGATGCTGTTCCTCCTCTTAGTTGGTCAGTTGCTAAATATCAAACAAATCCTAACAATGCCACCCCACATAGGGGTCCTTGGGAAGGACAGTGATGTTGTAGAAGTGTTGTAGGTCTATCTTATCTCTCTTGCTACTTTTCTGTGGATGCAAATAAGACAAGCTGCACAACAGGACCAATTGGCATGGCATGGCCTGGTCTGTTGGTAAAATGGTTCTAGGGGAACAGTGACATTGAATATTTTGTTGTTGCAGGATTTTATAAAAAAGTACATGCTAAATGCTAGAATGTTGGAGAATCTGGAATAGCAGGAACAGAATAGCTCATGCTTTATTAGTTAAACCTAGTTCATTCCAGTTGTTTTGGATATGGTCAAATGGATTAACCCAATGTAATTCATTTAAATCTCACTAATACTTTTTTTTTTTTAATGTAGAGTATCAGTTCATTAGGGGATGTTAGTACAGGAGCATCATTTTCTGTCCATGTAGACAAACCTCAAATTAACATTCTTGCTCCCCAAGTAATGATGTAATTATGATTTTGATGTCTGTCACATTTCAGAATTTTGTGGAGCATTCTGATTAAAAGCGCCTCATAATGCTGCTGCTTTTCCTTTCACCAGAGGCCAGCAGAAACTGTAGAAGAAGAAGAAAATGCAGAAGAGAAAAATGACTGTGGAGAGGAGGTATATAAAGGAGAAGAAGAATATCCAGAAGTGAATGGAGATGAAAGTGAGAAAACTGCTGCAGAAAGAAGTGAAGTGGAAGAAAAGAAATTAAACCATAATTACAAAGATGAAGCAGAAGAACCAGAAGAGGATTCTGATAGTCAGAACCAGGTGAGTGTTTATACTTTCAGTTTGTTTTTCTTAAGTTATTGATGTTGATTCATCTCAGCCTTAGGCTTCTCAGCTAGTCTTTAAATAGCTCACTTCTGATAAGTTGATGCATTTACAAGAACTTCAGTTTGAGGAAAAGCTGTTTTCCATCTGTATAGATCAGTTACATCAGTAATTACATTATACGCTCTCCAACTGAGAAAGCAGATGTTTCTTGCTATCTGATGAATCTGCATCTCTTGCTTTCCTGAGAATGCTGACTTTAAAAAAAAAAAATAAAAAAAAATCTTGCAATTTCCAGAAAATGCATGGTCATTTATATATTTCCACCCTACATTGTCCTTTAGAACAGAGCAGAACGGTGTGTTCATGAAACCACCATGCCTCATTATTTTGATGAGTTGACATTCACAGAAATTTCATTGCATAAAAGCTCTTGCCATTGCTTTGTGGAATTTTCATCTCCTTTTCTTAGAAATTGGAAAAGACAGTGGAGATGAACGCAATCCTCAAAGCAGGGGGCTTTTGTTGGTTCAAAAGCAAATATCCTTTTAACTTAGGAGCTATGGTAACATGCTGTTGGCTTAGATGGAGGCATACAGCCCAGAAAAATAAAGTGAACTGCCCTGACTGTCATGTGAACTGACCAGCAAACAGAATGGGGGAATGAAGTATTTTGTTTGATAGGGAGAATCCAGATCTGGAAAAGTGGGATTCTTGAGCATCAGAAGCATAACAACTTGCTGCATATTTCATGCCTATATGCTGTTGAAACCAGACTCTTCCTCTCTTTGTGACACTGGGAATGGCTTCTTGTACCTTGCAACTAGGCTTTCTTCTGTTTCTGTATGACATACACGAACATCTTTCAATTAAGAGAGCTACATAGTGTGACGTTTTCTTGGGCCCTGAATTTATTCAATGCTCAATATGTTGATCTTTTGTTTGTTTTCAGAAAAGCTGAAGTTATTTATGGGAGTGGGGAAAGTGAGCATTTACTTCAAGTGGGTATGTGGGTAACTGATATTTGATGAAAGAACTTGGGGAACCTCTAATCTGAGTAATTTATCCTTTGGAAGGTATATATGTGTAAGGTAAATAAAAATGTTAATGTGATCATTCTCAGAAAACATTTTTTTCACGTTGATACCTTGTGGAAACTTTAGTATGAGGTGCTAGCACTAGACTGAAATGAAGTGAAATCTTTGTTACCTCGTGAAGTTAACAGTACTTTTCCTTTTTCTGTAGGTCGATTCCCATCTTGAAAAAACATCCACAGCTCCAAGGGTGACAATCACCAGCCCACAGGAAAGTGAAGGAAACAGACCAGAGCAATGACTGCAGTTGCATAGATAGAAAAAAATGTAATGAACAAAATTGAAAGATTATAGTACTTTAAATATAAAGCATGCTATTTTTCGTAATTGATAACTTGTAATGGAAAGATAGTTCCCACATACCGAGTCTTGAAATAGTGATGCCATATGGACTGATTTAGAAAACAAACATTAATAGCTACTGGAAGAACATAGAACTATTTTTAGGGTGAGATTTTCCAAATGGAGGGAGGAAATACAAGCGTACTGTATAGTAGTGTTAGAAATAAATTAACTGTTCTGTGGTATAAGATGGCTAACAGTAATAGAATAACTACAAAAAATGACACTGTTCCAGAAAAAGGGAAAGTCCACCACCCTAATTCAATATCAAAACTTTTTTTTGCACATTCGTTCAGAAAAGAGAAACATTTTTTACCTTTAATGAGGACATACGTAGTTTCTCCTTTAGAATTCCAGAAATGTATGTTTTCCAGGCATAACATTAAGATATAATTAGAATATGTTCTTCAGTTAATGGATTTATGCCCATAAAAACTGGTGTACTCTAATGAGGTGTCAGTCCTAATGTTACTAAATAGTGGATTTTTAATATATTAGTTAGAATTGTTAGTTTTTACATTCTAAAATAAATAGCTCATATTTAGCACTATGAATGTATGTAGACAGCCCACAGTACTGCCGCTTGTTTTCATTTACAACATGAATGTTGATTGTCCTGGACCAGTTTACTAAACAGTGAGTTGTTACCATAGTGGGGAAAAAAAAGTAGAGAAAGAGTATTTAGCAGATTAGTTTAAAATTGAGTTTCAGTAGATTTGTAATCCAGTACTGTGTGAAACTTAATTTATTAAAGGGAAAAAAGTAGAATAGGCCTGAATTCAGACTGAAATTAACCATGAAACCATTCCTATCAATGGAGCCATTTAAATATGAAATACATTAGGATGAGCCCTCCAGTTTTCTGTAAAAATTGGCAACAATTGCTGCATTTATGAATCCTTTATGTAGTCTTAATGGTTGGAAGTGTGTCATCATCTTTTGGAGTAAGCTGGCTCCTTATCGGCTGTGGCTTAATTTGCATTAGTAAATAAAGCATTGATCCACAGTATTAGTTCTCTTAATGACACCAATTCTGTTACTCTTATTGTTTCTCTGTTAGCAATGGGGATAATTTGTATTTCATAGAAATGCAGCCCTGAGCATAATTTCATTAATTATACAAAAGAAATAGTGAGTTTCCATATCATTAATGCTGATAAATTATTACTATGAGAAGCTAAATGTCATTTTTGTTGATTTCATGCCATTAAGACAAAAATTACATTTATGAACAAATTGAACTTGAAGCACTTTGAGGAATGTGAAGAACTACTCTTCATAACTGAAATTCATCCACACATCTTCTCTTTTTCAGTAGAAAAAGTTGAATATATTTCCAATAACTATTGAATATATTTTTCCAATGGACTAGAAACACATAGAGGTCCTTCAGCATGTTTCTAAGTATTGGCAATGTAAGTATAAAAGAATATGTCAAAAACAATAGGAACAGGGTTAGAAAAGTTTGCCCAGTGGCATCTCTGAACTGTCTGTGATTCGTGTCTCCTTTGTTGAACTGTCTGAGTAAGATCTAGAGGAATATTATGTTTGTGATCAGTTCAAAATAAGCTCCTAGCTTAGTCAAAATCTTAAGCAAGTGTGCATGCGTCTGATATTTGATACAGCAGTTAAGCCTATGCTCAAATATCTTGATTTCACAGGGGTTTAAGAAGACATTTAAAGTTAAGCAATCAGCCCAACCAACACCTCAGAAAAACTCCATAAACATTAGGGATAAAATAATTGTATGTTCTAGTAAGGAAAAATGAGAGAAATCCCTATGTACCTTTATAGCTGATCCTGTACTGGAATAATAATGTGCAGTAGCATTAAAAGCTCTCAAACAATACTTAACCAGTCAGAGAAGGCAGCTCTGTCTCCTCAGGGAGTTTAGGAGAATTTACCTGCTGAAATTTCTGTGTAAAGCTGACCTAGGAGAATGACTAATGCTGCATCTCTGCTCACTTTAAGCTGAATAGCTCATATGCTTATTAGCTATTCATGAGTAAGCATGGTCTTAAATGCGTTGCTGAATCAAGACAACATTAATCTTGTACTGACATTACTCTGAATGGTCTTTTCACTAGCAGTTAATGGTGTAGCAAATACAGGACTGTACTTGTCATTTTATTGCAGATTAAGACATCAGCAACCTCTGAGATGTTCTTCATCCTCAGAAATTTGAAGTTAATTCAACACCCAAAAATATCTGATGGAGATACTTAATTTTGAGAACATTTGCCTCAAAATGTTGTACCTAGAAACAATATTTTGAAGAAACTGATGGATTTGTATGATGATTCTTTTCTCCTTTTGATTTCTATTTATTCTGTCTGCCAACAGTTTCTGTCATTTCTTCCCTTTTCCCCAAGAGTTCAGTGTCTTCCATGCTTAAAAGTCTTACAGATATCAATAAGAGTAATATAAAAGCGGAAACTAAATTCTAGGGAAGTATAATTGGATTGTTTTCTTTAATGGGAACATGAAATCCCTATGAGTATTATTCAGCTTTTAAAATATTTTCCCCTCTGTTTTTTTGTAAGAAAGAAAATATATATTTCTTTGTAACAGCAAATCAGACTTCTAGAAATAGAGATATAACGATTTTATTGTTCACCTTTACAACACTGACAACATGAATCTTGTATCAGGTTCTTTTATATAGAAAAAATAGTTTATCCATAAAAAACAATGCTGATGTTAAAAAAGAAATTAAGCAAGAAGTCTTGGAAGGCAGATGCAGGGACTGTGAGAATGAAGACCTTAGGCTCACTGTAGGAGAGGATCAGGTTTGAGATCATCTTAAGAATCTGAATGTGTCAAGTCCATGGGACCTGATGAAATCCATCCATGGGTCCTGAAAGAGCTGGCAAATGAAGTTGCTAAGCTACTGTCCATATTTGAAAAAATGTGGCAGTGAGGTGAAGCTCCCGACGACTGGAAAAAGGGAAATATAACCCCCATTTTCAAGAAGGGGAAGATGGATGACCCGGGGAATTACAGACCAGTCAGTCTCTCCTCTGTGCCTCGCAAAATCTTGGAGCAGATTCTCCTGGAAGGCATGCTAAGGCACATGAAAAACAACAAGGTGTTTGGTGACAGCCAGCATGGCTTCACTAAGGGGAAATCCTAACTGCCAATTTGGTGGCCTTCTATGATGGGGCTACAGAACTGATGGACAGCGATAGAGCAGTTGATGTCATCTACCTGGACTTGTGTAAAGTGTTCAACACTGTCCCACACGACTTCCTTGTCTCTAAATTGGAGAGACATCAATTTGATGGATGGACCACTTGGTGGATAAAGAACTGGCTGGATGGCCGCACACAAAGAGTTGTGGTCAATGGCTCAATGTCCGGCTGGAGACCAGTAACAAGTGGTGTCCCTCAGGGATCGGTGTTGGGACCGGTCTTGTTCAACATCATTGTCGCTGACATGGACAGTGGGATTGAGTGCGCCCTCAGCAAGTTTGCCGATGACACCAAGCTGTGTGGTTCGGTTGATACGCTGGAGGGAAGGAATGCCATCCTGAGGGACCTTGACACGCTTGTGAAGTGGGCTGATGCCAACCTCATGAAGTTTAACCATGGCAAGTGCAAGGTCCTACACCTGGGTCGGAGCAATCCCAGGCACAGCTACAGGCTGGGCAGAGAAGAGATTCAGAGCAGCCCTGCGGAGAAGGACTTGGGGGTGTTGGTCGATGAGAATATGAACATGAGCCGGCTTCAGTGTGCGCTTGCAGCCCAGAAAGCCAACTGTATCCTGGGCTGCATCAAAAGGAGCGTGACCAGCAGTTCGAAGGAGGTGATCCTGCCCCTCTACTCTGCTCTTCTGAGACCTCACCTGGAGTATTGCGTGCAGTTCTGGTGTCCTCAACATAAAAATGACATGGAACTGTTGGAACAAGTCCAGAGGAGGGCCATGAGGATGATCAGGGGACTGGAGCACCTCCTGTATGAAGATAGGCTGAGAAAGTTAGGGCTGTTCAGCCTGGAGAAGAGAAGGCTGCGTGGAGACTTCATAGCAGCCTTCCAGTATCTGAAGGGGGCCTATAAGGATGCTGGGGAGGGACTCTTCATTAGGGACTGTAGTGACAGGACAAGGGGTAATGGGTTAAAAGTTAAACAGGGGAAGTTTAGCTATAAGTTGGATATAAGGGGGAAATTCTTTCCTGTGAGGGTGGTGAGGCACTGGAATGGGTTGCCCACGGAAGTTGCGAATGCTCCATTCCTGGTGGTGTCCAAAGCCAGGTTGTACGGAGTCTTGGGTGACGCGGCTTTGTGTGCGGCTTCCCTGCCTGTGGCAGGGGGGTTGGAACTAGAAGATCTTAAAGTCCTTTCCAGCCAAAACCATTCTATGATTCTAAGATACAGGTGGTTTTGCTAATAGTTTTTCTGTTTTCATTTTCTGTGTGTGATGCCTTAACTCAGTTTTACATGAGAAATACATTATTTTGTTAAGCTTATATAATGTTATTTTATTAAGCTTATATCAACATTTCTGAGGGTTTTTTTATGACTTGTTTTCTCGTTTTGATTTTTTTTTTTTTTGCTATTAAAGAGAACTATCATGCAGACATTTTTGTGTTTCGTCTCATATCAAGACCTGTTTATGCTAAGTCTATCTTTGGGTGACTGGCTTTATTCACATAGTGATTTTGCAGCTGATAGGATTCTCTCATAACTAGAACTTTCCAAAAAAATTCAGATTTTGTAGTTTTCATGTTGCAACTGTGAAAGGAAATACGCTGATAATTTACTTATTACATAGATATAAATCTAAGTTACAAATCTAAGAATAACAGCACAGTTAAATTGGCCACTCATTTTTAATGACACAGTTCAGGTTAGGACTGGATTACTGTTATGTGTATACTGTTGAGCTGGTACTGAGCAAGTAATGTGAGTTTTATCTCTTCACTGGCAAAACTAGAGAAACTACCAGAACTTCTAGATAACTCCCTGCTGAAATGCCTAATTTCAGTAAAGCGTTAAAGCATATACTTAAATCCCCTGGGACTGCAGTTTTCATTGAATTTTATCTAATGCTTTGGTGCTTTAACATATCAGAGTCAAAATAAAGTTAGTTTCCAGACAGAGATGGGTAAAAATAAAGAAAATACAATTCCTGCTCAGTCTCATCTGGAGTAAAGAAAAATAATTGTGTGCATAGAAGAAAAAGAGTAAGTGTTCCGATTACTTGAAAATACAGGGAAGGAATTGTTGCTTGAGTACTTTGATTGACTATCCAAAAGGTACATTAAAATAAACATTAGATAATAAATACAAGTACAAATATCTTGAGGAAGGGTGTATTTATTAAGTAGTAGCAATCAGAATTATTTGATGGGATGCAGCTCAAAGATGTGTGGTTTTGGGTGGTCGATAGCCTTCAATTTAAATTTTAATCAAAAGAAGTGCTTTACAGATGGCAATAGGTAATGAAGTTGTCCACTATCTTTAGATTATTGTGAATGTGCATATTTGTATGCATTAACTTACAGGCATGTGTGTGAACACTCTAACAATGCATTCGCTGTGTGTCCACACATACGGCACACATGAATAATGTGCATATGCTATAATCTAAACTTGTTATATTGTTAGTGATGGGAGAAAATGTTATTGATTGTAGCTGAAATTTGTTATAATTATACAAGGAAACATAGCTAAATCTAGTCATAACTAACCTCATAAAAAGGGTGACATGTCTTTTTAAGTTATTGCATATTTCGGTGCTTTTCTGAGCCAAGCTCAGAATTGGAGCCCTGAAGTAAAACAGAAATAGTAGCCTAGAACTGAGTGTGAGCTATGTTGGTCATAAAGCAGTGGACAGGATTTGGAAAATTCAAGAAAGTGCAAGTCTTTACTATGGCATGTGATACCAAAACTCTCAAAGGTCTTTAGTACCAGCTACAGTGCTGGGAACATCTGATTTAAACGAAGGGGTATTTGGAAACAGTAGGCAGACTTCCAATAACCTATGCGGTTACTAAGAATGCCTTTAAATGTTAATATTATTTCTTGCAGTCATCTACAGCTCTATTATTCGTGATTTTATAAATTAATCCCTCATTCAGCTATACTTTTCCCTTGTTCCAAATGCCACCAAAATTTATTCAAAATACAGGTGTTATTAGTTGAAAGCTTCTACTCTCTAATCCTAAAATGGTTTCAAAATCTCTTGTTTGGTGTAATCTAGAAGGAATCTAATTCTCTATAAAATGATTCACAGTTCTGTATGTCAAGAACATGTAGACTCATGATTATGGTTAATGGATTTTCAAAGGCAGAGGATTTATGTATACAATTTATGCTGTGAACTCTCTGACTATTGTCCATGCATTTCATTGTAAAAAACAGGCCTCTCTTCTGTAAGTAGTATTTTCCTGGATGCTTACCCTCATGTTGTGGATCACAGCCTTTGTGCTGGCACTGATGCACGTGTGTGTCAAATTCAAACTCTCTCTGCAAAATCCCTTTTGAAAGCATTTACTTTTCCCATATTGTTCCATACTTGAGTTGTGTCCAAAACGTTGTTCCCTATTTAATTAGCAAGTTCTAAGGGGGTGGGTACCATCCTTTTGCCTTTGTGCTCACAGGGGTGAGTGGCCTCTCCTGCTCTTGAGAAAGTAAAGTGTCTTCAGACCTCAGGGATCTGTGGACTTTTCTGTTTTAGTTGGGAAGGACTTCTGATTTGACTAGAGATTTGATTTAAGCTCCTCTACCTCAGAGATACTTTACTGTTGTGTTTCTATTAGTGCACACCATCTCTGTATCATTCTGTTTCTCTGCTGTGTTTGCTTCTTCTAGTTTAGCTGTGAGAAATGCTGTTGCCAAAACTCATGCCTATATGGCATGTTTTTTCTCCCTTACAAATTGTTGGTGGAAGGCTGACATCCTCTGAGAAACCCAAGCTTTACACCTTCCCCTGCCTTTCCTTTATTGCTCCCACTGCCCCCTCAGTTAGCACCAAACAGGAGTTTACTTAGTAAGCCAAGAGTTACGATTTGTATCCACTGTTTAAAAGTAATCTCCCTCTGTAGAGAAACAGAAGTGGATGAAGGCTATTTCTCTTTTTCATGCAACACAAGGCCAAGTTCAAGAAGACTGAAGGGTTCATCCTTCAAAGCGTCCTGACCATGTGGTTATAAGTAGCATATCCCATGACAAGGAAGATAGGGTAGCTACACCTCTTGGGTGCTTCTGGCTGGGGGCCTTGCCCTCAAACACATCTGGTGATTGCAGATGGTCCTGTGTGTGAAGGGAGGCAACCATCTGCTGTGGTAGCACTGTGCCTGCTTATGGGAATTAGAGCCTTTCCCTGGCAGTGTTAGTTTCTGTGGCCAAACTGAGTCAGAGGGGATTTTGGGGATGGGTGGGTAGTTCATCTTAAAGGCCTTAATATTGGTGCCAGGCTTTTTTCACTTACTAACACCTATGCACAGGCAGAGGTACTGCTGCTGCTCCACAGCAGGGAGAACTATGGCACTGCTAAGGGCCCCTGACTTGGCTTCTGCGGGTGGGTGGGTGTTTGGCTGGTGTGCGAGGTGTTTGCCACCTCTTTCTGACAGATGCCTGTTTCTCTGGAAGCACGTTCCTTCCACCAGCAAATAAAAAGGACTTTCAAATAAAAAGCCCTTTCAGGGCTCCTGTGCCAAAAGGAGTGGTGTGTCAGGCACTCAACAGCACGTGATTCTCTGGGTATTCAGCTCCATCCACCCATGGCTCATTTCCCTGGCACATGATGCTCCCAGCAGCTCTGTCCATTTTTTCTGCTCACCTCTGCTTATAATCAATGAGCCTGTGCTATATAAATTCCCTTACACATGGAATGCAGATTGTAGTCTTTGATGCCTTGAATGCAGGTGTGACATGCAAAAGAAGCAGCCAGCAGCCTCCTTGCAGAGCAGATCTGGAGATACCTTTGTGTATGCTTTGGGTTTCTTCCAAACCAACATCTTCATGATTCACAGCTGAGTGTTTTGAAGGTGAGGACTCTTTGTCCTGGTCTACACTGCTCTTGGAGAGTGGTTTGGGAACTGCCTTATGTGTGCCTGCCTGCTGGGTTGCTGCACAAAACCTGTATGAATAGGCTTGGCAGCATACCAATTAGGGGCCAAAGTCACCTTAACATAGATGCCATAAATGCATCTGTAGAGAGGAAACCGTCTGGCTATCAGCTCTGGAGCTACTTTTGAGCTGAGGCCTCTGGTTTATGCCATTGGTTCAGGCAGACAAACTGTGTGATCTGGATGATGCTTTCCCATCATACCTTAGGCAAAGTGTGTCCTTACACTGGAGACAATGCACTTGTCCAACAATAAAGATCCTCCAGCCATCTGTGGTGGACAGAATATTGATGTTAAAAGTTAATTTGTTTTGCTTTTGTTGGTTTTGTTTGGTTGGGGTTTTTTTGTTTGTCGGTTTGGTTTGGTTTAAATGTCTGCTTCCACAAAGATTCCAGCCACTGTACTTGTGTTGTTCTGGTCACAGGTTTTAGACCTGCAGCAAGATTTTCTGTGCTTTCAATATTCACTCATTGTCTCATCTGATATTCATTGACAATGACCAATATTGATGCTTGAAATGCTGTGTTTCGCCAGCTCTCTCCTGGCTATTCCTTCCTGCTTGCCTCTGCCCTCTTTATCTCCCTCCTGTCTGTGCTGCCTCCCCTGTGTCACCATGTCAGGCAGGCTCATTTTGCACCCACTCCAAGACATGCCTGGGGCAGGGGTCCCTCTCACCTCACCCCTGCTGCTCTCCTGAAAACAGACAGGGAGGCTTAGGAAGGAAATGTCAGGGCTGGAAGTTCCTTATGGTGCCAGGGAGAGAAAGGGCAGCAGATGCTGAAGTCATTAGGTGAGAATAAGCAGGGAAACGAAGTCATTCTATGTGTTCTCCTGCTGAAGAACACATCCTCCTAGCCTCAGGCTGTGGGGTGTCTCTAGCTAGGCAACAGCCTGAAGCTGTAAGGCTTGAGGCTGAAATTGCTGGAGCAGCATATCTAGTACATAGTTAAACTGACTGGCTTATTAGCAAGTGTTTAGAAGCGATCTCCTGTCTTTATTTGCAAAAGCCTGCGAGTGGTAAATTATGTAAAAAGCGGGCCTTCAAAAAACAGCTGCAAATGATTAGACAAAACAATAAGTTACTTGATGCTGTCTCTTCTGTCTACAGGGATGTTAGAAGTATTTGCCTGACCTAGTGTTAATATGCAGGGATTATTTTCATGCTAATCCCTCTGTAAATTATCTGACAGCGAAACTGAGCTTTGCCCTGCTTAATCTATATCAAGTGAACTAATGCAGGAAACGCTCACTGTGTGGTCTGCCACTCATCCAGATAAGAGCTGAATAAAAATCAGGGGGTGGATGGATTGTTTGCCCACAGATCAGAAGGCTCCAGAAGGAGCATACACGGTCTCAAAGTAATAGAAATAGTAGGAGACTATGTGGGTCTTCCCATTTGCTGTGATATTCCTCAGGGACACATTGTGCCACAGGGATGACCTGGCAAAACTCAAACATCATTTCCGTAAGTGGCACATAGGCATGAACCCCAAATGACCAGTGCAGGATAATGTTCTGTGGAGATCCCAGTTGTCAGCTGTGGAAGTGGTGGGATGAGGAGGGAGTGAGGCTATGCCTCCAAAGTCTGCTTGGCAAGCATAATACTGTCCCTCTATCCCTAACATACAGTGAGATGAGAGGGCAGCCTGCTATGTAATGGCAGAATGACCGGTCAGTGCTGAATGAGCCAAAGTGCTAATTCCTTTATTTTTCCGAATTTATTCTGCTATTAGCCCTTTGATAGAAAGCTGCTGGCAAAGTGCACCCAAATAAGGTACTTGCAGTCTTTTGTTGCCTCCCTTGGATCTCATGTTCTTGAGGGCTAAACAGCCTCAATGGTGTTCAGATTCTGCTGCTGCTGTCACCCTACTGAACCTCTCTCTGATGGCCGCTGATGAGGATGCTGCAGCCTTCCCCACACTGCTGCTGCTTTCATGAAGAGCTGTTTGCTTGCACTCGTGCATGATTAGAACTCTCATATGTGGAAATGGCAGGCTGAGGCTGTGGCAGAAACTGGGAATTAAATCTGCTTATAGGCAGCTTGGGAGGAGGGAATGTTTCTGCATCTGTGCCTTTGCCTGTGATTCGCTGTGCACTGGAAACAAATGGAAAATAAAGGCGTCAAGACAGCCTGGAGGGGGAAGGACAGAACAGATGCTGAAGAGAAGCCTTATCTGTACAGTGTGGTGGGGGAAGCAGACCTAACCTTCAGAAGAACGTCTATCCACCGAAATGAAATTGGTGATTACCACTTTGACTAACAATGTGATTTCTTTTACCAGAGTTGCAGAGAAAATGGTGTTGGGCTAAGAGGGGTTGCATTGTAATTTTAAGCCAAAAAAAGACTAGAAGAGGGAAAAGAAATAAGGTGAATGTGAAGAAAATTAGAGACTTTTGAGCAGGAAGGTCAGAAGGCTGGAAAAAGAACAGCTTGGGTCCTTAAGCTGTATTTTATTTTGTTCTCTTTGGAAAGGTGATGGCAGTCTGTCCTGGGAGGTGAAGTCACGGGCAGTCCTGGAGTGGAACATGCACTGCAAGAGGAAAAAGATGCATGGTAGGGGACTGATATATGCAGGGACAGATTGCCCTCAGCTTCACTGGAAAGTACCTGGGGATCTTGACTGCCCCTCACTGCTCCCCAGCTGGAGGCTGTACCATAGGCTCTTTCAATGAGAACAGCAAAAAGCACGTCTCTGCTGCTCTTCTGCTGATGTTTCAGTTCCTGCACCAAAGGATGAAGGTGTTAAAACACTACAAGTGAATGGATCTTGAAAATGTTTCTACAATGTCTTAATCTTTCCAGCTTCTTAATAGCAACAGAGTAATTTTCTGCTTAGTATTTCTGCAAAAGCCCTGTGAGGCACTGATTCTCTGCTGTGAAGGACTGCAGCCTCTGGAGGTCTCTATTGTGGAAAAGCTCTAAGCAACCGAAACAAGATTTAGTGAGATGAAACGTGTGGCAATGTTAGCCACGACAGCGTTACCGGCTTTGCTGCTGCTGCTAAATTCCAAACACATTTCCTATCCCAGCAAGCTTCAGTAAGTTCCTCGAGGGTTTTTTTCCCCTAACACCTGGGTAATGCCATGCCATGACTCATCCTCTCTCATACTGCCAAAGCATGTTCAGTTGTGCAGGAGCGATGCACAATGTGACAGAGTGCCTGGCTTGCATCAGCTCTATTAGGCCAGCCATCCTCTAGACAAAAATACAGTGATGCTTGCATGTGTGCATCTACCTGTGGGGTATGTTTTAAGAAGGACTGTATACCCATATAGTTACTTTGGGTAAACAAACCCTTTCTTTTCCAGCAGCATTTTCATTCAAACTTCCAGTGGTGTTAAGAAAAGGTAGGTGAAGGGAGTCAGTAATAGCTACAGGAGCCAGCACTCTCATCTCCTTCAGTGAACTTCACTGTAGAACTGAAAATGTCACATTTCCGCCATGCACAGTCTTTAATTGAAAGCTCTCCATTGGAAAGGTCAGGGCAGCTTGACTCTGCTGCCCACACACCGATAGCCAGGCAGCCATGAAAGCTCATCACAGTAAACCCAAATCCTCTCAGACTGAAAAGCAAGTTCTGAGGACTCTCTGCCTGGAATAACTAACGAATGGCAGCAGCGACAACCTGTCCCCTGTGTCCCAGCCCTGCCATGTGCCTTGTGAGGAATCATTACCCACCACCCCTCTTCTTCCTGGCTTGCTCTGTGAATATTGCAGAGCTCCTAACTTACCCATCTCCTCATCTTTTCCTGTTTAGCACTGCTTGATCTGCTTCTCCCCCGAGATTACAGTAATATTTTTAAGTATCAGGTGCAATGTGCTTTTGCACTCCTAACATATGGGTGCCAGTGAGTTGTTGGATGCCTCAAAACTCACTTTGTTTCATTCTCTGTAATCATGTGCATGTGACAAGCTCTTGATTGTCCCTCTCTCCAGTGCTAATGCCTGTACGTTCCCATTGAGCTGCTAAGACAGGCACTTTCTTTGAAGAAGAAAATTTTACTTCTGCTGCTGTCAGCCACGATAATCACTGCAGATTGAGCTGAAACTCCCCAAGCATGTATGTTCTGGTCTATTTAAGGTGTGGAAGTATGAACCAAGTCACAGCCCACAAACTGTCGGAAAGAGGAAGGGAAAGAGCACAGTTGTTACCATGAACCTGTTGTTAGTGCACTGGAGTCTTTTTGATTCAGCATCAATGCTATTTCCTCACCTATGAAAGCTGAAAACACAGCCTGCATTAAGAGAATCTGAGTTTCAACTACTGATTTCTCCTTTCAAAATATCTTATTAAATTTATAGAGAAACCTGTTTGATAAGAAAGAGACTTTTCACAAAATCCATCACTGGCTCACGCCGAGAGTTTTATTCAATCCAGTCAAAAAATAGACAGAACTATAAGGTGGCACATATTGTCAGAGAGTACAAATGTCACATCTTTCTTTATACGGTTTAATTTAAATCCATAGATTAAGACAGTGAAATAATTGCCCTGGGTGGGAAAATAATTGAGGGTCTTCCATGAAAGGACAAGTCTTCAAGTTAGCATTTACACAAATTTATCTGGTTAAGCATAACTTTTTCTATCCTCTATAAAAATATAAACAGCATTTCAAAATGCCTTTAGATAAGTGTGTTAAGGTCATCTAACTTATGTTATGTCATCAATGTACTGACAGAATATGAGGCCTGGGCATGCCAAACCATGTTTAGTAATCCATACCCATCCGAAAAGAAAACATCGTATGAGCTTCAAACATAACACAACACAATGAAACAATATCAAACCAAAGATACACAAGTACATATTCCTCCTTCCATATGAATTCCTTCTATTTGTTTTTGTTAATATGGCAATAAACAAGACAGAAGTGGCAGCTACGCACAGGTTAACTGTAACTTGGGATCAAGCATAACTTGCCCTTCCCAGAAAGTAATATTACTAGAAAGTGAGATGCACCAGGATCAAATTAAGGGCACTCACTGCCATGTATGTTTTACCTGTGCAGTGTTACTTTGATGCAGGCTGTAGAATGTGACAGGAGGACAAGTGCAAATTACAAGGGCAGAATCTTTGCTTCCCAGACAGCACTACCAGGAGTTAACGGTAAGACTAAACAGTATTTTACTGGCAAGAAGAAAATTAAACAAAAAGCCAGCTCATCTAAACTTGAAATAGTGGGATGTGGGGTGTTCTTGGTACAGCTGTCATAAATGCACCCTATGTTTTCCAGGGATGCAATCTGATAACCAAAACACCTAATCATCGTTGCAAGGACTTACTGGTTCAACACAGATTAAAATGTTCAAATACCCTGTGAATATATTGGTCACAGATCTAATCACATCATTTCCCTTTTCCCAATCCTAAATTTGTATTGGAGCAGCTTCCCTCTCAGCTGTGTGTTTGTATAGCAGAGCACTGGATGTTGTAATCGACTAGCACGTATGCCAACAATGGCTGATATTTTCCAGTTGAAGTGACCTACAGGTGAGAAACAAAACCTAAGGGAAGGGTCAGGTTTCAGATAGAGGTTGGACATTTTGAACTTTGGACAAAGTGACAGGTATCTTTGATTCGCCCGGTGCTGGAGCTTTTGTGACTGGGTTTGCATGGGCTTTTATATCAGCTATTCTCTCTTTGAATCTCTGCTGGAGGTACTTTTCTTCTTTGGAGTAACTTTTAGCAAAAGCAGACATCAGCAGACACACTGCCACGCTGGACCCTCCAATGCAAAACACGATTGCTCCTGCCAGCTTGCATATATCAAGGGACCCATTAAACTGAATGGCACGGGTATCTACCACAACAAAATCATCTTTCCCAAGAGCTTCAATTTTTGGTGGCACAAGAAAACCCACCACAAGAACCGTTAAACCTATGAGCATAAAAGCCGTCCCAGAGATGAGTCCGACCTGGAAAACAAAGAAACAAAACAAATTAATATGCATTTCCAGTTTTTTATGGGTAAGTGGTCCTAGAGGGCATCTAGCTTTCACAGTGTCTTGCAGGTAGAGTTTTCTCTTCTAGGAGAAGGATGATATTTTTCTTTCAGGTCATTATGTGACACTACCAAGACTAGAATATACGGAGAAACTGTCTTATTACAACTTTAATTCAGCATTTACATTTCTGGAAACAATGGAACATGCATTTATACATCCAAAGAGCATTTCACGTCCAAAGGCCCTATCAGAGACAGGATCACAGTTTAAGCCCGGTGCTGTGTGACAGATTTATTTCTTTAGCTTTAGGTGGTGGTTAGGACCAACATTTCAATCCTTGCTGATAGTCATATAGTGTCATATTCACCACTTGCTTTTACACCATGAAATTCCTTCGCAGAGATTAGAAGGAAGTTGCTATTGCTATGAATAGATCATAGACTATTTCTAGCACAATTCAAGTGTAAGTGCAAAATCTTGTTTGCACAGAATGCCCCTACCATCAGAGCAGAGGGGTTGAATTAGATGGCCTCATGGGCCCCTTCCAGCCTCTGATGTTCTCCAGTTCTGTCAAGTTCCCTGACCTTAACAGAGACCCTGCAGTTTTCTTGATCCCCAAGTCAAGCAGTCCTAGAGTTACTGCTGTTAACCTACCAGTCCTACTCCCAATAGTTTGGCAAGACTATTGTGGGTGCAGAGCAAAGGTAAACTACACTTTCAAGCTATGTGTGGAGTTTCCCAGGCAACACTGTGATGTTTCAGTAATATGGCTCCTTGTGACACAGAAATTAGAGGATCCAAAGACCTTAGAACTCCCTTGGAAATTGACTCACCTTGGTAAGAGCGCCCTGCTTTCAGAGAGATTGTAACTCAATCATCTCAGAGAAAACTGAGCAACAGAAGGCCTTAGTTACTTTTCCATGTAACTTAACTCATGAGTTACATGAGAAAATACTGAAATGTGAGTTTCTAATGCCAGTAAACAGCAACATTCAGTACCTTCCAGAACATAGAGCTCCACCTGCTAGGCGATCTCTGGATCTGAAAATCATCCTCATACTCCCAAATCGAAGCCGTGCAGTCCTCATAGAACTGATGCAGGTAGGACCGAACTCCATATCGTTGGTACCCTCCCTCAGTGCTGCCCTGCGCATGCTTGGACCCACAGATGTCAGCATAGGAGCTCATCCTTCCTACCTGCAATGAGATGTTTCATGCAAAACAGATTAATAGTGATGTGGCAGGAAAGAAAAACTAGAAACTCTCCAGCTGACACAAAGAAAAGCATCCCAGGAGAGACATTTCCTTAATGTTTTTCCAAACAAAAAAATGGGCCTGGTAAAGTTGCATGTAGTGATACAGCTTAAGAGAACCCAAGGCACTCAGTGTCTTGGCACAGCACAGCCTGAAGGTGCTGAAGGGAACACTGCCTCCCATATGCAGGGTGCCCACTCCCCATCTTTTGTACCAGCATGCTACTACATTTCCGTGCAGACCGAGAAAAGCAGAATATATCAAGTAAGGTCCTACAGAGCAATCCCAGGCACAGCTACAGGCCAGGCAGAGAAGAGATTCAGCGCAGCCCTGCAGAGAAGGACTTGGGGGTGTTCTCTTGGTCAATGAGAAAATGAACATGAGCCGGCTTCAGTGTGTGTTCGCAGCCCTGAAAGCCAACTGTATCCTGGGCTGCATCAAAAGGAGCATGACCAGCAGGTCAAAGGAGGTGATCCTGCCCTTTTACTCTGCTATCGTGAGACCTCACCTGGAGTATTGGGTGCACTTCTAGTGTCCTCAACATAAAAAGGACATGGAACTGTTGGAACAAGTCCAGAGGAGGGCCATGAGGATGATCAGGGGACTGGAGCACCTCCCGTATGAAGACAGGCTGAGAAAGTTGGGGCTGTTCAGCCTGGAGAAGAGAAGGCTGCGTGGAGACCTCATAGCAGCCTTCCAGCATCTGAAGGGGGCATATAGGGATGCTGGGGAGGGATTCTTTCATTAGGGACTGTAGTGATAGGACAAGGGGTAATGGGTTAAAAGTTAAACAGGGGAAGTTCAGATTGGATATATGGAAGAAGTTCTTTACTGTTAGGGTGGTGAGGCACTGGAATGGGTTTCACAAGGACGTTGTGAATGCTCCATCCCTGGCGGTGTTCAACGCCAGGTTGGACAGAGCCCTGGGTGACATGGTTTAGTGTGAGGTGTCCCTGCCTATGGCAGAGGGGTTGGAACTTGACGATCTTAAGGTCCTTTCCAACCTTGACTATTCTACGATTCTAATAAAATCCAGCAACCCCAAAGGGATCACGTTGCTTCTCATGCGGACTGCTTCTATGAGTTTGCTAGGGTTTGCAACCTGAAGAACTAGGAACTGGGTAAGATTTTGCAATATTTTTTTTACCAAGCTTTTGAAATGCAGGACTAAATGCTGATAGAACATTCATAGCCATGAGAAACAGAGGCAAAACAACTCCCAGACAGACTGAAACTGTATATATCTTGTACTTAAATATGGATAATTAAAAATGAAAAAGATGGAATGCCATAACAGCACCAACCTGCTCACTGAAGGGAGTGAAATTAAAATATTAAACCTGTGGCACACCGCTGCTCCCTTAGAGAAGTCAATGCCCAACTCCTGCTGACTTTAATAAAATCACAATTTTGTCTGCTATGAAAACTGCCAACAATGTTCCCCACTCTTTCCACTTCATGGAAGTTCTCATAACACACAAAATTTATATTTAACTACGCAGGTCCCAGGTGTGAACTTGCTTCAAAGGTGTGATGCTATGGAATTCATTAAAGTAATACTAGCCCCTAAAAACTTGAGCAACAGGTCCATGTTACTTAAATTGACTGATTTGTCTTTGAAGAAGTTCAGAAAGTCTTAGTCCAAAGGGCACTGTTAATCAGTACTTGCATCTGAATGTCACAGCTCAAATTATATCAGCTTTAAGCAGCTCATCTGATTGCCACAGCAATTTTACTTAAAGGGAAGGAAGGAAGGTCTGACGTGCTCACAGCAGCTAAGGCCTCCAAATTTCACAGCCCTGCAGGCCTTTGCCCTTCACGAATGAGTAATCTTGATGGGTATGTTTTGAGGTACAAAACTAAAAAAAGAAGTGGTATGGATATAAGTATGTAACCTAAAGTCTTGTGTGGAAACACTTAAAGTAATTCTACTTTTGGAGTCTGTTTGAGCAGAAAGGAAGTTTTTTTTCCCCTAAGGTAAAAAAAGGGGAGGACCAACATAACATGACCAGATAGTGTGGCCTGTCGAAGCTCACTTGCATTATGCCAGCTGCCACCAGAAGATAATTTTAGAGCTTCTCTAGTTAATTCAGAAATCAGATAAGGCACATTGCAACTGTAGTTATTGCAATCAATTTGAAAACCCCTCGATGTGATGTGACAGAAAACTGTATAAATATGATCTGGCATTCACTGCACTGTCTGTAGGTTTAGTCAAGAGAAAGAAGAGTGTTTTGTTACTAACAGTTTGACGAAGAATTGTCTATAGGAACCAAAAAAGCCTGGAATCACTTATATTACAGCTAGATTCTTTAGCAATCTGAAACGCTAATAGGTGGATTTGGTCAGGCATATGAGAAAAATGATAAATAAGAGCTGAGATATGGAATAAAAACCAAAATAATGACCTTTTGCGTGTAAGATTTTTGACAGCATCAAATAGTATGACCTTCTAAAATGGAAGGAAAAAAGAGCCCTGCCAAGATCACTAATTCTTCTCAAGTATTGTATATTAGTCCTACTGAACATTTTCCTTATGCTCAGACTCTTCCACTTATAAGTGATTTCCCATCTTTTGCAAAATATCTTGTCCACTAGAGAGAAGGGAAGAAAGCTTCCCAGCCCTATATGACTCATAGAAGCAGCCTGGTAATTTGGCCTAAGATGGTCTCTCTTCTCAGCTGCAATGCAAACATAATGTTGGTGTTCTTGCTACTTACAGATGGGGCAGAGGAACTGACACAGTCAGACTATGGTGGGAGTAAACAGTTCTCCATAAATAAGAAGGAAACACGTGTCACAGCCATCAACTTACATCAGATGAATAAATACTGCAGTAACTACGATCTCTTAAGTTTGATTTATATTTGCATGTCTCACCTTTATGGCTGTGAAATTAAATGCTGAAATGTTGGACAACTTGCTAAACAGAGAGTCACAGTTATCCAATCCATGTAACGCACAAGATCAGAACACACATCCAGTGGTTTAATCATTAAAAGTTCTTCTGTGCCTAAACCCGAGGTGCCTAGGAACATGTGGGATGTATGATCACAGCTTCAAAGCACACCACTGCATAGTAGCAATCCATCCCCTAGCAACTTTTGTTTCCATGGCAAAAGCTTGTCCTGTTTACTTTGAGCTTTACTATTCTCCACTGATCTGGGGAGATGTGACTGGGTTTGTGATCAGGCAGATTAAAAGATGAGCAAGCTCTAAGAAAAAACACTCAATACATTTCCCAACTACTTTGCTTTCTTATTGCAGGGTTGGACACATTTTAAAAAGCCCTAAAACCTATGTAAGAAATTGACATCTGAAAGGCAGGACGAAGCAAACGAGGATGTGCCTTTGCTCTGCAACACACAGCACTAGATGTAAGCCACAGACGCTGATGGGTTTGCATAGGTGAAGTGCCCCTCTCCAGATTTACACACTTGGACCCTTCTGTGAGGGCCGTGTTTCCTACCAAAAGCAAGTTCCCTGGAAGACTGAACACTGGAATAAATAACCTCCCTTTGACCGCAGCCTCCGAGATGGCCCTTTTGATACCTCAGACCCCTGTCACACCAGCCTCCAGAACCTCCCCAGGCCAAACGCTGGGCCAGGGCGTGCTCAGGCTGAGCTGCGTCCATCACGGCCGAAGCGAGCCTTCTTGTGCCTGCGGCTCCGGCCTCGCCGGGGCTGGGGGAGAGGGACGAGCTGCTGCCGCTGCTCCCCGAGGGCGCCGGGGCTGCCCGGCTGCCTTCCGGGGCGACTCCTGCGCCGCTGCCGTGCACGGGGGAGCCAGCGGGGCCTCCCCTGTGCGGGGACAAGGCCGAAAAGGGGGTGAGAGGGCAGCGGCCGTCGCCAAAGGCCGCGCAGACCGGAGCGCAGGACGCTGCGCCGGCCGGGCGGGACACGCTCTCCATCAACCGTTTCCCGGGTGAGGCGGAAGAACCTCGCAGCGCCCGCACTTCAGCGGGTACCCCGGTCCCCGCTACCCACCAGCACCCTTTACCCTCCAGCCCGCCGCCGCGACCGGGGCCCCGAGGGCAGAGAGGCCGGCCCGGTCGCGGCGCCCCCTAGCGCAGCGCTGCGCGCATCCGCCCCCGGCGGCAGCAGCCTCGCCCCCGGCGGCAGCAGCCTCCCCCCCGGGATGCTCCCTCACCCGGACCGGGGACGAAACCCGCAGGTCTCGCCGTGCACACAGCTCCCCATTCCTTCCGCCGGGCGGCCGATGCCCCACCGCCACTTTCCCCACGGGGAGCTCGGTGCCGTAAGCCTCCCGTGAGGATCCCCCCTTCCCGCCGCCAAACTGAGCAGCCGAAGTTTGCGGAAAGGCCCGGCGCCGCGGGCCGGGGTTACCTGTCCCTCCCGTCGCTCCCCTCAGCCGGCTGAGCAACCGCAGCGGCGCTAGCTGCGGCTCTCCCTCACCGATCCCATCTTCGTTGTGCGCCGCGCCGGCCCCAGACACCACGTATTATGTACGGCCCGGAGCGCCGCTCGCTCCCGCTCCGTGCCTGCGCACTGAGCCGCCGCCACAGGGAGTGGAGGGGAGAGAGGAGAGCGCGGGCCGTCGCCTCCGCCGGGGGCGGCTTGTGGCGGGGACAGAGAGGGGACGCCGGGCACAGGGGGTCTGCGGTGAGGAGGGTCCTTCCGGCCGGGGCACCGGCGGGGCCGTTCCCTAAGCTAGGCGGGCGCACTGGGTGGCTGCCCCAGGTGCCCACCAAGGACGCCGGTGTGTCCTCCCGGGGTGGCGAGAGCAGGAGGGACCCTGGGGCAGGTCTCTAATCGCCCCCCCCCCCCCCCCATCTCCCATCCCCTGTTAATCAGCCCTGAAAAATGCAGACTCGGTGTCTTGTCCATTGGAGCCGATAGACGTTGCAAAAATGCGAGCTGCAGAGAATAAGGCACTGAGATCAAAGTGTTGGAGAAATAAATCAGTTCTCAGGAGACCCAGATTTTCTTTTAGGAGAAACAGAGTAACGCTGAGGGCCAAGTGTTAGTGTGTCGGATCTGTCCTGATAACAATAGGTTGGCTGTTCAGTGGGGAAAGATTTTAAGTAAGCAAGTTAGGAGTTAAGGGAGCTGGTGAGGGTAAGAGTTAGAAAGCATGACAAGGCAAGGAGAGCTGGAGATGCTAAAACGTATTCCACAAACAGGCAATATGTAATTCCTCTGAAAAAAAGAATGAGAATGTAAAGGGCAAGAATGATATTCATTTCAAGGCTCTGTACTGAAGTACGCACAAAAATATTGTTGCATGCAGAAGAATGGAAGTGCATTAAAGCAAAATGGGGTAGTATTAGCCAAAGTAAAAACGAGGTCTTTCTAAAGTGCTTAAATCATTACAGCACATAAAGAAGATGAGATTAATGGTGGTTTCATTAATAATAATAATGCCCAAGCTCCTTTGAAAAAAACCCAACCTGTAAGTGGTATCAACAGTGAGTTTGGGCAGTTGCAAACTAAGAATCATAAAAACAGCTATTAAAGAAAAAGCAAGTAAGAGATTACATTTAGAGGAACAAATGCTTGCTTCAGTGGATTTCATCCTGTCCTTCCAAAGCTGTTATGCTTGTTTCAAGTAATGAGTAATGCCAACAGCGGTCCGCCTGACCTGACCAGAGATACTTCCACAACAGTATTTGATCAGTAGCATTGATGTACCCCAGCCCAAGGTGACTAACAAGTTAATAAACTGACAATTATTTGTGAACAACCAGGAAAATATAGTGAAGTGATAAATGACTGGAAAGCAGGATGGAGTATTGGTCTCAAAAAAGATTTTCTATTTATTGTCTTGTAAGACTAACACCAGATTTACATATTGTTTCATAGTTCGGACCAAATGCTGCCTTATCCCAGATGAGGAAGATGTCTTCTATAGAAAAAGCAATTAGTCTATCCAAACTGTGCTCCCTCTATTCACAAAGCTAGTTTCTTTTTTATTCCTTATCTTCTGACAAAGGGAATATGCAAGAGGCACACAAAATACCTGAGCTGGCCCAGTACATTTTTTCCTGATAGAGAAGTGATGCGCTTTGTGAACCAACACAAATTAGTACTCTAGCAATGGGAACATTTGCACTAAAAATTATCTGTGAACTCCAAATTAACAACCTTGAAGGATAACCATTGATAATCTCAGAAGCTGCTTTTAGTGTACTTTTGGGGCATTAGGAAAACTGTAAACTCAGTCTGAGGTGAGGGCTGTTCTTGAAGTATAGCTGAAGTCTTGAACAGAAGAATGTAAATGGCCTTTTTAGCCTTGAAATGGGTAACATCAGTGCCAAGATCATTTAGACTATCCTGAAAGCTTCAGCTGGGAGTGGCATGCAGAGCAAGTGCAGTATTCTACCTCAAGTAAGTTGTTAACTTGTTGGGGTCTCTTTTTCCCTTGTGGAAAGGAAACCCAAGCCTAGTGCTTTCATTGTCTTCCACCTGCTGTGCTAGAGGTCTGTGATGGATAATAGTGAGGATACTGAGGGAAAAATCCTCTATTACTGAAATCCTTTGTAGGCGGTGGTGTTGGATGCCATAGAGTTTACAACCTTCTCTCTTACTGAGAGGTGATCAGCCAGTTTGGTGAGCACAGCTTAGTTAGCTTCTGGGAGCCTGTCCTGAACAGGAGAAATTAACCGCTTCTGGAAAACATGCTTCTCTTGTAACAAAATGCAGCAATTGGTATGAGACTCATGTTCACTGAGTTGCAGATGTCTGTCCCTATTTGCTTAATGGTGATGGCAAGCTTCCAGAGGCTCTGCTTCTGTTTCACTTGTTGCAGAAAGCCATGACCTCAATGTTTCTGCTGTAGTGACATTGATGTATTGCCTATTCTTCCCTTCCTGCTGCCCTGCTCACCTTCACTTGGAGAATAAGGCTTATAGCATACCCACTTCCCAGGAAACCTTCAGTTGACACAGAACTGCAAGGAGCAGCTAGGGCAGATAAAGGTGATTCCACCCATATTCCACACTTTTGAGGGTAGCAGAAGAGAGGTGCAAGAGCTCTTTCCACCGCAGAAGAGTGTGGAGGGGTCCATGAAGAGCAGGAGCTAATTGTTGTTTTCTGCACTGCCTGTGGCTTCGAGTCTCCTAGGAATTGTTAGTTCTCTTTTTCATTCTTGTTGCTGCTGGGCAGAGGGAAAAGCAGGAGGAATTAGAAGCGTTCCAGGGACCCATCTTCAATCAGAGACTGTCTCCATTCATCATGTTTGTGTTTCCAGAGCTCACTAAGAAACTTGCTTGCTCTTAGACCTGGTTGTTTCCAAATAAGCTTTGCAGATGCAGTGTGTGTGCAGGGTTCAGAGGCAAAAAGCCTCAATTTAGATCCGAATGAAATGGCAACATGTCAAAACCACCATTTTCTAGCAGTGCCAAGCATTGGACAGTAAATGTGTGCAGCAGTATTTGCAGCAGCTACTACTACCGCTAGACGGCTGTGTTGTTTTTAAAATATGCTGCCTGTGAGGATCAGTGCTTAAGAGCTTGGGTTAATTTATGAAATTTGGTTTCTCAGGGGAAATGTTATTCAAAGTCAAGGGCAGGTGGGGGTGAATCAGCCCAAGAAGTTCAGTTTTCTTTAGAGGAGATGTAGTGTAAGGTATGCTCTTACCTTACACTACAAGTGCTGAGCACCCTGGTCAAGAGCAGCCTTTCAAGAGTGCTCGGCTCCCAGTGGGACAGCCAGTTTCTGGGCATGCTGAGCCGTGCCTGCCATGTGTGTGAGTTACTGTGTTTGGGTGGATTAGGCCACCTCAGATGAGTTTCTCTTTTTGCTGTATTCCTGTCTCCTGTGCCTATGAGGAAAATGTGTGAAGCACAGCATCTTTTGGTAACCCTTGCATATCTGTGCTTACTGTTCCATAGGTGAGGTTACTAATATGCTCTACATGCCATATATGATTTTTTTCTGTGTTTTGTTGTTCACGTCAAAATGGAAATATATGAAAACTTGACCCCTACTGTGAATGCTGAGGGTCACGAAGGTGACATTAAGAACTCCTCTCAAAATGCCCTTGAGTCTTCAGATTTTATCTGGCTGATCATATCCCAGAAGTCGTTATACTGCTTCCTATCAGCTTTTGATAAACTGGAAGCATTTTATAAAACACCCATTTTAAGTTTATAACGCAATTACTCTGTGATTGGTCTCATATACCTTTATGTATAATCCAAATGTTAACCACACGACGGAGTGAAGATAGTACACAAATACAGTGTAATCAATGTTAATGGAGTTTTAGGAGGCACATTTTGATTATAAGGCCAGGGATGGGAAGGATGACACCATGATGTTGTTACTGCACATGTACACTGGAAGTGTCTGTGAGTGGCTGCAGTCAGGCAGCAACTGCATTGTCCGGTGGTTGCTGTACAAACCTCCATGCAAAGGCATCTTCTGGTTCAAGGAGTTACTTGTTTTTGTTGTCTAAAAGAGTGTAATCACACTATATTTGTAATGTATTTGTAATGTAATTATCCACTATATTAAGTGCCAATTACCAGACTGTCATAGATTGTCTCTTAATCTATGTTGCTTGTTCAGAAAACACTGCTAGATTTTAGCAATGAAAGTCTCTTTCCAAAAAAATGAATTCCCTGGGAGCAGTGAGAAGGATTAGATGAATGCTGTCTCAGCTTCTGCAACCAACTATACATTGACTTTTAAGAGAACCCACATCCAAATGCAATCCAAAGACAGTGCCTGTGTTGCTACGAGGCTCTACAGAACTTTTAACCTCTATTTAGATGGAAAAACCCCAAACTGAGGAGAGCACACACTGATTGTTCACATGATTTATAGATGTTATGACAAGATAAATGTGTCATAGGTGTTTGAATAGAGATACCAAAGACACATTATCTTCTTTTTAGCCAGGCCAGTAAAAATTCTGTTCTGCCACTGACTCTAGATGCACTTTCAGAAGGGTGGCATGACAGGCAGGTACCCTCAAGAGAGGAGAACACAATCTATTATCTCTGAACTAAAAAATAATTGACATTCTGTGATGACATTGTCCACTTTAATTAGTTGATGGTGTTGAAAAGTAAATAGGCAACAATCACAGGCAGACCAGTTCCACTCTTTTGGACACCTGAGAAGAGTAAACATATGCTCTTTTATGTAAGGTTCTAGTGCAAGTATCATCCTTTTGACATTATCCTTGGGGTTGCTTGTGGGACATTTAAAGCATTGCTGCCTTTGTGAAGAGGTCACAAGGGCAAATTGGTTGATATAAATCTGCTTGTCCCTATAAGGATTTAAAACGCTTTTAATTTCTATAACCATATTTCAGTGGGGTGTTGAGCTCTGCGCTTGATAGAGCTAATTCAGCAAAGGACCTTCCTAAAGTTGTTTTTTGCACTGCCACCAAAAAAATTTCATTTGTTTTTTGTTGCTCCCCAAGGATGAATTTTCTTGATTAATATTGTTTTGCTTACAAAGAGAGCATGATAATCACTCAGTAGTTTGAGCAGAGGAGAATGACAATTGTGTGCAGACTGCATGAGGAAACAGCATACATGTTCAGATTACAGATCACAAAATCTGTTTCACTGTCTCCTTCCTGCTGCTTGCTTGCTTGCTTGGTATTACATGCTATTATATGCTGGCTGTGTAAGGGTTGAAAGAGGAATAATTCCTTTTAAGTCAAGGATCAGTTAGGGGTACTGAGCAGTCCTGTGTCCCTCTAGCCACCTGTGTGGCCATTTGCAGGTGCATGTGGAAAGATTATAAAGAAAGATTATAAAGATTATAAAGAAAGATTATAAAAACAGGGCAATCACATCAGTTTCTCAAAGCTTTTAGCTTCTGACAACATGCAGCCTAGGGATGCATGCATATGGACTAGAGGAACTCTTTATGTTTAATAACCATTAATGAACTTTCCCCTGTGAATTTAAAAGTCCCACTGCTTTTTGAATCCACTTGTTTTTGGCAGCTGCTGCAATGTGTTGAGGTCTCAATTCACTGTGAAAGTGAATTTTATTCCAGGTATCTCTGTGGAATGAATTTTTCACTGGGAATTTTTCATTTTATGCTCTTAATAGCGTGCTCTAGACAGCTGCTTGTTCCATATGTTTTGTATATAAAAGACTGAAGACTAAGGCCCAAGTCTTCAAATCTGCTTTGAGATCTACTTATTCAGGTAGTGGAAGAAGAGCTCTCACTGAAGAGAGCTAAACCCTTTGAAACCAACGAGATGCAGTTGTCTGAATAATACATTTGAGTGCCCTTTTTTTTAAAAAAAGTGAGGAAATTAATATGTGTATTTCTTTTACCACTTCACACTCTACAGTGCATTAATGTCCTGATCATTTTTTTGGTTGGTAATAATGTGATCATAGTGTTACTACCATGGTTTGGTGGGTACTGATACAGCTTGGAACTTTCACTGAGTCACCAGCTATGCCTCTTTAGTTAGCTAGTTTTAGGGGGTTTGAAGGCAATCCGAATGCTCTACAGCTAGAATTGGAAAAAAGCGTATTTTATTCATGACTGATATACCTGGTACTCAAAGAAATTTTTTCAGTTCTCTTTGCTTATGTTACCAATTTCAAGGCTGAAAGATTATACTTTTCTATTTAGCACCTTTCATAACCAAGAGCAGTAATTCTGTTCTCCATTTTTTTTAGTTATTTTTACTTATTACATAAATGAATGGATATTTTGACAGATTGTAAATTCACTGAAAAAAAGAAAGGTTTCTGGAGAGTTAGGAAAAGGAAATTTGGTTTTGGTTGGCTCAGTGGAGAAAAAAAAAGGAAGGAGAAGGGAGATTTTTAAAACATATTTTGATAAAGTGCTATTCAAAATTAAATATTTCAAGTGACATTTGAAATGTCATAATATTTCTATTTTGAAACTTAATCCTTTGAATCTTCCATTTAAAATAGTGGTTTGGTTTGTTTAATAAATGGACCAAGACAGAGAGAAAAAAGATGAGACAAAAAAATGAAATAGTCCCAAAATGAAACAAAGCCTCTCATTTTATGTCAGTCCAAAATAAATATTTGTGGTTTGCAACCAAAACAACCAGCTCTTTGTTTCTCCAGCTACAGTGGGTGTAATGACTTTCTTGGTTACTTATTCCAGTTGCTAAATGGTGTTGCTGTTGTAAAGGTGCCTCTTGGTCATAATCTGTTTAATGATGTGAATAGACTATGGCTTTTATAGGGGAGGTTTTGTAGTTGATTTATGGCATTTTCATTGCTGTAAACAACACTGTGGCCATTGTAGTAGAGGCAATTTCTGGTAGTTAATGACTGTAATCTAAGAGAAAATAAGGTATTGTGATAAAGGGGTTCAAAACTAATGCAGTGCTAATGCAGGCTAGAAATGAGAAACATTATTCTAAGTGTGAGTCTAACTAATTTTTTTAATAGTTTGACTAGGAGTTTGCTAGATTCTTCTCTGTTGTATTTATTAATCAAGATTGGGAATCTTTGGAAGATGCGTCCGTTCACAAGAAATAGCAGGCTTCATTCAGAAGTTCTCTGAAATCTTATAGCCTGAATTATGAAGATGAGAAGAGACCTTTGTGCTTTTCAGTATTATCTTAAAAGAGAGTAAAAGCTTCTCTTGCCTACTGGGCGACAGTGTAGCTCCATTGAAGCCAACAGCAAAATTCCCCATAATGTCAATAAAATTCATGTGTTACCACTGACTCAGCAGTAGGTGCTTCCTCAGTTTAGGTGGCTGTGAGGAATAAAACTGGAGGCTCTCTTTGTCTGGACCTTAATTGTATGGCTGGGGTGATAAAAGTGTTTTGCCAAGATGTCTGACTTCCTACCTGACTGTTTTAGCAATGGCATCCAAATGCAATTTCAATGCAGTTATGTGAAAGAATAGCTTTGTAGCACTGCTCAGTCTCAGATTCCTTCAAGCCTTAGGCCAAGTACATTTTCAAATGCCTCTAGTACCTACTGTAATGAGGCAGCTTACCATAAAGCATCTAAAATTACTACACAGAGATAAAGTGGTACAATGAGGTCTTCCAGACTTTCTTGGGTAGAGAGGTTAGGTAGGTTCTTCAAACTTCTTGTGTTATTCAGAATAGGGGTTTTGTGTTGTGAGGGATTTTTTTTTGTTTGATTTTTTTTAATTAAGCTAAAGCTAGATAATGAATTAACATTTCAAATAAGACTATTTTGTTTCTTCATGATAAATCACAAAGGAGGAATTGCCTCAACAGAAAACCCAATTAAAACCTGCTGCCATGATAGCTCAAGGGTCTCCTCAATGCATGATTAACACACTTGTGCCCTTTGACTTCCACTTAATAGGTATTTAATATATTACTCCATTTAAACCCAGCTTCAGGTGTGCATTATAATGAGGTTCATTCACATGTGTTGCCTGGGTTATAAGGGGAAGAGAAACACAACTTCCTTCTTTGGTAAAGTCGACACGAAGGGCTGTAGATCTGCAAGGTGGTGAGACAGCTGGGATGAGTTCTTTCTGTTCTTTGGGGTGTGTAATGGCTCCCAATTAATTTTTCATGTTTTGCCTTAAACTGGATGTTGCAAAATAAAAGTGAAGTTACTTTCAAGAGCAAGCTTTGCCCTTGAGAGTGCTAGATGGAAAGAAGCTGGTCTACTAGTTGTGTGAGTTGGCTATGTTTTCATTTACTTCTACACTGAATTTGTGCACTTGACAATGGTACCCCTCAAGAGATAATGCTTGCATTGTAAATTGACCATTATGTACATATGCTAAACTGGATAAATATTTCTTCAGAAATACCAGAGGAGAGAACTGGGTCTTGCCAGCATCTTTAATATTTACTGCTGCCTCCATCTGCTGCTGCTGTATTTTTCTCTCTTGAGATCCAGTTTGTTTTGATTCTTATTCCCCTTTTATGTTAATTGTATTTATGCTCTGGTATTATTGATGAAGAAAAAGTTGCTATAGGCCAGCAAGGGATTTGCTTTTTACCCATATCTGTTTTCTTTAGGAACATGTGGGCATTCTATTGTACTTTTTGCATGTTTCTCTGATCCTGATCTTGGAAATTGTGAGGTAAACTAGGGGAAAACCCACCAAACCTGTACTGAAATCCATTAATGCCAAGACAAACTGGATTTAGTAGCAGTTATTGGTTAATTTAACCAGATATTTTATAGATTTCTGTCTCTAGAACATGTTGTCTGTTGGTTTGTATCTTTTACTCAACAAGCCTTAAATGCATTTTGTGAGAGTTACTGGGTGCTAGGCTCTGTAACTGTGTGGGAAAATAGTCTATTGTCTTTGGCTTTTGGTCTAATGACTGTTTTGGTGGCTTCATTTATTAAGATACTTTTTTGAGGTAATGGGTTCTCATACCCAATGGTCTTTAATGTGAGAACATCCCAAAACCGGGGTGACACTGAAGTAATTAATGTACTTCCCAAGAAGGGAGACATCTTGCCAACAATGCAGTCATACTTCACAGTAGACAATTAGCTCAACAAATAGCTACAAACAATGTACTCAGTGACTTAAGAATGCAAACTGGAAGAAGATGCAGCTATGAGGTCTTTTGGGTATTTTAGCCCACATCCTTCAAAAATCAATTCCATCCTTCTGTGGCACATTTATTTTGGTATATAAATACACTCAGTGTCTGGTATCTTTTCAATGAGATAACACAAGGAATGAACAGAGAAGCAGTAATAGGAATAGGGCTAAGTGGTTTGATACCCATGGATTTGGAGGCCTAAATCAACCTATAATTTGCTAAATTATCTGGTTGTTTGCCTTTGTATGCTATAGTGATTTGTCATTATATATTAGCAACTGTCCAGCTTTATGAAAAACAATGGCCAAAATTGAAGTCTCAAATTCTTTTGAAAATTCATGGAAATATCTCAGATTTTTATGTTGTTGTATCAGGTAACGAGTGAGGGAGTAGAATATGCCTGAAAGCTTCCTCAGGATTATTTGAGGTGGTAGTTATTGTAGATAGCATAATTTATGTTCAGCATTATGTAAGGTTATTAAATTCTATTCCTAAAATCTAGGTTCTTTTCTGCATAATGCTGAATGTTACAAGAAACTTTGTTAAGCCACCCTTCTATTCAAATTTGCTGCTGTATTCCAGTGTGCAACTCAGCAGTTTATGAAGTATTTAGGGTGTACATAGAAATGAGGTTCACTTTACACTATGACTTTACACAATTTATCTGATATTTATGTTCAAAAGCAGTTCTACAATACATGATTTTAGGATCTGGTGGTTGCATTTTTGTATTTATAAGAATATCCACTTTGTTGGTATGTAGACACCTTGCAAAAGAGGAAACTGCCTACATTGTAAAACCCTTTACACAAAAATTGCTTGTGAATATTAGTGAAGGTAATTTAATCTTTGTGCTTTTAATGAGAAATACGTACAAATGCTAAACAAGTTACAAAGATAATGATATCTCCAAAACTCTGTAAGATATGATTTCTGGGCAGGTGAAAGACAAAAAAAAATTGATCTCAGAATCTTTGTAGCTATCTCTTAGAAACTTTTATTTTTTTCATGGGCATTTCATCAGAGAGGACTCCAAAAGTACTAATTTGCATTATATCACTCTGTGGAGTAAATTACACAGCTCTGCTTGAAGTTGATAGACCTGTGATGAATTTTGTCTTCTGGGACCTGTGGCCACAAAGCCAGAAATTCTCAGAAATTTGAATTGTATTGCAATGTTACTCTTTATCTTGCAGAGAGGCTCATGTTTCATGGTGAGTGGATTGTCTGAGTACTGCTTCAGAAAAAGGTGGCAATCCAGGGACTGGCTATTGGACTGCTATGGGATTGTTATATCTCACAACATGGAAATGCAGCCAACAGTTAGAACAGACCTGTAGTTTAACAATTTTCAGTACATAGTGCTGATGCTGAGCAGTGTATATAAAGTATTTTCTCTGGAGTGTCTTTCCAAGAAGCCTTTGCCAGGCAAAGATCAAAATGATCCAGAGAAGATGCTTTTAGGAAGAGACCTACTTAAAATCAGGTACAGTGTGGCAGTACAGATAGCTACCTATTTGGTCACTGATTGTTCTTGTTCCAACTGGGTACCCCAAGGCATCTTAGCCTTGATCAGAAAGTCCCCCAGCTACCTGTTTGGAGATCATCTCATATCATATCATCTCAATCATATAGTATCACATCCTCATCTCATATCAAATGAAATACTGTTTACTTTTGCTCACTGTTTGAATCCTTCAGGAATGTTTTATGGAAGGGCTGGCAATGGGCAATGCTGTTTGGCTGATGGGGCAAGCTATGTATTGATGTGATATACGTGAAAGGAGGAGGGCTGATCAAATTTTCTTCTTGCTGTGTTCTCTGGCGTAAGCTTCTATATTTGGGAACTGCCTTTCCTGTCTGCTGACTCATCTGTGTCTTAAAATAAAAGAATGTTAGGCTTTTTTTAGATCAAGGAAACTTGTAATCTTTATAGTACTTGGCATCTGTTAGAAGCAGAAGCAATTCATAGTATCATAGAATGGTTTGGCTTGGAAGGGACCTTGAAGATCATCTAGTTCCTACCCCCTTGCCATGGGCAGAAACTAGACAAGGTTGCTTAAAGCCCCATCCAGCCTGGCCTTGAACACTTCCAGGAAGGGGCAGTCACAGCTTCTCTGGGGAACCTGTGCCAGTGTCTCACCACCTTCACAAGGAAGAGCCTCTTCCTAATGTCTAGTGTAAATCTACCCTCTTTCAGATTAAATCCATTCTCCTTTGTCCTACCACTACATGTCCTTGTAAAAAGTCTCCTTCCAGCTTTCTTGTCTGCCCCTTTTTGCACTGAAAGCTGCTCTAATGTCTCCCTGGAGCCTTTTCCAGATTGAACAAGCCCAGCTCTCTCAGCCTGTCTCCATAGGAGAGGTGCTTCAGCCCTTTGACCATCCTTGTGGCCCTCCTCCGGACTCACGACAAAGGTCCACATCCTTCTTATATTGAGGTCCACAGAGCTGGAAGCAGTACTCCAGGTGGAGTCTCACAAGAGCAGAACACAGGGGCAAAATCCCCCTGCTTAAACTGCTGGTCACATTTATTTTGATGCAACCCTTCATACAGCTGGTTTTCTGGGCTGCAGGTGTACACTGCTAGCTCATATTGAGCTTTTCATCAAATAACACCCCCAAATCCTTCTCCTCGGGGCTGCTTATAATCCAGTCTTGCCAGCCTGTACTTGTGCTTGGGATTGTGCTGACCCATGTGCAGGACCTTGTACTTGGCCTTGTTAAACTTCGTAAGTTTCACATTGGCCCACCTCTCCAGCCTGTGCAGGTCCCTCTGGGTGGCATCCCTTCCCTCCAGTGTGTTGACAGCCCCGCTCAGCTGAATGTCATCGGCAAACTTGCTGAGGGTGAGCTCAATCCCACTGTCCTTGTCACCAACAAAGATGTTGAACATTGCTGGTTCCAATTCCCAGTACTTCTATAAAGTACATATTTATCAGTAAATAAAATAGACTTTTATTGCAGTCTTGAGGGCAACTTGGCCTGATATGGCTTCTGTCTGTGGGCTACATGCATGTCTGTCCCTTCTTTTCCTCTCCATCAATACTGCATAAGAGAAGCATGCTCTGTGACCATGTCCTTGTGTTGTCAGGGTGATGTGAGCCATAATGGGGTTAGGTGGCATGATAACGAGGGATCATGAGACAATGCTCATACCTGCACCCTGGCTGGTTCTCTAGTATAGCCATGGCTCATGCTCTAGAGTAATTTATTCAGTGATACCCCCCTTCTGCTACTTCTGTGTTCACATCCAGATCTTCTTTCCAGACCTGAAGGAACTTGACTTTTGGCTCTTTGTCTGGAAGAGCTTTTCAGGCAGCTGTGGCTGGAGAAAATAGACCTTATGGTCAGGGTGTATTGGAAGAAGCTGTGAAGGACTCCAACCCCATTTCTGGCTATATGTAAGCCAGAGGATGAGGTCTTTGCATACTTGACTTTACCAGGTGTACAGAGGGGGTCACCTTTCCCTCCTTAAGATACTTGCCAAGGACTTGCAAAGGTTTCTTGGCCTGATTCAGTAGAGCTGAGCACAACTTGCTACATAACTTAATAAAATAATTAACGCCTTAATTGATGCACTTTTCAGAAGCCTGCCCTTTCATATCTTCTTCTGTGTCACCTGTGCTTGTTAAATCCATTGCTGATTGAGAAAGAAATTGCTTAATTGCACCAAGTTTCTGCCTGAATCCTGGAAGTATTGAAGTTGTAAATTATCTGGTCCAGGCTGCTATGAAGTTATAATTGCATTTTAAGTGCTGACTAGATTACCACAGAGATGTCTTCCGTTAGGCATTAACACCTTCCTCAGGTGGTAAGGTCACAGTGCAGCATTTCTTATTACTTTCTTCTGTTATTGTCTCTGTTCTTAGAACCTGTGTGTTTTAATTTTCAGTGATGTGGGCAAATACATTTACAGGCATATCCATTTTTAAATCTTGTAATGACATGGAATAAATGTGGGATTCTTTTGAAAACATGCACACTGTTTTGTGTTAAATTTTATCTTCCCTAGACACATGAAGGAAGACTATATAAGCACTGTGGATTAGTGCCCCTCCATGTTTTGTGGTGTTCAAACATCACTACAGATCTCGCATGGTAGACCCCATTTCCAGTGGCTCAGCACTGGAGAATCTGGGGGTAAGTATTATAGTGTTTGTACAACAGGAGGAGTATGTAGCCATGGTAACCTGGGACCTAGTTTCAAAGCCATGAAGTAGGTACCTTGTTAAGAACATGGTGGCTTCTTAGGACCATGGAAACTGAGCCAGATAACCAGGGTTAAGTCTGTTTTGAGCACATCTATAAATTGCAATCACATCTTGAGATTGCAATGGAGCATCTACCATTGAATAACTGTCCTAAACAGTGTTTATTGTAATGATGTTTTTTAAAAGGCTAAATCAAATTCCTTCAAACTAGCACATGTTGATTTTGGGGTGGTCAAAAAGCTAGTAAATCTGGTACCATTAGCAGCTACTTCATAAGGACTATTAGAGGATAGGTGTCATCTTGGAGAATAGGGGAAAAGGATAAGCGTGAGGCCTAATTTTTAAAATGGTTGAAGAAAACTGAAGGGGGAATAGAAGTAGAGGGTCTGGAAAAGAGCCAACAGACACTAGAAACATAACTAATCGTCAATATGTTGCTCTTGCATGGGAGAGATACCATTCTAAACAAGACAGTTGTGTACAAGTTAATGTTCCTCTCAGCAATGTTGAGGCATTCTTGAGCTCTTGCTTAGTCTTGAAATGTCGAGGAAGAGTGTGTCGGAGATTCAAAGGTAGTAAAACTAAAGCTTTCGGAAATATTTAGGGGGCCTATAGGGATGCTGGGGAGGGACTCTTCATTAGGGACTGTAGTGATAGGACAAGGGGTAATGAGTTAAAACTTAAACAGGGGAAGTGTAGATTGCATATAAGGAGGAAATTCTTTCCTGTGAGGGTGGTGAGGCGCTGGAATGGGTTGCCCAGGGAGGTTGTGAATGCTCCATCCCTGGCAGTGTTCAAGGCCAGGTTGGACAATGTCTTGGGTCATGTGTTTAGTGCGAGGTGTCCCTGCCAATGGCAGGGGGTTGGAACTTGATGATCTTAAGGTCCTTTCCAACTCTATTCTATGAATCTATGCTCTTCTTGTGGTTTAAACACAGCCAGTAGTTCAGCATCACACAGCTGCTCACTCACTCCCCTCTTCCTTTTCCCTCTGGATGGGATGGGGAGGAGTATCAAAAGAATGAAAACCCCACAGACTGAGAGAAGAACAGTTAAAAACTAAAGTACAGTATACTACTACTATTGCTAATGATAAAGAAAATAACAAGGGGAGAGAATATAAAACTAAAAGGGGAAAGACAATAAAACAATACACAGCAGTGATGCACAATGCAGTTGCTCACCACACGCTGACCGATACCCAGGCCGATCTGAGCAGCGATCTGGACCTTCTCAGTGACCCCCCAGTTTATATCCTGGGCATGATGTGCTGTGGTATGGAATACCCCTTTGGCTAGTTTGAGTCAGGTGTCCTGTCTCTGTTTCCTCCCGGCTTCTTATGCTTCTCCTCACTGGCAGAGCATGACAGCATGAAAAGTCCTTGATTGGGGTAAGGGCTACTGAGCAACAACCAAAACATTGGTGTGTTATCAGCTTTGTTTGCAGACTAAAGACAAAGCACAGTACTGCATCAGCTACTGGGAAGAAAATTAACTCTATCCCAGCTGAAACCAGGACAGTCCTTCAAAGGAAGTATGCAGGAATTGTTCTGTGTTTAAAAAAGTAACTGAATTTGGGGCATAGTATTTCAAGACTGATACAAAAATGATGCTAATCCATTGCCTGTTAACACTGCAGAGAACAAGACATACTGAACAGCAAGAGTTTGTCTTGAACAGTAGGGACTATTTTTTTCAACTGTGAATTTAGCTATACTGCTAAATATAATGTTCTTACAATTGCTATTAAAAAAAAATCCTTAAGGTAGACCAGATCTGTCAGGCTGTGTTATTTACATAGTCTTGTCTTATGTGTGGGTTTTTGTTTTTTTTCTTTTTTTTTTTTCTTTGACTAATTCCCCAGGAGCCAATGGGAGAAAGACATGCTTGAAAATCCCCGAAATTACATGCTGAGGTGCTGATCTGTGAAAGCCCCATACAGGATAATGGGATTTAAATAACTAAAATACCCCTGAGAAGTATGGCTGTGAGGCCTTCCAAGATTTTAAAACAATGATTGAATAGCCCTGGATTAGAGCATAAATTTTCTCTATGTTTTGTGAAAATGGAATTCGTAGAACATTGAATACCTCAGTGAGCTGCTCCAGCCCCTTTAGATTCACCTCTGCCTCCTCAAGCGCTTCTGCAGCATAAACTATGCTGTCTTCATCCCTGCCAGTTTGCAGCATGGCTCACCTGCACTGTTTAAAAGTGTGCGCATCCTCCATTGAAGTCATTTGTGCTGGTAGCCTCTGTGTTCTTGGTGATTAATCAGTCTTATGTATACCTGAGTCAGCCTCAACTCCTGATTGTTTCTCTCAGATACGTTTAAGGGAAAAGGGCAGAAACATGAAAGGTGTAAACTGGGAATTCTGTATTCAGAAAGTCAAAGGGGCACATGCATCTGCAGTATTCACTGGCAAGAAAATTAAGCAAGCAAGCAAAATCAATTACCCATGTGATAGCTGCTCCTTGGGTTCAAGGGTAAGTTGACAACTTTCTAAAATTAAAACAAATTAAATGCATGCAGCCTAAATCTGATGAAAGGACAGGTTACACACATATATCAAGGACGTGTAATTTATTTGGTTTACTTAACCTAAGGAATATAAAGAAGGAATCTCCACAAACCATGGAATCTCATTCCAGTGATGCTATTTTTACAGAAACCCAGTGCTACTTATTTGTATCATTTTGAGATATTTAAATCTTAGGATGCTTTTCAATTCCATTGCAAGTTTTGAAAAATATAATCATAAGGCCTTCTCCCTCAAGCCCTACAATGATATTCTCAGTTTCCCTTTATTGCTACTTTCTGTTCTTGGGGATGGTAGCATACAGAATTAATATCTGTCTTGATGTTCTGGCTTTGTTACTTAGTGAAAATCTCTCTCATCTGCCTGGCTAAGTTTTGTTCTTCAAGATCCTAAGAGACCAGTTTCTTAGGAAAGCATGAAAGTGAGATTTTAATTATATCCTTTAAATTGTACCTGGCTATTAATGCCCTTTTAACTCCTAAAGAAATACCATGTTCTTCCAGTCTTTAGACTACATCAGCCAAATTGCTGCAGTAACATCAAGCTGTTTGAAAGGTTCAGCTCTATTACCCAGACAATAATTAGTGAAGTGCTAGAAACTACAGACATATCACTTTTTGCAGTCTGCTTGATATTGCTAATTCTACAACTATGTCTAGGATGGTGGTGCCAAACTAATGGGCATTTAGAGGAAGCCAGTGTGGCTTAAGTTTATGAGTTGAGTAGGGTAGTATGGTAAGGACCCCTGTGCTCAGGCTATGCTTGCTTTCCTCCCACATTTGAAGCAACAATGAATGAAGTAGATGTTGTGTTTAGTCCTCCTTAGTGAATCACAGGCTATTAGGAACAACTTGGAAGAAAAACACCAACCAGAAATAACTGGATTACCAACCAAGCTCAAAAGTCCTGTGAGTATAAAGGCTTACTGACTGTCACAGGGCTAATACTACAAATGAAGCTACTACTCTGCTGTTGCAGTCCTGTCTGTCAGTTCACTTTCATGATAAACTCTTCTTGTATGTTGGTCTGGAAAAGAGCAGACCACTTTTCTGAGGTGATGGGTTAGAGCCTTTAATGCACAACTTAGAACTTACATGTGCTGCAGAAAACACAGTGGGAGAGCAAGGTTCTCTTTTTGAAGTGAGACAAGCGGATTGGCTGAATGGTGGCACCTCACTTTTGTGATGGAAAGGCATCTGATTGCTGCTGCAGCTGGAGTGGGAAATTGCTGCTTCTAACAACACTTTCTTAGATCCTACGATCCCCACCTTTGTGTGTTCATTCAGTTCTGCCTATGGACCTTTTTATTGGCCACTTGAACCTGAAGAAGAGGTCACAAGGCTGATGTGACAGCAGTCTGGAAGCTTGCAGCACTACTCATTACCCTGGCTTACACAAGCTAAGGCTATAAGCCTCTTGGCTGGATAGGTGAGAGAAGGAATGAGCAGCTTTGGGAGTTTAGAGTGTGACTTAGAAAGGAGCTAATCTTAATTTGGGATTTTGGAGGTGAAAGACTGAATCCCACTCTAAAAGAAGTACTGCTGTTTGTCATATACTTATGTAGATAGATGGAGGTAGATCCATACAAGCCTATGTGAGGATGCTCTGAAGGGAAAGTGTTGGCTTAGGTGTGTATGCACATGTACAGCTGTTAAACTGCTACAGTATATCAGTTTAAATTCATACCTTGGATTAAACAGAACACATTAGATCTTGCACATTTTGGTGAGCTTATAATGAAGCCTCATAATTGTCAATGGTAATCATCAGTATCAGTTATGGTAATCATTTTGTTCTGGTAAGCAGTAGTGTATACAGAAATGCTAAAATACAGCTATCAGCAAGCCTTCATGTTAGAAGCTTTTGTGTAAGGCCTGGTGCATCCAAAGCCTTATACCCTGTAAATTGAGGAGGATTTTGAAAGGAGAAGCATTTTTATAGGTGACCAAGCATTTCAAGTAATAGTGAAAATGTTCAGATGAAAATATGTAACCTAAAGGCAAGGGCTGTTAAACAACTGCTGAGGATCTGAACTTGGTTGTTAAACAAGGTATGTGAACCTCTGCGCTCTGGGGCATAAGCTATTTTAAACTGATTGAAGAAGAGAAAACACCTCAGTAGCTGAGCATCGCGTGGCAGCCAAGTATGGACTTTATTGAACCTTTCTTTGAAGTGCTTATAGACTGGGACTTGCTTGCCATGCAGGTCTAGATGGACCACTTCTTGGTTGCATGCTGGACATTTCACTGCCCCTGTGTGGAACTTCTAACAGCATGCATATCTGTATTTTATTGCATTCAACAATTTCCAGTCTATATATAGTTTGATTGTTTTCCAAATAAGCCCGGGCTTGCTGCTCATTCTGATTCATCATTATAAACCAAATCATTTGATGCTCTTACTAAACAGACACTGTAGGAGGCAACTGGTGAATATTTTAAAGGAAATCACTGCAGGATTCCAGGCTACCATCATTAATTCTTTGGAATATGATTGTGCCACTCTCTCCCTTCCCCACCCCACCCCCATCACATTCTCGGAACAAAAGTTACTTAACATCAAACCAACACCCCATACCCAAAAGTCATATCCTCAATTCCTGAGAATTTTGAATATTTGGTGTCTTTAAAATTTTCCAGTGTAAAAATTTCAGTGTTTCTTTCAGCATGAGGAAGACTGTGTATTATACATCTTTATCACAATAGCATCTTTGACAGCATGTTGACTCAGGTATTATTTGATGGGTAATGTGAAGGTATCTATTTAGTTGAGTTTATAGTCCTAGAATCTTTGAACATGACATTAAGGTGCGTCTATATGCTTACAAGTGTAAAAAGGCCAGACAGGCTTTTCACCATGTTCACAAATTGCTCTGGCTACCACCGTGTGTCAAGAATGTGCAAGAGAGTATAAGGAATGCAGTTATGCTTTTTGCTTCTGTGGCACATCTTATTATATTTGTGATAAATGTTGGCAGGTTTCCATGGTTAGGGAGCTGTTCATGACCACTGTCTAGCCTGCTGCTATTTCTATGGATGTTACCATGGGCACTGATGGAAGGAAATTCATATTGAACAGAAAACAATCATGGAGAAAAGGCAGGAGGCAGAAAGCGAGGGACAGTGACAATTGTTAGACGTCAGGACAGTCTTGTAGCTGTGTAGGAGCTGTGAAGCTGTAATGGTGTTGCATGGTACAGAACTATCCAATGAATATATGCTACAATCATGAAGAGTAGAGAGAAATAATAGTCCCAGCCCAACAGCAAATCTGTCTGTCATCCTAATCATCTGGGTGCTCTGACTCTTAAGCTCACAGTGCTATAATTAATAAAACAGAACTCCACAGACAATACTCACAGTGTGAGTGCATGTCCATAATTCACTCCTTTAGGAGCAGGATGTCTATATGAAAATACAAATAAATATAAAATATTTAATAATTAAATATAAATAATACAAAATTACATTTGTGTGCTGCATGGAGCATGTCATCTTGCAAGTACTACAGCACTCAGACAGCTTCACTGATGTGAGCAGCTGTTTTGTCCTCATCTCTGCCAGCACATTTGAGGAAGGCTAAAAAAGCCCCAGAATGTTCCCATTCTTCCTCCCCTCCCCCTAAGAAAAAAAAGTAACCCATGAAAAACATCAAGCTTCTTGTGCGTTCCTTTGATCCTGGTGCTGCTGTACAGTGTCGATTTCCCATTCTGCATAGTTCTGCTAGTATTTGAGATACAGGATGTAGAAACCTTATGGCCATGGACCTTGGCAATTCCCATAGGCACAAGCGATTCTCATATGATTTGGTGTATTGAAATTATCAAAGCCACAGTCTAGGATTTCTGGTGAGTTCATTTTCAAGGGTAGAAGTTCATGTTACCAAGTTTCAGTTTCAAACTGCCCCTGTCTTTCATAGCCAGCATCTCTTCTGCCTTCAGCTTTTCCACTGATGTCATCTTTGGTTCCTGACTCAGAAGCAGACCACCTTTTGTATTGTGCCAGGAATGAGAGCATGTCCTTCTGAACACTTCTGATTTGAGTTGCTGTGAAGAATACGAACTATCCAGTAGATATATATAATTTGTTTTATTACTTTCATGTTTCTGTGCTTCCCTTTTTAGGGAAGGAGAAGTACTGGAAGTCTGAGGCTTTAATGTTAAATCTTGGAACAACATTTGCACTCTTCAGTGTAGTATCTTTCTGTTTATTTTTTTTTTCTTTCTGAACAAGAAGTATTTGTGACATACTGCCCTTCTTATTAAAATTTCCTATAATAGGAGCTACTCAGTATGGACCAGTGCAATGCTCTCCTGATGAACTCAAGTCAGTACTTCCTTTGATGGCTTTTTCTCTAATTTATTTTTAGGAAATGGAGGACAGAAGATTGCTTTTCTAGCTGGAAACTATGGTGGCATCTTAATAGGCCAAAGGAGATAAAAATATTCATGTTTACTTTTCTTGTCTGGGTTTTTGCAAGAAAAGATTTAGGCTTCTTTCTGTTAAACATGTAAGCATAGTTCTGTCTGTACATTGAGGGAAAAAAAGGCATTTTTGCTATGTTGCAGTCTAAGGGAAATTGGGGGAAGTAAACAATTTTGCCTTGAGAGGTATCAAGTACCACTGTAGCAAGCTTCCTACTTGCTGGTGTAAGATGGGGTAGGTGCTTAAGATTATTTTCAGGAGTACTGTAGACTTCTCATGTGAAATGTTTCTGTTTGGTTTCCTGCTTTTACTTCACATTTACTTGCTTTATTGCTACTTGGTTTTGCTATTATATTTGCGCATCATCCAGTGTATAAAAATGACTCTTGAGATCAAGTCGCAGTCCTCAATGGTTGTAAAAATGTGTGGAAGGAGAAAAGAACCCAGGCATGTCTGAGTGCGTGAGCGAGGAGTGAGAAAGTGACTTTTTTATGCTACCTTTTCAGATCAAAACACTTCCATATCAGTCACTCAGTAAGAACTAGGACCCTAAATCTTTTCCTTTACACTGGGAAACCAGCAGATGGAGGATGGAGGCCCAGTGCTCCATGTGCACGGGGAGTTCATGACTCCTCATTCTCTGTGACACTTTCTCGATTAGCCTTTGCCACAGTAGAAATAATGCTATGGAAGGGGCATGTAATGGGACAAGAAAATAAAAGAGAAACTGAAGGGAGACAAAACACTGTGGAATGGAAAGAACTGGAGTTTGCATTGGACAGGTTACTTCTGACCATAGCAAAGGGAGGAGATTAATCCTGGTGTTTTGCAAATTATAATAGGAAGAAATATCAGTAAACCTATAAAATACTTTATATAGTTTCAAAAGAAGTAGGCTGCCTGGGGAGGGCCTGTTCCATCCTTCCAGCTCTCACAAGGACACATTTCTCCCTGTGGGGTGAGGCTCTGCCTCTTGCCATAATGGAAGGACTTGCTAGGGTGATTTTGGGGTAGGAGAAGTTTTATTGTATAAGCATATTTCTTCTTATGCATCTTTCAGAAACACTTTTAATAGTAAGGGACTCTGACAATAAGTAAATTGAAGAACCTTCTTAAATGATATGGTTTTAAGCTAATGTAGCTTCCAATTTGTTTGACCATCGAGTTGTGCCATGCCCCTAGTGTCTCTCTCTTGTTGGGTAGGTCCAAAGCAGTTCTACTATATGCATTGGCTCTTGTCACATGTCAGAGTAATGGGAACCTGTGTTTTCCTAACATCCAGGGGCCATGGTGAATGTCCCATAGAGGAATTATCATTCCTGGTTTCCTCATCCAGGCAAAATTGTAGAGGCTTAAAAATTCCACTTCCAAAACTTAACTCAGAGCAAAGCTTCTTCAAAAGTGCTTTTAGGTCTTTGTTTATTTATGCATTTAAATGAGGCTTAAGATTTAACATGAGGTAGGACTTGTTGATCCAAAAAGTATTTTTCAGACCTGTTTTGCTAGAGACGTTAAATATCTTATATTTTGGGTTTGTTTGGGTTTTTCCCCTTGGTTTGTTGTTATGAAGGACAAATGTGCTGGAATGTTACTGAATCTTTGCACTGTATTTGGCTAATAAAATGACTCTTGGTACTGCAATAACTATAGTGCTGAACTAGAAACCTATATTCTGAATTATTATTTATTTTATTTTTCTATATGGATTTATAATGACCACGGTTGTAACTAGCAATGAATCACACCTATGGTCTCCCTTTGGGTCTGAGATGTTTTCACTTTCAACATCAGATTGAGCTGCACTTGTAAAAGATGATCTCTGTGCCTCTAGGAGAGATGGTAAATGCTTAGCAAATGCGTGGAGCAGTTCTCTTGGTAGTGGAAATACAAGCAAATATGTTTTGTTGGTTTTTTTTTGTCTTCTCTTAACTGATTATGTAATAGTAGAGCCATACGTGATCCATTTTCTGCCTCTTTTGAATTAATTAGAGCATGGCAGTGTTCCCTGACTAATGAGGCAGACACATTTAGGTTCATATGTGGAAAGGTTTCTGTCAATGTACGGATTTTTACACAGCAGCAATAGCAGTTGCTGCAGTGTGATCAATAGAAGAAACTTGCATTAAGATCAGCAGTTATGCAGGGTGATAAACAGACCTAATTGAACATTAGAGGTTTTATAAACACAGACCTGCAAATGGTCATAAATGATGGTGGTGCATTTCTGTTACTAGAATATTTTTGTATGGTTATTTTAATGAGAGATCTTAATGTGTGTGTCTACTACTTGATGTCCAGGATCTCCTAAATAAAGATGCTCCTCAGAGTAATCCTGATGTACAGACATACTTAAGACCTATTGCATTCAGAATAGTAATTAAAGGGCTTGCAGAATGACTTCCTTTGCTACCTGCCTCTCCAACAGCCATGTTGAGCTTGTTGGGAAGGGAGGGATGTGTTCTTCTTGTGTCATAGTCTGAGGTCAGGTGCAGCAGCCCTAGAGCTAGCAGCACAGGGCTGTTCTCAGTTGTGATAGACTAATGCTATTTGTTTTGCAAAGGCCACACTACAGAATCTGCTTCATGTTATGCTTAAGGGAGGCAGTGACATGTGCTGCATTTTCACTGGAAAAGCCTGTGGTGTATATCCCTTCTGCATAGGACAATAGCCTTGGGAAAATAATTTTTGTGCCTTTCAAATTGGCAAAATTTTATTTATAAAATGCCTCTGTGGGAGAAAATACACTAGTGCTTTCTGGTCTGTGGGCCAAGAGTGGTGCTAAATTTCAGTCCCAAAGCACACTGTTGCATGACTATCAGTCTGTACCCATGTTAAAAAATGTGTTTTCTCAACTTCCTGTCCTTTCTGGCTCAAAATGCAACTAGAGCTGTGAAGACAGGCAACTTGAAGAACAAACCATGAATACTGAAGGATTTATTTTCTGGGACAGGTTTTCAAGATATCATTATTTTTTCTAGTTAATTTACATTATTATCTATTCTTGGTTGCATGTGTTTGTCCTGTTCCTGGCAGAGTTTGTACAAAGGGAAAGCTTAGCAGAGTTTAACCCTTGTAGCTAAGAGGTTTGAAGTGCTCAGAGAAGGGCCAGAAAGAAGTGGAAAAGAGGAATCTAGAAATGACTGCAGAGTTAAGAAACATTTGCAACACAGGGCACTTTGCCTGTGAGCCCTGTTTTTGGTACCATGGCCCTGGACTTAAAATGACCACAGTGAGGGCAAACCCCTCAGTGAACAGGTATGGTGACCATGGGGTCTCTGGGGCTGAGTCTGAACAGTACTGTGAGATACTGTCACCTATGCAAGATGTGTGCTGTTGTGACACTGTTGTGCTTGGTGTCTGTTGTGCTTGTGCTGCTCTGACCCTAGGGAATTTGTGTGAGTGACACTGGGTATTGGTGTTGGGAGTGGATGTCCGTACTATGTTGGAATATGCAGTGTGTGTATATATGCATGCTGTCATCTTGATTTCATCATGATAGTGTTACCTTCTGTGTCTCTCTTGCTGCATGCTTGTGGGTTGTTGCTCTAAATACATGATGTTTGTGTTCTGTTCTGTTTTTTCTGCCTTGGTGGTTAATCTGTCACCCTGGATGACTGTTGCTAGGTGGGTGGCAGAGAGCAGTTGTCTGCCTCAGTGCAAAGATCAGATTAAATAGGTGACAAAGTACATTACAGCCATAAACAGCAGGACTTTACAGATACGTATGTTTGTATGTGATGAGGAGCCTCTCTAAGGTTGTCGTATACTTGAGGGGTGAGACACATGTGCAAGTTGTCTAAATGTTAGTCAATTGCTTGAGCTTTGGTAGTGGAAGAACTTTAGCTCTTTGCCTCTGTATGGTAAAAGAAGTCCAAACACAAAACAGAAAGCAAAGCTCACAGTGTAAGACAAAATAATAGGGCATGAGGCTCATGGCTTGCTAGGAGGTGCTGTAACTTGCAGCAGAATGTATGAACAGGAGAGTGCTCAAAGCATTCCTGGGTACAAGGCAAAGGCTGTCAGCACAACTTCCTCTTCACTGCTATTGGAGGGAAAGATTTGAACCTTATACTGATCTTTCCTAACAGTAGTTTATTGGATGGATTGTTTTATTTCAGAATCCCTCTCCCCCCAAAACCAAAATCCAGAACCCCACCTCAAAAACATAGAGGAAACAACCAAACAAAAAGCCCCAAACAAACCAATGACGAAAAGGTGCTGGTGGGGAACATCATTGCTCACTCCTTTCAAAGGAGGAGCATAACAAGTCATGCTGTGGCAGAGGAACATTCTCCCACTTCTGTGCTAACAGGATACACAGCTACTGGGGAGCTGTGTGACATTTCTCATTTTATACCTGACAAATTTCAGGACACATTGTTGTGCCCTAGAGTAATAACCACATCTTCTTTGCCTTATGATACTCCCTTAACCAAAGCAGTGTTTTTCAGCTGGTTGTGTTTTTACAGAGTGTCAGGCAGTACCCCTGCTTGCCTCATCCAATTTGGGATGGTAGCTTTTGGCATCTGTCTTTCAGAAAAGGCTGAGATCTCTTCATATAGTCTGCTATTATTTTCCGCCTCCTCTTGGCTTGTGTTCTTCACTGTTTATCACTATTTCAGATGTCTCCTTTCCAGCTTCTACTTAGCTGTTCTTTTCAGCTACCCTCTTCACATGTTAAAAAGGAGTAAACCCATCTATATTACAGAGAGAAAAGTAAAATTTAATATTTCAGGCAGATCTGCTTATACGAGCCTTATTATCTGGTCTACCTCATCTGTCACCACCAAGCAGTTGTATGACACTGCTTCTTAGGACAGCCACTACCTGTGTTCCCTGAAAGCTCTGATTAGAAAAAGAATAATCCATGGAGAAGTGTGCAAAATGCTCCTGTGGGATAGTCACCTGGGGCTGTGTTTCTAGAGGTGCTGACAGAGTTTATGGAGAGTGAAAAATGTGTCACGGGGGCTATTGGCTGTCTAACCACCTCTTCACCTGACAGCAGTGAAAATGCCTGGGCTTTGTGGTGCCATTTAGCTCAGATGTGTCAGATAAAAATATACTCAGTGAGGGTGTCTGTATCCACTTCTGCTGGAAGAAATGGAAAGCAGCTTCCACAGAGGTCTCATCCTTCTTGGCACCCCTTGGGAGATTAAGATTGTCAAATTGAACAGAAGATTTATAAACTAGTGGAGAATACAGTTAATTGGGAAGATTTGTAGGCTTGTTAGCAGGAATATTTCTTAATTTAAAATGTCAATGTATTCCCCGAAGGGAGACATCACTTCTTGTTGTAGCTTCTTAATTGGAGTGGGCTAATTTTCAGTGTTGGAAGTAAGAGTAATAGTAATAATAATAATAATAATAAGAAGAAGTTATCCTTCAGCCTCAACTGGGAAGAGAGCTATTTGAATTTCACCAGCTGTAAAAGTGTCAGGAACACTGTTTTTAGCTTTCTTTCCTGAGGCCACAGAGGAGACTAAAAGGTAAAACAGCAGCACTAGGCAACAGAATCATAGAATCATAGAATAGTCACGGTTGGAAAGGACCTTAAGATCATCAAGTTCCAACCTCTCTCCCATGGGCAGGGACACCTTGCTCTAAACCATATCACCCAAGGCCTTGTTCAACCTGGCCTTGAACACTGCCAGGGATGGAGCATTCACAACCTCCCTGGGCAACCCATTCCAGTGCCTTACCACCCTAACAGGAAAGAATTTCCTCCTTATATCCAATCTAAACTTCCCCTGTTTTAGTTTTTAAGTGAGAAGGTGTTTTCTTCAAATCTTTTGCCTATAACTGACTTAGAAATCTCACAACTTTTACTGCCACTAACCCCCTTCATTTAAACTGTGAAATGGTCTCATACTGAAATAGCTTCAAATAGGTATACTTTGATAGGCTGCAGTTCTAATGCACATAAACTGGGTAAAATTTAGATATCTTTCTTGAAGTGGAATTATGTGCTTGCATGGAAAGCAATCAATAAGATTATTCAGTTATTTTTTTAATGCTTTGGAATATCACCAAGGGTCAATTTCTGAAACCAGTTCATGCCAATGGAAGTATTCTATATATGATTTTAGTGTCCTGTATCTGTTTGAATGGCATAATGGACTGTTTTCCCATATTTCTTCTAATAAGCTTCCTGACTCCTTAGTTTTCTAACTGTTACTGTAGGCCCTTTTTCCTATCTGCTATATTAGAATCATAGAATCATAGAATAGTCATGGTTGGAAAGGACCTTAAGATAATCAAGTTCCAACCCCGCTGCCGTGGGTAGGGACACATCACACTAAACCATATCACCCAAGGCTCTGTCCAACCTGGCCTTGGACACCGCCAGGGATGGAGCATTCACAGCCTCGCTGGACAACCTATTCCAGTGCCTCACCACCCTCACAGTAAAGAATGTCCTCCTTATATCCAATCTAAACTTCCCCTGTTTAAATTTTAACCTGTTACCCCTTGTCCTATCACTACAGTCCCTAATGAAGAGTCCCTCCCCAGCATCCCTATAGGCCCCCTTCAGATACTGGAAGGCTGCTATGAGGTCTCCACGCAGCCTTCTCTTCTCCAGGTTGAACAGCCCCAACTTTCTCAGCCTGTGTTCATACAGGAAGTGCTCCAGTCCTCTGATCATTCTCATGGCCCTCCTCTGGACTTGTTCCAACAGTTCCATGTCCTTTTTATGTTGAGGACACCAGAACTGCACACAATACTCTAAGTGGGGTCTCACAAGAGCAGAGTAGAGAGGCAGGATCACCTCCTTTGACCTGCTGGTCACGCTCATTTTGATGCAGCCCAGGATATGGTTGGCTTTCTGGGCTGCAAGCACACACTGAAGCCAGCTCATGTTCGTTTTCTCATCGACCAGCACCCCCAAGTCCTCCTCCGCAGGGCTGCTCTCAATCTTTTCTCTGCCCAGCCTTTAGCTGTGTCTGGGATAGCTCTGGCCCAGGTGTAGGACCTTGCACTTGGCATGGTTAAACTTCATATATTAGGGAAGAGCAACATTCTTCGTGCATGAACAGACATGTTTCTGGAGTAGAGAGTTGTCTAAAGTCCTTCTGATGCTTTAGGCTGGGGTAATGTTTAAGAAGTACTTAACTGGCCATCAGTAATGGTGTATAGAATAGCCTTCCTGACAGAAAGCAGTATTAGGCTGCTCTGTGCTACTTGAGTGCTTGACTGTTGATGGTGCAGAGCTTCCTGGTGAGCATTTTCAGGCTCTGTAAGCTGTGGACACCACTGGAAAAGCTCTACATGGTTCCCAATATCAGGAAAATGGGAATATAGCAAACTGTCCCTCCTATTGGAGGCCTTTGTGAACCTTACGAGGTTCAACAAGACCAAGTGCAGTCTCCTGCCCCTGGGTTGGGGCACTCCCTGGTATTACTACAGCCTGGGAATGAACAAATTGAGAGTACCGTTGAGAAAAGGATAGTCATAAATGAAAAGCTGAACGTGTGTTGACAATGTGTGCTTGTAGCCCACCCAGAAAGCCAGCTGTGTCAGGCCACACAAAAGGAGTGTGACCACCGTTCAAGAAAGGTGATTCTGTTCCTCTGTTCTGGTGAGACCCCATCTGGACTCCTCAGCAGAGGAAAGACATGGACCTGTTGGAGCAGGGTTGGAGGAGGGCCATGAAGATGATCAGGAGGATGGAATCCCTCTTCTGAATTGGGGTTATTCAGCCTAAAGAAGCGAGGGTTTCAGGGCAACCTTATTGTAGCTTTTCAAGACTTAAAGGGGGTTTATGAGAAAGATGAGGACAGACTTTTTAATAGGTCCCATAGGACAATAGTTTTATACTAAAAGAGGGTAGATTCAGATTAGACATAAGGAAGCAGGGCAGTGAAACATTGGAACAGGTTGCTCAGAGTGGTAGTAGAGGCCCCATCCCTGGAAGCATTCTTGATCAGGTTGCACAGGGCTTTGAGCACCCTGTTGTAGTAGAAAATGTCCCTGCTTGTTGCAGGGGGTTTGGACTAGATGACCTTTAAAGGATCCTTCCAACACAAACCCGAAATTTTAATTTTTCTTTTTTTTTGAGGTGTGCTTTGTTTTGCCTTTTTTTTTGTTTGTTTCAGTTTGGATGCACCTTATGAGCTCTGTTACTCAGTGGCCTCTATGACTGGATCTTCCATGACAATGAGCAGCCATAGGATGTTGTTTCTTTTTCCTTCTCCTGGGAACAAATTCTTGGTAATTGGCTGGGATTTCCTACTATCTTGCCATCCCCCATATCTGGCACAGGAGGACACTACTTTCTGCAATTACTTCTCTGCAACTCTCTGATGAAACAATAAAACACAACTTCAGAGACCTCTGTGTGCATGAGAATGTGAGTTGTCAAATATCAGAAGCCTAAAGATTCACTTTCTGGATCTTCTTGTAACTGGAAGTGCCAGGAAGGGTTAAATGTGCTCCAGTCCTGCCAGCAGTTGCTGCCTGCATAGGATGAGGGGCCCATGAGAGCTGTGGCAGGCAAGGATCACAAGGGATGCAAGGGAGGATTTTGGATGGGAGCAAAGCAGGGGGTGGTGGTGTGAGATTTCCATGACAACAAGGTGCCTCACTATGGGTCATCTGTGGCTCCAGTGCAGAAATAACTCCTCAAGCCTTCTGTAAATAAATATGTGCCTGGAGCTTGATCCTTCACTAGCACAAGTTCAGACTTGTGTGGTTGCTTTTGATATATGACTCATGCTGTGAACATATAGCTTGTGGAAAAAGAAAAAAATAATTTACAGTTCCCTGGTACTTTCTTATGTTTTGGGGATATCTGTCTCTATTTAAATGAGATTTTTATTTTTTTTTTTTAATACAAACATATGTTTCTGAAAATGTAATCATTTATAACACGTAGGTTTGGTTTATGAGATCTGCCACATCTGTCATGAAAATCTTCCACAACTTACAGTTCATGAGAGCAAGGTCACAAGCATCTTAAATCAAATGTCTGTGAATTAAAAATTCTAACTTCTGGAGAGCATTACCGAAGTCAAATCCTATTTTGCATCGTATGTGGTGTTTTTAAAAAAGCTTAGACTCCACTGCTAACTAAGCTAACTTCTGCATTTGGAAATAAAGACGGAAAAATGATTACAAAGTGATGACAACAGTAAAACCAATTGGAGTGCATGAAGTCTTAAGTATCTGACAAAAAATAGAGGGAAGCAAGAGAAAAAAATCCTATCTAGTTCTCTTTTCAGTGCTAAGACTCAGGTAGCTTTTAACTAACTTGTGACACCCTCCTTTTCATGTCAAACAGTATTATTTTCTAAGCTTTTCAGTGTTGTAAATAGTATCAATTAGCATCATCTCTTTAGTTTCCTTGGCAACGAAGCCTATCAATTCAACAACAGTTTCAATAACATGGAAAAGCACCAGCTTCCAGAGTTACGGACAGAAGTACGTAAAGCAGGTAGGCTGGTATCTATTGTCTGCAGACCAGCTGTATTTGTCTCTGATTCTTTCTATTTCATGAGTTCTCAGGTGTGTGATTAAGGACAAATCTCTTCAAACTGTGCTGTACTTGTGCATCGGTGGTGCTTGATGCCGACTCTAAAGGATCCTCAGATCCACGCAGCCCAGCTGTAAGGAGACTGATATTTGAGCTTTACAGCCTGAAAACCTTCTTTATCTTCACATTTTGGATTAGGTGTGTATTTGTTGGAGAATTGATTTGAAACTCACAACATCAAGGTCATGCCATCACTTGTTCTAGTGGGCAGAGGAAAGGGGCCTGGTTGCTGCTGCTGCTGCTTCTTCTGCCCCTTTCCAATATAAAGGGACAATGTGCAGTTTGGGTTTTCTGTCACTCGCAGCCTGCTTGAAAAAGAAATTCAGAAAGCCAATAGCAGTGGCCAATGGCTAATGTCCGTAAGTTGCCCTGCAGTCTCCACTTGTGAAGGAAGATGCTCTGGAAGGTAGATGTATTCTTTTCAAATGCCTATTATACATATACTCCTATTTGATTTATTTATTTTTCTTAACTTTCTAGGGGGGCTTCTTTAGAGTCCTGCTGAAGCTTCAGTCCAACTCTGTAAATATGCTTCTGTCTGTAGAAATGCTTACTTAATTTGCACTGCATTTGTCAGTACCAAAGTAACAGTGAGGAAGGCAGTAGTGATATGGTGGGGAGTTATTGGAAAGGCTCTATACTCTTTTCAGGAAAATGCTATTTCATATAGTTTTTCTCCTTTTCTTCAAAGTCTGATAGCTCAATGTACTCTGAAGAAATACAGCATATATGATGAAAACATTACTGTGTCATAAGGCACAGACAGAACTGTTGTTTTGATGTTTATGCTCATTTAGACCCTTAAAAAAAAAAAAAGAGGGAGGGAGGGGCTTATATCAGGCCTCTTGAAATGGGTGTGGAAGGTCCTGTGGGACCTGACCCAAGCTAACCAGAGAACATGAAAAGTCATTAAACAAGACATGTATTGCATGCTTCACTTAGTTCTGATGACCACCGCTGTTAAATTCCAAGTTTCTCTCTTACGTCTACCAGTCTCTAAGCCCATAAGCATTGCAAGCACGAGTAAGGTTTCTTGCAGGTTTCTGAGTTCAGAGTTTAGAAAAATAAGGTTGACGAGTCAGGCTTGCTCATGGTCATGAGTGCTGGTAATAGTACTCACCCCCTGAAGTAACAGGATGCTGTAGAATGAATCACAGGGTTTTTTTGGACTCTGCTTTCCCCCAGATGCTTCATGATTCAGTTCCTACAGTTGCCATGATGATGTGACAGAAGCTCAGACTGATGGCCAGGGAAAACTTTAATACTCCAAATTAACAGAGTCCATAAACTTTTTAAATGTAAGAGTGTTCATAGTTTTGCTAATCTAAGTGTTGGAAGATGTTCAACAGTCTTCCAGCGCCATCACCTTATTTGTGATGGGACTCCAATATGACACTCGCCTGTCAGGATTTGTGTAAGCACAAGAAAGAAAAGAAAGGTAGAAGTATTCAGTGTGTGTACAGGTCTTTCTTTTCCCTCCCTGAGTGTAACAGATAACTAACTTTCATCTAGATCACCTCTCATGATCAAGATTTCCCTTATGACTGTGAATGCATTTTTAATCCTCCTCCTCCACTTTTATTCCCCGCCTTAATGGTATGGGTTTTTTTAGAAGAACTCAGCACAACAGATCTGAGTGCAGCCTCTTTGGTTTTCTCATTCCTTTCTACTGATCATCACCGAGAACAGCAGTTACAGGGAATTGCATATGATGGATTCAATGTTTGTATGCTCAATCAATGTACAGTTAAATGCAATTGCAAACAGACTATAGAAAGCATGAACGCTTGGCTGATAAATACAGGTGTTTCTCTAGTAATTACCATGCCCAGAATTAGGGTTTTGTGTGTGCAGAATCTTAGGAGGCATTTGCAGATATGATACTTAAATGTTTTCAACATCTGTACTGTTCACAAGGGTGGTGTGAGAGAAAATGCAATTCTGACACCAAATTAATTGGGCTATGAACAGAGAGATTTTAGGTATTTGGGAGCATTTGGGAATTTATTCACAGACAAACTTCCATATACTTGAAAGGGCAAAAATGATGCTTGGCTGAGAGAATCTGTGAAAGTTCTCCCAAAATTCAGAGCAACTGCCCAAACCTAATAATTATTTTGAGATGAGGTGTGCTTAGAATCAACACCACTGACACTTCAGGTTTCTTCACTGTTCCTCTTGACAGGGAAGTAGAGTTTATAGGCAGTTGATCCAACAAGGTGATATTGACAAAAGCAATCTTAATGTACATTTTCACTTGACACACAGATACCATAGTGATGGTACAATTCAGTGGTTGCTACATATGAGTTAAAATGGGTCTTGACCTTCAGTGCAATCCATATGCTTAATTAACACTTTTTAATGCTGTGCAAGTAGAGGGTGAAAGTCTGAGCAATGTAACAGCAAGTGACTCATTCTCTGTTGACCAAGTGACATAGAATTGTGTGTATATCTATGTTAAAGGCTACCGAAAGGACTTTGAACCAAATTAATTGAGCTAATATTCTTCATCCTGTTAAAGACGTGGTTCATGAATCAACCATCACAATACTCATTATTTCTTATGTTTAGGACAAACCACAAACTAAGAGTGTTCTGTTATGTTTAGATACCTAATGATGTGGAAAAGAATTCAAAGGATACAAGCAATAATGAAGTTTTAAAGGACTATAATGGCATGAGAAACAGATGTTTTTCAGACATGGCTGTGGAAACAGCTGGGATGAGTTCAAATGTGATGGTCCCAAGTCAAAAACACTTTTGGAAAACAAGAGAAGTTCCGTGATAATTGTTCGAACTCTCTTCCATTTTCATCATTAATGCTTAAAAAATATCTTCACTCTAGTAGCTTTGTATAATCTTTAGTTTCCTTACATTATAAATGTCATATAAACAATTATATAACACGTAAAGTCAGGACATACACATTGAACTGGTGGTATGAAGTGATTTATTTTCCCCTTTTCAGGTGGTTTCACTGTAAGGAAATAAAGTGGAATAATCTTATACCACATAAATATCAGTGGGAATATGTTAGGAGTGTAAGGGCCAGAAGAATTGGAAGAACGTTAACTAATATCACATGTGAAATCTTTGCCCAGCAAACTGATCTTCAAGCATAGTTATATTTGCTGTAATTGAAATGCTGTGTGAAATGGTTGTGTTTGAGAAATAGCTACAGTGTCAAGAGATGCAGTTGGGCTTTCAGAAACAGGGGAATGTTGATACAAGGTTTTATGTCTAATTCTACTCCATTAAACTTTGTAAGCTTTTTTTTTTTTTTTCCTTGGGAACTATGTTATATATCAGGTACTGTGCAGGACTACTTGGGTCAACCACCTCAGTATAGGTTTTATCACCCTAAGTGCTTTGAGCAGTCATACTTACTATGAGAGGCCCTGTTACCTGTACTGTGAACTGAGCTTGTTGGAAGTAAACAGCCTGGAATAGGGAGTAAGTTAGTTGCCTGCCATCAGCCCTCCTTTGACAGCATACTTGGATTGAATTCTAGTCTGGCAAAGTGTGGTAGAAATATACAGCTTCCTTGTCTAAAACTGTTCACAGCCACTGTTTTTAGCAGAGAGCTCTGCTGGGAAAGAGATGCGATTAACAGAGCAATGATCCTGCAAACAGCTGTCTTGTCAGCCATCTCCCATGCTGCTCTCTAAAACAAGTTTATTTAAAAAAAATGTGGTGGATTTAAAAATAGCAAGAAAAATTTTTTTTTTCCTTATAGGAAGTCATTATCTGGCAAAAAATGTGAATTACTGCACTCCTACTGTTAAGAGCCTGCTGGATGTTCTGCTGCTGGATGAACAAGCTGTGCCCGGGAACCAGCAGACACATCTTGCTTCTCCTGTGCTCTCCAGCAGTGGCTGTCTTGCAGTCTGATAGTCATTTGCTGGGGTGTTTCTGCACTATCTTTCATGGCTTCCTTTCTGTTCATCCTGTGCCTGGGTGAAGATTGTCATATACCACCCTGAGGTGCTTGGGAAAGGATCATCTTGCTGGCTCTGTTGCCTCCCTCCTCCCTGCAGTATAGTATCTGGCGTTTTTACAAACAGAGAACAGAACAAGGACAGTCCCTTGTTTTAATTATATCGCTGTCAAAGGCTGTTTCAACATACCCTGTCAATTAATCTCATTGAAACTACTGGTGAAGGTTCAACTGTGTCCTCAGACCTCTGTTAGTTAATTCATTTCTGATTTGGAGATAGGTTAATAGGAGTAGCAGTGGCAAATTCCTTCCCATCACCACAACAGAAAGGGTAAAAATCAGTGATGGGTTATATACTGCAACCTAGATAGTCTTTTGCTAAAGAAAAAGCATGCTATTTGAAATTAATATTTTGACCTTTAAATCTGTGTGTCATATCCGTAAGGTGATTTCATCGCTATCCATTCACAACCTGCTTGGTACGGAGTTGATTATTCAGCACCTATTCGACAGGCAGGAACTGAGCAAGGAGACTTTCCTTATGTAATGTTGGTAAAAAAAGATGAAATTGATGGAACATTCAGGCTGGTAATCCAATACTTAGTCATTATAAGAGTCATCAGTTTTGGTTTCTGAGACCCTGTTTTCCTATGGATAGTGCTAAATTTAGCATTCAGCTTAATTCCTTTTTCATTCATCATCAGCCCCCAGTGAAATATCATTGCTCTCCTACAGGTTCATTTGACAGCATGAAACAGAAAAACAATACATTTTCAGAGTAAGTATTTTAATTTTGGATTGCTAATAACAGCAGTACATTCATGACACAATGATGTGAAAGTGCCTGTGGTCTTGGCAAGCCACAGAAACCGTCAGTGTTTTACGAGTTTACCAGAGAGCCAACCTGCAGCTGCCACAAGAATTTCCTGCTCCCTTTTTAGAATAGATTTCAAAGAACATTAGTACTTGCATTTAAAAACAAGCTTGGAAATGATTAAAGGGACACCTCTTGTTGGGGAGGGTGGGCAAGGGATGCTGCTTCAGTCTGGGCTCTAGACCAAGGAGAGCTGCAAGTCTGCTGTTGGTACCTTATAGCCAGCCTGAGCTCCTGCTCAGACTATGTCGAGGTTCATTCATGCTTGTGAACATCAGGCACACGGTTTGCAGAATAACTTGAATGAAATGAGGTGTTTTCCAACAGAGGTTTCTAACAGTCCTTTCTGAAATAAACAGAATGTCTGATGTCTCTCAGAGCTGCAATTGGTGAGACGGTCCATTTTAGATAATGTAATGGCGGCTTTTAGCTTTGTTTTCTATTACAACATGTTGTCAGTGTTGAAGTATTTAGTCAAGAAATACTTTACAAGTATCACAGACACTATTTAATCTCTCTGCCCTCCCAAAGAAGCTTGCATTTGTTGTCTGTAAAGACTGGCAATGGCTAACGCACATAAATGTGTATTTGGTTAGCAGGAGAAACTTCCTTATTGACCATTCCTCAGTAGACTTTCTCCACAGAAGCCAAGATAAGTCTACTTGGAAACAATTAGCGAGGGTAACACACATTTATGCAAGCAGGAATTGTTAGGTATTCCTCAGAAATTGCCTTTTATAGAGTTAAATTTATTCTCTAAACTCAAGCCAATACAAAAGCATTTCTCAAGGGCATTGAACCTTGTAATGTTGGAAGCAATTGCATAAATGCACCCTTTCAATAGTGACATCTGTTGCCATTTGGTTATACATGCCAGTACATCTGTAGCAACTGAGAGGCAAAGGTGTCTCCTGAGGGCTATCTAACAATGCACTGTCACAGGCATGTAGAAACGTGATGCACTGGCAGTGCAATTCCTCTTGGCATTAGACCCAAGGTCAGGCTATGAAGAATGAAGACGCTACTGACAGGACAAAATCAGATTATTTTTTTGGTAACAGACGTGGAAGACAAGCTCTTCTGTTAGCTGTCATCAATACCAGAAGCTAACTTTATGCCATTTCTGGAAAACCTAGTAAACTTGCTCCAGAAATGTTAGATTCCAGTGTGCCACAAGTTTGACTTACAGTTGACTTCCACATAGTTCCTGTATGTAGAATATTTGTTCATGCTTTTTATATCAAGCTTATGGCAGGAAAACAAAACAAGAAAAAAGTATGATGTCAAAGATGGTATAGGGACTAGCAGTCCCTTAGTGCAGGGAGGGGTTAAACCATATCATGTTGGACAAAATGGTGTATTTCAATGAGAATCTCTCTCTCCAGGTGGAAGCTGAGGTTACTAGGACTGATATTTTTAGTGAAGTACTTCAGTATATACTGATGAAAGACTAGGACTGATATTTTTAGTGAAGTACTTCAGTATCCACTGATGAAAGAAATAGATTAATATATAAACTGCTGTAAAACTTTGGAATGGAATTATGCCTCAAAATGTTTCATCTGCCTTACTTTTCTGAGGACGTAAGTTCTGCTGAGGCAGATGTATATTTAAAGGAATAGATATAATAGCTCATTAATTACCAGATTAAGTCTCACTGTTCCAAACTTATTTTTTTCATTAGCTGAAGCACCTGGTAAACACACAAAATGTATTCTTAAACAAATGAGTTCTTGGAAATTTTCACGTTGCATCAAGGGACCTGTACTTTATTTCAGAAATGAACTGCAAATTGCGTCTCCCCAGGCTAAAAAGAGGAAAAAACCTTTAGTTGCTTTTTTAATGATGTAAAAAATGTCCTTAAATCTTCTCAATGAACATTTTTACTCTGTTTCAGAAGAAAAAGAATCTTGATGTCACTTTTAGGGGGGGATTTTTGTGGTTTTTTTTGTGTGTGTGTGGGGGGGATTTTTTTGTTTGGTGGGTTGGGTTTTTGGGGGGTTTTGTTGTTTTGTTTTTGTTTGGTGGTTTTTTTTTTTAGCATAGGAGGATTGAACTAGAATAACTATATCCCAATACACGGAAGTTGGAGCTTCAAGTACCATGTTGTCACAAAGGAGTGATATGAAAGGGGATTCATCCTGTTCTCATCAGAAGTCTTGGCTGACCTAAGCATTTATTTAGAAGTAGTAGAAATGAAGCCTGCTCTTAGCTTTCACTGTGTGAATTGTATCTGTATCTTGTGCAGTTGAATAGTGTTTTGTTAAGTATAGCTGCAAAGGAATGTAGTTGGGAGTAAAGAATCTTTCTACTAGAGCTGTTAGGATGGGGAGAAAACCTCAGTGGAACAGTTTTATAATGTCTTTCATCAGGGTTTTTATAAAGCCATAGCAAACAAGCTAAGTGTGACACAAGATCACAGCCAGTTCAGATTATTTGTGTAGGAGCATGAAGCAAATGCAAACCTGAAAACCCTTTGAATGCTTAAAAAGTTAGCATATCCACTTCTATGAAACATTGAAGCACATTAGACTTAAATGAATTGTGTTGCAAATGAAGACATTCAAACAGATTTTCTAATTGCTCATATAGGATGTACAGTATGAAGCATTCAGTTATTCAGAGGAAGAATAGAATGTGGGGGGAGCGACACTGCCTGTGGGAAAGTTGGCAAAAATGGAAATCTACTGTGGTTATATATTTGAGGACTAATTAAAGGATAATTCATGTTAAGGTAGATGGATGATTTGGTTTACTTTCATATTAAAGCTACACAAATGCTGACTTTCTCTTTATTGCAACCTTTGGTTTTTGGGTAGTGTTACTGAACCATTTTTCTTTGTCTAGGTAGCAATTATGCTAAGAAGAAGTCTTAGTCTGCTTGCTAGGAAATATTTGATCTGCAAGTTATATTTGCCATTCTGATCACCTTAATGAGATTTGTTTAGCTTAGCTCAGTCTTACTGTGTGCCATTGGGCTCTATTTCAGTACAAGATTTTAATATATAGTGGTTAAAACCCCGTACCTCTGACAAATCAGACCCAGAATATTGCCTCAGATGACTACATTCTGAACAGAACTTTAATTACCCAATGCCTAATAAAACTTCACAGTATATTGAAAGTTTTTCTTTGAGTTTTCATGTTATTACTTAGCCTGTGAAGTGTTCAATTCTCTTTGCTGCTAAGCACTGGTAATATTACAAGATTTTAAGCTAAGAAATGAATCCAGTTATTTTTGGGAGCATTCTAGGTCCATTATAAATAGGAGTTATAAGATTTTTAGATTCATTATAGCATATCTTTTCCCATCAGAAACATTGGAAAACAGGATGGTTCTGGCAGTGTACATTTTGCACTGAGAAACTGTCAGGATATAGGAAAAGATTGTTTGGAAGATGGTACCTAATTTTAAAAATTTAATGTTTTTTCCCTAAGGCATTGGTATCTTCGTGATTCATATTTTTGTTTTCTTAACCATTTCAGTTCCCTTTTCCCATCTCTACTTTGGTGTTTCTGAATCTGCTGCTTTAGACAGTTTTTGATCGTAAGCAAGTGTGACCAGCAGGTTGAAGGAGGTGATCCTGCCCCTTTATTCTGCTCTCGTGAGACCTCACTTGGAGTACTGTGTGCAGTTCTGGTGTCCTCAACATAAAAAGGACATGGAACTGTTGGAACAAGTCCAGAGGAGGGCCATGAGAATGATCAGGGGACTGGAGCACTTCCTGTATGAACACAGGCTGAGAAAGTTGGGGCTGTTCAGCCTGGAGAAGTCTGCATGGAGACCTCAGAGCAGCCTTCCAGTATCTGAAGGGGGCCTATAGGGATGCTGGGGATGGACTCTTCATTAGGGACTGTAGTGATAGGACAAGGGGTAATGGATTAAAATTTAAACAGGGGAAGTTTAGATTGGATATAAGGAGGAAATTCTTTCCTGTTAGGGTGGTGAGGCACTGGAATAGGTTGCCCAAGGAGGTTGTGAATGCTCCATCCCTGGCAGTGTTCAAGGCCAGGTTGGGTGAGACCTTGGATGATATGGTTTAGAGTGAGGTGTCCCTGCCCATGGAAGAGGGGTTGGAACTTGATGATCTTAAGGTCCTTTCCAACCGTGACTTTTCTATGATTCTATGACTGCTTTAGAAGTATTTTTACTATTCAGGTTTCCAAAAGTGATTAATTTTTTGTCAAGGCCCCAACTCCTTTCTTTAGGGGGTGGGGAGTGGAGGAATTTCATTAAGCAGTCTGTTCAGATGAGTCAGGGAAAAAGTGAATCTTACAATGCTGTTCAATAAAATGGGATCTGAATGTTCTACCTCATTTTGAGTCATTAATTAGCAGTAATCTGATGAGGACTAGTTGCCATAAACAAACTTCAGGATTTTCTTTGTTATCCTTTTGGGTGTTATTTCTTTAAGCATATTAGCCAGCACTGACTTCTATTAGATGCACCCAATGGTTTGGTCCCATCCTAATCTACAAGCATCATTACATTAAGGAAAGCATAATCACTTTTGATCACTAGCTCTATAGGATAACTGATAGGACATTTTCATGCTCATTCTGTAAATGCAAGCATAAAGACAGGAGGCTGAAAATCTCATGGTATGGGGTGCTATTCTTTTTATAATTATTTTTAAATTTCTGTCATGGAAACTGTTAATGCTTCAAACATTAAATTTCCCTGAAGAAATTCAAATGTAGTATTTTGTTTCCTGACTTTAATTTGTGTAGCTCTAATTTTAGATGTTGAAGTAGGAAATGGGAAAACAGAGTTTAAGACCCAACCGTGAAAGTGCAAGGTCATCTTTAGTACTTTATTTTTTATTCTGTTGGGAATAATCCTTTGATTTCCCAGCATCAGGCTGTCTGTAGGCAGTCATGAAAGTAAAGTCAGTACTGATGTTAGGGCACCTCTGTACTTTGGAGTAGTGGCTAGCACAGCTGGGTGCTAGGCAGCTATTGGCCTGGTTTTGCAACCTGAGCTAGAAATTCTGCTCCTTGCTATGCTGTGTCATACAACTTGCTCTCAGGGTACTCTTGCAGATGGGGTTTTGTGGTGTGGCAAAGCCAGTCCAGCATCTAACTGCAATGAAAAATGGTGGTTTCTCTGATTTGTTTACTGTCTGCAGTAAGCCTATTACACCAGTGAAAATTTAGGTTTGAAGTGTAAGGTGTAAGAAGTATTTGCCATTTATCTTTCAGACTGTAGAAAGGAGATTGTGAGAACCCATGGCTAGTGATGAAGGACGGGAAAGCAGGGCCCATTTTGGTGGCATCTTGAATACTAGATGGCTTAGATAGAAGTAAAACTGCTTTTGAAAGGCTTAGCTCAGATTGCTTCAGCAAGATGAGAAAGTTGCATTTAACAGCTTGACGTTTTGTTTTTAACTTAGTGTTTCTTCCATACTCTATCTCTTAGTAGCTCCTTATACATTGTGTTCAAGAACATCACAAGCTGAAGAACTGGCCTTGGATGTGATATGATAAATTGCAGGCCATGGGACAGCTAGATAACAAGAACCCTGGCTAGGGCAAGTTGCAATACACATGTGGATAATATTTTTCTGCATCTTATCAAGCCCATAACCTTGACTGATTTAGTAGATTGTTTGAAATTGTCAGATCTACTGTCACTGAAGACCCACTACACTAGAAAAGGCTTTCTGGTAGACTTTGGTTCTGAGCTTCTTTCAGGGCTCAACCACCAAAAACCTTTCTGTATGTAAAACTCCTATTGTTATGCAAACAAAAGCATCTATTTGGGCCATTTGTCAGACTGTTTGTTGATAATCCTTTCTACCTCTGTGTACTTATTACCATAAACCCTTTGTACTTAGACAAGGTCTGAAATGCCAGCTAGCTCACTTTCCTTCTAATAACTGCCGTGGTGTATCCTTGAAGTTCTGTGTCAGGGATTCTGCCAGTTCTTCCTCTCCTCTCTCAAAGATGCAAGTGAGATTTGTTAGTTCTTAAGGTTATTTACAGTATGGGGAGTAGAGCCCTCCCGCCTTGAATGCAAGTAGCAGCATTAGAGAGTTCTGCTCTGTAGTTCTCACAGGGAAAGGAACTGTTAGCTGTAATGTCATGATCTGGAACTGTAGCTGCAGGGGGAAGGCACAAAGCAACCCAAACAACAGCAAAACCCCTCTAACCCTCAGGTTTTCCTTAAATTGTTTGTTTTCTCAGTGCCTCAGCCTGAGTTGAATAAAGGCTTCAGTTGCAGGAAGAACTGGGGATTTCTAGGCATTTTATACCAGCTGAGCTCATAATGATGTTTTAATAGTCTATTGGAGATGACTCAGCCAGCTCAGACTGTGTAAAATCATCAATTATTTATTTCTAAGTTTTGTGCATTGCTGGTCTGTGGAGATCATTAAGCCTGGATGAAAAATTACTGTGGAAAGGTCATGCTTTGCCTCTCTCTCAACATCATTAAAAATATTCAAGTAAAGATTGTAAACAAGGATGTTTCCTCTAGAGCAATTGCAGACTGAGCACTTAAGGTACTATTCCTTATTCAGTATTCTATGCTCACTCTTTCTCTCTAACACTTACCTAGCCAAACAGCAATGCTTGCTGTCACAGTTGACAAGACCTAAATTCATCCACATTTACTTTGTGTATTACGGTGGCTTAGTTTCCTTAATAATTCTTCCCTGCTTTTCGTTGCACAAAATCACGTTACTCAGCTATGACTCACTGGGTTCCTGTTCACATGTCATTTTGCAATTAGAAAGGAAATCAGATCAAAGGGTGCATTCTTTCTTCTACCCTCTGGTCTAGGTGCTATTATGATTTGCAGGTTTTAAGGTATGATGTGAGATTTTTATCTTTTTTCTACTTTGGTAATGATTTGCAGATATAGCAGTGATGTGTTTGAGGAGAGGTTTGTAAAAGTGCTACCCTTTTATTTAGCCAACTGATGCAGGTATTAAAAACAGTACTCTGTTTTCTGAGTGCAATGAGTCTACATGCAAGCCAAGAAACTGGTATTAGTAGCTGCCAAGAAAATACATGCAAGGCTAGCTCCCCTTGCATGTAGGATTCATATAAGCAAGAAATGTGTGTAATATCCTTCCCTTTATTCTTTAGCTGCCGCCCTTTTTGTATATGCTTTCACTTTTAACAGAGCATCTCTTGTGTAAAATAAGTGGAATTTTAATCCGACTATGAAAAAATGGGAACATTCTGCTCCAATAGCAATGCCCAGTCTGTGTCAGATATGTGTTACAGCTAGGTCTTTGGAACCATCTTGCATCTCTGTCAAATGTTTTAGTCTGTCATCTGTCAATAAGACTTGCATCATAGCATACAAAAATACAACAGTACCTGAAAATTATTCTCTATGTTTCAGGATGGCACACAGTCTAAGGCCAAGCTTCAATAGTATTATCCTGGGGAACAAAAAGTAAATAAATAATAACAACAATAAAATCCCCTAAATTGGGGATCTGGCTTATTATGCATCCAAGATGACTAGTAGGTAACTCAGCAATCAGGCAGTATTTTCTTAGTTTTGACACTGTGTTTAAGACCAAATTCGGTTCCAATTATGTAGCATTAAAATGATACTTTGCATATGCTGCCTGTGGGTGTTTGTGGAAAAGAAACTGTCTAGAGGATCTTATAGTACCCTGAGACTTGGAGATGTTTAAATAGTGGTGCATGAGTGATAGATTTGAAACATGAGGATAACTGATTAAGATACTGGCTTTGAGCAGTTGCATGTACTCCACAGTCTGCTCCTGACGGTAGAAGGCTCCATGCTCTCCTGCAACTTCACACCTTCAGTCAGGCATTGCCGGGATGATCCTTGGTATTGTGCTAGGTTAGTGAAAGGAATTTCAACCTTACCTCTGAGTTTTGTCACTAGGACCTTGACTTTCCAGATTTCATGTTGGATTAGTGCTGGGAAGCTTTTTCACATAAAGTAAACTCACTGTTCCCACCCCACCTTGACTTATACTAGTGAATCTAAAAGCAATTCATATTTAGGAGAAGCTGGAAAACAGAAATCAAACATGATGTTTCCAAAATTAATGGACTGACTTAAGAAAGTTAGAACAAATTTTATCAGAGAGCAAGAGGAGCTATTTACTTTCTATGTGTGTGCTTTTTCCCCCCCAAGCCTGCGCAAAGACAAAAGCTTATCAAAATGTGCATAATCAAGTGCTTCCAATGAATCACCAAATGCCATGAAATGTCGTAGCAAAAAAAATGTTCCCGTGACACTTGCTAAAAACATTTTGCTGCCTGATTTCCACTGCTAGGCATGTCTCAAGATAGAAACATGAAGGAAAATGGACTCCCACTTTGTGGGACATTTGCTTTCTCTCTCTTCAAATCTTCCAAAGTATTGCTGTCTGCCATAAAAATGGTCATGCTGTCAGAGGGGCTGGTTCTTTTACTCTGCATTACTCAGCATCCAGGAAGGTGGAGAAAGATCCCAGAACAGGTCCACTTAGATGGATTTCTTTGCAGGGAGAAGTTGACCATTAACGCTTTTGCACTGATGTAAGCTTGATGTTTCATGCCCATGGTACAGATAAGTAAGTTGTGGCTGAAAAGCTGGACAAGGATCACTTATTAGCAAAGAGTATATTGAAACATTACTGCATTTGCTTACAAAGAGCTACCTGTCTTTGCTTGCCATGATGCTTCTAATGTCATATTTAAAACCAGGCAGTGTTCTTTTTGCAAAATTTACCATGTGTGTGATTTCAAGGACTCTCCATTTGAGTCACATTTGATTGATTATAACTCAGACTTATCTTATTGCACCATTGATGATTTATTTTTGTTTTATAAGAAGCACAAACCCTCAGCTCTTTCTCTGCAGGCAATTTACTCTAATACTGTTGATTGTTTCCACTCCAAAGTCTTTCCAGTCTGCTGCTATGGAGCTTTATCAAGGCAGCTGCTCTGTACATGTGTATACACATGTGCTTTCACTTGCTTTAGGTTCATTTGCTCACCGTGTTGCAGGACTGCTGCAGGGCAACTTGCTCCTTTAATTACCTCTGTTTGCTACTCAGGCCCAGGACTCATGTCCTAGCTGGAGAGAAGATCAGAGATGCTGTCTCTTCAAGAACAAGAACACTAGCAGAGGTTATAGGGTCTCCTTGAAGCCCTCAGGGTATGTGGGCCAAGCAGGTCTCCATCAGTATATTGATAGACCTAGCGAAAAGAATGATGTCTTTGAAAGCTGACTCTTGCAGGGCTTGGGAGTCTTTTGCACTAGTGGTGTTTGAAAGTGTACATGTAGCCAAGCCAGAAGGTCAGGGATCAGGAGCACAGAGGAAGAATCCATAGGGGACAAACGATGGTGATGACCTGTTGGTCTAGTGTGTACAAAAATGACATTTCACATGGCTTTGCTCCTGGAATTCCTCATTTTGTTTTCCCTGTTTTTTTGTGCTTGCACTTGTCTTCACAGATGTGGGTACTTATGCAGCAGCATGTTTGCAGTGATCTCCAATGATGTCAAGCTTTTTGCAGCACTATGTGTTTGTAGGATGTAGTTTCTTATCAGTGCTGTAATGTGGCACCAAAACAGGGCTGTGAAGGGAGAGTGGAAAGCAGCAGCATGACATTTTTCATTTTCATCATTTTTGACAGCTGCTTCATACTGAGAGCAAATAAGAGTACTAATGAGGGTATTTCTAGCTGGATCCAAATGTAGCAACTATTTCAGGAGCAATTCTGCTTTACAGTTGTTTTTCTCTAAGTTTTTCTATTTCAGAGGATAAGTAAACAAGTGATACTCCATTTAGGAGGATGAAAGTAATTTGTACTCTTCTAAATCTGACACCCTTACCAATGTAAAGCAACACCTATGTGTTCAAAGTTCAAGCAATCTTCCAGTCTTTCTGAAATCTGCGTCATTTGTATAAATGCCTGGGTAAAATGGTTTTGCCTCCAGTGTTCAAATACCACTCTTCAACCATTAGCATTCCTGACCATTCCTGTCTGAGTGTATGGCAGCAGATGCTGTCAGAGGAGCTGGCTGGCCAGCCTGGAGCCTGGTGGTGAGCAGTTGCATTTTATCTTCTCTGTGTTGCCTTTTGTTTCAGCTGCTTCAGCATTTCAGAAGGACAAGCTTAATGAGCTGTAAGGGGGGCAATATTAAGAGAAATATGGAGAATATGTTGTAATTCACTCAAGAGCTGAAGGTAGCTAAAAAAAAGTGGGTTTTCTTTTTTTTTTTTTATTTGTTTGTTTGGAGTTTTTTGTAATTTCTTTCCTGAAGTCCAGGGTATTACTTTATTGCCTTATATTACCGTTAACAGTGTATCGTATGTAAATGCCTTTCAGTAGCGCACAAAGGAAAAAGCAAGGAGTACATCTTTCCACTGGCTTGAAATGAGTATTAGGCTTTAAAGTAAAATCAGGTTTTCCTTCCCTCAGAGTGGATATCAAAACAAACAAGCAAAAACCCAGGCACAAACCAGTCAATTTCCCATTAAAATCAATTTGAGAATTAGGTACTTTCCTGAGGCTTACAAGCTCAACGTGAATTCAATTACACCAAGTATTTTTCCCATGCACTGTTCAAAAGTACATTAATTTTGTTTCCTCCCTGGACTGTCTGCTCTTCAGACCTGGTCAGACCCAAAAGCTCGTTTACTCTTCTTGTACTGTGTGAGTGGACCCAATTGTTTCTGGGTCTGTTCATTTAAACCCTCTTCACAAGGCCGATGTTTTTAGGTTTGTGTGGTGAATTTTTGTTAGGGGGTGGGTGTTTGGTTCTTCCCCTTTCCCCCCCCTCCCCCCCCCCCCCCCCCCCCCCGCCTTGTATGGTAGCTAGTACACGTTTGCTCCTAGTAGTAACAAAGTAAAAGATGCCTCCTTGCAATCTGAATGTCACCATGGTGACCTTCATTTGTTTTCTCCTTGATCAGGTTTTTCTTCATGTGTGAGTTTTTCTGTTTGCATTTTTCTTTGTTTCTTTAACCTACTGGCCTTTTTTTCTGCTGCTTCAGTCAACAAGTTTTGATAATCTGAGTAAGCCTTCATTTTTGCTTTTTTGTATATTTAATGTTTGGTGGATTAAACAGATTCAGGTTTCTATCTAATATAGTTATAAGCTTCATGATTAGTGCAAACTATTTAAAAACATAAGCTTCAGGATTAGTGCAAACTATTTAAAAACCTAAAAAATGAAGGATCTGGAATATGGAGCCATGTGATATATTGGAGTCAGTTTGCGCATCCTGTCCAATTGGCAAGACACTGGTTTTTGTCTCTAAGCAATTGTTGCTTTCTAAAGGATTATTACTAATGTAAATGCTGACACTTGCTGCTCTCATTCTGCATGACTATGTATTATTCTACTTTTGCTTTGTGAGCTCTGCCAGAGAGACCGGGATGTGCAAACATAAAAACTGCATTCAAGGTTCAGACTATGTTATTTCTGATAACGGCTGATGCTTTAGTTGAATCAAATGCAGCCAATTATGAGATAAGTGTGATCTGATTTTTTTTCAGAAGTTGATTTATGCCCTGAATAATGTGAACATTTCTATTGTTGGGTTTTTTTGTTGTTGTTGTTTTGTGTATGTGGGGTTTGCTGTGTTATTTTTTTTTCCTATTGAATGTAATTTCATGTATGCTTACTGGGATTAGGTGGTTATATAACTTCTCTGAAATCTTCTAACTCTTGAACTCATTGATATGTTTTATTAACAGTTTTCGTAGACAAATTCCACAACTTTCCACCTTTCCTCCTTGAGTCCCCTATGGGACTCAAGCAAGCATCAAGCATAGCTTGCTGAAAAATAACAATTGTGTATCCCTGTTAACACAACTGTTATATTTCAGCAAGCTATGCTTGATGCTTGCTTGAGTCCCATAACACCAGTTTTCTTGTGTGGTTTGTCTGTTTTCTCTCAATATTTAGTAAGCCAGATTAATTTTTCTCCTTTATTTGTTTGTGAAGCATGTGATTTTCAAGTGTTGAACTCTGTATTCTGAAGGGAAATTGTATAGAAACAACTCGGATTGCAAGGGCTAAACAGTGTTTTTCTGGCTGATTGTCAGGCTAGGCGAAGGATGTTGCACCTGCTTCTAGTCAGTATCTTAATTTGTGTCCTGGCAATGTCTCAATCTATGTCCAAATAACATAAGCATTTTTAATGCATGTTTATATTTCAGTCCTTTGGGAAGAGATCTTTAAAGCTGGTATCTTGGTGAACTAAGAAGTGTATGTGTTATGGGGGTGATTTGACTCTCAAACCCTCGACAAAAAGTTTTTACACAAGAATAGGTGGGTCCCAAATTGACATCTGTAGGGTTGAATCAGAACTAACTGTGCTGAATGAATGTATTTGATGTTGCAGTCTTACTCAGGCAATCTATTCTCTAGCTGCTGGCAATCCTTTATGGAAATACAAGCCCACCTTCAATCTGCTGTGAGAACAAGGGGATGAAGATACTGTGGAAAGTTTAGCTGAGCTACATGGACTCTTTTCAGAGCTTATAATATTCTCAAGGGGAAAATCCTTGAACAGAGTACTCATTACAGAGGGTATATTAACATGCAGCTAAAAAAATGGGAGCTGGGGAGAGAGAATGCACTGCATGGTTCTAGTGTCTCCTCAAATTTGCACTTACCTCTACTATGGGGATGTCCTTTGCTTCATAATAAAGTGTTATGCCAGAAGTAAATGTAATGTTTCCTTATTGACCATAACAGTTTGCAGCCACCGTCTTCAGTTGGAGTACTTATAGCAAGAAACTCTGTGTCCCCCTCTTTTGCATAGTTAAAACAAAACAGGCGTGGTTATCTGTCAGGTTTGTTATCTGTGTTTATTTAGAGATCATAAACCATTCCAAGTTCCTCTACCAAGGATTTAGAACATTAATTAGCTTGAAGTTATAGTTTTCAATATTTACTATATTTACAAATCAATTGTCTGATGGTTTTATCTTATGCCGTTGGGCCTAATGCTGTTGTTCATGACTTTTAGTTTCTGTACTAGTGCCCTCTGGTGACTAAATGTTGTTATTTAGTCCTTTCTCAAGGATGAGTTTGGCTAATGACTCTCAATTCGAGGCTCAGCAGAAGCCTCTTATGAGGGAAGGCAGCTTGGATCTTTGCAGAATGATGAGGCATGTGACTGATCATCCATTTCTGGTAAAAGCAGTCCCACGACTGATGCTTTAGAGAGGATATTCACCGATGATTAATTAATTTTAATGCTTGAATAATTAGCTGAACTACTGCAGTTCATAATTTGCCAGAGCTGGATAAGCCACCTTCAAGATGATTTGGGCTGAGGCACCACTATGGTTTTGGAATCAGTGATCATCACCTTGAATTTCAGTTTGTTGCTGTCAGCCAGCAGGTTTGAAGGATGGACTCCTTGTTATATATTTGCAGTATGTTTTTTTTTTGCTACAGGAGATAACCCTCTAAGCCCTTAGTTAGTAGTAATGTTAGTAGGTATGTGTTTTTGCAGTGGTGTACAACCAAAATAGAGACCTGTTGAAGCCTGGAAAAGGCATCAACTAGTGAGGATACTCTGTAGGCCAAAGTTGTGTGCTGAGTTCAAAATTAGAAATGTCAGCTTACAAATCTTGTTTGAATGTAGGCCAGGATAATGCAATAGGTATGATCACACAGTTTCTGTGTTTTATATTGTTTTATGCTAAAATTCAAGGGAGCCTTCTGTTAGTTTTGTACAGTGTTTCTAAGAAATCTCTGCAGATCAGTGAGAATACCACTTACCCAAGAGGAATGTACTGTGTTTCCTAATTACAGGGGTTCTTTTCAGAAATTTATCATATTACCTTAAAACATAAACAGTGCTTACTGAGTTTAAATAAAAAAGAATTATTTTTAAAACATATTCGAGTGTGCTGCTGAAGGCATAACAGTGGGAGTTTTTATTGCATGCTCTGTACCTCAGCTTAGTCTGATCGTTATTTCTTTCTCCTTCTGGCTTATGTGGATTGTAGGGATATAGCGAATCTTCAGCAACTGAGTTTTGGGTTGTTTTTTGTAAGCATTGTGATATAGCTATACATGAGGTTTGTTTTTCATTTATTGGCCATTATAAGTAACAGTTGGGGAAAAAAAATCTCCAAGCCAGCACACTTTGAAACAGATATTGGTGTCTTTTTTATACATATTGAGAGGAGAGGACTTTGTGGATGATAATGCAGTGGTATTTAGTTACTTCTGACATACATTGAATGCTAGAGTACTTTGCTTCAGATAAGGTGGTGTGAGTAAGCACCCTGAAGTGTTCTGAATAGCCATCCATTTAATTAAAATATACTGACTTGATGTTTACTATCTTCTTTGTGTGCAGCTGCAGAATTTTGAGTTTGTTGTACATGATGTAGGGACTTGTATTGTAGAAAGCCTTTTGTGGATATTTCACTTGAATAAGCCATATCCCTTCCACTTGCAAAGATTCTTTGGGAGGAGAGAGGTGCTCTGAGAGACAATACATTTACAGAATCAATTATTTTAATTTAGAGCCACAGCGAGCTAGGAGATAGGATGTAATTTCAAATCACATGTGTATAGGATGTTGCATGTTGGGACTACCATCATCCTGACAGTCACTTTACACTTCAGAAATAACTTTCCTCTTGTGCAGACTTGAGAATGTGGCTTTTGCATTGGGTTTCTTCTTGCTATGCATCACCTTGTTCCCATCTCCTACTGCCTAAAAACGGAGCACAGAACTTTTTACATTAAAAATGAGTTTCTTGTGAAAGGAAATGGAATGAGGATATATGGAAAACTGTATCTGACTACTGGCAGAAGCTGATTACGCATAAGGTCCCTTCCTTTCTTTTCTCCCTCCTCCCCTTCTAATACCTTCCCACTGCAGAGTTTGCAGTCCTTCAAATATTATATGTCTTCTGACCAACCATGGATGAATGTGGGGGATGCCCATTTCCTTGTGCACCTCTCATTCACTACATTCAGCTGCCTGCTTTAATTAGACTGTGTTGACAATGTGGGATGGAGCCTATGTTTGTCAGATGAATTTCCCTCACGATTCCCTGAGGAATCATCAGGTCACAGTGAACATGTGTAACAGACTTCTGTCCCTGCTGAACTGACTCAGCCCTGCTGGTTATCAATGGAGAACATCAATGATGGGGCGGGGGGAGAGGAGCTGTTGCTGTTTTTAAGATATTTACAGTATAAGTTGCATGTATGAATAAATCAGTATTGATACAAAGAAAGAATGAGAGCAAGAGTTTTAACCCTGGTTTTGAAGCTATGTTGCGTTCTGGGTTTATTCTTCCTTTTATCTATACATAAATAAATATATAAATAATAACAAGGGGAGGAGCTCCAGCAGATGAAAACAAGGCAGAGACTTTCTGCCTGGCTGTGAGTAGATATGGGAAACAGTTTTCTAAGGTGAGAATGCTCGGGTTCAATCCCATTTTCTTTATCTTTCAGTCCAAGGGGTTTGAACTCCTTTCTTTGGTAAATGCTCTTATCACCAAATCTATAGGTGTTTTTTCTCTGTCTTATTAGGCATGGTTTCCCTCTCATAACTATTAGGATATTTTGACCCAAAACTCATTGAAACACGAGGTCTATAAGTCTATAGGCAAATTCTGCATTCTTATAAAAGCACAAATTTTAGCTTAAATTCAGAAATGTTTTGCTTGAAAAGGTTGTACCTCATCAGTTTAAAAGTACAGTTTTATGATTAACTCTTAGATCTACTTCAGAGCAATTGTAAAAGAAGCAGAATGTGGGCAGGTACCAATTATCTGTCACAATTAATGTGCATCTTATTGTACATATTTAAGAAATTAATGACAGTGGGTGGTTAAATCTGTCTCATTACTACTAATTAATATGATAAGTCTTTAGTAGGCCATTGGCAAAATAAGAATACCAATTAAATGTGATGTCAATAGAGTCATTAATTATAGGAGAGCAGATACATTTGCAGTCCAGTAACAATAGCAGGAAACAAGCTAAGCTATTTTCAGAGACATTTCAGTGCATCTCCTACTTGAAAAGCAAATGTATATTTTTCTCTTAATATTTATTTAATGGAAATTATCCCAAGAAGTGTATTCAGTTGTTCTTGAGTAGCAGAAAATGTATTTTGAAAAAAATACTTTTGAAATAATTTTTTGGCTGCTTGATAGTTTTCTGATCTTGCTTCCTGTATTTGCACCTTTTTAATGTTTTCACCAATAGCATGGAATAGCATATACAGAGAGCCTACGCTCGTAAAGGTTATCGTAATATAAACCCAAGTTAATATTCTTGATGTATCTTGAGTTATGATCTCCTTTTCCTAGTATTCATCTTTTCTTTTTCTAGAGTAGCTGCTATTAAGGGTGGAAGGAACAGACCTACACATACATTGCAAGCAGAGCTTTGGGCAGGTTGGATGGAGGGTGTCCTGGATGCTGCTGTGACTGTTGCTTGATGTTGGTGCTGGTTTGTACCTGCTTGACCAAACCTGGGTGTTTGGCTCTGTTTGGAAGCATGGGACTCAGAACCTGCAGAGGTGGGGTGTCACAGAGCATTTGAGAGAGCACTACACCTCAATGAACCCTGAGAGACCTCCCAAGGAAGGACACAGCCTTACAGGTGTGGGGATACAGAGATGCCCAGGACCTCTTGCTGAGGCTAGGGCAGAAGAAGGCGAGACCCTTGCCTGCAGGAGGTGGGTACTGATTGAGATGTGTCACCACGCTGAGGTCAGTCTGGAGGAACTAAGCTGAAGTGCACCATTAGGAAAGGTGAAAGCACAGCGAAGATACTCGGAGACCCTGAACTCCCAAGTTAGTAAGGAGAGGCAGGCAGAAACTGTTTGCGTTTGGGGTAAATAGACTCCCACTACAGATAAGGAGAGTGGTAGCTTCTCCATCTGTAGAACTGCAACTGCAGGGTAGATAGCTCCACTGCCCTTGTAGATGATGAAGGGCATAAAACCGCATCTGAGGAAACATTGAAGTTGCCTGAGACTGAGCCAGGCAGTGGCATCAGCAGGAAGCATAGCCAGTAGATTGAGGAAGTGATTATCTCTCTCTACTCAGCATTTATTAAACCAAATCTAGAGTCCCGTGTTCCTGCTCCACCTCAAATACAAGAAAGATGTTGATGAACCTGAGCAAGTTTAACAGAGGGCCCTTAAGATGGTCAGGGCCTGGAGCACTTGCCCTGTGACAAGAAGCTGATGGAACGGCCCCTGTGCAGTCTAGAAAAGAGGGAACTTCATGAGGGCCCAATAGTAGCCTGTCAATACATCTGGGGAGCTAATAAAAAAGATGAAGTCAGGCTTTTCTGTAGTGAGTCATAGAAGGACAATACAGCAAATATAAATTGACTAGAGACCTACTGATGTCTCTTCCGATCTTAATTTTCCCACAACCCATTTTCTGTGATCATGGTGAGCTTTCCCCCACCCCAGGGACCCATCCTTGACATACTGTGAACTTTCAACTGTATGCCTTGCGCTGATGTGCAGAAAGTGATGGAGGGCGCATAATTGATTGGAAAGGAGGAGAAACACTAAGGCAGGAACAGAAAGGTGAATTATGAAGGTACAGGGAAAAGACTTGGACACTGCAGGATTTTGGAGGTAGGAAGAGAGAAGGATAGTTGAAAACCATCCAATAAAGGAAGTGAAATATTTCCTTTCGGGAAATGCATATTGCTAACAAAACTCCTCAGTCTCTGTGAGAGTTATAACAATCTTAATTGTTATATTTGAGACTGCATTATTAATATTCTGCAGGATGCAAATGATTTGTCATAAGAGAAATAATTGAAGAACTGCAAGTAGCATCTCCTGATGGAGAGGCTGCCTGAAAAGCTTTATTCCAGCTGGCCTTCCAGCTGGTGTTGTTTCATGAGGGTGTTGTCTCATGTAATGTGGAGAATTTTGGGTTTTCTCAGTTTATTTCATAACTTTATTTTCATTAAAGAGCCTTACGTTTGTCCTGGTAGCAGAATAACCATCTCTCTCCTTGGCTTATTTATTGCACATGGTTTTGAATGCTGTTGCGCAAGTGTCTATGCCTCTTATATTAATGAAGTTTCTGCTGTGAGGGCAGACAGCTATGTCTAGGTGCTTTTTATTATTTGATTAATTGTCAAGCAGGGTAAACGGCACACTTTTTCCAAGGACTCAATGTATAAATCATCATTCCTTTTCTGTGTTACATTACAGCAAAGATGTTATTGGAAGTGGATCAGCAGCCTCCTCCCAACATCTTGAAAAATCATTTATTTCCTGCTATGACCTCAACTGCCCCCCTCAATCTGTCAGGTTTTAAGTGATCAAGTGTTGCACCACTTTCACTTCTGCTGTTCTGTACTGCCTTCAGTCTGATGGCTGCAAATGTTCCCAAACACAGAGAGCTGACTATTGCCATTTTAGAGGTATGAAGTGAGATAAGTACTGAAAACAAGGCATGATTAATTTAAGGAAATAATTTAGGGCACAAATTAAAGAAGAAGATGGATTTCCTTTTATTCCTGTTGCTGAAAGCCGTTCTGTCTGTCTGAGGCTTAGAATGTAGCTTAGATAAAGGCATTGAAGGTGGCAAAATACGACATAGCAACTGTAGCTTTTGTGACTGCTGTGGAACTTCTTTTGTAAGGCAAATAGTAGGGTGGTATAGAGAAAATAATGTCTGTGCATGCATAGACATTATTTTTCAAGTAGAAAATCAAACTCTGCTGAAGCTATTTCCTAATGAAGGCAAAGGCCAGTGCACAGCAGGACAGGCCTGGAGGTGATACAGATTCAAATATTTCAGAAATATCTGGCTGCTGCCTCTCCCTGGACCAGTTAGAAACCCAAAAATGTTTGCTAAAGTTTTGACTTTTCCTTACCTCCTTCCTTATCTTCCACATACCTTCCTCCATCCTTCTACTAATCTATTTTCAATTTCATATCCAAATAACATTTGGATGTGATTGTACAGCAGAATCATAAAATGGTTAGGATTGAATATAACTTGGGAATTCTGACTTGGGAGAACTTCTCCTATGCATTTTTTTTTTTTTTTTCAAAAGAATGAACATAAATACGTATATTAAAGTTTACGTACTGAAACTTAAAATATCACTATAAATCTAGGTTGCATTAATTCCCTAATTTGTAGCAATTTCAGTAGTCAATGTCTATGTACATTATAATAGATGGCTATTGTGAGTTTTATTTTAGAGGCTAGGAAAACAGACACAAATTGGATTTAAGATCTAGCTCCAGCCAGGAGAGGGAATAGAAGTGTAGTTTTTTAAGTCTCAAGTCAGTGCTCAATGCCCCAGCTCTTTTGTCCAAGAAAAACAAAAACATGAGATAAAATAGTTAAAATTGTCATCTACATGGCTTTGACGTTTATACACAAACTTACCTATTTTTAACATCGCCAGGAGGAGGAGAAGTAAATCAGTATTTTACAACTAATGAGAGACGACAAAAGCAAGGTAAGGAGGGGAAATAGCAGTGTAAGAAGTCAGTAAAGGAGTTGCAGCCAGAGGTATTGAGGAGGAAGTAATGGTCAGTTCTAATTTATCATTGAATGCTTCTGCTCTCTGCTGCAGCACAAAAGCTTTGTGAAAGTAATGAAGCCTGGCATGGGCAAAACTCTTATTGTTGAGTAATTGAGATGGTCACATCAAGACACTTTTCTAATCTCTTCTCTTAATGTAACTAGTTGGTGGTTGACAGTTACTATTAACTAACTACCAAGGTGGTAAGAGTAGTCAGGTACTCACACACTTGCTCAAGAAAGTAGAATTCTGGATGTGACAATCAAGCCAGAAGGACATCAGGTCCCCTGGGTTTGAAGGGAGCGATGCAAACATACAGATGTTACCAGTCAACATATACCAAGCACATCTGCAAGGTGGCTATCTGGTTTGTGTGTAACTTTCCTTATCCAGGGAAGGATGAGAAAAGCTTGAACTGAAGCCAAAGGGAAGAGAGAATCGGTGGGTGATATATGAACTTGTATTACTACATTTACAGAGACATTATAGTATTATTGCTGTATAGAAATGGTTGAAACAAGAAGGATTTATTTTCTGAATAGGAAAAGGGTGAGCATTTTCAGGAAATGATTTCTGGGCAGAAAACTGAATGTACCAGAAATGTTCATAGGTGAGTTAGGGCACATGCTTTCCAGAACTGGAGAAGTGATAGAGATGCTTAGTGATGGGGCTGGTTAGGGAAACCTTTCCTGCCTGAGGAAACAGAAGGGGATCAGCTCCTTCTTGCAGCTGGCAAGTTTCAAATCTTGAACAGTGATGAGGAGCCTGGTACAGAAGCAGATATTCCTGAAAAACAAGAAAACTATTTGCATATTGATATTCTTCACAACTCCATCTCAACTCACTGCATGTGGTGCAGATTTGAAACTTGGTTTTGTGACTTCCTTCTTCCCTGTAGTTTTAGCAGGCACTTAGGATGAACCTGTAGGGTAGTTACTTTAAGTAGAACTGTGTCTTCCTTGTTTTCAGCTCAGAGTGGAAAGTCTGCCATCTTGTATGAATGGTATTGCTGCTCTAAAGAGGATTCCTCAGACTGCCTGATGAAATGTATTAGAAGAACTTCAGTGCCACCAGGCTTCCCTAGGGAACTTTGTGCTGCACTTGTCACTGTGCTCTGTAGATGCATGATTGCTTTGTCTCCCTTCATTTTCCCTGCCTTTCAGCTTTCACTTGTATCTATTTGAGCCGCAAAGAGTATGAACCCAGCAGTGCTAGGGACTGGTGAGTCCTTCCTCTTTGCTGGAGCATCATGATTTTCCCCTCAGTGTTACATACAAACACACAATTTTGATTTTGTAACCAACACTTGTGATTTCCAATGCTGGTAGGTTCATAGATAGCTTTTAACTGTTGAGCCCATGCCAGGACACCTGTGCATACAATGTGAGCCCCTCCTAGAAAGATCCTTCTAAGGGGCCTTCACTATAAGCTAAGCCTTTAAGCCTCAATTAAATGACTTCAATATAACTTTTCTAGCACTACACAATATTTTTCCACATTCATTGGTTAAATAGTTGATGCCATCTACCTTTCATCACTGGATTTCTTAATTCCGTAATATTTGCTTACATAAATCAATCTATGCACTGTTCTGTCATATGAATTATTTTATGAATTATTTTAAAGCGTAGCTATGTTCTGCATTACTTTCTGCTTTCTCAGGAGGTTCTTCTCGTTGTAGGCTGAGTTCTCATGAGTTGCTAATGCTAATTCTGACCTGAGCTATCAGTGTTTTGATTCTTAACAAAGCCTGCACTAAATGTCTAGCTAACTTATCCAGTGACAAATTATGAGATGTGAACCATAATGCAATCCAGAAACCTTTAATCTATTTAGCTGTTGCACTAACAGCCAGTGAAAGACACCCCAGGTTTGCGTTTTTCTCAATTTTTACTTCTCTGCAAGGTCTCGTTACTCTTACTGAATTGCAATGTTGAGATTATGAATGGTTTTGATCCTTGTATCCTATTCTTTTATGCTTGTGTAACGCTGCTTATGTGTAGTATGGAAGTGGAAAAAAACAAATCTTGGATGCCTTGTAAACAATGCATTTGTTGTTGTATAAAGAATGATTTAAAGGTCATTTCCCAGGCTTCATCTAGGGAAGGTATTTTCTCTAGGTCTCTATCACATCTGCCCAATCCATGCTTGGTGCTTCTGTCCATGGGGACTGGAGAAATCTCACCGGCACCAAATGCTGTGTGACTCCAGCTTTTGTGAGTGGGTTTGACATGGCTTCTTCACTTGCTTAGTACTAGCTCACTGGGCCAAACAAGTCTGTTGCAAGCAGCCTACTCTGTGCCAAGCTCAAGGGGACCTATCAGAGGCTGTAACCACATCTTCAGAGGAACATCATGAGAATTTTTCCTCTTCATGTTCATGTAGCATGACTTCTTGTGACCCTTTTATTTTGGCAGATTTTTGTAGTTTAAAAGGAAAGACTCTTCTGAGAAATCTTTTTCTTCTCGTCAACCACCAAAAAAACCACAAATGGTCCTGAGAAGATAAAATACTGCTGGCCCATATCATCTTCTAATGGAGACTTAGTAAATGATAGAGTGTCATAGTATTTCTTCATCCAGTTTCTAACAGTTAATTATTTCTGCTGAACAAAAAAGCATTACTGAATTCTGCCTAATGTTCTGCCTTCTATAAGTGTGAATTCTTATAAAGGTATGCTCTCTTGCTGCAGCCATTTTTCTCTGGCTGATTAAGCAGTAACAGACAAATGTGAAAATGGGATAGTTACATTAATGTTAGCAATGAAAAATCGGTTTCTAAACAGCTTTAGGTCAGTTAATGAGTTTGACTACAGAGAACTTTGTGATATTATTTGTTAAAACTTGAAAAGCTCAAGAGCCTCAGCTCTGGTTTGCGCATCTAGTGCTTGCCTGGAATTACTGGGCACCTGATACAACACAGGGAACTGAATCCACTATAGTCCCTTTTCAGCAGAGCTGTACTCCAAATGTTGGAATAAAATTGAAGATTAATCTAAACCACGGTTAATTTTCTGCATAATATTAGCTATTTTGTGTTGTTATGCTTCTGCTTCTATTCATGGTTTGTTCTTTTGGCACTGTTTTCTCTCCAGAAGGTCTTTTAAAGTCTCCCAACTCAAAATGTTCTGTGAAGGGCAAAAACTCTCATATCCTGGGCTCAACACTCCCCTTGGCAATTATTCACTGAGTAACTCTTGTAACGGGGCCCTAAGTTAAAACAGAAACCCACTTAAACATTCATTTACTTGAATACGTTCCAAAACACAAACGCTCATCGTGAGCATTTGAGCTGAGAAGGTAATCTTTGGTTTGCTCATCAGCCATCAGCTCTTCATCAGAGCCCTATCTGTGAGGGGTTTAGCTGGATGCACAGGGTACATAGACATAGCCTGGCAACTGCCTTGTTCCACTTACTCATCTCGCAAATATTCTTTGGTGTTAACTTGAATGACTGCAGGCATAGTAGCTTGGCCCTCTGCTTGCTATTGGGAATTTTACTAAGGCAAAACAGTTTGATGGTGACTAAATTGCCCAACTGATCCTACTGAGTTGGAGGGGAAAGGCAGGGGTATTATCTCAAGCCTGACAACACTGGAGCATGAACCAAGTGTGTATAACACTTTATTGGATTCATATGGGTGCTAAATACAATGTTTGACAAGATTAAAATACTCTATTACTGGAAGGCAGCTGCTCTTAGGGCAGCTGCAGAAAATCAGCCAATTGAATGACCAATCAAACAGGAGTACATGGTGCTTGATGGCACTTACCAGGTGATACATATCTGTCATTGTGTACCATTGGTCTTCCTGTCTTACTGAAATGAGAACTACTGGAGTCACTGTATCACTGCCAGGCATTTTTATAAAATCTTACTGTATATACACATATGCTCAAATCCAGTATGCACACCATCTGCATCTGGGGGGCTGCTCTTCTCTTCCATTATTTCTTTTATAGAAAGAAGTATGAACTTCCCAGAAAAGTAAAATGAGATCTGGGATAGGGCAAATTAACATCAGTCTTTTAATCAGTGCATGTCGTTCACTTCTGGATAATGTTATCTCTGTTTTTTAATGCCAAATCATTAATAAGTGCTGGAGTTTTCTTGACTGTCTTAGCTTTACTTGATGCATACTGTTTCTAGACTGCAAACAAACAACATCCAAAGAACACTTCTACATGCACATAATTGACCTTTGTCTGGTGTTAATTAAAACTGGTGACTGGGCTATTGAAATATTATAGATTATAGAAATCACATGAATTTGTTGAGTAATAGCTTTGACTTTTACGCCCATAAGAGGGCAGCAACAATTATATTTCTGCACAAATAGTAACATTTTTTACATGAGTATGCATAAAACTGCACAGTAGAAGGTTGTAATAATTTTGTGCTTTAACAAAATTTCTTAACCTTAGAAACTCTGCACAAGAGAAAAGGCAAGTTGTGGCCGAATGCATTTCTACCTCTAGCATGGCATCCAGAGATACTTATTCCTTAATATAAGCAATGTTTCTTGCACAATATACCTGATATATATTCAGATGTACTAAAGGAAAAATGATTGATTGGTAACCCAGGCAACACTAAGCCATTATTAAAATAAAAAGAGGTGGGGGGAGAAACAATGAAGCGTCTGGTTCAAGGTAGACAGAAACATTATCTGCTTTCAGAACAGAAATTAGAGAGCAGATAACCTTTTCAAACGAAATTATGTTCCATGGTCTGGTATATAGCACCCAAGTTGACTCACAAAGGAGTTTGAAAAAAAAAACATCTATCTGGCAAATGTTTGCCAAATGCCTGGAGAGGCATGATAGAAGATGATGACTGCTGTTGCTGCTTTCACACCAGGAGCTCAGTATTGACCAAAATCCATGGCAGCTCTGAGATAGAAATGGCTCTGTGGCAGTGCAGCTAGTTGGTACTTTGCTGGAAGTCTCTTTGACCTTGACATTTAATTCAATTTTAACTCTACTTTTGCTGTTCTTTCCCCCACCTCTCCCTCTCCTCCCCCCATTTAATGGACAGAATGGAGGAGAGGTGGTAAGAAGGCTGCAGGAATTCAGGAAGAGCTCCTTTGGCTCACCCTCCTGCAGAGGACATTCGTGTTTATAAATCTGTTTAAGTACTGCAGCCTGTTCATAACTTTCATTGAGGACTGTGTCTTTGAGAAACCCAAACCACAACTTTCTGTTATCTGAAGAAGTGCAGAAAACTGTTTAAAGCACAGTTACACCCAGAAAATATATAATCCTTTATTAGACCTCTCTTTGAAAGTGATTTAAGACATTGCTGTTTACTAAGGTCACCCAGAACATGCATCATTTTTTAAAGCATCTGCTCCTGTAGCAGGAATTCCCCTGTATGCTAAATAACTTTTCTTTAGGAGGTGGAAAGATTTTGAGGTTTACCATGGCACAGAAAGCACAGCCTTTTCTTTGCTAGCGTGGCTGTTCTTCAGGTGCTGTTGCTTGGGATGAATCTGCGTGCTCAAGGCTGCCTTCCACATCTGCCTTACAAAAACTGTTCCCTCATGTGCAATGGCTAGAACCCAATAGGCAGGCTATGATGCCCAAGCTTTCATGATTAAACATGAACAGATCAGTAGGAATGCATGGTGAGGGTGGGAGCTAAAGTTTCAATTGTTTCTTATTTACCAGTGTTTCAAAAAATGCTCCAAATCCATGTGTTATATTGCATTGGGGACCCAACTTCTTCCAGAAGCCAAGGCTGAAAAACCAGCTGCTTGAATTGCTGACTAAATCTGAATGAACTGGTTTTGTTCTCATGCCTTACAGAACTTTTTGCTTGTTTGTTTGTTTTGTAATTCCACTTTTTCTTATATTTTTGTTCTTCTATTCTGCAGTTGTCCCTTCTTTCTTGTTGCCTCATATGCCTCTTTCTTACCCAGCCCATTTGTCTCACCCTTTAATATCAGAGAGGGGCTGTATATTGTTTGGGTATATTTGAGCATAGAGACACCATTCATACAGATTCATAGACACTGATATGCATCATGGCAGGGGGGTTGGAAATCTTAAAGTCCTTTCCAACCCTAACCATTCTATGATCCTATCTGAAGAGACTGCAATAACTGTTTTACACAAGAGCTGCTTCTGAGCACATTGCAGTTGATCCCCAGCTTTTGTTGCTCACCCTTGCCTTCCCTTTCAGTGCCAATGTTACTGTTGGTGGCACTCATTCAGGCATTTGAGAGGACCTGAAAACAAACCTTCTGTTTTAAGACTTTGCCCCACACCACCTTCGCTTATACAAGTGTAGAGTTTCTTTAGTCTAGCAGGTTCTGTGAGCATGCCATGTGTGTGCTGATAGAGCTAGTGAAGTAACTCAGGCTTCATCCTCCTTTCTCTTTCTTGTACGGGATATGGTGTAAGCTCATTTGACTTGCCTTGGCATGCACAGGTCTGGATGGATGCCAGTACTTAGTCCTCCTTCAGCTTCAGCAGGGACTCTGTGACTTCTGCTACTCAAATTCCAGCCATTAAACCTGGAACTTGGAAATGATCTGCCTGCCAGGTCTGCAGTGCTGAAGTTTCCCTCTGAGCATCCTTAACCCTTTTCCTCATTAGCTTTCACATTTGTGAGATAGGTTGCTAAGCTCTATAGCAGCTTGTGTCGGTTTTGTTCTTATCTTTGTGTCTCCTCCAAAATGATTTGTTTTCCAGTAGCATGCAGTACTCCTCAAATTCCTGTAATTCTGTTGCATAGTTTTGCCTCTTGTCTGACTTAAAAAGCTGTTAAGAAAAACAAGGCAGAGCAAGCTTTTATGCGCCAGCTGCTGTCAGAAATGAATTTATCTTGGTTTTGTTTTTCTTCTTGCTTAAGGGTACAGCACTGTTTTCAGTCTGTTTCTGTTGTCCTGTGTGTTCTCAGACCTTCAACTCTTGCGAAGCTTTTTACTGCTCAATTACTCTAATCAAGCTGTTTCCTTGGCCATGTCTAGACTATGCAGCAGGGAGATGCCTCTGAGTCCACCTCTCATAAATGAGACTGGTGACGTGGCCTGCACCATGTCTGTCTCTTGGCCTAGGAATAGGTTTTCTTCTTAGCTTTGAAAATCAAGGACAGGAGGAAATGATAAGGGGAGAAATGCTGAGATATTAGGTCTCATTTTCACAAAGAGTTGGGATGTTCACCCAGGATGTTTTTCTGGCTTCTTCACATAACCATAACCTTAGTTTTGTGCTAGTTCTACTGTATGATTGAGCTTGTCTGAGTCTTCGTGGGTTATCATTCAGGTACCATCTGCAGAGCATAACAAGGCTTTCAACTGACTCCTGCTACAATCTTGTAAAGGTAGTATTTTTTCTGTCAAGTATGGTCACTGACAGATACACAGAAAGAAGTTCCAGAGTTGCTAATCCTTCAGTGCAGTTTGTAGTTAGTACAGATGATGATGCAGAAGCATGACATGCCCTCTGGGTAACTTGGCAAGAAGCAGTATCCCATGGCTTCTGCATTCTACATAAACCTGTGAAGCTGTCCTTCAGTCCAGCATGGTGCAAACAACTTATGGTGCACTTCCTCAAATCCAATCTTACATGGAACTTAAAAAACCTACTGCTGGTGTTGCTCTAATAAAATGAAATAAAATGCCCTTTTCTCATGTCCTACAGATACTCTTTTGCTTCCATCTGAAATGAAAACAGAAATGTGAAAAGCAATTCAGTTCCTCTATATTTTTCTTTATAAAGTGCTGGAATGCATATAAAATCACTCTGCAGAACACTTCTTGCCACTAACTAAATTTCTGAATAAAATTGGAGATCTTTTGCATTACCTGTTAACCTGGAAAAATTCCACTTGAGGGGAGAAGACAAACAAAATGTTATCTGTTATAGGAAGAGCTATTTCTAACATTTCTAACCTCTCATCACAAATTTTTGTGCCTGTGTTTTAGTACAACCAGTATTAAAATATAATGCTACAGCTATTAGTGCTGTTTACAGCTAGAGAAGTACTTTCCCTTGTCTCACAAAACTTTGCTCAGATACGAGCAAGGTGTGCACTCACAGCTTCCCTTCTAACAGCTGCATGCTCTGCAGTGCCTGTGGTGCACTGTTTAGCTCCAGGCAGGTACTGAAGTAGAAGTCAATGCCTATGCCAAACCATGAGCCTAAATTTCAAAGTTTTTCTCCATTGTGCATACACAACAATAGGACTATGTGGTCATGTCACTGAAAGCTGCGAGAATAAAACTCCTTAACGCCAATGTAGCATTAAGGAGCAGGTGCTTTAGTGCAGCACTGGGTGCTAGGTGAAATTTCTACAAATCAAGCATACCCAATGCCAATTTCATTGTTATATTTATTCACAAAGATTACAAGGTAGTACACTCCCAGTTACGATGATTGGTTCGTGATTTTAGTGTCTGCGGTGTCATTCACTTCTGCAACTACACTTGTGTGTGGGCAGGGTCTTCACTTGCGTGAGGGTCTTCTTGGTCTGTTGGTATGGTTTTTAGTATTATAATGAAGGCAGTTTACTTCAGGTCACCTTAAAAGTAAGTTTTGTTGCCAAGTTGGCCGGCTAGATGTCTACTTTGCCAGGTTGTCACATAACTCAACCTATATACAGTAGACCCTAGGGGCTTTGGTTATGGTCTAAAGAGTAAGGACTAAGGCTAGCATGTCGCAGAGAACAGGGACTTGAAGCTACACAGCTTCTAATTTCTAAGTTATTGCAGCATCTCATGCTAACATAGAGGCTTACTTCTTGAATCAAGATCTTCCTATAGATAACTGCTTCATGATCAAACACAGCACATAGAAAGATTTAATAAAACTTAAAATAATGTGCAGCAGTCACATTCTATGTATTCTGATGCTTCCTGTCCCATTCAGTGTGTGAGGCAGGGTAGATGAAATACAACCAACTATTCATTGTACTAATGATCTGTCCTGTGACTGTATCCTGAAAGGAAAGCTGTCATGAGAAGACACCTGGTCTGTTGTGTTCCCCAGAATCTGAGTTTGTTTGCTAGCTAAGTTTGCTGGAAAAAATGTACTTACCTTTATCAATATCATTTACCAAATAAAAGAGGGTAAGGGCACTATTCTCTGATTTCTCATTGTGTTATTTTACTCCATTCATAGAAAGAAAAGAGCTGCTACTTAAATGTAAAAAATATTTTCCTTCCTGTATATCACAAACAGCACTTTTTGGGAAATCTGAACTATAAATCCAGCTCATAACTCTTTTGGAAAGATGCATGTTATATTTTTACAGACTAAAGGTAGACTTAGTTCTAGTTTGAACACAGAAAATATTACTAATTCTCCTTATCTGTGTATGATTTGCTTATGTATCATTGCACTGATAGACTAATAATGTGTTGGAAATCATTAAAAGCAGACTTGATATTCGAGTGATAAAGACCTTTTACAGATACTTTGCATTTTCACTTTTCCTTGAGAAAATAATTTTGATATGAAAGTGATATATGTAAATATTTCTGAATTAGTGATCAGGGTTTAATGGCTCTGCTCTTGTTTTTAATTTGCATGCAGTTTCTCAAAAACAATGAATGCATTTGATGGTGTATTCAGGTTTGATTCTTTTGCTGTTCTTTTCTTATTTTCATGGTTTGGCTTTTAGTGTCTGCCTTCAGAAATTATGACACAATGTAATATATCTGTTTTGGTTCCTTCCACCCTGCTTCCATGGGCTCTTTTGCTGACACTGACAGCATCAGCCAGACAGATTGTTTCACATCTGCCCTCTGGGTCTGGTCATCTCTTTTCTGTGGATGTTTCCAGCTTGAGAGCTCTCTAAGCTGTATGTTACATTGATGTTTAGTGTAACTCTGCTGAGATTTTTGGTGTAAAAATCGTCTGGACTAAAAAGACAGGTAAGAGAAGTCCTATCTGTCTTCCTCACCCCTCTGACTTTCCGTTGTTATTTCCCACTCCCCACCAGGCTAGGTGTGGCCCTCTTCTTCCTATATCACAAACAGCAGAAGACCAAAAGGAGGAACAGGTATGGCCTTGATCTCCCATGAGCACATCTGTGCTTTCCCTGCTCCAGCCTCCCAACAAAGTGCTGTTGTGCCTGGGTCACCAGCAATGTCACAATCTGCTGTTTTAATTGAGTCAGAAATGGCCTATAGAAGACTATCAGCAGCTGATTCAAAACCATGGGGGATTGCTGTGGGGTTTATTGCTTCCTTTTGCTATTCAGAAGCTGTCGGTGCCAGAGACTCCACGGACTCCTCACCAGTCTTGTGCAATGCATCCATGGGTGTTGCATACTTCTGTTAGCATTGGGCAGCAAGTGGTGAATTAAAAGATTCATCTGCCAAGAAGAAAAACTTATTATTTTTTTTTCCTTTTCCCATTGCTTTTGGCTGGTGAGGAAGGAAGATATGGCAGGTGCTAAAGCCACTACTGGTGCCCTGCGGACTCTTGTCCTACTTCCGTTACTGCCCTTACTGTCTCTCTTGCTGTTGGCTTGATCCGGCTGCTTGCATAGCAGTCTTGTGTTTGCTAGGGTATTGCCTAACACATTTTTGGGAGTGAAGAGCTGGCAGTATTTTGGAGCTGACTAGAAGGCAAGAAGGGTAGTAATCTTCTCCTCTTGTTTCTCTTTGGTGTTTTTGTTTTCTTCTTCTCGCACAACCCTCCCCACCCCATCCCCTGCCTTTTCTTTTCCCCCATATGTCTCCCCTGGTTGTTTTTGTTGTCACAAGACTCTCTCACACTGTCCCCAGCCAAATTCGTGTTCTCTAAAGGCTTATTCGTCCAGACACCATAATGCAACTGAGAAAGGCTTCCTTATAATTTTGCTTTCTGTCTGAACTAATTTCTAAGTATCATTATTAATGGTGATGCTAATTCAATAGGTTAAATTCTGTATTTTCACTCCCTTTTCAATGCATCAATGCATGTTTCTGAAATGTTCCCCAGTATTCTAAGCAAATGTCTCCTTTCCTTCCCTTCCATTTTCCTCTCTGTTTAGGTTAATGGTTAAATATCCGAACTCCTTCCTATCAGAGTATCTCCAGCCAAGCAAGAAGACTTCTTTTTTTTTTTTTTTTTCTTAGGAACAGCTGTCCAATTATTTTAGCTGGTGATAGCTATAATTATATTCTGTGGTCACAGTTACAAGCCAGTGTAATTAGATTTCCAGTTTCATGGTATAAGTTCATCACCATAGAAATGAGGAAAGTCTTCCTATGTGTAGGATGTTGGGACATTGATTACAGTAGTATTTTATTAAGTATTTAAATGTGGTAATTCCTGTCCTGTTGTTGTAGCTGGTGCACATATTTATCTTACAGAGTCAGATGCTATACATGTTTGTGTTGGCATATTCTCCAGCACTTTCCTGGAACCTGTTTAATTGCTAGTGATAATTTTGCATTAGGATTTTAGGCTTTACATGAATTGATGTCTTTCTAACATCATCTTCCACAGGAAATTAGCTCTGATTAGTAGCTGATTTAAGTCCATAGAAGAAGAAGAGAAAAATAATCTGTATGGCTGGGGTGGAGGCATGGAAAATGACAGGAACAGACATTTCCTTTGTACTGTACATGCATAGCTTTCCCCCTGTGCAAAGTAAGTCTGGACTTGACAGAGCCTTGTAGGCATCAAGAACATAATGTAGAATTAAATCAAACCTTCCAATAATCCAGTGGTTCTGGGATTGGTGTGGATTTGAATATCAAAACCCCAGTGATATTCAGATGAAAGATTCAGACCTTTCTGTCTATGGACAGCAATCAAAAGTACTTGGTAAAGTTTTTTAAAATCAAAAAGACACTTTGTAAAGATACTCAATTTTTCTATAGCTGTGTTCTGAATGTGCCGTTGAACAGCTCAGCATTTGCTTCCTTTCCAATACTCTGCTAACTTAACCTCAAACATCACTTTAAATATCAGGGAAATGTGCCTTATCCTACTCCAATGAAAAGAGACAAAATATCTCAGAGCCTTCTGACTTAAAAACAAGGCAGCCTGAGAAGAGGTAGTATGTTTACAGTGTATAGCTCATTTGCATGTTTGTTCATGTTTTAGTGAGTGAAGTTCTTAGACTCTTAAGAGAGTGTACATGAGCCATGAGAAAGATAACAGCTCTGTTTCTCTAGTGAGATGAAATTCCATGCTTTTTTGCACTGATTCTACCAAAATAATAGTCCTTTGTGTTGCTATGTGATAGCAAAATGAGGAACCTGGAGCCCTGTCTTCAGAGCTGCTCCAAGCAGGGGAGTCTGGGGTTTTCTTCCTGTTGCAATGACGTAGTTTCTTATCTATTCCTAGTACAAATCTTCAGAGCTTTACCATGCTGATGGTGGTGAAATTAATGATTAATGGCAACTTGTATACATGTAGGATTTGTAAAACCCTGGATTGGTAATTTTATGAATACATTGTGGTCTCTTAACACAAATGTACTTCCACTGAAAAGTAAAATCATTTTGGGCTGAATTGTAATCTGTATCACCCATAGGAAATAAAAACTGTAACGAAACTGGCATTATGAGAGCCCCTGAGAATCTATGCTTGCATATTTGGGTCTGCCTCAGCATTACTTTCTGGCTTTATGAACTGGTAGGTGCCAAGGTGTAGGAACAATGGCAGTGCTCCTCCTTTCCCTTTTCCAAACTACCTTGGCCAGCTTTGCTTTAGTGGGCTGCAGGGAGTGAGTGCAGGATCTGTGAATAAAAGCTGTTACCTGTTTAGCAAGGGTACAGGGAAAAAGGTCCTAAATTTGTTTTAGCAGATCTGCTCTTCAGCTGATGAGTTATGTGTGCACCTGTAGTCTGTAGTGGATAAATGGAAATGTCAATCCTCATCTTCCTTCCTGATCTTTGTGATGTGACATGACTGGAGATCTGTTCCCATAGACATTGCTCACAGAAAGGGCACCTTGAGGGAATTCGTCCTGTGAACAGAAATGAACCCAAGTGATGAAACTCCTCTTAAGAGAGGTGTAAATAACCTGCTTGCTTATACAGGGCTGCCATTGTCCTTGTTCTCTGTCGTCATATCCCTGACCGTTGTCTGTTGCAGTACGAGTAGCTTTGCCAATATATTAAATGACCACAATTTGATTTCACGTAAGACTACTCTGAAATTGGAAAAGTGTTACAGATGTTATTAACTGAGGGAAAAATGAGGCCTTCAACAAAGCTCTGAAATTTATGGGATACAAGAATGGAATTAGTTCCTCCCTTCCTAGGGAGCACAGAGCTCTGCAGCATTGTAAGCAACCACAAAAGAATTGCTTAATTAGAAAATGACATTTTAATTCAAGAGTTTCAATGGTCTGCAAAACTCAGCAACAATACTGAGTTCACCCCCATGAGCTGAGTGAGGCATTTTATCCTCAAGGGTCTAAATTTTTCATGAAACCTGAAAAGTGCACGAGTCATGACAGACCAAGGAAAGCGAATTTATGTCAAGTTCTTAGAAAAAATATCTTATGCTTTTAAAACATTTCCTAGAAATATTTTTATTGTACTTTATTATTAATTGTGGAAAGGGAAAGGTCTTAAGTTTCTGGATAGGCACACGCAAAGAGTTGTGGTCAATGGCTCAATGTCCAGCTGGAGACCAGTAACGAGTGGTGTCCCTCAGGGATCGGTGTTGGGACCAATCTTGTTCAACATCTTTGCTGCTCACATGGATAGTGGGATTGAGTGCCCCCTCAGCAAGTTTGCCAATGACACCAAGCTGTGTGGTTCGGTTGATACGCTGGAGGGAAGGAATGCCATCCAGAGGGACCCTGACACGCTTGTGAGGTGGGCTGATGCCAACCTCGTGAAGTTAAACCATGCCAAGTGCAAGGTCCTACACCTGGGTCAGAGCAATCCCAGGCACAGCTACAGGTTGGGCAGAGAAGAGATTCAGAGCAGCCCTACAGAGAAGGACTTGGGGGCATTGGTCGATGAGAAAATGAACATGAGCCGGCTTCAGTGTGCGCTTGCAGCCCAGAAAGCCAACCGTATCCTGGGCTGCATCAAAAGGAGCATGACCAGCAGGTCGAAGGAGGTGACCCTGCCCCTCTACTCTGCTTTCGTGAGACCTCACTTGGAGTATTGTGTGCAGTTCTGGTGTCCTCATCATACAGAGGACATGGAACTGTTGGAACAAGTCCAGAGGAGGGCCACGAGGATGATCAGGGGACTGGAGCACCTCCCGTATGAAGATCGGCTGAGAAAGTTGGGGCTGTTCAGCCTGGAGAAGAGAAGGCTGTGTGGAGACCTCATAGCAGCCTTCCAGTATCTGAAGGGGGCCTATAGGGATGCTGGGGATGGACTCTTCATTAGGGACTGTAGTGATATGACAAGGGGTAATGGATTAAAATTTAAACAGGGGAAGTTTAGATTGGATATAAGGAGGAAATTCTTTCCTGTTAGGGTGGTGAGGCACTGGAATGGGTTCCCCACGGAGGTTGTGAATGCTCCATCCCTGGCAGTGTTCAAGACCAGGTTGGACGAGGCCTTGGGTGATATGGTTTAGTGTGAGATGTCCCTGCCCATGGCAGGGGGTTTGTAACTTGATGATTTTAAGGTCCTTTCTAACCCTAACTATTCTATGATTCTATGATTCTCAGCTGCAGGCCTGTGACAAGGAGATATCCAGAAAAGCACTCTTTTATTAAAACACAATGGTGTGGAAGAATAAACAAAAGGATTACCTCATTGCATCAAGACCAGATCAGTTTTGTAAGTAATATTCAGTATTTTGTCCTGTTTAAATATATTATTCTTCCTAATGTCATTTAATATAAAAATAATAAGCTGGAGCTAATCCTATTTTTAATAAATTCAGCTGCCAAGAAAAAGTGAAGCAAAATTTGATGTAATCATTTTATCAAATATAAAAGGTATAAAAAGTACTTCTTCCCTTACAGGTAGAGTTATCATCAAGCAATATAACTCTTTGAGAACTTGTTTTTGATTGATACAAGACACTTGTAATTTAACGTTCTGGTGCAGCAGAATTTAAGAGCACAATAGATTGTGAAGAACAGATTGTTGTTCAGTTTGGCAGTTCTAAAAAACAGAAAAAACATTTCAGGAATGAACATTTTAAGTGCATTGAAAATTCTTTGTTTCAGGTCTATCAGCACCTCTTTTGATCTGACGTGAATTTTTGGGTTCTGATTTTTCTCTTGAGTACTTTTTGTTTATAAAAGTGAGATGTTTGATTTGAAGCACCTTATTTTTGACTGCTTTTTTTTAATATGGATGATTGAACAGAATTCTTGAGATGTTCAGCTTGCCCTGTTAAAATGTGTTCTCTGCACACTTGCTTCTGTAAAGAAAAAACACAAGGTTAAAATGTTATGGTTGTGCTTCATAGAAAGTGTTCATAGAGGACTAAGTTCTTCTGTGCTGGCTGTATTAAAACCAAACAACATCAGAGCTCAAACCCCAAGCAAACAAAAAAACAACCAACCAACCAAAAAATAAAGCCCTGAGCCCCAACAAACCAAACCCAACTCTTTCACCACTCACCCTCCAGTCTTCTTGTTAAATGTCTGTCTTGTTGGAAGGCAGTATCATAGTGACGTAAGATGGAAAAAGATGACTCCTGAAAACATGAAAGATGCTAAGAATGCCAGAGGGAAGTTCTTTTACTAGGGCAGTAGTTGCTGATGTTAGATTTGGAAGTCCACTCAATGTTTAGGAACTAGAGAGTTTGGGGGTTGCTCCTAGAATTATTTGGGATAGCAGCCTTTTATCAGTGATTGGAACACTCTGTGTACATGCACAAACCAGCTTATTTATAGAGTTTCATTTTCAGTTGTGCTTGGGGGCAAAACCTCAATTTTCTTGGCTTAAAAACCATTTACTTATGGATTTCCTGATTCTCAGCTAGTCTGCTTAGGTTGACTGTTCCAGAGCTAGGAGTGCCTTGTAGAAAATGTACTTTAGAGCTAGAAGGGCACAGAATATAATGTCAGTAACATTTATTCACTGAAGTATCTATAACCTTTGGAAACATTTTTCTATAGCTTGCAAGGCACACAATGCATTCCTACATGGCATGATGAGAAGGACATGATGACAGTTACTTTGTGTGACTTGCCTGTTTTGCTCATGCCTTACCACCTGTGACTTATTAAGAGATGGTGAGTCATCCTGTTCCACATGACCATTAATTATATCTTTGGAGTGCTGCACTCTGTTACATGAGCCAGCTTAAATGTGAACAGCTGTATGACTTTCATAGAACCTACCATAGAAGGAAAAATAATCAGATTTAAACACAACTTAGCAGAAGTACTGATTAAAAAGTGTGGAAATTGGTTGAAACTTCACTAAGTCCAAGTGTTCTTAATTTCACTTGATGCATCCATCTTGATAAACTGGAATCTCAGATGTAGCTTTCACTATATCTCACCATATCACTATCTCTCTTGGAGGACTTCTGGCAGGAGGGAAAGTCAGCACTCAGCATGTCTGCTCAACAGAGGAGTAGGAGAAACTGGTGGGTTTGTGATAGTCTTGTCTCAAAAGGATGCTCTTATTTATTTCCTTCTCCTCTTCAGTTTATTTATCCCTGTTAAAAATAAAACATTTTTACTAACATACTTTCAAATAGGTGAATTAGAACCATGTGTTTATTCCTCAGTACTCAATATTGAAAGTAATGAAATTCTTCTGAGTGACTAGCGTCACCACTAGTAATAATTTCTTTAAAGGGTTTGTGATTTTAAAGGAAGCTAGGATTGGGGGAGAGGGAGGATCTTTTACTGGGATTCTAGGGACAATCATAGAATCATGCACAATTTGAGGATAATTATTACAGATGTTTAAAGCATATCTCCTGTAAAATTGAGAGCAGATATAAGAAAATGAAGTTCAGTGCTGCTATTGCATTTTCCATTTGGTTGAAAATTTGCTGTGTGCGTTACTCCTGTGGGAGCACTCTAAATGGTGTGGAATTTTTATTTCATTTGTTATGATAGACAGTCAGTTCCTCAGATACTTCTACAACATCTTTTGTTTTAGCATTTGGAGCTACTGCAATGCTAGAAATAGTGTGTTTCATTTGAACCGCACAATAGAAAAATCATACTTGAGGTCAGAATCACTACTGATGAAATGATTCTTCTCCCAAACCCCATTGTGAATAGTGAATTTTCTTTCTCCTGCAGGGTTTAAAAAAGGAAAAAGGCTCAAAAACCTTTGTGCCCTGAAAGTTGAGAAATCCCCCTACTAGCTGCTGCAGTGTTGGCTCCAATTGCAAAGATCACTGTCTTAGCATTTGTCTGTCCTTGGACAGCTACTAGCAAAATCATCAAATTGTATGATTGCAGATAGGTTTTAAATTTCAATTTTTAAGTTAAATGAGTATCTTGTCACATTTTGAAGAAATGCTGGTAGTTACAGCATTTATTACCTTCATTCTTTTGAAGTGGTGCATATCCTCTATAAAATGGATTCCTTCTTTAACTGCCTTTGTGTGCTGTAATAACTCAGATGAAGAGGCATTGTATAGGTGCTGTACCATTGCATGAACAAAGCACTTTTTGGATACAATATTATCATTCTGTACTAATGTAAAAGTTCTTAAAAATTCAATTGGAAGCCTCCATAAAAGATTACTTTGTAACCATCCTTTCAACTGAGCAGAGGATTTTATCTCTTCTGTGGAATGGCTCCAAAGATTGTGTAAAATGAAAGAATATTGAACAAAACTCTTTAAACCTTGATTAGTGCTCTTATCTCAGTGGAATTTCATTGTCTTCAGTGGAGTTATCTATATTTATGTTGTTATGATAGGGATAACCTCTTCAAAAATCTTTCATTTCTATAGAAGGTGATTAGTTACCTCCCTGTTAAATTCTGTGGTGTTTCTCTCTAAGGAGTGGGGAAGATGGGGGAGAAAAATTAGTAACTCGATCTCACACTTATGGCATTAATACATGATGCTCTGGAGACTATCAAAGATACCTGTTCAGCATATCTTTGCCTCAGAAAAGGATAGCTTCCTCTGCCTGGCTGATTGTCATTTGTCAAGCTCTTGCTTGTCTCATCAAGAGCAAGAATGGGGTGATGGGCCTGGATAGACAGACAGGCTGATCATGATGTTGGCTTTTTTGCTGCCTTGAAATACGGACATTTTATTTCCAATCTGCATAGAGCTTCACTGAATGCAATATGAAATGAAAATAATTTGGCTGATGCCTCTGTGGTGTACTGGCACATCAGATATATAATTGGTAGTCTTAGTTTTTAATGTGAGAGGAAGGAAGACTGAGCATAGGAAACGAAAGACTGTCTCAGCTTGACATGGTTCCCACACTGTGTCCATCTGACAGGACAGTGCAGGAAATTTGGCAGCGTAGCAATGAGCTTTTCTGACTCAGGTTTGGTTCTGATTAGTCTCTGACATCTCCCATGTCTATGATGTTTTCCCTGTAAAAATATTAAAAACATATTCAGTGTTCAGAAAACAGGCTGGTTGCATCTCAGTGACTCCATGTAGGACTGCTGAATTAAAATCTTTGCAAAGTGTAGGCTCTTAAAGCATCTTTTACGTTCCTCATTTTTGCCTTGTGCCTTAACCTCAATGTAGTCGCTGCAGACTAGGCAAAGTGGCAAATCTTATTGCAGAGAATGGTGTTATTCTGGTTTGTGATGGACAGAATATGAAGTGTGCATCCCCCGACTATCCTGGGTGCTACCTGTTGTCTGATATTTTTAAACAATTAAACGATGACCCGTCTTCTCCCAGCTCTCCTTTTATCCTTATGAATTGGAAAGGATCCTTCACGGGCATAGCTCTGTGCTCTGCTGACCATTATCAACCAAGGCACAGTGTGGGGATGTGGAAGGGAAAGCCATGTGCTTTAAAGGACATTTGTTCTGGGACATTTGCACTTGCAAATGAAGAATCTAAAGGAAGGCTGAAAGGGAGAACTACTGTGAACCAGGTGTTGCAGTTATTACTGGTGACAGTGGGCATGCTTCTGTTAATCCACAAATTGAGTATGGAAATATTACTTAATATGGGTGCTTCGGGCAATATGACCTTTAAAGAAGGCCTTCTGAAGCTTGAACCCAGACTCTTGTTAGTGTAAACATCTTCCAGTGCTTTATTGCAAGGGCTAGTTGCAGCAGGATACCATGCTGAGAATGTAAATCTTTGTGGAATCATTAGAAAATTAAATGTTTTGTTCTAATGTGGGAACTGAGGAGATACACTACTACCAGGTGATAAAACCTTATTTGTAACATTTTTCTCCCTAAGTTAAGTTACAACCCAAGGTCTGTATAACATTTTTATTTTCTTCCACCAAAATTTAGATGAAACTTGGATTACTGTCTTTGTTGTTAGCAACCAACTAATTGGGCTATCTGACTTTTTTTGTCAGATGGTAAAAAAGGGGCAGATCATGTGCATAAACTTATCCATGAAAAAAAAGGTAAATGGAGAGAGAGGACATTATCTAGGCTCTCAGGGAGAAAAGAAAGTAATGTTAAAAATGTCATTGCCTGTTAGTTCTGAAAGGTGTGTGCCTCACACATTCCTGGCGGCTAAAGTTTGATAATGAGTTGTGTTTAGGGTGCCTTTAGCAAGGCTTGCTTGGGAAGATTATCTCTCTGTATCAGATGCTCCACACATTAAGTATTGCGAAGATGTCTGGAGCACAGAGGTGGGTGCCTGGGAGAGCATGTCAGCATGTATGTTGCTAACAATGGCAGAAGAAGGGGTGGGAGAGGAGGTACGGGAAGGAATGGTGCAAATAAGGCCATAATAGGGTTCATATAAAGGCTTCAGGGAACTCAGTAGCGTTTAGATAAAACCTAAATGAGGAAAATTTCCAGTTCTCTGGAAACAAAATAGCATTTGAAAGAGGTATATTATCTGCTGCTGGGTTACAGCCTGACATGAGCAATTTGCAAGCTGAGGTAAACATACCTAGAACTAGCAAAAAAGAGATATGCACAACATGTGCAAGGAATGATTAACTTTCAAGGACAACTCATGGCAGTCCTGATTGTGCAAAGTACTGCAGCAGTGAGAAGAGCATGCTGCTTTTTGGGTCAGTCTAGTTATGGGGAGCAAAACACAAGTGAACATTTTAGTAATGTAGCATCTATATATGTTAAAAATTGCAAGGGTATTCTACAGTGGGAGCAATAAGGCAATAATTATTCAAGAAGTGCAAGTGGCTGTTGTCCATGGTATTTATAACAGCAAGAGAAAATAGCTTACATTTCAACTCAAAATGCCTGTGCCCTGACAGGGCCATCTTAAACAGGTGAACCTTTAGAGCAGAACATATCGCTTGCACTGATTACATAAAACATGAAATTTCTTATAGTGAGTATCATTTAGCATTAATATCTTGGAAAAGATCTGGGTTGAGGTGAAGATTTCCACAGGTTTTTAATCAAAAGAAAACGGATTCACAAAAACATCCAGCAGAAGAGAGACTTCTTTTGCTATAAGCATAGATGCCTGAAAAGGATTGTGGCCCACTCTTCACTGCTGTGTGGATTATGGTAGAAGAGAAATCTTGGAAACTGGTACTTCAAAAGAAAAAGTGTTGGAAGTAATAATAATGAAAGGATAGTAAAGGTGTCAACTGCTTTTTCTTAAGGGAAACGGAACAGTTTTTCAACTTGAAATTCATTTTTGCCCAGACAGGATGCCAGCTAGACTGACTGAAACATGGCCAATTGTAATGCTTTGTTTAAACAAACAATCCCCCAGATTCCTATCAGTATAAAAAGTAGAGAGAAGGTCTTTCATGCCGTTGACAAAGGAGCTGGAAGACAGTTTAATTCCATAACTCTGCAAAAGTCTTTCTTATTTACTATCCCTTTTAGGTACATGAATTGAAAAGGAACTTCAGATGCTGTGCACAGACAGATGAAATAATTTTCTTTGCTGGGAACACTGACTGTGATAATAGACAGCAGGGCAAATCCAAGGTGAGGATCAAAGGTGGTGGACTAGTAATCATATGGCTTCAGGAAAATGGAGCGGGATAAACAGAGGGGAGCAGATTGCCAAGTTGTTATTGAAAGCATTATATAGAAATACAGATGTTTGGCAAATAAATCTGTGTAGAAAATCTGATTGTTGTGTAACCTTAATTGTAGGGAATGAAAGGAATTGAGGCCCAGTGCCTTACATGGGATATAAATTTGCTGCTGCCAGTCAAAGGGAAGGCTTGCCAGGTTTCTTCTGGTACTGTAATCAGACACTTTAGACAGAACAACTCCATTTTGGTATCAACAGCCTGGGGATGTTTTTTTGTATTGAATGCGGTAGTTGGAACTGCACTAAAACAAAGATGATATATATATATATATGTGGGAAGATTACATTAAACTATTTTTCTGTTAGTTTATGGCAGATTAGAGTATCTTCATCTTTTGCCATCCTGATGCCTACAAGTCTCAGGTTACATATTGCTTTTGGTGCAGTTGCTTTTCTTTTGCTGACCCTCTATGTTTTGGAACGTACTGCCTGGAGCAAACATTAAGAACTTGAATCTTCTTTTATACTAGAAAAATGGTATCTTGGCAGCAATGGATAAAAAAACACCTGGTTTCCAAAGGCTTAATGTATTTTCAGGATTTTGGAGCCACTCCAGTATTGGTGCAGTTAACAATTGGTGAAGCAGCAATCACTTCATTTTATGCAGGTGCAGATAAGATGCATGTATATGCCTCTCAGTAGCTGATAATAAGCGTCTATCAACTTTGGGAGAACTAATTTTAAATGATCAGAGTTGCTGAGTGTCTTACATTGTTAGTCTTGACAGGCTGAGAAAGTTGGGGCTGTTCAGCCTGGAGAAGAGAAGGCTGTTTTGAGACCTCATAGCAGCCTTCCAGTATCTGAAGGGGGCCTATAAGGATGCTGGGGAGGGACTCTTTCATTAGGGACTGTAGTGATAGGACAGGGGGTAATGGGTTAAAACTTAAACAGGGGAAGTTTAGACTGGGTATAAGAAGGAAATTCTTTACTGTGAGGGTGGTGAGGCACTGGAATAAGTTGCCCAGGGAAGCTGTGAATGCTCCATCCCTGGTGGTGTTCAAGGCCGGGTTGGGCAGAGCCTTGGGTGACATGGTTTAGTGTGAAACATCCTTGCCCATGGCAGGGAGGTTGGAGCTAGATGATCTTAAGGTCCTTTCCAGCCCTAATCATTCTATAACTATATGAGTCTATGTTTATCCCATACTTTAAATATCCAGTGTTTCACAAATCTCCTTCAGACTAGTTCATGAGCTGAAATTGGAATATCAGGATAAGTGAAATAAAATATAGTCTTATATTGACATTTCCAGTACCTTTACACGTAGTACTGGAAAAGCAATTGGGACTGACACAATTCTCTTGCTCTGTCTTACGGCTGACCTCAGTCATGTTAGCAGTCAGGCACTGTAGGTGCTACTGTAACCTGTCTTGATGTTCTAGTTCTGAAATAGGAATTGCCATATGTTGTCTTTCCTTTAAATATCAGCCATTCATAAATGTGAGACATATTTTTCTCAGCTTGTTATTGCCAACAAAATCCGGTGCTGGCTGAGGTGGCATTCATATCTATAGCTCTTCTGCAAATAGTTGCACTTATTTTAGGTAAATTTTTGCAACACGAGCACATTGCAATTTCCTTACTAAGGCAGGATACAAACTTTTTTTCATTGCCCTGTTCTCTGTTTAGTACAATTTTGTATCTAGGAGAGCTTATGTATAAATCACAGAATGGTTAGGATTGGAAGGGACCTTAAAGGTCGTATAATTCCAATCCCCCTGCCATAGGCTGGGACACCTTCCACTAGAGCAGGTTGCTCAAAGCCCCATCCAACCTGGCCTTTAACACTTCCAGGGATGGGGCAGCCACAGCTTCTCTGGGCAACTTGTGCCAGGGCCTCACCACCCTCACAGGGAAGGAACTTTTCCCTAGTATCTAATATAAATCTCCCCTCTTTCAGTTTAAAGTCATTCCCCCTTGTCCTTTCCCTACCTGCCCTTGTAAAAAAAACCTCCTCCAGATTTTCTGTTAGTCCCTTTAGCTCCTGGAAGCTGCTCTAAGGTCTCTCCAAAGCCTTCTCTTCTCCAGGCTGAACAAGCCCAACTGGAGAAGCTGGCTGTCCCAGGGACACCCAGGTGGTTCCTACTTCAGAACAGATCAAATTGTACATAGATAAGATGCTTGTCAACAGTCAGTAGAAACTGTTCCTACAGATGCAGAAATGGTTGTGTAGTACAGTGTTTTGTATGTAGGTAAGATGGTTTTGGGTCTTTTTTATGCATTTTGAGATAATAGTATTGAATCATGCATGTACTGGGGTAGTCACACAGGCTGTGGGCCAGCTGGGTATGAGGAACCTGCAGAACTGCAGTCCGGGGAGTCTCACCTGACCCAGGTGCAAGCATCCTTGCAACAGATTCCCATTGCTGTTTGGACAGCAGCCAAGCAGCCTCTTTGACAGATTTAATTCCCGAGATGTGGGTTACCTTGTGCCAAAATCCTATGGAAACTTTATTATTATTATTATTATCCTTTGAGTTCGCAAATTCACATCAAATCCACAGTTGACAGGTTTGGGACCTTTTTCTAGGTGCTGAGTAATTAAGGGGCAAATGTGTAGAGAGTGTCAGGCAAGAGAAGACATAACAGTCAATGTTTGTTTATACCTATGCTTGCTTACGTATTCAGATATATAGATGGCTTAAGGAAAAGCATGAAGAACACGAACCTGCTTCCTCAGGTTCCTCTGACTAGAGAAAAATGTGTAATTCCCATATTGCAAATGAATTTTTCATCTAGACTTTGAGGTAAGGATTTTATTGTTTTTGTGAAGAGCTCACCCTATTTAATTTATTGCAATAATATATATAATTTTTCAATTATTAAAGACATCTATGTCCACTTCTAAGTTCTTCTATGTGTTCCTTGTATTCTCAGAATTTAGCAAAACTCTGCATCATTTTAACTAAAGATCTGTCATTCGAATGAACGCAGATTAGTATATGTTCTTATTTCAGTTTAAATGTGGTTTGCATTTGTCCCAGATAATGCATTTCAAAATAATAGCTACTAAACATTAATTATTTCTAATGGCTCTAAGCAAGACAGGATTATTCATTTCAATGGAGCTTGGCAAAGTTTTTATAAGCAGCAATGTAGGAGGTTAGTCACCCAAGTTTAAGATGGAAAAAACCTAGAGAATATGCAACCCCATATTGCTACTCTTCCCAGGAGATCCACTGATCTTGCAGCAAAAAAGGGACCTTTCTGGTTTTGGCATTTGAAAACCTGAGGTGACTTCACAAGGACAGGAAGACAGACTGTTGTAGGATGCTTAGATTGTGTATTAATTTTCAAAGCTATAAGCTCTTCAAATGGACTACAGTGCCTTCAGCTAGAGTAGGCAAGGACCTTCTTTAGGGGCAGATGATGAGGGCACAACGGGGCTGGAAATTATAAAGCCTGTTCCTGTGTCTTCTCTTACTGTCTTTCCTTCAAAGAGTGAATTCCTGAGACATGTGGAGGTATTAATATTTGTCTCCAAATTGTGCACTTATTCCATTCTATTAACTGAAGTCTTGCTAACAAAGGCAGTTGAAATAAATTGCAAACAGATTAAGTTAGTTTTTAGAATATTTTTCTGAGTTGTTTGTAGACAGACTCCCAGCATTCCTGCACAGCAGTTGTAAAGCAAACGTACACTAGCATGTGTAGGGATAGGCTATCATGTTTTTCATCTTTCTTAGTGCCTTTTTTTTTTTTCCTTTCTCCATATCAGATCACTGCTTATGATTTAAACTTAAGCCCTATTTACATAATCCCATGAGATAGGTTTTTCTCTGTAAGGGGAAAATCTAACTTTTGAAACAAATTTAGAACAACCTGAAAATGAAAAAAAACCCTAGCTCCAGAGTTTTATATGTACGAAAGAGATATGTTGTTTCATTCTTGCATTTGTTGGGTAGGCACATTGTTAACAAAGGACACACACTTTTCCAATTAGATCAGTTTTTTTTGACAGGGAAACACTGCCTTCACAGAAATAAAATGTTTTCACAAGTGTTATGGCTGCATCAGTGTTGGTAGCTATTAAAGACAAAACCCCTGTCTAATCTGTTAAAAATGGCTTTTTTAATCAAAAGAACCAGAAACATATCAACATCTGTTCTTGTCATTCTCTCATCCTGAGGTTGGAATCAAAAGCCTACTGCAAATGCTACCTTTTTCATTAGAAAGAGTTTATTTTTTCTGGCCAGTTCTGCTGAACAATTTACTGGTAGATTGAACCACATTGTTCAGTGTACAGACTAGCCAGGCACTGACTTAGAGATGAGCCAAAAATGATCAAATCTGTCAAGCTGATTTCTCACATGGGACATATTAGTTACAGCTTTTGAAATATGGGAATTTTTATTCAGTGCTATCTCTTTTGAATAATTCCTCAGAGATTTGCATCCTGAAAGATAACCTTATCAGCATGCAGTGAAATTGTCTGACTGCGTATAAAATACAAGGACAAGGAAAAAGAAATGCTGTAATTCTTAATTATAGTTTTGCATCTTCTAAAATCTTTTTCATCCCTATAGTGTGGAATCTCAAATATCTCCCTCTTTAACCTTCTACATATAAATATGAGGGAAAAGGAATTGAGAACAGGAAATAGGAAAGGAGTAGTTTGCTTAAAACCAAATGTCCATCTAGCAGATTAATGCTGGATGCCTTGAAAATTGTCTATGGACTGACCAGTATACAATAACTCCCAGCCCTACTTTGCCTCAGGTTTCAGATTTATCTATAGTCCTTAAATGTTGTATCTCCTGATTATTTTTTTTGACCAGTTTCTGTTTCAAGCACATTTGTTTCCTTCACTCCCTAACAATTTTTCTTATAAATTCTGCACTGTTTCATGGGATGTGTTTTGTGTGAAAGTGTGACTCAGTTTACACTTTTAATATAGTCTTCCATATTACGTGAGCTGAAGAGTCTGTCTTAAAGATGCTCACTGGGAATAGGCAATCAGTGTGTGTGTGTGACAGAGAAACTTTGCAGACACTCTTGATGTTTGAAATTGTTCAGATAGGTAATAAAATGGAAGGCCTGAAGAGAGTGACTAAACAAGGCACCTCTTTAGCATGGTAACTCTTGAAGTGAATAAAGGACCTGCATGAGTGTGTCAGCATAACAGTCTAATGACCATTCAGAGGAGGACTTCTAGGTGATTAGTAAGTACTTTGAAATAGGAGAGCCAGAATAAATGTGCCTTTAAACATAACAGTGACTGCTGATGGATTCACTGTGTCCCTTCTATAGTACTGCCTTAGGTGCTGAGGTGCTTTTTCAGTCTTCAGTTTGCCTATATGTTAACCTTGTAATGCATTAATTTATTGCCTGCAACCGCAGGCAAAACAGTCCCCTAAACTCTGTCTTCATTATATTATGCTAGTCTTATTTATTTATTTATTTTAAAATCATAAGTGTTTGCAAAGTGCTTGGAAGATGAAATAAATTCTGAGTGAAATGCTATAAACTGGAAGGTGAGAGGCTAGCAAGAGCAAGCAAAAGCAAACTTCAACACCTGTTGAAGGTTTGTAAATCCTGAGCACTGGTACGTGTGACAGAGTCCTACTTAACTGTGAAATGGTATGATTTAGTTATGGTGTTATTAGTTGAAGAGTTGTGTGCTGATTTACCTTTGCATATTTTTGCATAGCTCACCAAAAGCATCCTGGAGAGGTGGAAGCCTAACCCCACTACAAGTCCAAAGGAGCCAGGTTAACAGACCCCTGGAGTCTGAAGCAGTTTGAAACATTTTTAAAACAAGCTAAAATGGGTTGAAAGGCTTTGAAACAAACAGTTTTGATTTAACCTGACTCATTGTATTTCCAGCTCTACATCCTTTTCTCTAAACTGCAGAGACATAAATTCGACGGGTGAACCGTCTGCTGGATAAAAAACTGGCTGGATGGCCACATGATTCTCCAGTGTGAGTGGATATTCTGCTTTCTCTTCTCATGAGATCTCATTTGGAGTATTGTGTATAGTGCTGGTGTCCTCAACGTAAGGACGTGAAGCTGTTTGGAGCAAGTCCAGAGGAGGGCCACGAGGATGATCAGGGGAATCGAGCACGTCCTGTATGGAAACAGGCTGAGAAAGTTGTGGCTGTTCAGCCTGGAGAAGAGAAGGCTGCATGGAGACCTCATAGCAGCCTTCCAGTATCTGAAGGGGGCCTATAAGGATGCTGGGGAGGGACTCTTCATTAAAGACTATAGCGACAGGACAAGGGGTAATGGGTTAAACAGGGGAAGTTCAGATTAGATATAAGGAAGAAATCCTTTTATGTGAGGGTAGTGAGGCACTGGAACATGTTGCCTAAGGAAGTTGTGAATGCTGCATCCTTGGCAGTGGTTAAAGCCAAGATGCAACCTGGTCTAGAGTGAGGCATCCCTGCCCGTGGGAGGGGGCTGGAACTTGATGATCCAAAGGTCCTTTCCAACCCTAACCATTCTATGATTTGACTGAAACAACGTTAAGAAGCAGCTCAAGAAGGTAAGGTTCCTATTGCCTCTTTCTTGATTGACTTTGCTTTCTATCTTTCTCTTTTTGCCTTTTTTTTTTTTCTTCCCATGAATAAGGAAGATCAAAATTAGTATCTTTCTTTTGAAGCTTATTTAATTACACTCAGCAGAATATGCATACAGGACTGGAGGAGCTGTTGATCTTTTGAATGAGAAATGATTACTTTTTTCTTACCTGCTAATTTTTTATATCCATAGCAAAAGTTTTGAAAGCAATATTTAAAGTAATATTGCAGCTGTTGAAATGAATCAATGTGACAGTGGCTTTTTCTACTTCCTTGATGCAACAGTTGCTTTCCCTTCATTACTTTTTGTAAAGGATTATGATAAACAACAGTTGTAAACTCATTAGTCTCATTATTCTAAATGGACCAGATAAATGGGTATTTCTTCTGACAAGGATGCATGTAGTAAATGACTGATAGATGAAGTTTAGAAGAGGTTTTGGTTAAGATATTTCATAGTAATGAGTCTACTCAAGAAAATAATTTACTCAATCTTATTGATGGGAAATTGGAAGCTTCCATTCTACTAATCTATTATGTAATACACTTAGACATGTTGACTGAGATTTTGTTTCAAGTGTTTTGTCTAAGTATCTATGATTAAATTGTGCAGTAATAACCTTAATGGTAGTCATTGAAAGATATGGCCCTTTGCAGGCCAGATAAAGTAAGTAGAATGGTTTGATAGCCTGGGTCTTTTGACTCTTGCAAAATCAGCAGAAATCAACTCATGCAACTAGCATGTGTGGAAAAACAGAAGGGGAAGAAAAGGTTTCTTGTGTAATGTGAATCTGACTCTTCTTTAACTTAGCTGGGTATCAATGGCTTTGGGTAGGCCCAAAGGAGAGTCTTCTCATATTTTGATAATTCTTTATGCTTCTAAAAAGTACCACAACAACACCTCTGGGAAGTGTAACCTCATGTTTTGTCATTGCATAGACATACATTAAACAGGAGTGATAAAGGATCCTGCAAAATACCTAGCCAATGGAGCCCATTGCTAACAAGGAGGGAAAACATTTTGTGAGGGGAAAACAGCAGAGACTATTTGAATAAGCAGGTATAGCGAATGGTCAGCATTTAACCAAGAAGGCTAACTGGGACTATAGCCTCCCGTGACAGTCGTTATGTATGGAATATACATTCATTTACTACATATATGGCTATGTCTCCGTAGGTCCTTTATCCAGACGTATTCACTTGTCCTGTAAGGCTGATCCTTTTGCTTGATGATTTAGATTTAAAATCAAAGTATTTATATAGGCTTTGCATGGATAGAACACTTGCCCTTCAGAGGTAGGCTTTCTTGAATTTACATGTAGACTTGCAGTTTATGGCTTTATAGAGTTGTTACTTCAATACAAAGATTGCCAGAAGTTAGTGGGATTGTTGAAAGTGGTTTATACTAGGAATGAAGAACGTGAAACTGAGACCAAGTTGCATATTTACACTGAGACAAGTAATTTTCTAGTTCTTTAACCTTCTTTCATGGGTGCACGTGGAGGTAGATATTTTTCTTATACTCTACTTGCTGCATTTGGACTTTGGTTCAGTATGGAAGGTAGAATCCGGACATGTGTTGGAAATCTACAGACTTGGTGTTTCTCTCCATTGGTGACAGTCCAAGAGGCTCCCGGCCACCCCCCAGGCTGACCCTATGCATTCCCACTGGAGAATCACGTGGATGGACAATGCAGGCACCCCTTTTGCTTTTGTATAGGACTAGGACTGTGTGTGCAATGAGCAATTACGTGTTCTGTAAAGTGATTGAAAAGTTGAAAGTGTGGGTAAATCTTGTAAATTGGGGGAAAAGGGTGTAAATAATTCATTTTATCCAAAATAAAGATTTTATATCTGCCAGATGCATGTGTCCTGAAGGAGAGATGAGAGGGATCTCTCTTACATGGGAGGGGATCCAGGCCAGGATGGTGGATGCTGGTCACTGGGGAGTGCTGACTCTGTGGCTGGTGCTTGTGAGCACTGTGGAAAGAGTACAAATTTTACTGCCTGGGTGAAGAGAGCATGGAGGGAGCTGCATGCCCATCACTGGGAGGAGATGATGAAGTTTAAAACTGATATCAGAATAACAGCCAAGTGCATGCCAAGCTTGGCTCTCCTGGTCAATGAGATTTATGGAGCAAGAAGGCAGCATGAACTTCAGCTGTGGTCACAACCTCCGTATGATGTGTTAGCACATACTGCTAAAGGCACAGTCAAAACGAAGGTCCACAAACTCATGCTAATGTGTCTTAAACACCTTGGTGGATTAGTTTTGTACATAGCTCTTTTTAGGTGACAGTGTTATGCAAGATCTCTTCACCAAAAAGTAACCCTTTTCTTAATTCTGGTATTGTTGACCTTCTCCGCAAGTGTATGTGCTTGTTCCAGAGGATTGTTTTTGGCCTAGTCCTTCTTGTCTTCCCTTTTCTATCTATAGCAGCATTAGCTATGTAACCACTTGTTTACGTGCACAGTTTCTTTACATGGAATAGATATTTTCAAGCTTTTACCAAGGTTATGTGAAAGTTTCCAAAGCCTTAATGGATTCTGAAAACTCAGATGAACTATTTTGACTGTAACTTTGAAACATTTCCCCCTGAATAAGTCATTTAGCATTGAATAACGTTAAATGGTCTTAGGAAAAAAATCCTGATTCTGCAAGTCATGGAAGCAGACTACACTTCTTATAGTCTGAGAAACTTGTAATTTTGGGGCACTGGTGAAGGAACTCTTAATGAGGAAGAAAAATGAAGTATTTTTCATTCAACATTACAGATATTTTCATACTTTTTTTTCTGATTGCATTTTTAAACTAGTGTTTTGAGGTTTTATCTCATTTTTAAACAGTTCTGTTCAGATAACACTAGGGAAAAAAGAACCAGAACGTTTTAAGTGTGTAAGTTACAGAGGGTCTGTTTGCTTGTGACTAAACTGCTAACGAATAATCAGTATGCTTTGCAGAATGTCTGGAGTTACCGTTCTTGATCTGAGAAAATCGTGTCTGGCAGTGAAAGGTGTAGTGCCAGGAGGTCTTTAGACTTCAGCTCCTGAATCCCCTTTGCTGTTCTCTGCTCTGGGCAGATAAAGAACCTACTTTTCTGACCCTCACGGCTCCCAGTACCTCTGGCACCGGGAATGCCACTGGATGGCAGCATTTTCCCACGCAACTCTGCAGAGAGACGGTTGATGATCATTAAAGGAAAAAAAGCGGTTTATAAACATAAAGTGAGCGTGGAAGGAAGAAGAAACCACGTTGGAGGTTGCCACTTTGAAGACCAGCGTGCATTTTTGCTTCAGTGTAACTTATGCAAATCTCCTCTGCAGTGTTTGCCTCTCTTCTTTAAATTCCCTTGCAGATAGGATACGTAAATTCAAATGAGGAAATCAAAGTGAAGATCCGACTCTATTTTATTCAGTGCTTTTCTAATTAGGGGATCTATTCTCAAGTTGGAAGCTGGCTCCTGTTTCTCAGAAAATGAGCAGTGTTTGTGGACTTTCTCCATTCTCTACCATTATAGCCAATACTTTTTCAGCTGGTTTGGCTTATACATGTACTTCAACACAAGCACCTTAATTCATTTCCATCAGCTACTGGGTTTACCCTGTGAATGACATGATACCTTCTCTTCCACTCTTGACACACATGCAGAACACTCAGGCCCTCTTCTTTCTCTCTCCGCTCTCTGTGAACAAAGATCTCCAGCATGTCCTGCTTCCAGTGTTCTCTTGGATATATTGCAGGCTATTTCGTAAGATGACTTAAAGTCCCCAGGAGGTTGTCTGTGGCAGCAGTTCCTATTCGATCTGGGTTTGCCTTCCAAGGCTGATCCAGCTGCTTCTGCCCAGCTATGTCTAGCTTTGCTGTAAGCTCTCTATCACATTGTGAGTTGGAAGACAGTGTGTGGAATGGAAAGATCAGGCTAGTAGCCCTAAGAGAGGATCAGCAAAATAGGTTGTCATAAACTTTGCTTGTGATATTCCACTGAAGAATCATGGAGAGAAATATGTGTAACCCACTGTTCACAGTTAATGATTTGAACAATTAGATAGGGGAATGTGTGTGTGTGTATAGATAGATAGGTAACTATTGCATGTATAACTGAAAAACAACGAGTCACATATGCTGACCAGACAAAGGGAAAATAAGTAGCTTAAGAAAGAGTTAGCAAAGTCCCGTGCTTTGGAGGTTTGGTGGGGTTTTTTTTCCTTTTTCCTTTTCTTTCCTTTTTTTTTTTTTTTTTTGTATTTTTTTTTTTTCCTTTACATCTTCTTGCAGTTGGGAAGATGTAATTTGGTCTAAGCCAGCAGGGGAAAATTGGCAAAATTCAGTCAAACCAGATCTGCTGGCCATGATGTTACGTGGAAATTACTTTGGCTAATCAAGGGTAAGTATTTCAGAGTAAGTGGTTTTCTCTAGCTTAGACTCAAGCTAACACATTGATAGATGCTTGAGCAAGATGCTCTTGCTTCTGTTTGGAGAGCTGGAGATCATGGTCTGTTTCAGTATTACAGAAAAAGCTCTTGTACTGTTTCAAGTCTTGTTGTTTTACTTTTCCCTTGGTTTTTATTCTTCCCCACCCCTCACCAGTGCCTTCCTGTAGTTGAAAATATTTGGTGTCAGACAACATGGTTTCACCTGGGAACGGTTAGTGTTTCAGAGGAACAACATTGTTTAGTTCTTCAAAGGGTTTTGGAAAGTCAGAGAGGGGAGGTAAAATTGTGCTTCCTTGCAACAATTTTCACTTTGATTTTATTCTTTTTGCTGTGTCCCTCTAAGGTAGCTTTACCTAACCAATCTCATACCACAAGTGTACACAACTAATAGGTGTCTGCCAAGCATTCCACTCCATCCTCTCTGAAATGCTCCCTTTCTTCTTCATGGATACCTAACCTAATTTTAAAGAAAGTTCTGCACATATTCCTCGTTTCCAGGTTGTGCTCTTCTGTAGAGTGTGGGAAACACTGCTAGTGTTATTGCTGAGCATTCAAGACTGTCAGCTTATATTCTCAACCTCCTTTCATTTTCTCCTTTCATCCTGTGACGTGTATTTGGTCTCATTTCTTTTCTGGTCTCTTTTGCTTCCTCTTCAAAGATACGATGCTGAACTGGCCAGAAGTTATTTTGCTCCTGACCTTATCTGGGCAGCTATCAAATTGCAGATACCAGAGAGAGAGTGAGCTGAAAATACCCTCAGCAGTGTACCACTTACTTGATCCTTAGGATGAAAAGAAAAATGAATAACATATTGGTATGTGTGCCATTTAAAAGGAAGGAGACTGCAATGCATATCAGGCCTTTCATTTTAAAATAAAGAATAGCTCAGGATTTTTCTTTCTTTTTCTTTTTTTTTTTTTTTCATAGAAATATTACATGTAAAAAGAAGAGCCTTTGAATGAGGTTTCTGTTGTGCTGCTCAGCAGCAATACAGAGAACTGGTGGCTCTCAGTTCCTTAAGCACTGCTGGCCAAATAAATGCCACGTGTGAGGGTGCTCCTGTGCCATGACAGGCACTCACTATTGCAGGGCTTGAGCTGCCTTGTGAGAGACCAAGCAGCTGACTTCTGAGGAAAGCAGAGGGAAGCTGACAAATCCAAGGTATTAAGGCAACTTAATGTGTCCTTGGGTGGTGTGCCCTTAGAGTACAGTGGGCCAGTGGAGGGAAAATTAACGATGTTTGGTTGGGCCATTTATAGAAGTGTGGTTTGTGGTGAAAATATAAGACTGAATTAGCTGTAATAAATGTAAAACTTGTGGAGTTAAAAACATCTGCTATTCTCTATGCAGTGAAAACCTGGTCTGTGAGGAGAAAAGGTGCTGATGCATTCTGGCTTTAAAATTTGCTGTTGATATTTAGGGATCAATACTAAAAGCTACTATACTGGACATTTTAAAAGAAAAATAACTTGTGCTTTATACAGAAAATGGATTATCGTTCCTATCGGATACAATACCTTAAAGAGCAGGCAAATTTTCTCACAGTTGGTTAGTCCTTTTTTAGTCCTTCTGTTCCACCTGTTGTGCTAGGTAGGTGCATATAGCTGCATTGTTTGCAAGGCCATGCAGGGAAACTAAATGCAAAACTAACTGACCTCCAAGAAAATAATAAAGATTGTAGACTTTTATTATGGAGCCATAGCTTCAGGTCTCTGAGATAACTAATGCCTTACCCTGAAAAGATGGTATGTACATACAGTCGATACTGTCTAGCCATTGTACATTAAGTACAAGTGTGATATGATTAACATTTTTGAAGTGGATTCCTCTGCTCTTAGGTGGATCTGCTTTCTATCCCACCATTTAGGCAAGGTAACTGCACTCGTTCTGCTCCCTTCTGGGCAGGATTAGAATTGTTCAATTTAGTGTTGTATCTGTTAGCCTGTGACTAATTCACCCACCTTTGATTGACAGTGTACAGAGCTTTGGAGCAGGGCAAAACTGGTTCTGTGCCCAGTGTAAGTGGGAAGCACTGAGCAGCCTGAGAACATGCTGACTAGTGCAACGCCTTAGCAGGTTTAGGTTTATGGCACTGGGTACTGTGTAATTGTGACCCTGGTTTATTAGCCAGGTAATCATGCACGTGATAATGTCCCCTGTTATGAGGCAGTGTGGAGTAGCTCCCTTGTTTTATCCAGATTAATTATCAGGCAAGGTGTGGGCATGATGGTATTTAAGTAGAGCCTGGTAAAGCGTTTGCATTTGTTTTATTTATACCTGTTCTCTCTGTGTTTGTTTTTTCTCAGTTGTGTGCAAGATAAAAAGCAGAAGAGGTAAGTATTCTTAAATGGTACAAAAATGTAAACAGGAAACTTACCCAATATCACCATACTTATACTGCTCTCTTGTCTCTCTGCTTCTTACATGTACATGTGTGTCTACATGTAAGCATATATACCTTCTAAAGGTTTTCTGGGGTAGAAATCCTTTTTAATGATCTTGATCATATCTTGACTTCAGTTTAATAGACAGTTATGCTGGCAAACATCCTAACATTGTAACCAGAAGGCACATCATTATTAGCAGAATAAAGGCAAGAAATACAAAGCCTGAACAGGAAGGCAATGTCACAGACTTTTACAGCTTGCTTCCCTTCATCTCTATTTTTTTTTTTTTTTTAATCATAAAAACAAAACAAATGAACCCCTCCTAAACAAATAAAACAAAACAAAAACTGGGATGATTTTTATGGGGCCTGACTTATGAATTTGACCAAACAAAATAAACGACAGAGGAGCAGGGAGGAGCTTTTCTCATAGCATCCATGTCCTTAGAGTCCAGGTTTACCTGTCTGCCAAGGAAGCTGCTCTCTCCTTGCATCCACCTTGAGCCCAGTTCCAGAGCCTGGCAGCTCCCAGAGGTGTTTGCAGTGTGCAGCAGAGCTGATGCTACAAAGGCAATGCCTTGTATTCCTGCTTTTATTGCTAGATGGTGCTCTTTGCATCTAGCACGTACTTTTCTAGCCTTTTTGAAAGCATAAACTCGCTCAAAAAAAAGTGTAAGGACTGAAGTGACAGCTGACCTGTGCACTTTTGTGCAGACAGGTCTGTGCAGTCCCTTTACAGCACAGCTGTAGTCTGTGCCTGAGAGTAAATCAATAAATGCACAGATGTAGCAGCAGGCACAAATTCTGTGACTCACTTTTAACCTCTGTTTGCAGACTTGGCAAAACCCTGTAATGGCTGATTTTTTCCTAACTGTATTGGCCTCCTCCTTTGCTCCCATTGTGAAAAATGAAGAGAGGGGGTTGGAACTTGCTGAGAAAGGGTTGTTAGGGGGGAATGTGCCTGTGGCCAGTGTCTGGGAAGCAGCTACAAATGTAGGCAGCTACTCCTGCTGCTCTCTGTGCAGAGGTGCAGCAGTCAGCCGCTGTGCAGCTCTTCGAAAGCTGTCCTAGAGGTAGTAGTATATGATGAAATTATGCTTTCTTAGCCTCACTTGGACTCCTAAACCTGCAATAGCTGTGGGTGACTAGTGAGAAATAAATTACATGTTTTTCCAGTGCTGTCCTTTATAACAATTGTGTCTTAACAGTGGGAGGAAAGGGGATAGTTAAAAGTAGGTTTAATCTCAAAGGGATGGTTCATTTCCTCTAACAACAGTGATTGCCAGTAGCTCTTTTCTTCCCTCAGCCTCCCTCCCTCTGCTCCTCTGTTTCCCCTCACCCTATCTTTTGGCAAAGTTACCTTTGCAGTCATGGCCTGCTCATGGCAAGGATTAGTGGTTTATTGGAATTTGCACACCTTACAGGAGTGTGGCATATATTCTTATGAATTTTATTGCAATGCAGCACAGTATATAATTTCATTAAACTGCACGTCATGGTTATTTGCTGTTATTCCCTAGACCTCTATATGCATTTTTATCAGTCTCAAATGGCAATGAAATAAAAAATAAAATAAAATGGAATAATATCTAAATACACGCAGAGGGGTCAAGGGACCCTATATGCTGACTGCAACAACAAATTTATCGTCTCATTTATGTGTGGGTAGGGGAAGGGAGCAATTTCTTCACTGTATTTTAATTAACTGTGTTTCACTGCATGGTAGTAAAGATAATAACCGTAACATTAGTGCAACTACTACACTATCAAATGCTTGTCACAGCCTAATATTCTCCAACAATATAGCTTCACAATGGAAACATGCACAACAAAAGAGCAGCTTGTTTTATTAATTTACTAGGGCTCTGTGTTTTTGGAAGGCCAGTATGTATTTCTGGGAGACTGATTAAAATAGAAAGAAGTATACATGGTAGAGAATAATATTTTTACTGGTGTGGGATTCATTTAACAAAAGTGTTCCTTCAGGAAAACACAACCAAGATGCTAATGTTATACCTCATTTATTGCCAGCATATTCAGTGACATTTCATAATGTACATCTGTCAGCCAGAGATATAACTGAATGAGGTGAACCATGCAATTTACCCTCAGGAAGTTCCATTAGAGCCCCCAAAGTATAATATTTATGAGGTCAGAATCAATTAATCAGATAGCTGTATTTGCTTTTCAACTCAGCATGCTCTTCTGCACCAAGCTGTTGCATTGAGGAAGTCTTTCCTATTTGGTAAGAGGAGTTGGTTTGTATGTACTGCATGTAGTTTGTTTTGTAAATCAATCGCTTTTCTTACACAGCTTCTACTCAATACGAATATGAACTTTAAGTTAAGGGAATGTAAAATAAATGTCTATCAAAATACATATCAGAATAGAAGACTTTTATGTCTCCTGCTCATTGCTGCAGCATAGCCCTATGCAAATCTGTTGAAAAAAAATCTGGGAGAAAAAGGTGCACCTCAACCAAAGATAATTCCAGTAAACAGAAAGTCCTGTGGGGGAAGAAAGGGGAAAACAAATAATGAAAAAAGTTAATTTTAATTTGAAACTACAGATTTAATCAGAGGAACTCAACATTATGAAGAAATACCACAGTACATTTTGAGATGTGCTACCAAAGTGGCTTTCCTTTGCAACCATGTTCTGAATGCTTGGTTAATTCCCCCTTCTCAGTTTGATTGACTGGTTGTTTGCATGTGTGAGAATGCGTGTGGTATTATTTATGTTGCAAATTGCAGTTATTTCCTGTGCTATGTTCAGATGTCTTACAAACCACTCCTGGCACTCTGACACCGGTGGAGGAGCAGGCTCTTGACTCTGCCAGGCAGCTATGTTGTTTTAGGACTGGGATTCTGGAAGATGCAGGTGCACTGTGGTACAGCCAAAGCACTTAAAGATAGGTCGCTCTGGCTTCTGTAGTGCAGGAATGTGTGCTAGCTGCTGTGCTGCCTGCCAGGCACCAGCCTGGTCAGTGCCTGAGGTGTGCACCTTCAGTTCCTAAGAAGTGGAGTCTTTCTTGTGAAGAGATTTTCTAAAACTTATTCATAATTTGTATTTGGGGAGGTGTTACTCTGCATACAGATGAATATTGATCATGTTGTGGTTTTCTTTTCTTTTCTTTTTTTTTTTTTTTGGTAGACAACAGATGCAAAAGAAATTTGGGTTGTAAAATCTGTGTCAATATGTTTGCACTGTCATAACTGGTGCCAAAATGTGATCCAGCATTTCTTTGAAAATAAGTTTATTTAAGACGGTTCAAAAAATTACTGGTTAGCTAATAAAATGACTTTTCCCAGAACACTCCTCCAGGATGAACACTGAAGCAGGAAGAGCGTATCCAAAATCACTGATAGTTATTCCTAGCAAAGGATTAGCTGGGGAAAAGTCCCAGAACAATGCTTTGCTTTTGCAGTCTTTGAGTAAAATCCATTAACAGCTAATGCATTTTGTATGCAAAACTTCCCATTTTGAGTATCTCATACTTTAGATTTGGTCTTCTGTTTTTGAAGAATGAGCATTGTAAGATATAGTTGGGATTTTTTTCAATTTAAAATACTGTCACAAGATGCTGATATATCCCCAAACCAATACACCTTAGGTTGGGAGTTCTGGCCAAGGGAAGAAGGAGGGCTGAAGTCCCCATGTACTATGTAGCTCATGTTTGTAAGTGCTTGTTTCAGAAAGGAAGAGCAATGCTTAGCACTCATTGTAAAACCAGGAAGAAGGCCCAGTTTGGAAGAGGAATCTGAACCTTGTTTACCTAGGGTAAGTGCACCTCAACTCACCAGATGCTGGCCAAACGAAGAAGAGGGGATGTGTGAAGTTTAACAGTTTCAATAGCAGACTGTGACACAGGACTATCAGCTGTAGAAGAGAGATCAGTGGTCTAATTTATCAGGAATATAGAAAAGCAAGTTCGAGTACTTGTTTTGTAGAAATAAGTGCCAATGACTTGATTGCTTCTGCTTCCATTCCCAAGTGAGCATTCCAACTATCACTTAGGGAATTTCTCCTTTATTTTGGGGCTCCTGTGCATCAGAATGAAAAAAAACAAAACACACCAAACAAACCCCAAACCAAAACCAAAACCCTGAAGCAGCAATGAGCTTGCCCATGCGGCAGCAAAAAGCAGAGCTAAGCGTTAAGGCATTCTCCACTGCGGTAAACGTGCCTCTTTTTATCAAACAGCTAGTTTGTCAGCAAATGCGGTATTTTTAAAGCATAGCAGAGTGCAGAGTCTGGTTTGTATTTATTTATTCTCAATAACTAGATGTTTCAAGACATGGTGAACATCAGCGTGTTTCTGCCTGTGTGCTTTGACTTTCTTTGGGCTACTGAGCATCATAGATGTGGTATCATTGACCAGCTGGAATTAATGATATTTTTTTTCTGTGTGATTTTTGCTACTGAAGCCTTGTAAACAGAGGGCAAACACTTCTGGAAAAAGAGTGAATACCCTTGTTTGCATATGAATGAGTATTTGTATGGACCCTTATTCCCAGCACTTATGCAAATACAAACTCATACATGTGAATGGGTGTGGAAAAGGGAACAAAAAAACAGAATCAAAATGATAGGCTGGATTCATGAAAATGTTTATTTTCCACTATTTGTCCTACTCCCTTCATCTCTTCTGTTGGGCAAGAGTTTCAAAAATTGCCCACACCGAGTGTTAGAGTGTTTTTGGTCATAAGGCTTTCTGATGTGACCAGCCAGGAGAAGGAAAGGAGAAAAAAATGTCTCTTCTGCATGGAAAAAAAATCATGTAATTTTTTCCAGTCAATATTCCAAGTTTTCCTGCATCAGCTGCCATTGCAGGAGAGCTCAGGGATCAAAATAATTGGCAGGTTTAGAAGAGGATGAGGAAGCAATTGCTTCCTTGTCAAGCGTATTATTACAGGCTACTCTGTGTAATTAGATAAGGTCATTTAGATTTTCCCCTCTTTTCCTGAAAGTGGCATAGTAAGTACATTTCTTATCTGTACAGGTAAATTCCCTTCTGCAACCAACCAGGGCTATCTCCTTGTCTGGTCCATTGATACAGTCCCTGTCATATCCTAGCCTGCACCATGTAGCTGGGAACTGTCTGGGAATACTGCTAGCTGGCTATGACTCAGGTTGCAGGGTGATGCTAGGGGCCAATACACTTGATAACCGGTTTTTACAGATAACTGTTCTTCTGCAGTGGAGCAAGAGCAATATAATTATTCATTAGCAAAGAAATAAGAGAAGATACAAATGACTGCATCTGGTATTTGCACAATGCTTTGGGGCAAGACCTGAAACAAGTGGGGTAAGGTATTGCCTTTTAATTTAATACTGATCCTTTTGTCTCCCACTGGAGCAGTTCTTGGAGGTCTTTTAGACTAATATATATGTGCCTCCCTAGGTTTTATGCACTTTTATTATGAAAGCATTTAGTTTTTCTTATCTAGGCCTGCCTTTCAGGGTTATACTTTTAAAATTTTATCTGTTTTAAGTTTTTGTGTTAGCATGTGAAGCAATTAATTACTGAGATACCACCATGGGATTCCATCCAGTAAATGAGGATAGTGCCTCCTCTTTGTAGATCTATTCCCCTTTACCGTATCAAAACCCATCGTTTGCATTTGATATGTCCTGTGACTGGAGATCAGATGTCCATTACTCATATATGCCATGACCCCTTTTAACAGTCAGAATTACTGGTTAGCTGCTTGCATTACAGCAAAAGCTATGACACAGTCACCTTCTCAAATGTCCTCTGGAATCCCTCTGGCACACTGCAAGTAGCTTCTGGTGGGTCCTGCAGAGCCTCTCAAACTGTATCTTAAACTAATATTTGCCTTATAAATGACAAAGAAGGGAGGCAAAAATGAAGGCTGTGTAGAGGGGGAGGAAAACAGGAAAATCTGATTGTGACACATTCTTTAAACAAGACCCTGGAAAAGTTAAATGATTCTATTTTGCTTGACTGAGAATAACAATCTTTGTGTAGCAGGATGTCTTAACAAGACCTTGAAAGTTAGGCAAGAATAGTATTTCTGATCATTTTTTATCCTGAACAAGGAGAGTAGTGCTAGAAAGTTTGTGAAGGTAAGAAAAGAAGAAAACAATGGAGTTATTGCAAATGAACATATTTTTAGCCATCTGGGATAGGGAATGGTATCACAGAGAAGGAGGATCTGAAGATTGAAAATTAAATACTATATGACAGCAAGCTGAAAAGGGAAGTTGGGGAGTTGTTAAGAACAATCAAGCAAAGCCAGGAAACTGGTTACTACATGCAGAGGAGGATGCTGAACAAAAATCCATATTACTCAAAGGTTCTTCTAAATGAAAACCTTTCTACATGTAAGGCAGCATACGGTGAGAACTAAAGAAAAGGAAAAATACTTATAGGAATAAATAAACCAAGGTGTATTCTAGGAGAAAAAGGTTCACTGATAATTTTTTGGGGGAAGATAATTCATATGACTGTTAAAAAATTGAAGACAGTAATACCATAAAAGAGGATACAAACTCAGTGCTACTGAGGATGGCCTGGGGGGTCTAGAAGGAAACAAAACAGGAAAAGAGTGTGTGGTCTGTCCAACAGGATGAACACAGAAGGTGCCTGCATATCCAAACGCAGGATCACCTTGCTGGATTGGGTTTGTATAATAAAGCTGTAGCTGGGTAACCCAGACAGCTGGTGTACCTCCTCTTCCTCCCAGTATTTTGCAAAAGAAGCCAATAAAGTGCAATGATGTCTTAATGACAGGGACAGTTAATTATTTTTGGCAAAAGCAAGGGAGTGGGGAAGCTTTACTGAAAATGTCTTTTAGCATGTTTGGGTTCTGCTGAAAGAGTAAGCCCCTTCTAGGTTAGTATAGCATTCCTAAATGAATACTGCAGCCAGTTAGTATCAGTTCTTACTGGCCACTGAAACTTTGCAAACCATGTAAAATGCTTGGAACATTTTGGAGAGTAAAGATCTTCTGAGAGTTATCATATGCGATTCACTGACTGGTTCGTTCATTCCGAGTTGCTGGGTTTTTTACCTAGTACTATATTTTTAACCATATCTTAAATAAACCTATCATGTCCTGTACCAGCAACTTCCCCTTGACTCATAATGTATATTTTTATATGCTTTTTATATGTATCTATTTCTTTCACATATAAAAAATCCTAATTTCCTTAGCTTTATAATAAGAATAATGTTTTTAAGTAGGTGGAGTGAAGAGCTTGAGATGATTAAGAATCTAGGTGTGGACTGTGAGAAGCTGAATCTCAAAAAGTAAACTGTTTACAGATTGCTGCTTCAGCTTTAAGCTGAGATGTAATGTCATAGAATCACAGGAGTGTTGGGGTTGGAAGGGACCTTAAAGCTCTTTCAGTTCCAACCACATGCCATGGGAAGGGACACCTTCCACTAGACCAGGTTGCCCAAAGCCCCATCCAACCTGGCCTTGAACACTTCCGGGGATGGGACAGCCACAGGTTCTCTGGGTAACCTGTGCAAGCACCTCACCATCTTCACGGTAAAAACATAGGTCCTAATACCTAATCTACATCTCCCCTTTGTCCTGTTGCTACATGCCCTTGTAAGAAGTCCCTCTCTGATTTTCTTGTAGGTCTCTTTAGGCACTGGAAGCTGCTCTAAGGTATTCCTGGAGCCTTCTCTTCTCTAGACTGAACAACGTCAGCTCACAGCCTGCCTCCTTAGGAGAGGTGCTCCAGCCCTCTGATCATCTCTGTGGCCTCCTCTGGACTCACTCATGCAGGTCCACATCCTTCTTATGTTGGGGGACCCAGAGCTTAACAGAGTACTTCAGGTGGGGTCTCACAAGAGAAAGCTAGAAGGGGAGAATCGTTGTCTTTGCCTTCTGCAAGTTGGGCAGTGTAGCCAGAGCTCTTGCCAGTGAAGACTGAAGCAAAAATGTCAGGGTACCTTGGCCTTCTCCATATCCTGCGTAACCAGGTTTCCCATTTCTTTCTGGAGAAGGTCCGCATTTTTCTTAACTGTCCTTTTATCCATATGTACCTGTAGAAGCTTTTCTTGTTTCCTCTGACACCCCTGGGTAGATTTAATTCTATTAGGGCTTTAGCTTTCCTAGCCTGATCTCTGGCTGCTTGGACAATTTCTCTGTATTCTTCCCTGGCTACCTTTCTGTGTTTGCACGTTTTCTGTAGGCTTTCTTTTTGTGCTTGAGTTTGCCCAGGAGCTCCTTGTTCATCCATGCAGGCCATGCTTGTAGTCCTGTCCTTCGGCTCATTAATGGAGCTTATTTTTCTCTAGTTTTAATTATGTTGAGGTGTGCTTTACCTGTACCATTGGCTCTGCTGATTCCTAAGGTGATTGTATGCAAAAAAAAAAAAAAGTGGGGTTTTTACAGCATGAAACCAGTGGAATCAGACCCTTAGTGATCTTCTTTTTGTGCAGCCTCCAAGTGTACCACCTGCCCTCCTCAGGCTGTGAAGCCTCGGATGTTACAGCATTGCGCAGTTAAACCAAAAGGGCAGGGGGACAGGTAACTTTATGGATATTTCAGTGATACCAGTGACTGTGGATCACTTTGTCACATTGCCAGAGCAACACATTGCCTAAATCATGTTGAAGCTGCATGAGGAGGAGGGTAACAGAGAAGCCAGGAGGCAATGGGGCTAGGAAGGATTTCCTGCAAGCTTTCTAATCTGGGCTGTATACTACAATCTGGGGAGATGAGTAAATTGCTAGCTGGTACACTTGTCACCATCTTGCCCTCCCTACTTGTCTGACAAGAAATCTTTGCAGCTCCTTGCTCCCTGATGACAGGTTCCTTTCATTTGATCTAGCCTGTATTAAGGAAGTAGGATGTGTGGAGGTGGTGTTGCATGGCTGTGAGTTGGGTTTTGGTGAACTGTAATCAGCGTCACTGGGGTATGTGTGTGCAGTGTTTTTTTCCCTAGAACAGTAGCTTGTATCGGAGTCAAAGTGCTGGGACTGTGGATTGGTAATGCATTGGTTTTGTCGCCATGGCAGGATCACTTACAAATAGCAATATTGCAATATCCATTCAGAGTGTAGTTTCAGAAGCTTGCTTTGTGGAAATCTAGTTTTCCTTCTTTGGTTCTCCATGACTTTAAAAGCACAGTTATCTTGAATGGTTCCTTGTTTTAGGGGGTTCTGGAGACTGTTTTGGGGTGGCAAGGGGGGTAAATATTTTTGTTCAGACTTCATTCTTGCTGCTTTTACAGAGTGGATGAACCCTTGCATGCAGGTTGAGGTATAGTACCTTGCTCAGATAACTGTATAGCAAATAGCCAAATCTCTTCATGCAGGGACTAGCCCTGCTGAAGGGATATTCTGATGTTATAAACCAGCTTTTCAGTTCATGCTCAGGAGAATGTAGCATATTACAGAAGCTTGCCAGGCATTAGGTGAGGCTGAGGAGCTGCTGCTCCCCACATCCCATGTCAGCTGGGGCTGGCTGTTCTCATTGACCCATCAATAAATATCTTGGGCTGACTATGAAATGACCCATATCCTGCTTGCTGCCCTCTTGTTTTCTGGCACTTAGGTTAAGATGGACAGGTTCTGCTTTATGAGACATGGAAAAGGAAAGACCTATAAGAATGCTGAATGGTGATTAAGCCTTGCTGCAGAGGTTCAAGGAATCTTAGCAGTTAAAATAAATTATGTGAACTATGTGAGTGGTCTCCAGCCTTTCCAAACCTGCAGGAATAAAGGCCTGTGTGGGCAGTGGCTAAAGCAGGGGGTCCTGGCTCATAGCTGAGTCTGCTGTAATGCAAACAAGTCATTAATCACAGACTAGCCAGACTGAATGTTTTCTGGGCACTCATCTAGGCTATCCTTCAATAAACACTTCACAAAGCTCTCCAGTGGTGGAGATTCCACATGTTAGACAAGAGTTCATAGATAGGTCCTGGCTGATCTGCCATTCTTACCATTTACCCTCTCATCTTTTGGCATACCTGCTAATTTTTCCATATCAGTATTTCTTGCAATCATTGTTGATTTTTCTCACTTTCTTGCTGGGCCATTTATCTATGCATGATTAGGAGAAGACTGAGTATACGTATTTTTATATGATGCCAGACAGTCAATGCATTTTAGCTGTCAAGATCATAGAACTTTTATAGATGCAGGAAGAAAAAGAGAATCAAAATAAAGTAACCTCATATTTCTCTAATTTCATTGAAATGTGCCCTCTTAATATCTTAATTGTCTTAATGTTGTATATAGCTACCTTAAAAAATAAAAGAAAAAAGAAAACACGATTTTTAGTCCTTACTTTATCCTTGGAGTTGGATGATGAGTATGCCAAAGTGTGTTCTATCAAAGCTTTTCTGAAAACCAATTATATATGCTGTGAATCTTAAACTTCAAATGATACGAGTATTGTATTTAGTAAATTAATTCATTTCAAAGGATTGGACTTTCACTGCAGATAGGTTTGTTGTTTTATCTTGCTTTATCTCCCTTGAATCTTACAATTGCATCTCTCTCCTGTACCTGCAATACATTAATAATCTTCCTTTGCTTTTATCACACTCCAGTAGCTTTGCTTTGTTTTTATCAGCTCCTTCTTATCCTTTTGGATTTCTTTACTTAAATCAGAAATGGAATATTCAGTGGCAAGGTAATATAGTGATGATAATATATAATGATGCCTTTTTTCCCCTATTCCCTTACTATAATGACATTCACGTGAGAGCAAAAGTAAACAAAGAGCACATGCATACAAAAAAGGGAAAGATCTTGATTTTGCTGAGCTTTCTTACTGCTGAAATGATAAATGCTAGATTAACGCTGGGCTCTGTGTACATGCATAAGGAGTGAGACAGAGAGATTAAGGGCTGCAAGATGATGTTCATGGCCTCTGTAGTCTGAACTCCTATATAGATGAGGTTATACTGACATTCTTGCACTGGCCCAAAGTGGGAACTGGGAGCATGTATTATGTTTTTCAGTTGTCTTTTCTTGATTCTTGTCCTGGAGAGGCCAGCTGTATTCACCACCAGGGCATTCCAGTGGTCCTCAGGAGCAAATGCTCTGCAGCAAGAGAGATGAACACCAGCTAAGGTCAGCTGTGTTTTGATGCCAGAGTAATTGGCAAATCTGTCTGTCGCAGAAAGAGCAGCAGTACACTTTGCCAGCGATTATTTTGGAGGGAATACAGATCCTGCTGGGGCCCTGGGGCTCCAGACCACCCTGGGACCTGAATGGCTCCTTGACTTCTTTGGTTTCATTTCTATTGCCTTCAGCTTGGCTTCTCCTTTCTGTCCATCTTCTGTGAATTCTCTGGAGATTTCAGTGAGTGGGTTGCTTTTCCTTGAGGGAAGGAAATTTGCCTTTCCTCACTTCTTTGTGATAGAAAAGATTGCTCCTATTTCCAACATAAGGACAATTTGAAACACTGAATTAAATGTATATCACAATAATCTGGGACTTTCTAGGCACGGTTTTTACAGCACTTCATCTTATTTGTGGGTGTGACCTTTTCCTGTGGATACTTCTTTTTCCTTCTGACGTATTTGTGATAGAGAGTAGATCTCAGCTCCTTATTTCTGCAGTCACTAAATTTTAGCTTTATGTATATTCCTGAAAAGCAGTAAACCAACCCTAGCAATAATCATATTCGATGTTTGTACCCTAAATCTTGGCTGGAAATTAAACACAGCACTTCTGAGAGGTGGAAGCTAAGGGAAAATAGGTATAAAAGTGTACTGAGGACTGAAAAGTGTTCATGTCAGGTGACCTGCTCACTCAAAAACCCACTGACCCTTTAAGAGGTACAAGTCCTGTTATGCTCCAGGATGTTCTCTGTAGCTTTGCTTTGGCAAGAGGTGCTCACCTGTCTCAGGAAAGAAGAAATGAAGAGACACTTCTTTCTTTCCCAGGACAATCCAACACTATTATTTATAAACAGTCTCACTGCTTATTCCTGCTTTTTTTATTGCTGTGCTACCTAATGACATAGATAATTCAAAATAGTCTTAAAGAGAAGTATTTTAATGTCTAGTTCCAACCCCACTGAAATAAGTGTAAAAGCTGCTAGTGATTTGAATGGGACTTGAAATAGGGCACTTGCATCTTAAATCCATGCCTAGATGAAAATGAATGTGATTTAGGTACCCAGTGCTGTTCTCAGATATTTAAACTTATGGATGTGTGGAACATTTTCCATTTGAGGGTTTCAATAGAGACTGGAGTTAATTTGTAAATACCAGAATATTATAATCAGGACTTAACAATGCTCTGACAGTGTTTCATAAGAAATTGGTGGCCAACGGAATTAAATTTTCCTATTGTTTTTGTGGTGAACTGCAGTATTCTGTCCCTGAATGGTTTGTGCTCTTTTATTGGCTGGGTACAGTAGACAGGCTCAACTTGTTTTACATGGACAGTATGTTGGGTGGCTAATGTCAGGCATTAATGTAAACTATTTAGGAGATTCTGTATGGATTGTGACTGCATTTAATTAAAGCAGAGTTTTCTTACCTAAGGTACAGTGTATGCATTGCTCCCATTCCATTGTCAAAGAGTGGATTGAGAGTGATCTCCCAGCCAATTTTTTGACTCTTTCTTGAAAGTGACCTCTCATCCACAGAAAACATAATGATGAAAATATACCCCTTAAGAAGTAACTTGAGGGGAGAGAAAAAGAAAACAAGGTCATTAGTCTTTTAAGACAGCTGGAGTCCAAAAGAGGTGTCTTCTGTGCTACTGTGTAGACAAATTAATTGCTTGAATTTTTCAGTGTTAAATAATGAATGATACAGTCTCAGTCTGTCATGTTGCAATTTAAGGTTTGTGTGTACTCAGTGGATTGACTTACACAGTTTTCTAGATAAAAATGATCCTGGACTACGTAAAAAACTTGCTGGAATAGAAGGTTTCCTCTTTTTAGTACAGTGTAAGCATGTCTAAAGCTCAGCAGGCAGTGAGATGCTATATTTTTATTATGACGCTCTTGTCTCAAACATATCATGACAATAAAGGAAGCACACTGGTCATTGCTTTTGTTCATGTTGTGTCTGGCTGTGCTCAAAAACTCCAATTTTCAAGGCTGTGAACAAGAACGCTTCAGAAACACTAGATTTATTTAAAATTCAAATGTGTTTCAAAGGATGGATAAAAACATTTGATCAGATCATCCCATGCTGCTGAGGGATTATATTTTCCTCCATTCAGAAATCTGAGTCAATCAGTCAAACGTATAGCCCATATGTACCTTTTGAGTGATCACAGTAAGTACAGGGGCCTAAGCTACACCTGGGGTGTCTGTATACCACATCAATGCATCGGTGTGACGGATCTCTGCTGTTGTGGAGGGCTGCAGGAATAGGCAAGCGGAGATGCTTGTCACTGACTACAGGCTACAGTGGTCTACAGTGTTGTAACACTGTGCTTTGAAAGTCTGATACTGTATTGTTTGTAAATGAAGCTTTTTGTTCAATGAGATTTACAGACATGTTTGGGCAAATAAAACATCTAATTTTTCTCTAATTGCTGACTCTAGAATGCTGTTTGCACATTACAGCGTTTAATTACTTCAGTCTAGTAGTTGTCTAGCGATGTCTCAATCTGTAATATCTGCCAGAATTAAGGACAAGAGAAAGAATTTATTTGGGTATCATTCACTGAGTAACAATTGTACAAAGCAATAAATGGAGAAGCAATGTTTGTCCATTTTAATATTTTTGTGACAGTGCCACAATAGCTTAAAATACAGAAAAAGAAAAAAGCAATGGAGCTTCTCTCTAAAGTGTTATGGTTCTTGACAGCAGTAATCTGTAATCTGAGGACACAGTTCATAAAATAAGTGTTAACAAAGTACAAACTTGCATAGACTCTTCATTGTTCTAACGCAGCTCTTAAGATGAAAGGAAATTGTATGTGAACATAAAAGGAAGATTATATGCAATTAGCCACATTGTGCACTCTGCTCTACTTAATTCAAATTGTGAGAACACAACTTGTATTGGATCTATACATAGCTCCATATAACTTGTAACTCTTGGCAATCCTACCGCAGTCATGTACATTCTGTACAAGGGATGAAAAAATAAGAAGGCTGGTTATCTTTTCAGGACATCACACTCCCTAGTATGTGTGTGCGTGTGTGCTTGTAATTTGCTGTCTTCTTAGTAATATCTGTCTAAGAAAAGAGCTGGAGTGGGAAGAGAATCTCTATATACAACTGCGCATCTCAATATTTTTACATCAAGGGCTACCTAGCCTTGTGAGGGAAAAGACAGATCTTTACCCCACAGTATTTTCCCTCTGCTGACTTCTTAGTTGGTTATGAGCATGGATGTTCATTTATTTTGTTCCTTTCCTATACTGATTGTTTGCACTTGTGGGAGTAATTATCCTCTGCAAAGGTTTCAGCAGGCATCACGCAGCTTTGACTAGGATGAGGAACACTGATTCTTTAGAGAATGCTTTCTTGAAGAACAGCATCTCACATAAGCCATGCAGCTATGAAAGGTGATGTGCTTGGAGTGCCCCTTTGTTGCCTTCTCCCATTTAATGTGCTCACCACCCTGGTAGGCACAGAGAGCCAAAGAGAAGCATTTCTTTCTTTGCACAATGAGTTGGACCTTGGTGCCACACTCTTCTCTGTACAACTGGCTTCCATCGCTGCTTGGGAATTCGGGGTATGAGATTATAAATGCTGCAGGAACAATGTTATTTATATTTCTAAGGGTTCCATGTGGCATTGGTTTGTTTTGAAAGAGCTGCATATGTAAGGGAAGCATCTGACCTTTCTGTAATTTCTCAAATCTTGACTTCTTTCCTCCCCTCCTTCCAAAAACCTCATCTGTTCACAGCTGAAATTTTAGTCTTCACTACAAGTCACAGTCTGTGTTTGTTTCTGAGGGATCTCTCCTGTGTTGGAAGACGAAAGCTAGCAGAAATATAAGCACTGAAGTATATTCCCTGAAGCTTCTCTAAAATGTTTATGCCAGTGGCAAAGATCCTGTTTGACATTTTAGCACAACGGAGTTGAATGCAAGAGCTGCAGGCAACTGCTACACATGCTGTTGACATTCACTTGCCTGCAGTGGCTGGAGAAGGGAAAACTCCCCTTACGTTTGGGCTCTGCTCCTAAGTTGCCAGATGCTAGGCTCCTGTCTTTGTCAGGCTCTGTTCTAAAACTCATAATACTTATTGCTCAGATCACTTGGAGTGTACCTCAGGTAGCAGACACATAGTCACTCCTGAACTGACAGGTTATGTGTTGTGTGCTGCTCTGTGGACAGATCTCAAGCCCACGTCAGGCAGCAGGGCACAGAGCACTCTTGCTTTCTGTGCAAGAAAACCTGGGAGCACAGCCTGGAAGAAGGATATGGGGTTTTTGACCAAATCTCCCATCTGGAAGGTGGGGAGGCAGGAACCCCAGAACATGCTGCTGCATGATGTTGGTATAGATGGTGCTTTTAAGACATCATTCTCGTTACCCCAGTCTAACCACTGCTGACTGAAAAAAACAAACAAAAAAATTAAGAAGGAAAAAAAAAAAAGGAAGAAAAAAAGACAGCTGGATCTACAAATTAAAAGCTGATGCTGATTTGCAGGTGGGTCTTATGTGAACAAAGTAATCTTCAGTGACCTGCTAAGATACCTTCAAAACATCCACAGTCCTTGGATATAGTATTTAACTGAATTCTGACTTGGCTGCTGCTGGCCCTTCTCTCAGATCCTTTCTGCATACATCTAAATCCTTTCTAACTCTACCCCTGCATCAATTAATAAATCTCCAACTTTGTTACTTGCAATTTTTGTCATGTTCTAAGATATTCTTCAGTCTTTCTTTGACTAGGTTAATTTTGAGGTCTCATACCCATTATTAGAAGTCCTTTATAGCTTTGGTGTTGTACAAAGAAAGCAGATATTAGAAGCTCTTTCTTTAAATACATAGTCTAAGAGGTACCAGTACTGATGAATAAGACAGTTTGGAAAAAATAGAAACTCTTTTGTCTTCATTACTTGCTGCAATGTATCTTCTCCCCACACATTTCTGAAACTGTAAAATTTGTTAGGTTTTTCCTTTTATTTTCTTTTATGCTGCTTCTATTCTTTTAGGCCCAAAGAATCCAAGTTCTGTAGGAAAGATACTATCACAAATTCAAGATTTGGAGTTTTAAGGTAGGTTCTGAAATTTCTTGGATATTTAGCCACATTCATTAAGAGAATGGAAGCACCACTAGAAGTAGTAGTATTCATGAATATTCATTCCATGTCTCAGATGAATTGAGTCTGAGAAAGTGCTTGCAACTGCTTTATGATCAAAAATATCAAACGTTTACCAAAAGAGCACATTTTATTGCGAATGTTGCAGAAAATTTCTGGAAAATTAAGTATTTAACTTTTTTAATTAGACACCGTAGGAACACATAATGTCTCTTCCATGTCCTATAAATAGCTTGTCTTTCTGATTAAATTATTAATATTGACTAAACAGAGGAGAGGAAGGGGACCAGGCAGGGATTGATAAAGAAAAATCACAGATGGAATATGTTTATTTAGCTCATTCATGAAGCTGTTTCAACCTGCTGAGATGTTCTTTGAAAATTGCTATCAGTTTAGTGGGAATATGTGTTAAAAGAACTGAATTCAATGACTGCATTGAAAAATAAGGAAGGTTTGCATGGATTTCTTGTTTAGCAAATTTTATTTATTTATTTATTTTTTTTTTAAGGAAACATAGGGTTTGTGGCATATGGAATGGTGGCCTAGAACTGTTAGATCATAAATTTTCAGTTTAAACTTCATAGAATTTATTATTTTTGGATTTAGTTTAACTAGAATTATTTGCTGCATAATATAAAGGCAGCAACTTGTACACAGATTGGGACAAATAGAGTAACTTTTCAAAGCATTGACTCTGAAATTCTGTAACCAATATATTCAGTTGCATAGCTCTCATTAAAATAAAAATTGTGTTTCATAAATATGTTATTACATGGCTAAGACCAATAGTCCCCAAGAACTGATACACTGATTCAGGACAGAAGTTAAGTTTATATCTAGGTTATATGATTTAGGGTTTTGTGGATTGGCTCTTCTACTGTTGAAATGAGTTACCTTTTTTTGGCTTCATTACAAGTAGGTCACAGATTTTCCTCAGTTAAATTATTAAACATGGTTACTTGTCATGCACAAGGTTGGATTTTCTGTTGAAAAAGAAACTTGTTACTAATAATTTCATAGATTATTGGAAACAAATGTGTCCAAGACTGAAGTGTGTGTAAAATATTTTGCTTTTGACAGCTTGGAATTACACTCACTGTAAGTATTTTAAAATCTGGGAGCAAAAAATAAGAACTGTCATCTCTCAGAGCTTGTCAGTACTGCACCTTAATCTCCTAGAGTTTTGCTGGAGTGAGCAATTTACCATGAGCTAGGGACTACAATGGAAATATATTAGTGGTAATACATGTAATATATAAGCAGTCATTAGACTCTATTCTGAAGTTTTCTTATAGTAACTTTTGTATTTGACAATAAATAAGAAGCAGCTTGAGCAAAAAGATAAAAAAATTCTTTATTTTGTTTGCTTTCTAGTTTTTAACTCTTTATTTTTTTTTTTAGCAATTTTAAACTTTTACCTCCTAATTGTAAAACGCTTTCTAAACTTACTCCAGATTTACAATTCTTTTAGCAGGTATAAGCATTCACAATTTCTATATGCTATGACCAAATTCACTGTCTCTTTTTTATTTCTTGCTTTGTAATGAGTACATATAAGTCACAATCTTTTTTTCCCAGACTTCAAAGCTGAAACTACAAATTTCATCTGTATCAGTATCAGCATTTGGAGTCTGTTTATGTGATATTGGCCAACTCTGTGGATAAGTCTCCCTTTTTAGCCGATATAAATCAACCATATAGATGCTGTCCATTTTCAATGCTTTAATTTTGTACCTATTTTAGAGATATGTCTAAAGGCAAAATCCATACTTAGGCTTTTCTTGTGCAGCGTTGCAATTTCTTGCATATTTCTCAGAGTTAAAAAAAAACAACAACCAAAAGTTCTTATTTAGATTCTAAACTTACTGACAGTATACACTGCATGTAATGGAGCTGTGCACTTTTTTCTTTTTTTTTTTTTTTTTAAATTTCATGGCTTCATTTTAATAAATGAGAGATACTGCTTTCTTTTTACCCAGATTTTCCTCTTCTTGAGAAAAAAAAAACACAACAGAAGTTCCTTCTTTTCCATGTCCTCAAAGTCACTGGAAATCTGTCTAAGAGTGGGAGGCAATAATTTTAGAGATTGCTTGAAGTTTCCAGAAAACTGAATCAAGTGGGTAGGAGCAGGAAGTTATGGAAATTAAAACACTGCTAGAGAATGTCTGCTGTCTTGCAACATGACCTTGTTCTTTGTGCATCTTGGATGCAGTTTTGTAGGAACAGAGTTGAATCCTGCTGCCACAGGTGAGAGGAATCAGTCATCTCTGTAATGAACAGATGCATGAGAGAGGAGCATTTGCCACACAGGCTGCTGTGCTGGTGGTTTGTTGGTTGTTCAGCCTGTCCCTGAGCTGTATGTGCTGTTCCTCTTGGAGTTGTTCATGTTTCAGCTGCTGTGCTTGTGCTGCTGCCAGGTACCTTTGCTCTTGACTTTTACTTAGCAAAATGTGAGAGCAAGATGGTTTTGACTGTGACAGCAAAGGGTCTTCTATATTTCCTGGTGATCAACATTGGTTTTGACACAGCTGGCTTGTATCTGTGGCTGGTCTATGCTGCAGAGCTGAGGGAGGAATTCAGCCTTGCTATCTTTAGCCATCCACAGATTTGCTGACTTGGGTGCTTCTATATTAAGTGCAAAGAGAGAGAGAGAGAGACACTTCCAGTGCCATGCTAAGATAAGAGGAATGAACCACCTTTCAGCATGCCATCCTGATGCACAGTCAGCACTATCTTGGAATACTCGGTGGTTAGCTGCTGAATGAATGAAGTTTTGTAGGATGATTCTTGTAAAGAAGGCCATGTCTGCTGAAGTACTTAGTAAAATGGGCCTGCCAGCCAGCTCTGATTTAATTTTATTTTCCAAACAATTGTTTGTATCGAATGGGAGTGAAAACAGCATCAAAAAATACAAGTAAATATCGGCATATGTTTGCCATCAGGTGACTTAAATGTGTACCTCCTCATCTTTCATGGCTTGGTACATAAACAAAAAGGGCAGAATAAGAAGTAAGAAAGTTAACTATTAGCCAAGTATCAATGCTTGCTGAGGGATGGTTGGTATTTCACTGGTTTGTTGGCTTTCTTGTGGTGCTAGTGAAGTCAGTGTTTTAACTCAGTAATTTGTATTTGATACAGCCTTTAAATAAACTCACCTATCATGACTATTCATGTTTGAGCAGCAGTTGCCCAGCTGTGCTTAGACTGTGGCACTGAACATGTCAGGAGACGACTAGTACCACTTTGCACAGACAAGCCTAGGAAAACAGTTTCCCCAGGGTTGTTAATATCCTTGTCAACTCAAGTCAACAGACATCTTATGACAAAGTGGGGGCAGGGGGTGGGGGGAGGTAAACGAGCTAATATAACTTCAAGCTGTATGAAATCCCTGTGTATTCCAAAGCAGAATCAGTGTTTCAGGAGGACTGCAGATAGTCCTGTGGTGATGGAGGATGAGAGGGATGAGCATCTGACCAGGTATAAAGGATTTCGCAGATCAAATGCTTTGCTTCTGTCAAACAAAACCCCCCCAACAAGGCTTTTAATTAATGAACTACTTAATGAAGAAGCTCAGAGAACAGAAGCATTAGCATTGAACCTCTGCCCCCTCGCAAGGGGTTTTGAGTCTGTGTGTGTTTTTGCTTTATCTCTGCAGAACAGACATGGTTCTCTCGTAGGGAAAACTCTGAAGATGAGTACTGACTACATTAAAATGTCATCTCACAAGCAAGGGTTTTAAAATGGGATTTTAACAGAGTATTTCCCAGGCAGGCCATGAATAGTAAGCAGAAATATAATGTGAAAGGGGACCACCTTACTTAAATTGTATCCGTTTCATTAGCCGTCCTTTGAACATGCTAGCTACAGATAAACTGAAGTTACATGTAGCATTCATAATCTTGTTTTCCTACTGGGTCATTTTGATTTTTCTGCTACAGATTCATACTTAATATGAAGGTTTCAGAATCACTCCAGGTTTAGACGATTAAACATTCTTGTGGGGAAAATAGATATTATTTTAATTTTAAGGGTAGCACATCTTACTGGCATTAAAATATAGAAATCAAATTATTATGAAGGTGATGAAAGTGACATCAAGGTAAATAAATCTGCATATTCAGTCAAACATGGATTTATTCAGTCTGTATTTCAGTGAATGCCACTCTTTCCACATATTTCAGGTATAGTTTTTCTTTCTTCTTTTTTCCTTTAAAAAATTTATTAGGATTTAGTTACTTATTAAATATAGCCTCATTGAAGACCTTCCATTTTATTTGTTTCATTTCCTGTCTGTGAGAAGATGGTTGTGCATCTATATCTTCCTAGGGCATTGTATCTATCCTAGGGATAAATTAACTGGAATGTATGATCTATACTAAAACACAGAAGCTATAAGGTAACGCATAGTTGGGTGTACATTGTATCATGGTACATGGCAATGGATCTCTTACTGGTAATGCCTATATGTAGAGACCTCTGCAGTAGCTGAAAAAGCAAACTTCACCTATGCTGCACCATTTCCAAACCACTGGCTGTGGAGGCACTTGTTTCTTCCTGTGCTATTCCATGCACCCTGTGCCCTTGATTTATTTGAAGCACTTGTATTCTACTATGCATGTTGCTAGTGATGTGGAAGAGCGATAATAGAGGGAAGGAAGAGAAGCATTATGTTGCGTTATTGTACATTGTACTGCATTACAAGTGCATTGTGCTGTGCAGAGGCAAATGTACTTAGCTATCATCAAAAAGAGATTTCCTGTGCCAAAGTTTTTAAGTGAAAATCTGAAACTGTGATTTGAATTTATCTGTCAGTAGCCCTCTTCTATAGTATTTTTTCTGTTTTTGTTCTAGATTGGCTTTCTCTCTAGGATTTGTAGATTTTATTTTTTTTTTTTTTACACTGGAATATTTGATCCATTACCATCCTTTCATATATGTATTTATGACAAATTATCAGCCTTTATCTCCAAAATGCACCCAATCTAGGACTATTTAGGTCAGATCACAATCAGTAAAGGTGTTCCCAGAATTCAAATCTGAATTTGGCTTCAGATTGTGAAACATCTCCAGAATAAAATTCCCTAGAGTTTACAATATATGCTAATATATTCATACTGATTTGAATGGCAAGCCTTATTTCTGTCTTTGGGCTGAAGGGTCTTAAACCAATAATGTGGCTGAGATTATTGTTAGTTGGAAAAAAAGTATGAGCTGTAGTTATACAGTCACTGAGAACTGTGAAACCTAGAGAAATAACTCAATTATCATTTAGGAACAAAAGGAGGGCTGGAAATAAAAAAGTCCTAAGCAGTATTCATGTATTCCATGAATAATGCCATGCATTCTGTTGGCTCCTTAAGGTTTTCCCATATTCCTTGTGTCCTATTGCATTCTCTTCATATGGATGAGTTGCTCAGAAGTTGCTTAACTGAAACTACCAGTTTTGATTTAGTGATTTCACCAGATGTCAGACAGCTGCTAATCTGGCTCATTACCTTTCTCTGAATGTACCTGTGGGTGACTATGGCTTCTGTGGACCTCAGAGAAATTCAGACCTACACCTGCTGTAGAGGGCTAGAAAATGGAAGTCCTAATTCTTATTTTCTGCTGGTGCAAGCAAGACCTAACTCCATTGAATGAAGTGAATTAACACTTCACTGAAACTGCAAATGAAACAAGAACCAATAGTAGCAGTTTAGTAAGAACCTAGGTAATGGATAATTCAAAGTATGACAGAGGCAAATAAAAGGTGAATTCCAATTTCACTGTTCCAAGAAAATAATAACCTTTTATGATAAATGCTCAAAGAAGCCACAGTAAGAGAACAGTTGCTTGCATGTCTGCTTAGATATTAAGATCTGATATTGAAAGTGTAAACACTGTCTGTCTGTGGATATAGTGCAGTTTGCATAATTGAAACACCAGAGGAGACAAATCTGGTTTTAAGGAATTGGCAATGATACAGAGTGTTCAACCCTTAATGTTAAAAAACTCCTGAAATTGGCTTAAAAATGAGACTTGACAAATAATCACTGTTTCCTTACATTTGCCTTCTGAACCGTTAGATTTGGGTCACATATTGTTTTCTGTTTTATAATCCCTGGACTTTAGTCCTTGCAGCTTGAAAAATACCTGTCATTGTCTGCCTGACAATGAAACTGTGAGAGCTAGCAATAACCTAGAAGTGACACTGAGTCTTAAAAAGATAGAATCGAATGTTATAGCTTGTCAAACAAAACTGTCATTCAAATCAATGGGACTTCAACAAAGCAGATGATTAAAAAGGGTGAAAAAAATCTTTTGATAGCTGGAAGCTAAAACTGATGCTTAGATACAAGGAGAAATTTTGGTTAGCTTTCAGCTGCAGCCTGTCTCCCGTCTAATCCAGTAGCTGCAATTCATTAGGATAACCTCCAAGAGGATTAGTCTGTATAAGCCTGTCCAATGGCCAGGAGTGGCACTTGGTGCAGTGTTGCTGCCTGCCAACAAAGGCAGAGTGATTGCTGCTGGGGTGGGTTTCCATGGCAGCCCTGGTGCTGGCGTTGCCATCCTGGCATGGAGCAGATTGGGATTGTTTTTGTCTTCATGGTGGCTGCATGCTGCCAGTGTCACTCCAGGATGAAAAGCCTATTGGGACAGCCAGAGAACATGGTGGTAGAATAAATGGGTGGGAGGCACATGTGTACCCCTGCACCTGCTCCCTCCTCTCACATCCCAGCTCCACTGAGGACTGGTATCTCTTCTTGTCCCTCTATTCCCTCCCACTGTCCTCTGTTCCCTTGGCTTTTTTTTCCTCCCCTCCGTTTTCTTTTAAATCTGACTTAATCCTTCCAGCACTTGCCCCAGCTTTTGGAAACTTGTGATAAAAGTGAATGGAAAAAAAGCTTTCCAACTGTAGCAAAACACAGCGCACGCACACAACAGGCTATGGGTAATTAACCAGGAGCTGCTGGGCAGGTGGCTGAGAAGCCTGCATGCGTGCACACACCACATCCCGTGTGAACCGTGTAGAAAGCCCAAGAATGTGCATTTGCAGTGATAATCTGTTTGCAGGTCCTGGGCTAGATCTTTTGCTCCCTGGACATGCAGGTGTATTTCTCCTGACGTGATTATAATTTGATCCAAGTTCTTCAGACCTAATCCCTTTAACTGTTTGAAGGCACTGCATTTCATTCTCCCCAAGTCTCTTCCAAACTCTTTTAGGTGAATGTATGCTCACTGCATTTCTGAATAATGCATCTGTTGCTTCTATGTGTCAGAAACGGACTGTTATGTAGTAGCTGACCCAAAGTCACAGCAAGCCTGAGGTTAGCACCTGGTTTATCTCTAACCATGTTACTTTTCTTCTGTTTCTGGTGTACAGGATAGCAGAGGGCACTGCAGATGCAGGGCTTGTTGGGTAGCTCCTGTACAGGCAGCAGAGTATTCCTGCATTTAGTGGAGCCTAGTCAACTGAGCTGTTGCTCCATTTCCTTCTTGTTGGTTATTTAGGTCCCCACCAAGAGGCAGAGGACAGAAACATGGGTTGACTACTGGGGTAGGTGGGAATACATTTTCAAAACAGAGTAAAATAAAGGATGTGGTGGCATTTCTTTATCAGTGTCAGCTGGAAAGCAGATATAACTCTAAGGAGGACTGAGAGTTTTAAAGGGGCAGTTAAGGACATGGTTATGGTTATTAGTTGTGACTTAATAAAAAATAAGTTGAGTAGAAGGGGACTTTGATAGGCTTGCACGGGCATCATGGCCAGTCTGCTGTAGGGATGAGGAGCAAATTAATGCTGGGAGGGAAACACTGTGTAAGAAGGAGCTGACAAACTGCGTGAACAAATCTGAGAGATTCAGGTTTTTGAGAACAAGTGGACTGGTGGTTTAAATCTATCTAAGATCAGATGTAAAGTCTCACCACAGACATTAACGACAGTTCCAAAGCTGAGTCCTTGGTAAGTCAGAAAGAACTGTTGGTTTCATGTGAAATAAGTCTGTATCTGACTAATTCTCTGTTTCTTCTGTTGTTATCTATTTTAGCATCAATAGTAGTAAAGCTCAAGTAGAAAAGCTTTGATCAAGTCACTGGTCTAATTATTGTATTGCAAGTATCAGGGGTAGTGCTGGCTGCATACAGTTGCAAAAATTCAGTGCATGAAGAACCGTGCACTAAGAGGTAGACACCTGACAGACGTGTAACTTTTCTTGTCTTCTGCAGCAGTGTGTAAATTATGTATACCAGCACATTATTCCTGGCAAAATATTCCTGTCGAGATATTGCTCCTTGTAAATCATCGGAGAAGGTGAGAAACAGATGCTTGTGTTGCTCAGACAGGCTGCTCAGGTCCCACTTAAGAGAAAGTTCTCTGAAGCATCTTGAGCCATTTGGGAAGTTTCAGGTTGCTTTGTATTTTGTGCAATAGAGACATAGTATTTTGGGTGTGGTGCACCCTTATATAAAATCATCACCTTTCTAATTTCATCCTAACAGGAATCTGGTGCTAGGGTCTGTTTGCTACAGTTGTGCCTTCAACGCGCCTCTGGCAGGGGTCCCTGGCTCTGCTCAGATTCTTTCCGTGCGCTGCTGCCCTTTTACTCCTCTGGAGGAGGAGGTGTTTGCAGAAACAAGCTCTCCTTCCCTCCAGTCCAACCTTTCCTTAGTTGTCAGGACTGTAAAATCCATAAACAAAACATTGCCTGCTGATTTCAAACCTGCTATGTGCAGCACACCAGCAGGCACCCTTAATGCAAGATGCTTTAGCTCCAGCTGATAATTCTGCTCCATTGATTTTTACACGTGATATGGGGAGAAGCACTGGCTGCACTACATATATGGTCTAGCTTCTTATCAAGAGCAGAGAGAGCGCTGGTGCAGAACAGCAGTGGCCATTGTGCCTTTTGCTTTGATACCTTTAATAATAATAATTTTCTTGAAAGAAAACAAACGTGGTAGGGGCCTGTTAGAGGGTTTTATGTGGCCTTATGAGGCAGTGTGAATGCTGCCTGAATTCTTCCAGTCCATCTCTTTCCAGCTCTTCCCCTGAGCTCTAGTAGTAATTACCTGTTTGGGGTGCCTGTGATATTCATAACACAAAAGCACATCACTTTCACTACAGCAGAGCTCCCCCAGATCCCAGTTGGATGAAGCCCAGGGCCCAAGTGCCTCGACCACTGTCACAAGGTTGGCCTTCCAAGAACAATTGATTTCTAAATGTGCCTGAACCTTGGGTGACCTGAAATCTAGCAGCAAGTATTACAAGCTGGGACATCTGGTGGACAATAAAACTTTCTTTTTTTATTTGTTTCTACATGAAGCAGCTGTACTTGAGCAGATGACCAGGGGCTGTGCAATCAAAGTGTGAATAGCTGAATTAGCAAATTATATTAGGCTTCTTAGGTACTTATTTGAATGTTGCATGCTCTTTTTTAATTTTGCTTTATTAACATCTACCAAAACCACAGCAGTGTTGGCATTATGGTTATTAGTGACTTATTTGCTTCATTAAAAATTACAGCACGTTTTACATTCACCATCTGGGAGAGCTTCTCCCATGTTTATGGTTAAAATGTAACTCAAAGCCAGGCCTAATAGTCTAAAATAAAAGGTTTTATAGATAAAACTCTTTCTTCAGATGCCAGTGTTACCTCTTTTCTCTGGTGTGCAAACAGAATGCTATTTTGCCCCATCACTGTGGTACAGCTTAGTGCTAGGATACAGACAAATATTTCTGCTTTCAATAAAAGATGTTGTTGTACGTAATGAAAAGGTCGATCGTGCTATTACTTGGAAAGCTGCAGCTTATGGAGTATGGCTGTGGTGGGAATTAGGCTGCTCAGAGGAACTTCAGACTAAAGGACCTTCTGGGTCACTGAGTCTAAACCCCTGTTATTGCAAGTAACTAGCTTGTATAATCCCCTTCCAAAGGGCTGGAGCAGGAATAAGCAGTGCAAGAGAAATGCAAATGTGTTGAAAGGCAGCACATATGAGCACAGCTCTGAACTTGAGCTGATGTGCTTCTAGTTTCCAGATTTGAGTTGCCTTGCTCCTAAGCATTTCAAAGCATGGGAAGAGTATGTTCAAGTATGTCTTTGCTTACCTGAATATACATAGCTTTTGATTTTTCTTCCCTTTTCCTGCTTTTCTTTATGTTAAGTAACGAGGATGGAAAACCCACTTTCTTATTTTTTCAGGCTGGGAATGTGGAAAGGTTGTGTGCTGAGAGGGCAAAGGGAGGGAGGAGAGGAGCATGTGATACACTAATACTGTGTGCTTTCCCCGCAGCTTTGAGTCTGAAAAAAGTCAGCTCAAAATTAAAAGCTTATTTTTTTTTAATGTTATCCCTTAGAATGACAAACATTGAAAAATGTGTTCAACTGCTTGTTCCCCAATCCTTGCCCCCCCCCCCCCCAATCTTTCTTAATGCACTTGTGGCCCCTCCTTTGTCTCATTTGGTTCTTAGGTGTGTATCTCATGGTTTTTTAGGTATCTCATATGACAGAAAATGACAGTAACCTGGGCATTAAAGGAAGTCCTTCCCCTTCTATGTTTGTGATTTCCTACTGACACCTCATCATGACCAATATTTGCAGATCCTTTATAGGGATGCTGGGGATGGACTCTTCATTAGGGACTGTAGTGATAGGACAAGGGGTAATGGGTTAAAACTTAAAACAGGGGAAGTTTAGATTTGGTATAAGGAGGAAATTCTTTCCTGTTAGGGTGGTGAGGCACTGGAATGGGTTGCCCAGGGAGGTTGTGAATGGTCCATCCCTGGCAGTGTTCAAGGCCAGGTTGGACGAGGCCTTGGGTGATATGATTTAGTGTGAGGTGTCCCTGCCCATGGCAGGGGGGTTGGAGCTTGATGATCTTAAGGTCCTTTCCAACCTTAACTATTCTATGATTCTATGACTTCAGCATAATCCTAGAAATGCAGTTAGGTGAGTAGACCTTTCTGCATTTGCTCCTACAACTTTCTCTTGGGTCCAGTGTGAAGTCCACGCTACCTCTTTTCTTCTATAAAGCTGCTGTGTCTAATCTATGGGTATTTTTTTCCTATTTCCTTTTCTTCCTTGAATCTCCCAATTAACACTTTTGAATTAATTGTTTACATATGGAGTTGCATGGAACTACTTTAGGAGAAAAGTATGAGTATGAATGATTAATAATTGACCAAAATTCCTGAAGCTTTTCTCTTTGAAGCAGGCTTCCTACCTTGCTACCCTTGAAAATTCACATGCAGGTAAATAATGGATAAATAAGAATGAAGTGTGCAAAATATATATCATATTGTGCTGCATAAATTCAAATGGGGAGCAGTTTTCAAATGGATGTTTAACTTTCTAGGCACACATGATCTCCACTTCTCCTTTCTTTAGACTGCTGAAAATGAATCTTAAGTTCCTAATATGACCACAGGGCACTGCCAGTTTTCTTTTCGTACTAAGTTTGTACTCTTTACAGTTTTTGTCTTGAAGGTTTTTCTCCTTATCACCTGTCAGTTTCTTGTGGTCTTCTTTAGCACTCTGTTTTAGAGTCCTTTTCCTTTTACCCCTTCCTTTTTCCTTTTACCTCTACCTACCCACAGCCCTTTGCTTCTCAAACAGTAACTGGAATTAGAGCATAAAAAGCCACCATCCTTGTTTCCCTATTTCTTTCTCTTTTTTGACAGATATTTTAAATCAATTGACTAGGCAAATGAGGTTGCCTGTTTGTGTGTTGAGTATGTTTGTGGATGGATTTTTTTTTCTATTTCTCATATTCTGTAAGCCTGAGTGCTAACAATGTATGTCTGAGCTGCTCAGGGAGTCTAAACCTTCTAATGAATAATGAAAATCAGATGAAGAAGAGTTGTTACTACAAAATCATCTTTAAAATCCTGGTTAACATTTGATTTTTGATGTGCTGGTCCTGAATAATGCAGACTAGGTGTGTGAAGATAAATGAAATTTTGTTTGCATGTGACGTGAAGCACTACAGTTTGCTAGAGACCATCAAACGATTAACTAATCAAAAAAATCTTATTTTTGCTTCTGCACCTTGGAGCTCTAAGTGCAAACATAATGCAAGGGCTTATGACTACTAAGTGAAAGTCAAAGCTTAATGTTATTCACTTGATTTAATTGTGACGATCAATGCATAGATGCAGTTACAGGAAAAGCTGAATACTAAATTGAATGAAGGCTCATGAGGGATATAACATAGATATTCTGGCATTATGGAAATGCAGCTCTAACATGCTGTGCTATCTTCTGCATTCTTTAAAGCAATACTGTTAAGCATATAAATTTTAAAGGTCTTTCTTCCCCTGGCCTGGCCAAATTGTCAGTCTGATGTCTCATAGTTTGAACCTCTGCTCTCAGTCAGCTAGAAGTGAAATTTTTTCTGACTGCAATTGCATTATGCCACATGTTAGTGCACAGAGAAGATGGACAGTTCCTGTATAATCTCTGTGTCAGAGGACTTATGCAAAATATGGAAGCAAATACAAGGTCACAAACATGACTAAAGTAACTTTCAAAGTAAGGTAGCTCAGTGTGCCTGGTTCATCCTGTTCTTCCCATTTACACAAAAAAGACAAAGGTACCTCCCATTTAGACAAATTTGAATTATTCAAAAATAAAAAAAGACCAATAAAAAAAAACACAAAAAAAACCACCAATAATGAACTAACATAAAAACTGAAGAACTCATAGTGACTTGGCAACATCAGCTTCCAGTTCCCTTGGAACCCATGGATGTATCTCAACAGGTCCCATGACAATAAATCTGAGGGGGGTAGGCATAATATAGTTCTTTAATTCCACTTTAGTTTTATAGAATGCACTGACTAATATATGCTGCTTTTATTCAAACACTGCAATATCTACTGGTTGTGCTCCAAACCCCTCAAATTCCATCTTCATGTGAGCACTAATTTTAGAGGTAGGGGAGAGGCAAGGAGGAATGACTATACAGAAGGAAATCATAGAATCATAGAATAGTTAGGGTTGGAAAAGACCTTAAGATTAAGTTTGGTTAAGTTCCAACCCCCCTGCCATGGGCAGGGACACCTCACACTAAACCATGCCACCCGAGGCTCTGTCCAACCTGGCCTTGAACACCGCCAGGGATGGAACATTAACTTCCTTGGGCAACCCATTCCAGTGCCTCACCACCCACCCTTACAGTAAATAACTTTCTCCATATATTCAATCTAAACTTCCCCTGTTTAAGTTTTAACCTGTTACCCCTTGTCCTATCACTACAGTCCCTAATGAAGAGTCCCTCCCCAGCATCCCTATAGGTCCCCTTCAGATACTGGAAGGCTGCTATGAGGTCTCCATGCAGCCTTCTCTTCTCCAGGCTGAACAGCCCCAACTTTCTCAGCCGATCTTCATATGGGAGGTGCTCCAGTCCCCTGATGATCTTCATGGCCCTCCTCTGGACTTGTTCCAACAGTTCCATGTCCTTTTTATGTTGAGGACACCAGAACTGCACACAATACTCCAGGTGAGGTCTCATAAGAGCAGAGTAAAGGGGCAGGATCACCTCCCCTGACCTGCTGGTCACACTCCTTTTGATGTAGCCCAGGATACGGTTGGCTTTCTGGGCTGCAAGTGTACACTGCCAGCTCATGTTCATTTCCTCATCGACCAATACCCCCAAGTCCTTCTCCGGAGGGCTGCTCTGAATCTCTTCTCTGCCCAACCTGTAGCTGTGCCTGGGATTGCTCCAACCCAGGTGTAGGACCTTGCATTTGGCATGATTAAACTTAGAATCATAGAATAGTTAGGGTTGGAAAGGACCTTAAGATCATCTAGTTCAAACCCCCCTGCCATGGGCAGGGACACCTCACACTAAACCATATCACCCAAGGCTTTGTCCAACCTGGCCTTGAATACTACCAGGGATGGAGCATTCACAACCTCCTTGGGCAACCCATTCCAGTGCCTCACCACCCTCACAGGAAAGAATTTCCTCCTTATATCCAATCTAAACTTCCCCTGTTTAAGTTTTAACCTGTTGCCCCTTGTCATGTCACTACAGTCCCTAATGAAGAGTCCCTCCCCGGCATCCCCGAGTCCTTCTCCACAGGGCTGCTCTGAATCTCTTCTCTGCCCAGCCTGTGGCTGTGCCTGGGATTGCTCCGACCCAGGTGTAGGACCTTGCACTTGGCATGGTTAAACTTCATGAGGTTGGCATCAGGCCACCTCACAAGCGTGTCAAGGTCCCTCTGGATGGCATTCCTTCCCTCCAGTGTATCAGCCGAACCACACAGCTTGGTGTCATCAGCAAACTTGCTGAGGGCGCACTCAATCCCATTGTCCATGTCAGCGACAAAGATGTTGTACAAGACCGGTCTCAACACTGATCCCTGGGGGACACCACTCGTTACTGGTCTCCAGTTGGACATTGAACTGTTGACCACAGTTCTGTCTGGACCTAACCCCTTATTCTTTAAGTTTGGTGTAGAATAGGAGCCAAGAGTTTTCAAGTTACTCCTGTGCCTGACAAAATTGTGATCTCTGGTAAATAACTTTACTGCTTAACCCTTCTCTTGTTCTCCCTTCCTTTTTGTTTCCTTTTTTGGATTGTGAATTATTTGGTAAAGAGATGTTGCATATTTATTTCAGAATTGCATAATCATACAGAGGCAAAGTTTGCCCTGTATCAAAGGTGACTGCTGCGTGTACTGTACTTCTTCGTATATGTAAAAGGTAAATACATCTTATTCCTGCCGTGACCTGTTGGCACACTCCTTCAACGGTGCTGTTTTATTCCTTTTTTAAGCTCCAATATTATTCTGTAAATGCCAGGTTTTAAGAAGCCTATTTCAGGTGACATATAAGCTTATTTTCTTTTCTGAATGTTCTGTCATTAAGCAGGTTAAGAAAGGAATTAAGAGCTTCTTCTGAATTCCCAATACTGAAGAGCCTTGTAAGAAGCTCGTATTTTTTACAAAAGAAAACAAACCAACTGCCAGTGCCTTGAGATTCTTAACCTTTTAGGAAACCTACTTCTTTCAGCAATTTTTAGTGACATTCTGAATTCAAATATAGAAGCACCAAGGCACAGGGGCTGTCTGTCAAGGAAGACCTTCAGAGAAAGATTGCTCAGTTTTCAGAAGTTCAGTGGAATCCAGAAAACTGCAGCCTGCATAATGCCTGAGGTGAAATTTTGGTTCAAGGCAAGTCAATGGGAATTTTGCAACAAAGATAGAGCAATTAAAAAACACTGTCATCCTCACACAGATTTTTTACTTGAAGTGGTATTAGACAGACCAACAGAATGTATGGTCTGGTGCATGGGGAAAACATATTTGCCTATTACATAGGCATATTTTCCTCTGCCCTCTCCTCGTCATCCATTTATCTATTTCTGCACAACAGTGTTTCTCAATGCTTTAATGGAAGAAATACGAATTTCTTATATGAAGAGATAGGCTATATAAATAATTTTTTTTCTTGTTATGTTTTTGAAAGGATTATGTTCTCCTTTGTACACTGATATCACTGAGAAGAAAGACATATTTAGACAGCATTTTATGCATGACAAATGGTTCCATAGCTAACAGTGGTCTAGAGACCAGTTCTTTTCCTTAACAGACAGCACTCCCCCCTCACCCTTCCTTCTCTCTCACATTTTAGCCTTTGCTGTAGGGCCTTTGAGATTGGATAGGGGAAAATAAATTGTGAGGTTCTTTACCATTATTGAAAAACATAATCTTGGAGAGCTTTATGGTATCTACCAGCAGCTGTTAATGAGGCTTTATTAACCTCAGACTCTACAGCATGAAATATTATGGTACAAATAAATGTGGTGCCAGGGCAAGCTGCCTAATAAATGGCATGATGGAGGGGATTGTGTGCCTAGGGGGTTATGACATAGAGCCCTTCCCCTCTAAGTCACCATTTTAAATTCACCATAGGTTGGCAGTGACTGAAGGCTATTATTATCCAATGGCTCTTAAACAGGCTATGTGAAATAAATCGGAGGTCTCCATTCATTTCCTTAGGGAAAGAGGACTATGTTCCAGCTGACAGTAATTGTCATCTAAGTTCAAGGCTCAGCACAGGAACTGCACTTTGAAAGGATGTGGCCACTGAATGGCTCTTTTGCCTTGTACACCCTGTCACCTCGTTCGGGGCTATAGAGCATTGCCATGTTGTGGCGTGAAAGTTAGTACTGTCGGCTCTTGCAGAAGCTCATGCTTTGGATAAGCAAAAAGCTTTGTTTCAGACCATTACCAATAATATCCTCTAAGGGCTTCTTTCCATACCCTGCTCTGACAAATTAATGCCATATTTAGTAGTACTCTTGATACAAATAAATGAGATAACTTACAGAAATAGGTATAGCTATGGTGAATATAATGAAGAATGAGTTCCTTTGTAATTCCTAAATTCATTTATAAAGAATAATGATTTATTATAAAGTCTTGCTTGCTAGTGAGGAAGAAGATAGGTGGTTTGTAAGTCTATTTCTAATTTTTAAGTGGATTCTCATTGTCTAGTCTAATTAAGTGGCATGCTATTAGTTTTTAATAACCTGGGAAAATGAAATTGCAATTGTGTAAACCATTGACTAATGATTTCTTCAACAGCCCCACCCCAAGAGAATTAAATATATAGACCTATAAGAAAAGCAGTTTAAATTAAAAAAGGAAGCAAAAGCAGCACAGACTCATAAATGGACTGTCTACTCAACAAATAAGAAGTAAAACTAAAATATTAGGAAGAAAAAGGGAATGCCTACCCCCAGACACTGTGGTTTCTTCCTTTTCAATTATATTTACCTTTGTAATTTAATCTACATTTTTTTGTTTTCAAGTAGCCTATTGGCAAACGTAAATATAAAGATAAATGGGTTTGCTAATGTCTTCCTCTGGAAGCAAAGTAACAGGAAGCAGGTATAAAATTTTTTGTTTTACATTTCATTGAGTATGTAAATTTTAAAATTTTAATTTTTTCCTATTTGCCTCTGGAGCTTTCTTTTTTTTTTTTTTTTTTTTAATGAGGAATAAAGTTTCATTAAAAATGTTAACTACCAGAAATTTGTAGATTACTTGTACTGGTAAAAAAGCCCCAAGCAGTAAAAGATATGCAGAATTGTTAATGAAATTTCCATATACCACTCTGGGAAGTGGAAGTATAAATAGTCAGATAAGGTGCTATGATACCAAGTGCTAGTGTCGGGACTGGGGTATAGTCCTAGTGTCAATTAATTTCAGAATAGAACAGTGGACAGCTATTAGATAAAAACAACCAATCTCCTCAAACAAAAAATAACCGCAAAACCCTCCAGATATCTGCATTCCTTACTTGGAGAGGAATTAAACTGCTTGTGTTCATTTATCTATTTATTTATTTCTTCCCCTCTCTCCTTTGAAATCAAGACTATAGACCTGAAGAGGAGACCTCAGCTGGGACTTAATTAGAGGACTTTGGACTGGGAAATGACAGTCTCAATACTATTATGCTGCTGTGTCACAGCCTTTACTTCTGTTTCTGCTGTGAATATAATTAATAACCTGAACCTAGTCTTAATAGTGGCAGTAACTCTAGCGCGGAGACATTATTGCTTCGTGGCCCAAGGAGAATGCTTGTGCATTTCTGGGCTTAGTGTCATCCATCAGGCAGATTGGCCTTGTCTGTATGAAGGGGCATTATGCAGTCAGTTGAGGCACTTTTTTCCATACATCTTGTGGGAAAGCGATCATTTTTCAGAAATATATTAGATCCATGGACTCTTTTTTCAGTGTTCTGTGGCTCTTTCTCTCTCCCCATGTATTAACCAGTATACCATTACAGCATTCTTAGTTTTTCAGAGGCCGTGGGGAATCTCTTATTATGTCTCATAGGATACATTTTCTTCATCAGGGACACAAAAGGCAGAATATTGGCTTCCTGATGTGGAGCAGTAGCAGCTGCAGAGCACCTGCCAACCCACAGTAAACAGCAGTGTGGTATGGTCTAAATACTAATAAAAGAGCACTCTCTGGAAGCCACTTCAGCTTCCTCAGTGGTAAATTAGCCATGAGGCTCTGTGCTTCATTCCCTGATTTGTCACTCACTGGAGAAAGAGGGAGGATGTGTCTGTAACCTCTGATTTCCCCAGCTACAGTGGTAGTGTAACTAGTTGACTAACTAGTTAACTAACTAGTAGCTGAAGGAAGGAGGGACTGCTCAGTAGGCTGGCACAGTTGTTTGTGTTTGGTTTGTTGGGATTTTGCCACTTCCAGGCAAAGAGGTGGCAAGTCTCTGCCTTTGGAAAGCTCTACAGTGACAACTAAAATCAGGAGCCACTGCTGCAGGTGTGAGGAGGCCTGAAAGAAGGCTATAATCTTTCATTAGCAGCTTGTGTTTGTGTGTGTTTTTGAGGCAACTGAAATAAATTCCTACTGTACAATGGGTGAGTTGGTGTGGCCTGAGGGAGAACAGGAGTTTTTTCGGCTTTGAAGACTATGGTTAATGTAAAAAGAGCTGGGCTGGAGAAGTAACCCTAAACTCAGACATATTTAGTAGTACTCTTGGTACAAATAAATGTAAATAAATAAAACCCTAAACTCAGCACATATCTGCCAACAATAGAGCGATGTGTGGAATGTGTTTAGAAGAGAAAAGGAAAAAACTCTCTTCATTTAGCTTGACTGCATTTTGTCCCCCGCTGTCCAATTTCACAGGGAGGAAGCAGGATTAGTATGTAACCAGAGATTTTTCTGGCTAAAATAAAGTATAGTTGTGGACAACCATCTTGCCTCAGCTATACTCACAGCCCAGATTTGAATGAATGGTGAAAGGAAGATAGATGCACACGCATGCACGAAGTAAAAACGGTGACAGTGTTTCTGTCCTCCCATTTTAATAAAGAGAGCACTGCTGGCTCACACTGTTAGATGTAAGTTCATAAATTGTGCATGAAATTACAGCATTTGTATGCAAAATTTTGAGAATGTCATGGACATATGGCTGGAATAACTGCCAAGATACCCTGGTGATAAGCACAATGTGTGTGGCTAGACAAGCTGATTGAAGTTTGGAGGCAAACTAGTATGTTACTTTTCTCTCAACTTCAAACATGTATTTCTTCTATGCAGTTGCACCAGAAATGGTGTTTTGTATCAAAAGGTAGTCCTGAAAATATCTAGGATTTTTGGTAGAAATATATGGTCTATGTGTAACCCCCCCCGCAAAAGTCTCATTACTCATGTTAACTAAAACATTTTTCTTCTCTTACAGATTTATTTTTCTGTGGTTCTTGAAATACCTGGGAAGTAGGAACAGCCTTTGAACTTTCTCATAATGTAAGGCAATATTTTATTTTTCTGCTCATTTTTCAGGCAGTCTCTGGTGGAGTCACTGAAGAATATGGCTCTTTGCTGCTCAACAGAGCAACGCTGATCAATTCCTAGGGCACATATGCTACATATGCTCCTTTAATGCTCTATTGCTGTGAACTATTGGAAATTTTACTCAAAACAATTGTCTTTCTCTTGAAGAAACACGATATAGCACCAACTTGGGTTGCTGTTGCTTCAATTTAGTTGAAACAGATAAAATCCAATTATTTTTTTTTTTAGGGAGGCTGTAGTGTATTCTTCTCCAAACCCCAGGTATGATAAAGAACCCCAAATGGTGTTTTCAAGGCTAATAGTTAAGAAACCAAGTACTTTCTCCATCTCTCTTTGAACTAGAGGTAAGCTGTGGTTTCTGCAGGTCTATACCACAATGCCTGATATGTCCAAGTGTGTGCAAACCAAGAGGGAGATACTTCCAACAAGTAACCAAATTTGAGACTGTGATGTCCTCATATATTTTTTACTCATCAGCCTCCAGAAGGTACCACTTGATGGAGGTGAGGCAGTATTTATGTTTCTTTGTTCCTGCACATTCCCTTTGCCACATACATGTAAACCATATTAAAAGGTTACTTCCATGTTCTCATATTCAAATGTGCATATCACACATTTGCACTGCTTGATCTGATCAAGTTGATTCATATTTGGGTCTAACAGTTTCTTCACATGTTCTTCACTGTCTATTCTCTAAATGAATGGTTTTAACAGTATTGGGAATAAACTAAGCTGGAAAATTGCTTTTGAGATGAAAGGGGGTAAAATGGTCTGTAAATTAGTCTTCTATGATCTCTGGTCAAAACAGAGTCTCACTGAGCAACTCTGAAGAACAGCAGGGTCAGGCAGAGACCTTGACAAATAAGCTTTCAGAGACAGCCCATCTGTAATGCCTCATCTACTCCATTAATAATTTTTCTAGAGCATTTACTCATGAGTTCCTCCTTGTGTAATCACACAATTGCTTTTAGCCTCCTGTTAAGCTTAACTTAAAGCAGATTGTCAGCAAATGACTGAATTATTATATTACTTGTCTAGCAACATTTGGCTAAAACTATGTTTAAACCACTGGTTTTGTACTTCAGTATTGCCCAGGAAAGAGCAAGGTTGTTTTCTCAGCTGAAGAGCAGGACTTCAGAGGTCTTGTCAAGACTGCTCAGTCTGATGAATGTTGTTGCAACCAGGCTTTTACATTAATTATCGTCAGTGCCATATCCAAGCACTTGCATGTTAGAATTGTGGCTATAGTGTTGATCACCTAAGCCAGCATTTACTGCTGACAAGCAGTGTGATAGATATACCTAAGTCATAAATCATAATGAATTTAGATAGGAATGACCATAATTGTTTCTCTGCTTCCTTTTCATAGTTTATATTCCTCATGTAGCTTACATCTTACCCTACATTCCTTGTGTATTGCAGGAAAAGCATATCTGCACCAGAATTTACTGAATCAATACATCCAGTCTGCCCAATTAAATGATTATAATGATTTTTTAAGATGACTTCTCTCTCCCTTTTTTATATAAATAAAGCATAAATCTAGATTAACAAGATTAGCAGGCACAATGATGTGCATGCTCTACAGATTCACAGGTCATTATGAAATCTCTTCAGATTCCGAATATGTGTACTATTTGTGTAGTGCTGTTGTAACAGTTTACCAGTCATTATTTACCAGTTATATGTCGCACATATGAATGTTGTAAAATTAAACATCTTTTGAAGTGATTGGCCATAAAGCATTCTTTAGACTTTTTGTCTTCTTGGTACTAATGGCAAATTAATCAGATACTCTTCCGGACATTCTTTGTGCTGAAAAAGACTTTTTGTTGCAGTTTGGAAGATGGTATAATCATTAGTTAATAAGTGTTTTTTAGGTCATTTTGTTTTTCAGTGCTCAGTTCTTCACCTTGTAGGAAGGACAGATTTTCTGTGCTAAATGAGAATGGAAATACTGCATCAGTTCAGATTAAACCTGTACATGACACATAACTGTAGTGTCAGGGACAGCAATTTCAACATAGCAAGCACAAAGCTGCTGGAAAACCTACAAAATAAGTGCAGACAGAAATATAGCCAGCAACATGAAAGGTTTTACTATTGGAGTCTGTGCAGAGAATGCATCTCTGAAATGTCACTATAATTTGGAAGAACATCATCCATCAACTGCTGCACCAAAATGATGGGTGTACAGCTCCCCCTGCAGCCCAGCACTTTTTCTTCAAAAGGCATTGGGGTCACAAGAAAGGATGTTTTTGGCTTTTAATGACTTTGTTCATGACTAGATGTTTTGCACCTTAGCCCTTCTCACCAGTGGGGACTTGTTCTTTTCTGCAATGAACTTGGGGTTGACATTATTGCTCTCAAGTGCATTAGGGATGCTGATCTCAGCTGAGGGTTAGGTTTGGGTTTTTTTTCATTTTTCATTTCAGTAGTTGTCTCAAGCCAAAGCTGGCTTCCTGCCTGCTGCTTGTTGGAGCCCTTCCCAGGCCACCTCATGTTTTTCATAGAGGAGTATATTGGTTAACTTGAAAAATACATAAGAAGATAACTAATGTTCCTCCTCTATCCCCTGTCTTCCTTTACCACGTTGTACCCTCTGGTTAGCTCAGTGCTAACTAAAATAGACAGAAAGAATCCCCCTGGTTTTGCTTTCCATTGAGATGACAAGTTTCCTCTTACCTGTGTTTACTTTCTGGCTGCATTCCACTCTTTTAGTTTGTGCCAGCTTTCTTCCCTTATTTCTGAAGCTTGTTTATTTTGATTTGTATCGTTTTCCAGGAGAAGAGCATCTCAGAAGGTGGAGGTCAAAGAAAGGCATGTAAAATTTGAGAATTCAGTTCCCAGTATGGTTGTACAGGGGGTCCAGGGGGCAGCTTGTGGATGGAAAATTGAAAATGGTACTTTGGCTGCTCTGATTTTTGTTTCATCAAGCAATTCACCCTGTTCCTGAAATTACATGTGTAGGAAAACTGTCTTGGATGCTTATTCGTGAATAGTAAAGGTTTGTCTGTGCAGGCTGTTAGAGGTATAAACTTAAAATATCTTAGGTAAACCATTTTACAGCCCTGTGAAGCCATATATTTAGCAAAAAAAAAAAAAAAAAAAAAGAAAAGAAAAAGTGGCCTAATTTCATTTTGCTTAATTTGTTTCTGCAACAAATTAATCTAAACCAAATTTAGGTCATATTTATTCTAGGCTTTTAATGTGGTTCAACTAATCCACTTGAAAGTATAATTCAGATGAATTTTCCTGAGTGTGCCATGTGGATCAGCTGTAATATACAGCACCATGCTGTTGAGTTATCTTCCCTAAGGATACTGAAACATACAGTTATGGCAATAAACAACAAGTGACTGCATGCAGAAAAAAGATCAGTTAACAGCAGTAAGAGCATTGGGTGCAAATCAGAATCGGACGAGGCAGAGGAAGGGTTGTGGTTTTGATGTGCAAATCTCCCAAATTATGTCCTTTCTCACAATTAGCAAGTCTACCAAACAGACCGATTTTTGACCAGCTATTTGCTTCAGCTGAGAGAAGGCTACAAAAGTAAGGGTTTGGGGACAAATGCTGGCATCTTTGTTGTGATCAAGGGAAATTGCTTTGCACAGGAGAAGTAAATAAAATCTGAAGACTGATCTGGAGTGTGGGTCTAGTGTTGGCAGTTCCTAGGGGAAGAAAGTATTTTGCAGGGCTCTTGAGTATTTCAGACATCCCTACATTTCTTCATTCTACCAAGTGAAGAAAACCTTAGAAACACTGCCTTTTTGAAACACAGTTCTTATTTCATCTCAAAGTACCGAATATAAATATGCAATCTGTAGATTACACATAACATTACATTATAGTGGATGTCAAGAGGATCAGGCCAGACTCTTTTCCATGGTGCCCAGCCACAGGATAAGGGGCAACAGGCACAAACTGGAAACACAGGAAGCTTCATCTGAATATGAGGAAGAACTTCTCTACTTTGAGGGTGAGAACACTGGAACAGGCTGCCCAGAGAGGCTGTGGAGTCTCCTCTGGAGATATTTAAAACTTGCGTGGACATGATCCTGTGCAACCTGCTCTAGGTGAACCTGCTTTATTAGGAGGATTGGATTAGATGATCTCCAGAGGTCCCTTCCAGTCCCAACCATTCTGTGATTCTGAGACTCCCTAACAGGAAAAGAGGAAGGTTTATGGTGCTTTTGTATCACAGAAACAGCAGGAGATGTACTGGCACTTAGCCTTAGAAAGGTTACTGATCAGGATATTTTGCCTTGTATGATTTGTTTATACTAAATGAACTTTTGCACAGCAATCTATATGATGGATGAAAGACCTTCTTTTTTCTCTCTGGGTACACAAATTTTGTGTTTCTTTTAGAGCTTTTGCTTTTCTAACAAAAGACAAACAACAGAGGATTAGAGGGTTTCCAAACCCGTTGTGACAGTATCCTTGGAAGCTGCCTGCTGTGGAGAGACAGGGGTATGGAAGACACATCTGACTGTGGGATATTCTGTTGTAGGTCAGTGGAAGGCCACTTGCCTATCACATTTTTTGGATTGAAATTATCTTTAGTTTGCACAATTACTCCAAGTGGGTTTAAAAGTTTACCTCTTAATAACTCATAGCAATAAATAAAACAGAAAAGCAGGAGTTAAGCCTGCTTACAAAAAATGTGTAGCTGTGGGTACATCTTAGCAGCTGGATGTTAAGCAGAGTATGCTTTCCCTGGAGCCGTAAGCGTAACAATGTAAGAAGACAAGATGAAGCTACATGAATGTATAATGCTAAAAATATCAAGTTAGAGTCCTCGGGCTTTAGGTCAGTTGTTCGATAGCAGTTAGAAAGAAATCCCTTCCCACCCCCTGCCCCTTATTCTGTACGGATAGGTTCTTATACACATACACAACAATGCGATGCCATTCCTTTTAGTTAGGGCTTATAAATCAAAGTGAATTGCCTTTCTTCAAGCAGGTAAACTATTTTCAGTAAAGAATCTACTCAAAGAGGAAGTTATACAGCCCACACTCTGCAATTAAATAAGAAGTACAACAAAAAAATGAAATGATGTATAGAGGAGTTAGAATGTCTCCTTCTTTGATGCAAATACATTATATTTATTTTTTTTTCAGGACAATAGGAATAAATTCAAAGAGAGAAAAAACCTCAAGCACTAGGCTAATAGTATTAACCCCTCCATCTTTTTACATTTCTTTTTCCATAAAACAAAAATCTTTTTCCTTCCCTCTCCATTGCAGTAAATAGCTGCATTTTTTTCTCTACTGACTGGAGACGGTGAATTGAAGCAGCAATAATGATAGTAGCAGCCCAAACCAAGGGCATTTACAAAGGATAATTATTGCTTAGATTATGAATATCAACTTTCTATTGACATGAAAAACATACATCTTATAGAGATATTATAAGCATTGTCATTCACAATGAAGCATGACAGAAAAGATTTTACTCTCAGCTGTCTGTAGAATCAAATCACGTGAATTATTCTTTCTTCAGAGAAACGTGAAGCTGAAACTTAGAGGGATGCAGATTTCTATGCAGAAATAGTATCATTTCCCTTCCTCAGATGTGGTGCAACAGTGGTTGTACTACAGTATAGGACAGCAATATAAGAACTACAATATAGGAACAAGAGATAGGAAAGGTAAAGTTCTTTGGGCACTGAAATCATTTCCAATTCCCTGCATGCTTGTTGCCTGTCAGCATCATTAAGTATGTCCCTGACAGGTAAGTGGGTAGGAAACTTCCAGGATACTTCCTTCAAGGAGGGATTGAGATCCTAGGTCTGAAATAGCATTTGTATTTGAATGACAGCAGCAGTGGCAACCTCTAAGTCCTAAAGAAACAGAAGGAAAAAGATACATATGCCTTATGATTCAGACGAAAATAATGGAAGTATAATTCATATACTATAGCTTGCACATATGATATTCTGACCTTCCTTTCATGTGGAAAGTAAAAATAATGTATTTCCCCTTTTTAGTTGAGCTTAAGTCTTAGTGCTGCTGCTTACATAAACACCAAACTCATTCCATCTATATAGATATTTTAAAGGCTCTTATTAAGAAAACAATGATGAATGTTGTCATGCATGGTAATCACACACAAAGTTTGGTATAAATTTTATGGCTTCTCTTTGTCTTAGGCATCATTCTTTGTGTGCTGTGGTCCATAAAGGCATTATAACTTGGCTATGATGTCAGCAAGAAAGTCTCCCAGGAAATTTATAGGCTCATATATAACCACAAGTTAAAACTAGAGAAAGTAATAATTTAACATTCAAAACGGGGCTTAATTTTTCTTATAGATTAGAAGCAACATGGCAATACTGCTTAAGATGGCTTGTGGTTTCCTTTTGATGCTTAGGTGGCCCTTCAAATAAAAGTTGAGAAATTTTGGCTTTGGTTTATTCTTATTTGCCACTTGTATTATTTACCTGTATTTACTGCTTCTAGTGCAACATATTTTAGCATTTCCTGATCTACGGAAAATTCAATCTGGCACATTCATTTTCACTGCTAGCATCTTAAAACCTTGAAGATCTGGGAAGGGATGTGCAGAAATTTCTCTCCAGTTTGTTCTATTCCACAGGTGGCATACATCTTATCCGCTATTCAGAAGCCTTTGGGAGCTTTGGGATCTTTGAATGCCCAAGGCACAGACACAGCCAAGGATATTCTTGTTTGATGTGGTCCTGACCCTTATATTTTGGTTATTTGAACTAAGTAGGACATGTATTTGCCACCTCAGAACTCTTTCAGCTCAACTGATATCTATAAAATTTACCTAAGTCCATCTGGAGACTTAATGTAAGTTTGTGTCCAAAAGTGAGCAAATGTATTTTCCCTGCAACATACACTTGCAGTGGGACTTACGACCTAACGGAGCGCAGTGGGATCCCCAGCACGGATTGTTTCCTTCTTGGCATAATGTTTTGTAGTGCTGAGGACTGGGCCAGGAGAACAATAGGTTGAAACTACACTTTTCCTCGTAAATGCTGTTTGTTTCAACTCTGTTTAATGATTGTTTCCTTCTAACAAGTTTCTGGGGCCAATTCTGTGATGTCAATTTTTGTAAAGGTTAGCAAATCTTTTCTTTATCCTCTATATAAAACTGATTTTCTGGACTTCATAACTGTTAGCCACAAATTCACATGCTGTGATGATTTAGATAAGGGACAAAGAGGAACTGCTTTGTTTGCTGTATAATTTATTTCTTTTTCCCTCTTCCTCATATGCATCCTTCTGTAAATGTGTCCTTCTACTTTACCTTCTACCTTTCTGAAGTCTTTAGGGAGCAATCACTGCTCATCTGTGATTTTATTTATTTATTTATTTTTTTGCAATGAATATGTTTCTTCTAGTTTGCATTTCCATCACAGCGCTTTAACCAAAGTATGCTAGGCTATGTCACTTCTTCATTTTGCATTCCTTAGGTTATTTACTGTCTTTGTTTTCTCTTTATTATTTTGCAAGAAAAAACAAAACAATTTCTTTCTTATGAAATATCATGGTATTGGGAATTGGTTTTGATATTGCTGTGCTGTTTTTTCTCAGCACAATTGAATACTGAAGGCATAGATGTTTACTGAGTTGCTGGAAGTCAAACGTGTGAATAATAGCATAAATTACTTGTTTGAGAAACATGAGTGAGACAAGACGATTAGAGGGAATGAAAATCTCTGCTTTGATAAACGAAAGTTCAACAATCTCAGAAAAGAATTTGTTGTTTAATTCTATTCTCAGCTGTATGTATAAATCTAGAGTGCATTAGTAATGCCAGTGGTATTTGTTCACATTTCTGATGCCTACTGAGAGTACCACTTGTCAGTGAACAATTAAGTACAACAGGACTGAAACAATGGGAGATGTCCTGTCTACAACTCTGTAACTTTCATATTTGCCTGGGTGATATTAAAAATACTGAAGCTCTGAAATCAGATTTTTCTTGCTAAATTGGGTATTTTTTGCCACTGAAGAACTGAAGTAAAATTAAAGAAAATAATTTAATGCTAAAACAGTCCTAAAGAATTGCTGCTGTAGGATGTCCCACATTAACTATAGATTGACAGATGTTTTTCAAGTGCAAAACTGATATACTGGAGTTCTTTTAAAATGGGTGATGGGCAAAAAGGTTATTTAAAATAATCAAAACACTAAATATATGAGTATTTGAAGTTTTTAAAGTTAAAGATTTAACTTTCAGAACTTGTGCTCTTGGATGGTCCAAAGGACAGTTGTTGTACATACAAAATCAATAAAAATTAAAATGAAATGAAAAGGCAAGTCTACCATTATAGGCAAATTTTAAGCATTAAGTATACTTCTTTTAATTCCGTTTCCACTGTTAATTAAGATGTTCCCTGCTGTCTTACCAAGTATTTCCCTTAGATTATCTGATTTGAAAAGCTTCTCACATGCTCTGTGACAAAGGCCTCCCAGATGAAATTCCTTACTGGTAATGTACATATTGTGACAATTTTGTACACATAATCTAACCTCTTTGCTTCTCACTTAGTGAAATTTAAGCTTCAAACAGATTGGGGCACTTGTGCTGAATAACAGTTTGGCTCATAATATCTGCCTAGTTGCAACTACATCAGTTGTACTGAAAAATGCAGTTGAGTTGAACTATGTCTTCAGCAAATTATGAAAATGCTGAAATGTTGGGTTACAAAGGGTCTCCCTTCCAATTACAGTCAAGTACATATACATATTACCTTAAGGAAGGAGGACAGCTCTAATGGAAAGATAATTATCAACACTTCGAATAAGTATTTGGAATATATAAAAATGTTGAGCACTGAAAAATGTTGCCTGGAAGACTTTAACCTTAATGTCTGACAACTAGAATGAATAGGTGAATTTATTTTTTTTCCAAAAACACTACTAAAAGAGGTAGCCAATACATTAAAATTCAGCACAAATACCTTCCAAATTTATTATGTAAACCTTATATTTCTAATAATCCATGTTAATCCGTGAAGCATAATCTATAGGCTACTTAAGGCTCCATTGCTTTTGGTGGCCTGTGGATGAGATTCTTTGTTGCTCTCTTTTAAAATGTGTTGTTGGCAAAAAGATCGACTTGTCTGGTGCAATCTGCTGTTTGTCTTCAATAGCTTTCTTTAGGGCCTTGGATGGAACCTCTCCTGCTCAGTGTTGAATGGAACCAGTTGTACCTCGTTGAAAAGTAACAAATATTTTTATTTCTTTTTAATAATTATTTTAACTTACACTTTAAGAATCATAGATTTAAGGCACACTAGGCACTTGGATCTGCAGTCAGAAGTGCAGTTAGGAACAAGAAATATACGTAAATCAGAATCTTCGTTTTGTTGTACTGCATTGTGGATTCATTTTCTTTAGCTCCAGTGCCCAGCATATTTTCACCTTTGATTTGTATTTGAATAATCACTTCAAAATGCAACTTTGCAGCAATTCAACAAAAGCTTAAAAAGCAAAGTTTAGCTTCTGTTGCTCTCATGTGTATGTGAAATACCCTCACTGCATTGTAGCCTGGCATTACAAAACACACCAGTGAATAATACAGCATATATCAGATTCTTGAAAAGAAGACCATCCCAAATGGAGCTAGGAGCTTTCAGATCTGCATCAAATGATGCTGATAGCAGAAAATGAGATGCTGAGGAACAGCCTGTGTTACCCTTTGTTTTCGCCATGGAGAGCTGTACTAATTCTAATTGCTCATTTGTGGTTTCAGGAGAGATATAAGAAAAAATGGGTTTTAACATGGCAAGTGGGGTTTTCCTTTGCCAGGGATCAATGTGTAACACTTCAGTGACTTCAGCTGGTCACTTGTTGAATAGCCTATTTGTAGCTTCTTGAAAAAAAAATAGTTCAAAACTAGTTTCTGCCTTCAAACTATTTTTACTTGTTTTCTTTTTATTATGTTTTACCATTTCAAGCTAATGTCAGCATTACTATCAATTTTCCTGCTGAAATACATATCTTAATCACAGAACATTTCTATCTAGGGAAATGAACTGGTGAGATTGGCATAGTGCCCCCATGACCTGTGTTGTATGAAACAGGAAAAAGATAACTGTCACAGGAAGATGGTGGAGGATAAGGTTGTTTATCAAATTGGTTTAAAAGCTAGTTGCCTCAAGCCATTTCACTAAAAGTAAACTGCATCAAAAATAATGGGGTTTCATGAATGAGGAAGGCAAAGAGCTATTGACTTCCTATTCTGTATTCAAAACACCCATAAATCAAGTTTTAGCAAGGTTATTTTAAAAGGATGTTTTGTTTCTGTAGGATTTGTTACCAGGCTTTTAACTACTGTAAAACAGCTAAATTCTGTTGGAATAAGTTTTTTCAGTGGAGGTAACCTGATATACAAGTGCTGAGTATCTGACCCATAGCCTCTCAATATAATGGTGATATAGCTAAGTGTTAAACTTTCCATTACTGAACATCCACATTAAAGGGTTATTTAAATCTACCAGAAAAATCATGTCCTGGAAAAAAGCTGACAGGAAAAATCTCTGAGTGAGCAATTTCCTTTTGTCCTTTGGGACCTACTTTGTTGTATGTATCCCAGACCTCTTCTAAAAACTCCCCTCCCAGATCCATCATTTTCATCACATATTAAAAACCCCAGTCTTCCACCTTTCTCTTTCTCAGAAAATTAAACACACACTGAACCTCACAGGTTGAGCCTTATTAAAAAAGAAGACTGTGTAGGTTAGAAAGGGTTGAAATAATTAACAAAATTTCAGACAACAGACTGCTTAATGTACAACCAAGGTATGAAGGTCTTCCATCACAATTTTTAATGGTTTCTGTAAAGCTGACATAAATACAATCCTGCTTTGCAATCAAGTTTTCTGGGCCAGGTCCCAACTCTCTTGACCTTCAGCATGTTTTGATGCAAGAACTCACTGTGGACTGTCTTCAGTTTGTGATTAGAATTGTCTCCAGCAAAAGGAACTTTAGCATTATTAAAGAGCATGGAAATGCTGGCAAATATGGAGCCATATCCTTCTGCAAGAAAACCTTTGCAAGGTGACAGATATGAGGAGCTGTGGGAAATTTACTTTTCAGGTTTTCTGATTCTTATTCTCTTCAGTGGAATATGTTTGAGGATCGCCAGAGCAGAACATCAAAAGAGATTTAAGTTCTAACATAGGATTTCAAGTATCTGAAATACAAATTTACTAAATCCTACTCAGTCACGTCTGCAGGCATGGAGGCAAATTATATTTATAAAAGCCTCTATTTTAAGACAGTTATCTTATTTGTATTAAGGCAAACCTTGGAATACTTAAAATTTGGTTTCTCGTGGTGCTCAGAAACGCCTTGATTAAGTATTTCTACTCAGTGTATGGGAGATGTTCTCTCCCACTTTCTGTCCTCTATGCATGTGGTATGTTCCTTCATTATGAGCCAGGACAGAGAGGCAGTCATGCATCCTGGGTGCACCAGTTTAAAGTGTATTCAGTAAATTAAAATTACTCTTTTTATTGAAGAAAGGATGAATGTGAGGAGTTCTGTTTAGTAGCTTGTTTATGAGCTTTATATTTATGATGTTCTTTCTTGAGATAATGTGCTTGGCTGGTTGAGAGCAGAGTTTGCTTCCTTTGCAAGGACTGCTCCAGAGCTCTGCAAAAAATATAGCTGGTGCCAGGAGCTCCAGTGGGGCAACATTGCTGCTGTCATGGAGCTGAGCAGTGGTACCAAAGTCAGTGGGAAGGTTTTGGTAGACTTCTTGGAAAGATGAAGTTATTTTGGTGTCCCTGATGTGTTCCTTCCTTTGCTCCTCTGAAGAACTGCAAAGGCAGCAAGGCAATATGAAGTCCTGTGGGCCATGAAGCAGAGATTAATTGTACACAGATCATGTCTGAATAAGCAAATATATATACTTATAAATAGTTATTTAATAGTAATAACAAAGGAGAATGTGGCCTATGGTGACATTCTTAATATTAGTGAAAAGATAAGGTGCAATGCTCATGTCTCCATCAGAAGTGGGTCTCCTGAGACATTTTGTACTTAGATTGACATCTTTCACTCGATCTTACTCTCCTTTCTTAGGATGAATTTTCAACCTCCTGCTGAGTAAATGCTATGGGTCTGATGTAATTCAGGAAGTCTTATGCCTAATATGTGTAGCATAAACAACAGTGCTGAGTGAAGCAGCCAATTTGAGACCATTTAGTTTTGCATATATGCTTTGGGTTTTCACTCCAGGACGTAATGCTGAAATTGATGCCACAGCTGCTAAGGATAGTTTGGAAAGCAACCCAAATGGTTGTCTTCTGTTTACAGTCCTTCATCACCTCCTTTTAGAGCAGTGGGCAATGATGAAAGTAGTGAAAGAAGTGAACCATTTTCTCAGGACTATAATGTGGAAAAAAACTTGTGTACCCAATAGCCCTTATTATCTTCTGTTTTCTTACTTTTTATTATTTGTTCTTTAATTTGGCAGCATCTGCTTTTAAGTTTATTAGACCAACTGTTAGAAACTGAGATTTGCCTGAAAATTTGACTTGGAACATTACAGTGTTAAATACATCATAAGGATGAGTATCGAATTAATTGAAAAGTCTGGTTCTGAATGTTAAGGTTACCTAGCCTAAACAGTTCACAGGCTTACTTTCCAGATCTGATTAGTGTTTGTTGACACTGAGAAGAAGGATACTGCTTTATATACAAACCCCATTTTTTTCTTCCTTTTTCATCATATAGCATAAAGTCATTTAAACATGAAATGTCAGTCGTACACCATTGATACATTACGTCCAGTAACTGCAGTGAAATAAATTTTAATACGAAGCTTGTGAAAAATTATATTGTGAATTATACTATTGAAGGACTTTGTGTGATCCAGCAGGTCAGTTATATGAAATCCACTATGCAGTACTTTTGTCTGAACGTGGCAGCCATGAAACAATAAAGAAAGGAAAAAACCCAACCTCCTGGTTGTAGTGTTTCTCTTTTTCTCCAATATGACAATGGAGGTGAACCCCTGACAGGGGAATCCCATGTTTCAGCTCAGGAACAGAACTGTTCCGTTTTTTGAATTAGAAATCTTCTAGTTGGGGTTAAGAGCAAAAAAAGAAAACTCAATTGTTTTTGCTTTTGGCTTTTTTTTTTTAACAAAATCTTCACTAATTTTAACATTGTAATTGATATTGGAAATGTATGAGTTGTAATTTGCTGAAACTTTGGATTTGGGTAAAGGAAAACATATTTGTAGGAATTCCCTCTCCCCTTCTTTCTCTCCACTCCTTCCCCCAATATCCATTTCTTCCTTTTCTCCCCCAATCAAAACAAATTCACAAAACCCAAGTCTTTAAAAGCCATAGAAAACAGAGCACTGTTAAGATTTCTGATTATTTTTGTGAAGATTTTTGTCTGTGTCTCATAAAGGATGATACTGTACATTCACAGTGCTGAGCTGTTTATTTCTTTCTGTAAAAACACTTTTAGGTCATGTTGCCACTTTACACACAGTGGCAATGAAGACTGCTCTTGTATTCATTGTTCCCATTGCTATGCACCACCACAGGTAATGCTCAGAAATTATATGGGCCCTGATCCATAACTGTTCTCAATTGTTATTAGTCCCAGTTGCTTTACAGTGACTCTTCAGCATGTAAAAATAAACACTTAGATTTCTGCAGAATGAAGGTCTTAATATGTAGCTGCATATGACCAAGTCTTACCCTGACCTCATGAAGGAAAATAAACCTTTGTAAGCACAAAGCTCATTAATATTTTCTTCAGTCTTTTCACTCCGATTCAGTCACTGTCATTAATTTGTTATGATTGTGGTAACATTTCAAGAGTTTGCATATTTTTATTTTGTCTGAATGACTCCAAGGGGCCTTGGTTATTTTCTATTAGCTTGACCGTCACAAGCAGAATCAGACCCAGATAAAATTATGTAAATGTAAATGTCAATAAAATAAATTATTCTATTTTTGCAGATGTTCTTCATCTGGATTGAATTTGATTGTGAGTGCTTGTCTCCATGCATAATGATCCAGAGCTAAAGGATGAAAGTGTTCTTGGAGCAAAGAAAACACATTCTGAATCTTTACTGTAAATTATACACTATACAAAATCAGTCCAAATTGTTCAAACCCTTGGACAATTACAATGTTATTCTACTCACCACGCTGGGTACTGTGTAATTATCATGGTTAGCAGCAGTTTGCTTGCTTTCAGCCCTGAAGGGAGATGCAAGCTTTACTGAACAAAAATAAATGCAGATGTTGAACCTTATTTTGTTTTCTGACTCAGCAACTGAAAATACCCGCAAAATGCGAAGGGTTTTTTTTTTCTACTTATTTAGTTGATATAGCGTTAACAAAAACAGTACTATTGATCAAATATGCACTGTGCTATACATAACGGATAGTACGGTTAGTTGCGTGATTAAGGAATTTGCTAGGTTGCAACCCCAAGCTTTATTTGTAAAAAGAAATGAAAAATAAAAAATCAGTGAGATTGTCCCTAAAGCAGGAAGATCCACTTAATAAGAACAATTCATTTTTGTGTTAGTTTTCTAGTTTACAAGCTGACCTTTCTCCTATTAAGCCAGTGATAGATTTACTTTCATAGTTAATCATACATGGATCATCACATCAAGTCCATTTGTTTTGTAAGGTTAGCTTATCATTTCTCTTCATAAAGATGATCAGTCTTCCAGTCTTCCTGATTAAAAGCTTTCCAAATCAAATTAAATTCCAGAAACTTTTTTGGCTTAGGCGCCAAACTTTTGAACCTCAACAACTTCTACATAAACGCTTGAAGGCTTTAATTTAAATTCTAAATACTTTCTGCAAACTTTGGGTGGACCTACTTCCACCTGACATCAAAACTTGGAGGAAATGGCTCAGGAAATCAGTAATAGAAGACAGTTTTAGCCTGACCAGTTAGAGAATAGATGTGAGATTCCAGTTGGCATAAGGCTGTTTTGATTAGAAAATTTTATTATTTTTTTAATGCTTTTATGGTAAATTCTGTCTAATAAAATCTAAGAAATATTTACAATGTGCTGACAAATATGAAAATATGGTTCTTCTTGAATGCGTTACTGGACAGAACACACTGCTGTATCTAGACATGCGGAAGACTGATGTGCTAGCCACTGAGCACATGCCTTATCTGAAGGCTGACAGCCAAAGGAGGTAGGAAATGGGATTAGTTGTAGGCTTTCCTCTCCTTTCTTTTGCATAGTACAACACAAATACTGAAGGAATTTGTAGAAACTTAATTCGTGGCCTGAAACTGCTTCTTACTATAGATTGACCTTCAAGGGTATGTGAAATTAGTAGTAAAACTGTTAGTTCTCAGGTTTTAGATTGCTGTGATACCTCTTGGAAGTGTTTTCTTCGGGTTAATGCACTTATAGCTTTGCCTCTGTATTGGCACAGATATGCTTACTTTCTTTCCCATCTTGCCTGTGTCTTTAGACATTTCTTTCAGTAGCTCTTGGCACTGGCTGCAGGTCCCACATTTGAAAGATTTTTTTTTTCCACAGAAGCCTTATTAATTCCAGGGTTTGGATTGCTCGCCTTACTTCCACGTTTGTCTTCCTAACTTCTAAACATGGGCAACAGTAGAAATCTTTCATTTTAAGGAAATTACGTATTCCGAACACCAATATTTTGGTATTTCACTTAAGGTGGGAAGAAAAAGGAGTTTTCCATTTATTTTGGTGGACTTGGACCATTTGTTTAATTATTTTTATTATTCTATATCCTTTTAAACATAAATGGGATCGGCCCATTCAGTTGTTTAAGTTCTCTTGGGATTCACTTGGGCAATTCTTCCATGTTCCAGAGGAACCAAGAACCAAATTAGGCCTTATAGGTCATCTTTTTATCTAATTGTGTTTAAGAGGGTGAGAAGCACTTTTAAGAAGCGTTTTGCATTTTGTAACCACCAAACAACACTAATCTGCATTTACTATAAACAGCCTTGAGATCTAAAGAGAAAAAAACATTGCATAAGAGTGTAGCATTGTTATTGTAATAGACTGTTTCCATGAAGCCAAATATTGTTTTAATTCTTGATAGCTGATTGTAGTTTTCAAAAAATTGGAGCTTTTCCTACCTTTGATATATCCTGTGCCAAGCCAGTGAATAGCACTCATTTTAACTTCATACTCTACACTGTTCTCTTACCTATTTATCTTTTTTTTTTTTTTTTCCCTTTTTTTTTATTTTAAACTGAAATGATATTTTTCTTCTGGTTAAAATTCTTGCTTTTCCTTTACTGTAGCATAGTCTGTAAGTGCCAAAAAGACCCCAGCTCAAGGTTGTTTTCTCACTAATGTATTTTGTTTCAGTGAAAGTTCAGCCTTCAAGAGAACAAATATGTTTCCTAGTGGAAAACAATTGTGTTAATTGGTATCTTGGTGATATATACACTGTATCCTGTTTTCAACATTGACTTGCTTAAAATGGAGCACTCTAACTTCTAAATGGATTTCTTAAAAAAAAAATTTGGGCTAATGTTCCACCGCATATGTATGTTTTAGAAAGAAACAGACTGAACATACACCACCACGCACATTGAGTGAATTGCTCTTGTATAGGGTGTTTACCTCAGAGTGCCACAATTAATCATGTAGAACTGAAAAATTAACCTATCAATGCGTGCTAATAATAAATTCTCTTCTGAGCTGGACAGGAAAAAAAGAAAAAAGTACTGTTAGCAAGTAGAATTATTGCAAGGCTTTACTAGTGCTATGAACAAAATCAGTCATAAATACTACAGTTTAATACCCATCTCCTGTTTAAGCTAAGTTAGCAGGAAACCACTTTAGGTTTTATTTCTGACAAAAGTCTTGAGTGGTAACTTGAAAACCAGTCACTAGTTATGGACTTTCTGTGGAAGAAGCCAGCTCCATGTGGAGCTCAAGTGAGGGCTGTTGCTACTGTGAGGACCATAGAATAAACAACCTTGGAGATGATGCCTGCTAGGGAAGCAAAATAGCTCCTGTTAGCCAGCTGGGGGTATTTTGTGTCAGTGAGCGATGAGAGCCCTAGACTCCGTTTCTTCTGTGTTTAGGGCACAGCTGGCAGACACCATAACTCCTCCTTGCAAATAGCTCTTCTCTCTCACTTTTGTCAAGAAGTACTCATTCAACTCAAAGAGAGAAAGCTGGAGTGTGCCACACACACATAGGGAAGGTTTCACGTTGAGTAGCACCTTGTACTGCAGGGAAAATACAAAATACCTTAGCTATTGCTGATCTTGAAGCTTTGATCTCTACCTTTTTCAGCTCGTGGTAATGTTGATGAGGAGTACACAGTACAGCAGAATGCCCCAAAACGTAGAATGTAAAATTGCACTCATGTTCTGGTTTTCTCCAGATGTGTGACCAGTCAGTTACTTTTGGTATGGATTTGGAGGAGTCCTGTGAAAGGTTTAGCTGAGTCTAAACCCATGGCCGTGTCATCATGGAGGTGGCTAAAGAATCAACCAAACTCCCCACGTACAGCGTTTTTCCACCTCCAGAATCAGAAATCCGTAAAGAGCGCGACTGGAATGCGTTTCTATTTTTCTACCAGAAAATCAACTGGTGTCAAATGGAGCTCAGTTGATCAGGCAGATCTCGTGGTATCTGGCACTGGTTTGCAGCCCCCAAGATTTGCTGTTGGATTTACTGTATCTTAGCCCATTTTAGTAACCTCTCTCAAACTCTGCCTTCTGAGATTTTACCAAGGTCTTGTATAATGACTCCTGTGTTGATGCACAAACGTTTTCTGAACTAGCTGTGTCTGAGCTTGCTTACAGCATTCAGGACTGGAAATTTGAACTGGTAAAGCTGCCTGTGTTTAAGCAACAATGTCTAAATTCAGATCATTTTGAAGTCCTTACTCCAACTAATAAGCCAACTTCTCAAGTAGTGTGCCTGCAGTAAAGCGTGTTCCTGCAAAGATAAGGTTTTAAATCCAGAAAACTGGTCTACAGCCATGCTGAGGGCCTGCTGTAATGACATTGAAGTAGATTCTGTATTAAAACACTGAAAATCTGACATTCAAACATCTGTTATTGCTAAGTAAATATTATTAATGAATAAGTAGTTCTTCAAAGACTTGTCAGTGCTTATGCTTTGTACTTTTATCAGTCTTCTGTGTATTTGTTTTTTGTTCCTTCCTCCTGTAAGAAGGAAATAGCTTCCTTCCCTGAACTGTGGGTAAGAGAAGAGCTCTGAGGAATAACATTAATAAACTTGCACCCTGCACTGAACGGACAAGAACTTCTCTGTGACCCATAGTTTTCCCAAGATGATTTTTTTGTTTGTTTTCCACAGTACTATCTGGTGAATAAACATGACCATTCCCCACTTCTCATCTCTCACAGCTCACCATAGGTGACCAGTCAGCTAGTTGGTGCCAGATTAATGGCAGAAAACAGATTTTATTGTCCAAGTCACTTGTGAATGATGGGACTCTGTTGATTCCCATGAAAGCTAACTAATCTTCCAAATGAAATACTATATGTACATACATTCTCCCAGTCACTGGGAGCAGATGTAATATGTTTTTAAGAGCAAAATAAACCACACACAGAATCTTTTTATTGATCGTGCATGTGTGTATGGGTCAGTTTCATGTATTTTCTTAAATTCTATACCACTGAGGCCACTTCTCTTTTATCCCAGTGGATATGTGAAAACTACGGGTCAGCCTTTCTTCTCATGGTCATGCAGCAGTCTCCACTATATCCTTGCTGTCTCCACCAAGAGTAAATTTAAGGCATAGAGACGTAGTGTGTTTTTTTTTCTTAGAGTCTGTAAAACTCACTCAAATGCTAGACTTGAAGTTGGAATTAAGTGATATATTCTTGGCACAAAAAATACAAAATAACTGTAAAAATTATTAAAAACTGACAAAACCATTAACTTCAGTGAACTGCTATTATATATCTTGGTATGACTTATTCTATTAATTGTCTGTGGCAAAATTATAGATAGCAATGTATATACAAATATACCTTCAGGAATATTACCCTATTTCAAGTGTGAATGTCTGAAAGAAAGGAAATACTGTCCAGCTACTAATGTGATTTTGAGTTAAGGGAAATACTATTTGTGTATATCTGTCTTTGGAGGTTTTGTTTTAATTTAAGGCAAAGCAAAATCATTCTTATTGTCTCCAAAAGGTATTGGAGAGGATCCCAGGGGAACTGTGGCAGAATTGTTTGACTTTTTTTTTTTTTTTTTTTTTCCAGTTTTGTGGGGAAGCACAAATCTTGTATAACCTGTAAAGCAAAAATACAAAGATTGCTTACAGTGGAGATTACTTCTCCGTCATGGGAATGATTCCAGCCACGGAGCTATAATGTATTCAAGCTTTGAGCATGCCTGGTGTTCCTTCTTCCGCTCATGTGTGGAGAAACAGGTACTATGTTTGAAAGAGTAGCTTTTATGTTTATGCCCATGTACATTTGTTAGCAGTAGACTATTCAGGCATGCCTTTTAGAGGCATCTTTGAACAAATAAACTGTTTTAGGAAAGAGGCAACAGTGGTGTGAAAATCTGCTTTGCAAGGAAAAAAATCCCCCAAATTTTGGTTTATTAAGGATTGGCTGTGTACAAGTGACACATCAAGTAGCCCATCAGCTTGCAGTGAGAACTAGGACCCAAGCACAGTTGCCTTGAAGAGCCATAGTATAATTTGGATTGGAAGGGCAGGAGTCTTATTTTGTTTCATCAGCAAGCAAGGGAATTGGCCAGCAGTTCCCCAGGAGTGACCTTCATACCACACTGGGCCAGACAAATCCTCCAACCATGTACTGGACAATACTGCTCATTATTTTTTGTACTTCAAGTATTTAGCACATGTGGGAGGATAAAAATACATGCTGTTTAATTTGTTTGGTACTGATTTTTTTTATTTAATCCTGTCCTGAGGACTGGAGGAATCTTTGTTTGACAAAGTCGTTCTTTGCGATGAGTGCTGCAGATTTTATCTCCTGACCAGCTCCAAGCTCCCTGCGCCTTAGTTGACTGTTTGGCCTAGCATATATGTTATAAAGGCAACTTGAAATGAGATCAAGCATAAGAAAATAGCTTTGACTCTTGGAATAGGCAGCAGTGCTGGAGGTAGCAAGCTGCCTGCTTTACATATGCCAGAAAACAGCCTCCAAGCTTGCTAAACAGCCACTCCCTGCCACCCTCCAGTGGAGACCTCTGCTTCCACTGTAAGTGTGGGTGCAGGAGGTATACTTTTGGGAGAGCGGCAGCATTTGTGGTTGCTTTATGGCCCAACTTTCCTCTATGTACATTAGGAGAGGGCCCTGTCTAGTTGTTTTTCATGAACCCACCCATCAGCAGCACAGGTGAGCTCTATGTGCAGAGCAGGAACAGGAGCCTGTGGCTCCCAGAATTACAAAGGTTAAGTTCAGCAACAGGCTCAGCCACTATGAAAGACACCGGCAGAATACAAGGCTTCTTCTAACAAGCCAAATCAGTTCATCGGGTTAATATATGTGATTGATAAATATATTTTCTATGTAATTAACTCAAAGCATATTATTGATAAATTTTTAATTATTATTAACGACTGAAGCTTTTGTAGCACTCTTAAGTATTTTACATGTTACAGATAATTAGCTTATAGAGATATATGTATAGAGATAATTAGATATTAATAATTTAAAGCATGGGTTATAATTTAGGAAGCCTGTTAATTGTCATGTAACTTTATACTGCCAATGACATTAATTTATATTTCTCAGCACTTCACTGCATATTTTCTTTTAAAATAACTACAGGGGGAATTAGTTCATAAACAAATGTAATGCAATGGTCCTTTTATCTTAGGTTACAACATGCTGATCCAAACCCAACCCAGGAGTGACTAAAATTTGTTGCTGCAGAACAATACTAGAAGAAGAACAAATTGATCCCATGAAAAATTTCAGGTTGATAATTGGAAGACAGTTTCTAACTGTCTGGAATAAGGAGCATAATGCAGAAGGTTGTGGAACCACCTTCAGAAGAATAGTAAAATGAGATGGTTGAAAACTGTTGAAGATGAAGCTTGGTAAGCTTGTGCATGGGATTGTCCATGATAATTGCAGCAACAGGGTGCTGAAATAAAAAAAGTTCATGCTGTTGTATTTGATCCTTTGTGCAATGAGAGGGAATGCGATGTTAGTCCATAAGGATGAACATTTGTGTTACATAATCAGGATGATGAATGTAGAGGCCAAGGACAGAATGCACATGGATTACTTCTCACTGATCAGGGGTGAGTTTTCATCTACCAAAGACCTGCTCTGTTGCAAATTGCAAGGAATTTCTGCTGACATCAGTGAAAAAAGGAGGCCATCCTTAGCTGAGAAGTGTCTTCTAAGAGTGCCTTTAGAGATGATTTTGTGAGTCTTTTCAAATGCTTGCACTGTTAACTCCTAGGTGCAAATGACCATTGGATCAAGTTTAACAGGGGAAATGGGAGTCTGTTGTGACTTTAGCTAACACTAGAAGAAAGGCTGTGTTTCATGATAGTGTTCTATGATTTCCCAAGTCAGGTGCTTTGCTGGTGAGAGACTGGAGGGCTGTACTGAATTCTAGTCTGCCCCAGAATGTGTACTCATTGATGATTAGCTTTGTTGCACTAATCCTTCCTCAAATGGCTTTAAAAAAAAAAAACAAATAACCAAGTTCATGAAGACTTGATCCACTGACAGCTGCTGACCATTGCTGAATACAACTTTTGGCTCAGGGAGTCTTAACTTGCTGATTAGAGAAATTTAGAAGACCGGCAGGCATGAAGATGTCTACTAGTCATGTTCATTTCTTATACTTTTCTCTAAACATTTGCTAATACTAGTTATCAGAACTAGGGCTCTGAAAAGAGCTTACAAGCCTTACTCACTATGAAGTCCTTATGTTCATTCCTGCTCTTCAAATACCTTTTTCTCTCTTTCTTTGTTCTGAAAGAAATAGACATAAAGCATTTTGAAAAGTCAATGTATCAATTTACATTTTTGAAACTGTTGTTTGAACTACCAAATAACATAATGGAATATAGATGGTTGATAATTTTTCAACTTCTTAAATGCCATTTGCATGAAACTTTACCTGAGAAAAGAAATAAAATGGAAAAAAATTTTAATACTTTGCTGCATTTGTTGCATGGAATATATTGGGTTGTTGAGAGTTTTTAAGTGTGAATTTTTATTCTAGCAAGATTGCCATATAAAATAGAGCAGTCCACCATAATCTTAGTACCAGTTCAGTTAGATGCTAAACTCTCAATGAGGTTGGCAACATCAGTATATCATAAAATTGAATTTTTTATTCATCTAAGGAGCTTGGTATTTGATTAAGTTGGTCATTAGATCACTAAATGTACTTAAAATATTTTGGCTACTTTAAAAAATGTCATAGAAATTAAAATGGTGACGTGTTTCTGAATTATATATTCTCCTGACCTCATGCTTACCACAGATGCTTACTTTTAATCAGATCTCTTTTTGTTTCTTCTTCTCCTCCCTAATGCTTGAAGCCCCGTAGATGGTAGAAAATGGTGTGATAATTGCTGATGCCCTAGCCTTTTATTTGCCTCTGTTTTCTACTACTTTCTAGAACAATTCCTTTAGATATGTGTAGCCTTTTCAAGTTCAAAGAAATATTAAAAAAAAATCTTTTTATAAAGAAAGGTCTTTATGCTGAGGGGCTCTGGGGTTCAGGGCTAAATACTTTTCTTTCCAGGCAGCATAAACTTAGAGGTGCAAAGCCTGAGAGCAGTCATTTGTTTTCTCTGTGTTAATGGCTTTCAGCTGGATGCCTGTCTGCTGAATAATGACTGAGCTGCTATATCAGCCAGTCTCTTCCACTGCAAAACATGTGTTCACTTAATGGCATTGACATATTGGAAGTTGGAATGAGCCTTCCCACTTGAGCTGTTCAAACACAATGCATCCTACCAGAGCAAAATTAAATAAGGAGATGTGACAAAATAGGAGGATTCAAGGAAGATTATAGTGTGTTCTGAATGTGCAGCATCAAAGAGTCTTTGGTTTTTGACATCACTTGGGCTGCTCGTTATTTAATCGTTCCCATCCCGAGTATTTATTTTCTAAAGGGAAAATTGGTTTTCAAGATTCAAGTCCTATGGTTTTGATCTTTAGTGTATACTTGTACTACTGAGTGATGTGGAAAAATAATAAACAGTAGAAAGCTTAGAGAAGTGTCTCTAAAACTGCTGAGAGCAAAATCTGAAAAGTAGTTAAACTGCATGTAAAATATGTAAAATTTTTAGGTCCATCTTTCATTTTTTAGTCATGGGATTAAGTTATATAAGTCAAAGAGACAATTCTAGAAAATATCCTGGTGTTTTTAAAACAGGGAACAATGTCTGGACACATAGTACCTGCTTGTACTATGAGGTATATTGGTTTGTGAAATTGCTTTATTTTTTTTTGTGATTACTGTTGGGAAAATGCATTGTTGGCAGCTAACAAGGAAGAAAATAGCCTCTAACAGTACAAGGATTGATTTGAATAGCTATTGATTCGATTTGGTTTTGCCTTTTGACACTGTTTTTGTAAAATTAAGTCCTCTGCCTGCCCCCAAGGCCCTTGCCCTTCATTGCTGCTAACCTGCATGATGGAGGCTGATTCTACCGTGAAGCCTGAAACTTGTTAATATTGATGTATTAGATTTCCATTCAGTCAGGCTAGCTTTTGCTAGTCTGCTTTTGTTTCACACGCAAAGGCTTCTAACCCTGTCTGCCAGCTTCCTAGGTGGGCAGAAGTATTTCAGATAATGTGTGCAGCAGCATTAAGCTTGCAAAAAGCAGGAGTGGGAATTCTTGACTTCCCATGTGAAAGTTCATTGGCCGCCCGGAACTGCATTCCATAAGCGACAAAAGCTATTAGTCTTGTGGGTGCAGACCCTTTCCATTCACTGACAGTAATAATTCCACCCCTAACTCTTTGGTAATGCATTAGCATAAACTGTAATTTTTGCCTTTAGACAGGCTCTGCAGTACAGCATGACGGTTCCTACACTGTAATTGTAGGATCCTCATTAATCAAAAAGAATATTATGACATTGTGAGCTCACTAGAAAGACAATTCGTGACTGACACAGTAAAGGCCTAAATTATGCTGCTTTGATGATTAGAGGTGCAGAATTGCAGGTTTTTTTTATTTTTCTCTTGTGAAAATAGGGTTTAAACAGCTGTAAGAAAAAACTCCTTATAATGAAAGTAGAGAGTGTTCAGAGGCAAGCAACACCAGCCCTGTCTAGAAGATGCCTTTATTTCAAAAGGAAGTTAAAATTCCAAAGTTGTTTTGGTAGGGCTTTTTTTAATTGATAAACCTGAATTTAAATCAGGATCTTGAGGAAGAAATGTGTGAGAAGCACATTGCTGTAGCACTATGTTTAGTAGTTTACTGCTAAGTTTTTAAAATAAAAAAGAAATGTATATATTCCTTTGGCCAGCTTACAAAATGAGTTTTGAGATATATGAAATTATTAATACTAGAACACACCTCATAAATTAAATACAGTATATATATTCCTCTTTGCTCATAAGGAGCCAGAGATTCTGAAAGATAAATGAAGGAGAGAGGGAAAAAATCTTAAAGCCAAGTTTCTTCCACTGAAGGTATGTAGGCAAGCCATTGAATTCCCAGAACAGACTGAAGGCTTTTTCAGTAAGCACTGGATAAGTGAAGCCAGTCCAGTGGGCACTCTTGGGAAGACCCAACACCCCTGAAGACAGAGGACTGAAGACTGAAGGGGTGCTGAGTACGTCGTGTGCTTCCAGAGGAGGACCTTGTCCCTGTTAAGTTGTGCACGATGGGCCCCGTGTGTTCCAAAGTGCTGTGATTAACGGGGAAATTAATCAAAACAGTGTTTTCTCTCAAGAGGTCCCTCCCTCCAGAACAGACTGACTGCAGCATTTGCAGTCCAAGTAACCAATAGATTAAACAAGCATTTAAGAGTCTGAGAGAGTCCCCAAAAGTGCCTTCTGAGTTAGGCTGTTCACATGCACACAACTTATATGACTTATTCCAGGCATTCTTGTCTGTCCAGAGGTATTTACCTGTGTTTTTAAATACAGTCCTGACTGCCAAGGCAGCCAGATTTGTTCTGAGTGTGTTAGAAATTACTCTCAAATTTCTGTTTTCTGGAAAAAAAAAAGCTGACAAAATGAGGGAAAAAGTTCTCTCTGAATATTAACCCAAATCCCCATCTCATTTTGCATGCTGCCCCCATGTCCATTTCTTTTTTTTGCTTGAGTTTATGATGCATAGGACAGTCAAAATTAGCCATTAAGTGTAACTGATGAGGAGTATAGTAATTTTTGTAAAAAAAATACTTCTGAAATAATGTACATTCATTCATTGGTTTGGGGTTTTTTTTTTTGTTTGTTTTGTTTTTAAATGATTTAGATGAAGTGTTTATACAGTTTCTGTTACGACTGACCCCATGGCAGTTAATAAAATCCTTGTTTTCTTTGTTTCATGTCATGACTGATAACATATGTGCACGCTCCAACATTACTTAGGAAGTAATCTGTTACTTTTTCTTTGAATTCAGGAATGCTATACTGAGATTCAGGGATGAATGCATGAAAGTGTTAATCTTCCTATGGTCATAGAGGAGTGATCAAGTAAGAGCTACTGAAATACCAGAGCAAGCTGGGTGTCCCACTGAATCATAGAATGGTTAGGGTTGAGAAGAACCTTAAGATCATCTAGTTCCAACCCCTCCTGCCGTAGGCAGGGACTCATCCCACTAGGACAGGTACATTAGGACATCTCCTACTAGACCAGTGCCCATATAAGGAGCTGCTAGTTTTGCCCTGATTGTGCTTTTGAAGTGAATCTCTCAGCTTCCCACCTTGCTGTGGGTTTACACTGGGGAGCAGCCCCAGAGGCTGCAAACTGAATCTTTCCATGAACTTCACCCAGAAATTGAGTTTCAATGAGTTTTCATACACAAAGCCATACTGGAGTTAACTTGATATAAACTTCCCCTGAAATTCATGTAGTGTGGATGTAAGGTCTTCAGCATCAAAGGTTTTAGCCTGTATGTGGGAATGTGCCACTTGATAACAAAGATACTGCCTTGGATGTTCCTTTCCAACTGAAATCCAGTGGCAGTTAGCAGTATCTCAAATCCTGTTAGGTGTCTTTGTAAACACCATTAAGAAAATGTCCTCAATATCTGAATACTTTTTGTATGCAACTAGCATTTACTTATATCTCAAATTCTTGTAGCTGTTTTTTTTTTGCTGTCTTCAGGGCTGGACTATGAGGAGTAACCTTAAGCTCAAGGATTATTTCATTCTTTCAGGAGGGCTCCAGAAATGCACAGCATTTCGGCTGTGGGACTTCTGTTCTTACTTCAATGATGACATACAGATGGCATGAAAACACAGCGATCCAGATGGTTCCCATGGTATAAACACAAAACTACATGGAGCAGAGAGTTCCTTCTGAGAGATTAAAAAAATGAAAATGTTCCTACTAAAATCTCAGTCCCCTATTTTTTTGTTACATTGGGCCTATCCTACCAGTACCTGAGTAAGACTCTTGTTGGCCAACGTTTCTTTCTCCAGTTCTCCTTTGAAAGCTGCCATGTACCACTGCATTGATTGGCGATCAAAGAAACAAGACTAAAAGGTGGTTGTCTTAGTCTACTTTACCATGAAGAGTCTCTTGGTAAGGGCCTTTTATTCAAACTTTTATTTAGAAAGGTGAATTTAATGAAGTACTTAAGAAGAAATAGTGAAATCTAATACAAAGATACCTGTAAACCAAAGATGAGGTAAAGCTTCATAGAAAACATTTCAGAATATATAAACTTATTAGTTTGAAAGCTATTTAGTTAAGCATGCATAGAGATAAAAAACCTCAGATCTCCAAAATGATAAATGATTTCTGTTATTGGAAGTGATGAATTATTGCTGATGTCTAACTCTGCAGACTTGCATAATGTCACTAAAATAGACCAAATGAAGACTTACAATGATTGACACAGTTGCGTTGGGTCTTTTTGTCTCTCTTAGTGGAAATTGGTCTTCCCTGATCTTTTCAACTGGAATGTATGCTCCTTAATGAGCAGCATTACTGATGTCAGAGAAAGATTCACCGAAGTGCTGAAACTACGGAAAGTGCACAAGAATTCAACAAGGAATGATTCATATTGAGTGGTGGTGGCGGCAGCTGTACACATTCTTCCCACTTGCCCTTGCAAAAACTGAAATTCAAGCTATATTGATAAACATTGATGTCTTTAATATGTTCTCAGGGATTGTGTTCTTCCTAATGATGTTTTATTAGCATTAAAATTTAATTTTATCCAAATATTGTGATGCATAATATTAATTTATTAAACTATATTGTGCACTAATAAATATGCTAACAATGATCCTATGCTTAAAATAATAAGAACTATAAGCAACAGGATCAGAAATAAATGTAATAATAATAAACTACCGATTTTTTTTTATCATCAGCTGGACAAGTTTTCTTCTAAGTCTTACCTGCAGTAAGGTGAAGTTAATGAAAACCTTTGGAGACTTACTGGTTGCAAGGAAGAAATTACTTTCATTATACAGTGCAGAATGAAATCCATTTAATCTGTTTTAACTCCTGGCTGCTCAACAACCTCAATGGGTTGAAGATTTCAATCTACATACACAGTACAGGTACTGTTCTTGGTTTCATTTTATGTTTCTGCTTTTCAATAGACTGTGTCTACCTTCTCCAACATTTAAAACTAGCTTTATGAAAACCACTACCCTAGTAGATATGCATCTGACAGGAAAGGGCATCATTTAGCAACCATTTACAATTACGTAGGTCTAGAAATACTAACGGAGGTAATTACTTGCCAATAGCCTTTATTAAAGCTTTAGTATATTAGTCTCCATAATTAGTCATCCCGTATGAGGACAGCATCTGTCTCTTTAAATCTCTTCCCAAGAAAGGCACTGAGTTAGCAGTCTAGATTTGTACAGATTCCAGTTTTATGGTGTATATACACTTTTTTGAAATGGTAGTAGAACAAGATTTTTCCCATTGTTATTTAGATTTTCAGGTTCATACGGATCTCCAGATATATTAATTTTATTGTGTTAGATACCCTGATTATTCTTACTTTTCTCTTTCTGTCCCAGTTCTTCCTCATTCCCTGTCACAGCAGGCTCAAGTCTAATTAAGTCTAATTCTGTTTTATGACATGAATCCCAATTACAGCTAATCCTATTAAAAGCTCCAGTTACTTTTATACATGTTCATTGGCAAGGACTTTAAAATGTAGAAAGTTCTGTGGGGACTTTGTGAAGCCTTTGCAGGTTTTTACTTTAGACATTGGTATATTAATAAAAAAAAAAAAAAATGACTTAAGTACCTTTTTAGATAATTCCACCTTTTTTTTTTTTTTTTTTTTTTTTAGTCCTATGAAGGCTAATATCTGGCAACAGCAACTGGACAGATGGGTCAAGCTTGATTTACTGGTTCATCAGACTAAAGCAATACAGAAATATTCAAACTCTGCTACTTTCAGCACAAAGATAGGTTCCTATATTTTCATAACTCTGCAATCATGCTTAGTTTGCAAATCCAGATTCCTCCATTGTGCATTTTATCTTTCCACAGCATTGGTAAGGACAATAAAATTATCGATTCTGAGAATGGTAAGAGTCAGAATCAGGATTGAATTTAACACAAAACATTGAAATATGGATCTCACTTGCAGAAACCTGCTTTGGAAACACTGTGTGACAATCACAGCCTTTTAGCCACATAATTACTTCTCCAGAAGCTTCATCATTGCATTAACAATTTCTATTGTCCTGCTACTGTAAATATATTTTTTTTTTTGCCATACTAAATGTATTTTATGAGATTTCATAATGGAGATGGCACTTCATCATGCAATAAAAGATGTGCTAATATAAAGTCTTGCTGAAAGAGCTAATTACGTTGCATTATCATATTGTATTAAAAGCATTTGGGAATTTAAATGAGGAACTCTTGTCCATACACAAGTGGGTGTTATTCAGAATTAGTGTGGTGTCAGCTGGAATGCCCATTTAAATGGCTGCGCATAAATAATTTTATCATCTTTTCTTTTTCTTTTTCACCTCCTCTCATGTGACCTGTGTAACGTCAGGAAAGAACAGAGTTAAAAGAGCTGTCCTCCTGCTGCAGTTTGGAAAAGGAGCAACATATGAGTATTTTTCTGTTTTCAATTTAGGCTTTACTTCAAGCTTGACCATCTGAAAGCACATCATGGTTACTGATGTAGTTTTATCTAAAGGGTACAATTTAAATCAAACTGCTCCCAAACATCTTTTCTTTCTTTCATTCCATATTCGAAGTGTAAAGTGCTTTAAATTAGAGATGTTTTGTAATTCTAAATTTATTTATTTAAATCCATTTTGGTACAATGATATGTAGAAAAGAAATCTTAGATAAAGACACCCATGCTTGGTGATAGTGATAAAAATATAATAATTTTGAAGTTCTGAAAATCATAGCATTGCCATATCTAGTTTATTCTGCACTCCCTGAAGCATTAAGCTGTTCAGCACAAATCTAATTTCCCACCAAATAGCTCAAGGCAGTTAGTGCTCAGTTTGGTTCCAAAGAATTAAACACTCTGTTATAAATTGTGATAGTCTATGTGACTCTTCAGATAAACCCATTTTCTAATATATGTGTGTCAAGCATAAAAAAATAAGATTCTTCTGTTGTACAAGGGGTGAATACAGTGGAAAAAAGGTGAAAGAAAAGGAACATTTCCTTCAAAGCTAATTAATAGTGATTAAAAAACCAGAAAGCACTTGTAAAATATAGTGAGTGAATCCTTCAAGTTAAAGAAATTCATAGGTAAAGAATATTCCACGTCTTAACCCTTATCGGGTGTAAATCTTACCATGGACATGCAGCCAAATACCTCTTTGACTCTAAATTTCTCATGTCACAGTGATGTGGAGTGAGATGGATGGATTTTCTAGGCCTTTAATCTTCCTTTATCCGAAGCTCGGAAAGGGGCTTTGGTAGCTGTGACTTCAGTGTACTTATCTGGACAAAAGAGAACAGGTGAGTTGAGAAACTCAGTTCTGCATTTCTACTATATATGTAGCATAAAAAAGTACCAGGGACTCTGGAATCTGTCTCAAATCATACAGGGTGAATGGGCAGAGAGATTAGAATTTCAGTTTTCTAAAATTAGAGCCAAATTGAACCGAGGAGACCAGCATGGCAATAACATGAGAATTGAGATGGAAGTTTTCTCTCCAAAGTACATACGCAGTGACCTTTACGTGGGGAAGAAAGAGCAATGGTAGCTCATTATTATACAATAACAAATTGTGGTATGTATTATACAGTACATTAGTAATTGTGGCCATTACACTGACATAAAAAAATTCATAGATATTTTCAAAACTATATTTCAGAAGAAAGTGTTAAAAAAAATCAGAAACTTAAAAGAAAATAAATATAATCTGCAACTGAGAAATGCCTTTGAGAAGTTGAAGGGAGTTTCATCATTGACTTCAGTGATGATTAAAACCAGGCTTTTATCCCTACAGTTTATAATAAAAGAAAGTACTCTTACATATCTGAGTTCTCTGCCTGGAAAGTATAAGCAGAGGAATTTTGGCTGTGGGACCCGGGGATCTCCAAAAGTCAAGTGGTTGCTTACTGCTAGGATGCCCTTTTAAAAGGTTACCATTGGGGTAGGGTTTTTTTCCCCTGTCCCTCACATAGGAATGCCTCTAGTAAGCTCTGCTGGAGGAACTTGTCTCAAGATGTTCTGTAACACACCTGCTTCCTCCAAACAACAGTCTGATATCTCTAGATTTGCTGAAGGTGTATTTTCTTTTCTCCAAAGGAAATGTGTGTTTCACGGCAATAGGATCCAGATTAAGAGTATACTGCCGGTCTGAGGGGGGAGAAGTCAACCTAACCTCAAGGGATTTGGAGATTGCCTTACAGAGTGGTGGTATGTACCTCCATTGTTATTATTTGTACCACACCAGTCCCTTGATAACAGAGCTGCACTGACATGGGAGGAGACAATCTTCCCTTGAAGAACTGATGCTCCTAAACCAGGAAGGATGAACAAGAAGGGAGGATGTCCCTGGGGTGGCATTACATGCCAGTGATGGAGCTGACAACTGAGTCTTGTGCTGTGAAACCTCCAGGGTTAGTTTTTGCAGTGAAATTCTTAGTTTAGTGCTTGCAGTCAAACTGTATGCCTCTTTTAGCCCTTGGAGGCTTAAGCTAGTTTTCATCAGGCCCTGTGTTACTGGATGCATGGGTAAAATTCACTGGTGTGCTGAAAGGCAACTGGAGAATGAAAGACTGTTGAAGTCCCTCTGTTTGAAGTAGAACCAGTGTATGTCAGATGCTTTGCAAAAGTGGGAGTGCTGCAAATCCTGCGGATCAGGCTGAATTTCCATGCATTCTCTTCATTAGCTGTTTTTCACCTGAGTGGCTTCCTTCTCCGTGCTGTTCTTCCTTAGTTAACCTGTGACGCCTAGTGCAACTTCATAGTGCTTATTGATCTTACAGGCAGGGGACACAGAGTTTTGACTTGTACTATACATTTCAGGTTTCTAACGATTCCAGTGAGTTTCAGATTAATGCAGCTGAATTACTTATGTTCACAACAGTAAGCAGCCACACTGCTAACATTGCTGCTTCTGCTCCAGTGTCAAACTCCTTCCAGACCAGAGGGCTACTGTGCAAATAGTCCTGCACCTCACAGAGCTGTCAGCTAGATACCTCTGCTTGGAGTGTATAAAATGGGAGGTCACTTTATTTCGATTTGAATGGACTTTATTTCAATTTGAACAGGAGGTTTCAATGGCAGTTTTCTGCATTTTGCATCAGAAGTAATCTGTTGCAGAGTGTAAGAGACAGTCAAGATTTTGATGGAAACAGACAGCATGAAGCTTATAATTAGTTTCTTGTTCCTCAATGTTTTTCTATTCATTTTCTTCTATAAGCTTTTCTCATAAGCAAATACTTCGTAGCATGGAGCCTTCCAGTGTTGTACTGGAATATATGCTGTCAAATGTCAAAGAAAATACACTAAATTCCATTTTAAAGCTAACACAAGATATCAACCAAAGTATTTACTGTATAGATTGTCATTGCTGGTGTCTTTATATTTCTGCTCAATCTTGCCCTTTAGTAGGAACAAAGAAACTGAAGGCTGAGTTTTTGCTCTTTGATCGAGTACTGTCTGTGAGGCTAGCGAAGCAGTGAATCTTGAACTGAAAAATCCTGTTTTATTTTCTTGGTGATGCATTTCCTAAACTATTTTTGAGGACATTCATGTTGAAATGTCAATGTCTAATCCATTCTTCTACTGTACATCAGGAATAATAATAATAATAATGAAAAAGAAAATAGGTGCCAGACTGTCTGATCTCCAAATACTCTGCCTTATGGTCAGGATTGAACAGCCTAATTTCTGCTTATACCCTTGAACTTCTGGCTTTTATCAGCCAGGTGCCTGTGGTGTCTTGAAACAGCGATGAAACTTAGGTGGTATTTAGGCATCTCAACATTGCCCCAGTTACATTCAAATGCGGAGCAGGTTTTCTGCATGCTGCACACCTTCTGTGAGTGAAGTGTTTAAAAACTCAGCTCTCAGTTCCTGACAGTCTTGCCTGTATAAATAAGGCTTGGGAGATGAAGTGTGATTTTTTTTTTTCTGAAGATATGTGGAATGGCAGCAAGAGCCAGAAGCTGAGGTGGGCAGACCGGCTGTGCACCCGGGAGGAACTGTGTTAGAGGGGGACAGGTGTGCTTGGGGTGGGACGGTGCTGAACAGCTAGCTCCAGTCAGGGACAGTCAATGGAAGATGTTTAAGCCCCAAGGGAACTGCCGCCCCTGGCATATCAGAGCAGTGGATCAAGACCATGAGGCGCCTGGGAAAATATAGTTTGGAAATGCTCAAAACCTTTGTCTCCACTATGTATTATAGCTCATTTTTTTTCAAACTGGGCTTCCTGCTGGTGCTGGGTGTTTGAGGGCAAATCACATTTGCATTTTGCAACCTGCAATCTCTATGGAAAACCTTGTCTTCAGACACCTGGTTATCTGACTGAAGGTAGCCTTTTTTTCTGCAAAGAATGGTGACTGCAAAGAAATGACAGTGGATATTAGTTATTAGGAAAAAAATTTCTTCCTTGTGAGGGTGGTGAGGCACTGGAACAGGTTGTCTAAAGAAGCTGTGACTGCCTCATGCCTGGCAGTGTTCAAAGCCAGGTTGGACAGGGCTTTAAGCAATCTGGTCTAGTGGAAGGTGTCCCTACCCATGTCTGGGGGTTGGAAACAGATGATCTTTAAGTCCCTTCTGACCCAAATCATTCTGTGATTCTGTGATTTCTTTTAAATGCAATATTGTGCATAAAAAATTAAGATAATAGGAAAGGAGGCTTGGTTCAGAATCTGGAGATTATAGTTTTATGGTGTTATAGTCAGAAGAGAAACTTTTTCTTTCTGGAATGTGAAGGCATGCTGAAATGTAACTGTACAGGGTGCAAAGTGAGAAGAGGGAAGAACGGGGTGTTTCAGGACACTAATATCCTCTGCATACATGGAGTGTTCTCTGGGAAATAAAACAATCAGGTTAGCACATGATCAGTGCTTCGACTTTTCCATTCAAAAGATCAGGCATGACAGAACAATAATAATAATAATAATAATAATGATAATAATAATAAAGGCTTTTGGAAACTCTTGAACTGAAAGCTTTTATTAACCATGCTTAGGGCTAACTAGTTTAATCTCCCTCAAGGACCACAGCTTTAATCCACTCGATTAAGCACACTTTGTGCTTGCTTCCAAACCATTTTTTTTTTTCAAGAATATATTACACAGTTCTGCTTAGTAATATACTGTGTATTTCTTTGCAGGCCACAGCGCTAGTGATGTCTCTTAACAGCCCCCTACTTTACTGGCTCTTTTTCCCTAGCAGGTATATTTATCATTTCTACCACTCTGACATTTCCAGCTCTCCTTCCCAGGACTGGCTTCTTTCTCTTCTCTCAGAAGATTAGTTTGCATTCTTCAGTATTAAAAAGGTTTAGAAAGCAACAGGGAGTTGGCAGGAAGAGCATGAGTATTTAGAAATGTCAAAAAGTGTCAAACTGACAGCCTTGTGGGGGACAGCTGCACTTTCCAGTCAGTCTGTGCCAGAAATAGCATCCCTAAGAAAGGGCCAGGGTGTGCCACGGAGATGGTAATAAAACTTTATTCTGTTCTGAGCTGAGAAGGGAGAGGGATTTTTCTCACTCCTTGAACCAAGGCCCAATAAATCAAGTGGCAGATCTTACAATCTAATAAATAGCTGACCTTACTAAAATAGCTCCATAGGGGTGTCTAGAGGGCAGGGCAGATACAGCAGAATAAGATGGCTTTTAGTTGCCTATTTCTTTCCTTTCCTTTGGTTTAGTCTTTTCACTGTCCCATTTTCTCTTTTCCTTTGTATTTTTTTGCCTCTCCTCCTTTTAGAAAGCATGGAAGACTTGTTTATAATATTATAAACTATAATACATCCCTCCCATGGCGAAGATTAACAGTGCTATCGCTTAGTGTGGCACAACAAAGAGCAGCAGTATCTTGACAGACCTCAGATCTAATATCTTTGCACTTAGGCTTTAGGTATAAATTCTTCATAGTGGTGAATTAAATCCCCTGCCACTCCTGTGTGATATGTGTGTTGGTTGTGGCCTTTTTGTAGGTGATAAAGTGTGTGTGGAGCAGCTTGTGATTCAACATGGTATGGTGGTAAAGAGAGAGAAGGGAAGGAAACCAGTGAAGGAATTGTGGGGGTCCCCAGGAAGCCAAATGAGCATCTAATTTCTTTTTCTCACTGAAGCTTAACCAGATCCTTTGCCTTGCCAGACATAATTCCTCACAGCTATGAATGGATGTAGGCCATTTCTGCTTTACAGTCTCATCCTTTTACCAACAATTTTCCTCCTTCACTCACTCCAGCACCCTACAATTTCACCCTCTGACTAGCGACAGTCCCATTACAGGAAAGGGTGATGCAACCATTGTATTTATTGTAAGAACAAAGTCTTGTTTCTATTTCATCTATCATTTGGGATCACTTATTCCAGCGATCTGGCAGAAGAGCTGCCTCAGCTTTTGCTCTGATAGCTGTCCCCATTTTTTGCTTCTTAAAAAAAAATCACAACTCAGTCCAGGTTTTAGAGGTTGTTTTATTCTTTGGGTAAACACCATCTGTACTCAGCATATAGGTTTAAGCTGGTAAAGGTTTGGAAACAGTCTGCTTCAAGTGTTTAGCATCTGTAGTTTCTTATTCAGAGAAGGTTATGATTTCTCACTGGAACAAAAGAGACTGTTGCTTGATGGGTTGATTTAAGAGAAGCTTGAATGTTAGACTATGGATTTTTATTATATTTTTCCAGAGGAAAAGGCTGATAACTGTCGGTGAAAATGTCATGATTTGTAGATGTTTTCCTTGGCTAAAAGGTATTCAGCCAAATGCAGTACTCACAGATATTTTTCTAAATACCATAGCAACACTGTCTTAGATCCTTAACTTACAAAATGCAATCCCAAGTCCTGCAAAGATCTACATAGCTGCTTAATCTTGCTATCAAGTCAAAGTGTACTAGGCTAAGGGCATAAAGCTGAGTCTTTGTAAGCTCTTGCAGGATAGAGCACAAGTGTGAATCTATATATTTTAAAAAAACCCAACTGTAGCAGTGTAAGAACGCTTTTATTCCCAGAATCCACATTAGCCTTAGAAAAAAGGAATGAAACAGAAAAATAATATTTTTTTAGAAGACCCGTTATGCTAGTGTAAACCAAAAGACATACGTCTCTAAATAAGTGATTTCTGCATGGTTCAGACCTATAAGCAATCAAGACAGTGGGGAATCCATAAAGCAAGAACAGAATTACAGACTACTGAATTGCTTAACTTTGATCCAGGCTACAGAAAGTCCTGAAAGAGGTGGCATTTTAAGTCTCAAAGATGATGAGTGTTATGGTTTAACCCCAGCCGGCAGCTAAGAATCACATAGCTGCTCACTTACTTCCCCCAGATGGGATGGGGGAAGAAAATCTGAATGGTAAAAGTGAGAAACCTAATGGGCTGAGATAAAAACAATATAATAGGGAAAGCAAATGCCACATATGTAAGCAAAGCAAATCAGGGAATTCATTCACCACTTCCCATCCACAGGCAGGTGTTCAGCCATCTCTGGGATGCAGGCTCCATCACGTGTAATGGTTACTTGGGAAGACAAATGCCATCAGTTGAGCATCCTCCCTCTCCTTCTTACCTTAGCTTTATATGTTGAGCATGATGCCATATGGTATATGTATCCCTTTGGTCAGCTGGGGTCAGCTGTCTCATCTGTGTCCCCTCCCACGTTTTTGCCCATCCACCAGCCTCCTCACTGGTGTGACGGTGTGAGAAGCAGAAAAGCCCTTGACTGTTTAAGCAGCTCAGCAGTAGCTAAAGTATCTCTGTACTATCAATACTGTTTTCAGCACAAATCCAAAACATAACCCCATGTTAGCTACTATGGAGAAAATTAACTCTATCCCAGCCAAAAACAACATTATGAGCCATGGCTAGTAACTAAGAAACCACTTTAAGTGCTTTATTTTTCCATCACTTTCAGACACTTTTGCAAACTAGATTTAACAGTATCATCTTTAGGTCTTTCAACATATTTAGGAAAATATGCCAAGTGTCTGCATCACAAGATAACCATGTGTCTAGGGCTCCCTGTGGAGAAACTGCTTTGTTGTGCCATGGGTTGAAGCAGAACTCCCAAGCAAGAACTTCCAATGCCCATGCCTCTTACTTTTCTCTGGAGCTTTAATTCAGTAGCTTTAATGCTAACCCCCTTCCTAACTTAACACCTTAACACTGTGCTGCCAGTCATTCCTTCCTTTTCCCACACATGTATATTTGGAGTTCTTACTGAACTCTCCTGTCTACCCCTGAAGTGCTACATGAGTCCAGGTGGCAGCCAGGGGAAGTGCAGATGGGAAGGAGGTGGTGCAGATGGGTGGCTTTTCAAGATTACAGCCTCCTTCTGTGATATGACACAGAGCACATCCAAGACTACTGCCTCCCGTGCTAGGATAAGGCAGATGAATCACATGGCTTTTCACAAGTAAAGGTGGTAACTGTGCACTTTGCACTTTATGGTCGCAAGGTCTGCTTATTATTACTGCCTAATGCATAGTCATTTAAATCCCTAGTAATTGGTTGGGCAAGAGAATTGTTTTGTGGGTGGGAGGGCTCCCTTTCTCCCATGAAAGTTCCTGTTGGAGGGAAGGTGGTTTCATTGCTCCCTTTGTTAGAGAGCAGGCTGCAGTCCGAGGTGTTGGGATATCCTGTGATGATTCATACACTGTGTACAAATTGTCATGTTCATAATCTGATTGCTAGTATAGCCTGGACCAATGGTTTCACATACAGCCTCATGTAAATATTCCGTGTTTTCTTTGGAGTGTTAATGTTCAGGCATTAGCAAGTTCTGTAACAGCTTCTCTGAACCATCCTATAAACTGCTTTCATACAGGCTGTAATCTGGCCATATTGCAGGCTTCTCTACACGATACAAGAACTTTTGCTGTATAACATATGGGATGGCTGAGCTTTATTACTGCCTGTTTGATTTCAGAGAGGCACGATGCACTGTGCGTTACCTGGAAAAAGGCAAACACAAAGGTCCCCCTTTCTCCCACTGAAAGTGTGTGGAGGTGCCTCGTTAACCCCTGTGATTTCATTTCAGTCTAGGCAGCCAAGTCCTACCCTTCCCAACCCGGCTTTTGCCGGTGAAGATCCTGTCCCTTCCCCCACACCTCCTGCCTTCCAAGACGAGGGGGAGAGGGGTGATGTTGTGTCCCTGGCTGGAGGCACCTCACTAGATGGCAGCAGTACCACAGCTTTATGAAGTAGCCTCTGGGCATCCTTCCCCTCCCCCAGACCTCTCCTGTCTGCAACAGCAAGGTAAAAAAAAAAAAAAATCCAATAAAATCCTTCTGCTGTACATGGCTAGAAAGGAAAAGCTGTGCTATGCTGAATTCTGCCCAGCTTCATCAGATATATGCACACACATATATGTATTCATGTGTGAACGTAAATATGTATGTGTGTGTGTGTATGTTTATGCCTAGTCTCATCGTTAGAAAGCTAATAGCTGAGGCTTACTCTCCTGGAGCCACAGGAAAGGGAGAGACAGAGCTGGGACAAGCCACCTTTTCGCTTGCAGTCTCCCCAGTGGTGACCCCAGACTGTCACTGCAGTGCGAGAACAGTTAATTCTCTCACACAGATCGGTAGGAACCAGTCAGCCAGGAATGGGCCTGGTCTCCTGCCTTGCTGCTGCTGCTTTGTGGTGGGAACACATGGTAAAGGAAGACATCTGCTAATTTGGATGCTGCTAAGTTTTGGTGATGATTTTCTTTCTCAGAAACTCCCCAGCCAGTTTCCTGGACTGGTTCACAGTCTGTCACAGCTGCAGCCAATTTCTGCTGTTGTAGGGTGGCTCAGCTAGTCAATAAATATTGTGCCATACATTTCATTTAGCCCAGGATTAAACATCACATCAGTGTAAGAGAATGTCACTTTTCCAGCCTGCTGCTGGCCATGTCCTCATCCCCACTGTGGCCAGTCACATATAGTGATTGGTGCCCTGAACCTTCTGCAGCAGACAGGCCCAGGAGTCCATGTATCAGGAGAAACACAGAAGTTTAAAAGAAAAAATGTTCTTCAGTTCTCTTGGCTGTACTCATTCTTGTGTGCAACAGCAGTGCAAGAGCTGGAGGTTGAGCATGGCAAGAAAGAAAAACAGAATTTCTCTTAATGAGGCTGCTGGCCTCTCTAAGAGAATAGAGGTAAAAAATATAACTTGGGCCAGGGACAGTAAAAATTAAATTCAGCTCTTAAGGTCATATGAGGCTCTCTATTCATGTGAGCCTGTACTGAGTCTGGATAAGAGCTACCAAGTTTTTGAAAAAGCTACACCTCAAATTTAAAAACAAATTCAGTGACCATAGCTGTTACCTATGTGTTATGAAGGCTATTTGAAGCTACCAAAGGAGTACTGTGTGCAGTTCTGGTGTTCTCAACATGAAAAGGACATGGAGCTGTTGTAGCAAGCTCAAAGGAGGGCCACTAGGATGATCAGGGAATCGAGCATCTCTCATATGGAGACAGGCTGAGAAAGTTGGGGCTGTTCAGCCTGGAGAAGAGAAGGCTGCATGGAGACCTCATAGCAGCCTTCCAGTATCTGAAGGGGGCCTATAGGGATGCTGGGGAGGGACTCCTCATCAGGGACTGTAGTGATAGGACAAGGGGTAATGGGTTCAGACTTAAACAGGGTAAGTTCAGGTTAGATATAAGGAAGAAGTTCTTTACTGTGAGGGTGGTGAGGCACTGGAACAGGTTGCCTAAAAAAGCAGAAAATGTTCCATCTGAGGCAGTGTTCAAGGTCAGGCTGAACAAAGCCTTGGGCAACATGGTCTAGAGGGAGGTGTCCCTAACCATGGCAGGGGGTTGGAACTAGATGCTTTTAAGGTCCTTTCCAAACCTAACCTTCTATGACTCTATGAGTTTATGATTAAAGGGAGGCATAGTACTCAGCCATTTTATCAGCGTTATTTCCTATTTGGAACTTATCACCAAGCAGTCTAAAATTTGCTAATACTGCTTGTGTGAAGCATGAGAGAAACAAGGAAAGGCCAATAGCCTGGGGAGTATCGTTCTCAACATACAGCAACCATTTTGGTAGAAACAAAAGAAGAAATTGTGGAGGCTTTGTAGCACAGTGTGGCCTCTTTGACAACAAAGATCTTTAGGGACACTCAGGCTGGTGGGGGGCCCTTGTCTGTATGAGGCAGAGGATGCTGAGGGGCCAGGCTCCCTCCCACACTGCCTGTGATGCCGTTGCCTGTACTGACCTGACTGCTTGGCATCAGCAAGGAGCAGCTGCATCAGGCACTTGTTTCGTCAGTGCTCTTTAGGGCCCAAAGCCAGTGGATCTATATTTGGCTGGGACTAACTCTTTGGGAAGAAAGCCCAAACTACACTTGTCTTTAAACCTGGTAGCTGCAGTAGTGACAATGAACTTTTACTTGGCTGGGTGCTGGCATAGAGAAGCATAAAGACCTTTCCGTAATGTAAGGTTATTGTATGTATGACATTGTTGTGGTTTAAACCCAGCCGTAAATCACAACTACACAGTCTCTCACTCCCCCCCTTCCCCCTGGAGGGATGGGGAGGAGCATCAGAAGAATGTAACTCCAAGGTTGAGATAAAAACAGTCCAGTAACTAAGGTATAACATAAATCACTACTGCTACCACCAATAATAGTAATGATAAGGGAAATAACAAGGGCAGAGAATACAACTGCTGACCACCCACCGACCAATACCCAGCCCGACCAAGCAGCGATCTAACCCTTCCAGGTAACTGCCCCCAGTTTAGATACTGGGCATGATGTGCTGTGGTATGGAATACCTCTTTGGCTAGTTTGGGTCAGGTGTCCTGTCTCTGCTTCCTCCTGTCTTCCCCTCCTCCTTGGCAGAGCATGAGACTGAGAAAGTCCTTGGTCAAAGTAAGCATTACTGAGCAGCAACTAAAAACATCGGTGTTATTAGCGTTGTTCCTAGGCCAAAAGTCAAAAACACAGCACTGCACCAGCTACTAAGAAAGAGAAAAATGACTGCTGTTGCTGAACCCAGGACATATATGAGTACAAGCATGTGAGGAGTTCTTGCACTCACAACTAATCTCAAAGTCCTCTATTAGACTGTTCAGTTGAACTCATTTTGTGGCCTCAGAAGATGAGGTGCATGATATTTACTGGTGTCGGTGATTGTTTAGAGGTCAGAACTAAAGAACCGTATTCACAGTTGTTCATTATCCTTTAGAAAATAAAATATATTTTACATACGACTCGCAGTCCACAGGCCAGCTGTTTCTACTGCAAGCACAACTAGTATTGAAAGAGTAGTGGTATTATAGCTAAAATTGTGCTTGCATTTCTGTCATTACATTTTTGTTGCGGTGAAGAAGGTCAAGTTACTAGAAACATTGATTTTAATTTTTTTTAAGATAAATTCCAAATACTTAGCATAGTTTGTGAGTTGCTTCAATATCTATGTTAAATTATGGTTTAAAACTACTGTAATATTGGTTAGTACTTAATTTTTTTTCCCACCAAAATTTCTACAGTATCTGATATATTTTCAGACTTTCTCACTATGAGATTGAATGTGTGTGCTTCTTTGGTGTAAGCAGATACAAACATTTGTTTAAAGCATATTAGTTGAGTAAATTCTTACTTAAGGTTGGGAAAAATTCCTGTCTCTGATATGGTACAATTGGCAGGTCAGGATTGTTTTCATGATGCAAGGTAAAATGGCTCTATCCAGGATAGTAATAAACTTAAGAGATATGCTGATGATTATGTGGTTTATGATGAATTCATGCCTCAATGTCTACCTCATGTCCTGGTTCGTACCAATAGATGCACTTGTATCATACAATCAACACAATTTTTTCCTATAGGAAGCAGGACCTAGAAAAGTCAGTTAATAGGTTTGCTCTTTTGAAAAGATCATGTTTATAGAGGGTTGTTAAACCCTTGTTAAAATGCACCCAAGTCTGAAAAAAGTACAGATCCCCTAACCTTGGGGCATCTTCTTTCCCTACCCAGAAGCAGCTCTTCTGGTCAGCCAGTACTGTCCTGAGTGTTTGTAGAAGTTTACGGGTTATCTACTGCCCTTTACTTAATCCACATAGCATGTTTCATGTCATGCTTACACAAAACAGTCCATGGGGTATAGGACTGAGTGATTACTCTCACAATTTCACATGGCAAAGAAGCTGGGACACATGTTGTGTGTTGATAGACACTGGAAAAAGAGAAGTCTCTCCTGGCAACTTGTGCTGATGATATGAAAGTGGCAAGGAATCCTGGAAACTTTCCCAAAACTTCTTGTTTATAGATTGTGACAACATGGGGATTCCTACAGTCCTGGACTGTGTCTCTATCACTTGTCCTTTGCCAGAAGGCACTGGTTAGTGTCTCACTGGAATGACTCTTTCCATGTCTTGGCCCCTGATGCTTTTACCCTTCAAAAGTCTTTTAACAGGTTGGTTGGAAACACATCCCAGCTGCTAAGGTACTCCAAATTTGTCTTGGTTTCTAGGCACCAAAAGGATTCTTCTATAACAGTGTATTAAGATTTCTGGAGGAGTTTCTGGGAAAGAAACGTACTTTGTGTTGACAGCATTACTTGAAGCCTCAAAACCTGAAATAGCATTAAAAAAAAAAGTGCATTAAGTGCATCAATGCACTAAGATTCTGATTCCAATTTTGGAAACAGAGCTATATGAGAAGACGATTAAGAATATGTAGATGAAGAATCAGCAAGTGTTTGGTTCTGACAAGAAAGTGCATCTTGTGTTCTGCTGACTCTGAGAGCATCTCTGGAGCATCTTGCAGCTGTGGAAGCTGAAGGAACACCACAGCATTACTGGTCTCCCAGTGCTGCCTGTTAGAGCATCCCTCTTTGAGGCTTAGCCCTGCTGTAGGTTTTTGAGGACACCTCTGCTCCAAATGTGCTATATCAGATGTATGATACTAATTTGAAAGCTAAAAGCCACATACCCCTAGAATCAGGTTGCTTAGCTTTGAGATGGACTTTCTTTAAGATGACCTATGTTCCTCTTTCTCTGTGCACTTCAGCTCCATGAAGGGTGTTCCTCTGAGTATGTACTAAACTTGGCCTTGTTTTACTCTCTTGTATTCTTTAGGATGGTGATAAAAGGAAATCACAGAAAATAAGATGCTTCTCTGAGTTTATATATACTCGTATTAAGCATCCAGGCTAATGTAGCTTGTGAGTTGAAGGGATGTCTTTGCAATTCTGTGAAAAGACATGAAGCTGCTCATTGCTTGGCATTGTTAAGCATGGGGAGGGTGTTCACCACTCAGGGCAGGAGGGAGATGCTTTTGCCCAGGATCTGCTAATATCACAAGGAGGAGGGCATGGAAGTGGGGCTTGGAGGTGGAGGTGACATCACAAGCTCACAGGAAGCCGTAGGCAATTTGATTAAAAACAGGAGGACTCCAAAGTGCCAGTACAGAATCACAGTTAAGAAGAACAAAATTGAGCATTAGAACAGAAGGGCAAACTTTGTTTAGGAAGGACTGACTGGCAGAAAAGAAGGAAAATAAGGTGTGAATAAAAGGATGCCTACACCAAAATAGTCCAAGACGTGAGGAAAAAAATCATCTTGATAGTCTGAAGGTCATGGAAAAAAGAGGAAAGAACATGGATATTTTCATGTGTAGTTGTCTATCATAAATCTATAATAAACCAAGGGAATTTCAATCACACCAGAAGGATCAGATGGATGTGGATTTAACTTAGCAAAATTATCCAACATCCAACTGTCAACAGAGATTTTTAATTACCTGTCAGGGATGGACTGCAGCTGAACAGTAGGGATTGTCCAAAATTTTATCATACTGTGTTCGGATGAACTTTTCTGTATGGATGGAGAACAAAGGAATTAACAGGGAGATCTACCAAGTCTGATTCTGACAAGAAAGTCTTGCAGAGAATGTGAAGGAGAAAGGCAGCAATTAGGAAAGGATGATTAAAGAAAATCAATTGCAAGAAAACAGACTTCAATAAGTTGAGGAGTTTGACTTATGTTAAATCTTGAGAAAACTCTTTAATAGCAGAGATAGTTGCATAAAAAGGTATAGTGACAAGGAGTGGGGAATGTCCATTGCTGGGAGATTTGAGTGGATAAGGAAGCTGGGTTAGGGAGCTGGTGATCTTGCACTGAAGGAAGTTGCCCAATTGTGGCACCTCCTATGCCTATTTTTGATCTGATGATAAACAGATCACTATTGAGTTTAGCATATAAGTCACACCCCTGCTTATGCCTATTTGGCTATAATAATATTCTCTATTCCTATGAATGTAACTATCTGGTTTGTAAAGCACTTTGAAACATCAGATTACATGAAAAATGCCATTAGCATGCAAATTGCTCCCTCACAATAAACACCATTAAAAAGTAGTGAAAGTTGCCAACATTTTATCTGATATCCCTTAACTGTTTTTTTCCTACTGTACTCACCAACTGTTGTTTTCCAGACCACATCTGATGAAGAGACAAGCCACTATTAATATATATTTAAGAAAGAAATAAATCCATATTTAAGCAGCTGAATAAAAATGCATAGCACATTATGAGAACACCATAAAAAGTGGCCTGGTATCGTATGAAAATGCCTGACAAATGTGAGTCTGCCAACATGGAAGGACACTTTTAATGCATTATTTATAGATATTGCTTTACCACCACAAGCCATTGAGATCAAGGTCACTCAGTGGACTTCTGGGCAATGGGTCAAGACTTGAGAGGCAATATTGATAACAGCAGCTGACAGTTTCTTGGATGCAGCTGGTATTTTTCTAAGCAGCAGCTTTTTCTAACTTCTAATGAACAATGGAAATCTGTTTGCTGTGAAACTGCTCGTGTCTGTCTTGGTCAAAACTCATTAATTGTGGTCAGTTCTGAGCTTGATGTAACTGCTCTCCCTCTTCCCTGCATCTTCCTGTAAATCAGCCAAGTAAATACATCTAATCAATACAACAACTCTAGGTAGCTTTTAGTTTAGCTTAGTTTTGTTTTGTTATTAGTTCCCCAGACCCTGGTTTCTCTCTCTCTCAGTTCTCTGCCGATCATACTTTCTAATATGTTGATGTCCCAAAGCTGAACACTTCCAGTGTGCTGGGATCAAAAATAATGAAATTTGAGCTGTGACTGAAGAAAATGTGAATAGTCTCTGTGTCTCCCAGAACAATGATATCTCTGTCTGGCCTTAGAGGTTTCCACTCCCTTTATAACCTGTTCTTCCTACTGATTGTCATAACTTACACAGTTTTGGTTAGTGGAATTTCTTTTGTTGTTTTGTAGTTGTTGTGGATGTGTTTGGGTTTCTTTTCCTTAATGCTATCTAACTTAATTTCTTCTCACAGGAAGATGTAAGGAAAAGGTATTTTGTTCTCCTTAGACAAATTACACTCTTATTTAGCAATCCAAGTCACGTTTCATAAAGTGTGAGGGGAAATATTTTTTTCCCAAAATGTTTTTGCAGGACAAGGCTTCCTGACCATGTAGAAGCTTCCCTCAGGCTTCTTGCATACAGGCTCCTAACTTCTTCCTACTTGCTCCTGTTTTTTCAAGCATCAGTTCTTATTGCTTGCCTAGTACATGCGTTTACAGTCTAAACCAGTTAGTAAACTGCTGATGGAAGGCTTGGTCAGCATTCTATTAAATTCCATTTTTTGTGTCATTCGTTTAGTGTGTTTCTCTTACCATTACATTTTCAGTGGCATTAAACCAACCGTGTTTATATATTCGTCTTTTATTGGTTAATGGATGTTCCTTTCCAAAATAATTCATCATCTTTTGTTAACGTAAGTTACGATTTTCACTGAGAAAACAAGCAGTCAAACCAGGTGATGTCTTCTGAGGAAGAAACTAATGCACATAAATAGTGCTAACTTTCTTTTGAGTGACTGGTCTGCAAACTAGCTCAACCTTTAATTCTAAGAAAAAAAAGGCTTAAAAATAAGTTACCTCTTATAATTCCTATATTTCTTTAAGAGACTTTGAAAGGACTTCATTCAAAGTAAGCAATAATCCCTAACAGTAACCAGAGTGAGATGGAAATAGATGGATTCTTTCTGTATTAGTTTTAATCACAGGGAAAACCTCACAAGATTATACAAAGCAAGCTGAAATCTGGGCACTGCATCTGCCAGCGCTACTGAGTTTCCATTAGCTGTCAGAAATTGTGGCATTTTTTGCTCCTAGTAATAGTGGTGTAAAATATTCTTATTGAAATTGAAGGAGCTACACTGAAATTAATCTGGCATAATCTAGTGCAGACTTCCTCTCCTTCCTTTTCTGAAGCAATTTGGTTCACATAGTGTATATACAATAATTAATTTAAACTAACATGAAATAGCTTATTTAACTTTGAAAGGATTTGGGATTAGAAGACTTCTAGTCCAATTTTCAGGATGATTTCTGTTTATATGGCAAACTACTTGCAAAGATAAACTAGGGCTGCCGAAAAAGAAAAGGATAAAATCCAACTGGAGTCTGAATTCTGTAAAATTTGACACATGCATTTTTTGATTACTTCATGAGGAATTATTTCCCTGAAGTAGTTAAATATTGTTGGTAGTCTTTGCTGGAGGATGTGGCTCTAACAGTCAAAAATGCCACATCCTTAGTGTGCAGGCACTGGTGTGTGTTGTGCTGCTCATCAATCAGTGATTTTGTATTGCTGCAGATAAGATCAATATTTGTCACTTGTAAATTGTGGCTTCCAGTCCAATATTTACAACAATTTTAATGGCTAGTGGCTACATGCATGTCTATAGAGAGAGAGAAGCCTCTCTGCTGGGGCAGTAAGGATGTGAGATGGCCTTGCAGAAGCGAAGCATTGATCATTTTGGTACCACTGGGCTTCATTAGAGGTTTAGTGTAGGGATGTGGCAGTGTCTCTATGAAGAGATGGGGTGGGTGCAGCTATACATGTTGGGTCCAACTCCTTGGCTCAGGTCATGAAAAGATGAGGGCTGGCTTCCACAGAGCCCCTTGGATGTGTCTGCAGCAGGCCTCAGCTTCTGCGATAAGTGTCTCTGGTTTGGCACAATGGAAATGCATGGAGCTCACCAGGCTGACTGCAGGTCATGTGGAAATGCTGCATGCTGGGGTGTGCAGACAGTGCTCCTGGTGGCATCAGCCTGAATCCCACATGCCCAGGTGGATTTGCATCCAGTTGCATAATCTTACATGCATGTAATCCACTTTACATCCAGTTGCATAATCTTATCTGGATACCCCAACTCTTTGCTGCTCACTCTGCTTTGGGAATGTAGAGAGTAGGCACTGGCCCTTGTTCTGAGTAGGCAATAGCTGATATAGAAGGGTATTTATCTATTCTGGTGCTGAGCTACCCTGAAGCTGATATTCTCTCTGCAGACATAAGCTGGCCTGGCAGCAGTTTGCCCACTTTTATGTGACACTCACACCTGCAAACCTGCACAGGCAAAGGCGCCCCTGCAGCTGGGAGGTGAGGATCCAGCTATGGGTAAGAAGGAGTTAATCGCAGGTCATCATGTGATAAGGCATGAAATGTCCAATCCAAGAATTGCTTACAGAATGTATTATAATTGGCAGGTGAGAGGTAATGATGAATAATAGCACACATCATGAATACATCATCATGTAGCACATAATCCCAGCACTAAGTGTAGTCTCAGATCCAAACCCTGGCTTTCCCCACACACTTGTGTCAGGGGATCACATCATTTGACATCAAGGATTGTTCCTGCGGTATTTCTCTCCTATATTATATAGAAATCAAGGATCTGTGAAATGGATGAGACCTACACATATACTTCTCTTCCCGTATCTTTCACAAGTCATTTCCATCCCAAAATGTTGAGGCTTGAAAGCTTGTTGGCAAAGTAAATGTTAACTTTTTTCAGGTGCTTTCGGGAACACGTCCCTTTGCCCAGTGTTTAAATTAACCTTGCTCAATTCTTGCTTTTGAGTTTGCTCTGACATTTGCATGAATTTTTCAATGTAATTTGGAAAACCCAGTGATCAGTCAGGACTGCATAGTGAATTTACAAATTTTCATGATTAGAAGTATTAAATGTTTCTTCACTGTTTGCGAGGTGATGCTCTCTTCTTCGTAGTCCTGCCCACCATGAGCATGCCAAGTATCTCTGTTAACTATTATAAGGGACAAACATTCAGAATAATTTTCAGCTTGCTTTGCTTTAATTGATTTTATACCGTTTGCTGGGTATAATTAGTTTTCCATAATCAAGTCTTCTTTAAAAAACAAAATCACATATAAAAATAAATCCAATTTGTGTACTAAACCCTGAAATCTGAATGAACACATCAAAGCTGAAAGAATAAGGCTTACTTTCCGAACTGTTTGGAGCTGTGCTCAGCTTTACGTTACTGTGGTGCAGAACAGCTAAACTGCTTTTATTCCTTTCTAATCCCAGGACCAACTGTGAATCATACTGGTCCCTGGCCTCCTTACAATAACCTCTGAGCTCTTTTTTATGCCTCATTACCTAATGACTTGCAGGAGGCTGATGTCCTTGAGAAGGGTGTGGTATTACTAAGGTGTGGATTCTCTCTGGCTACTGTTCCTTCTTCTTGGTTACGTCTCTTGCAGTAGGGGCTAAAAGAAAGATTTTGGCAATGCTGGGGAATGGTTGGACTTTATGATATTAAAGATCCTTTCCAACCTGGATGATTCTATGACTCCATGTCTCAGGGAGTCATGCAAGCTGAGGTGTTCTCCAGGTGAGCTGGCTTGCCCTGTGCTCATGGTGAAGCACAGAGCATCTGGGACAGGACAGGAGGGTAAGATTAACCCTCTGCAGCACAGCCATGTTTATTCACTGAATGTGCAAAGTGCTCCATGTGAGATATCAGCGAGAATTCCTGATAGGAACTAGGTTTCACAGAATGCTGAAGTGAATGCTACAAGAAAAAGTGCTATAGCAGCTGGTGGATGCTGAGGGGAGTCCATGAAACATGCAGGTAAAGTGACTGCAGCTTATGGAGATGATATTAAGAGCAGGTTGTCATTTGAACCTGTGATGTGGAGTCATTCCTATTTTCCTATATTTTTTTCTAGATCCACCTTCCACCATCTTTGTTTTGTGGTATTTCAAATTTTTTTCCTACAGCAATATACTTAAAAGAAGTGAAAATCATAGAAATTACAGAGCAGAATGACTGTTAAGCATAGAGTGAGTGCTGAATCAGAAAACAAAGCTCTTTTTTTTCGTCCAAATTTTAATGTTGCACCTCTGTTCTACCTACAATAGGAGTACATGATTCATTCCTATGCCAAGACAGATTTATTCTTGCTGTAGTGTATGTTCTGGTGTGCTTTGTCCTGTCTATATGCAAATACCTCCGATGATGATTTTTCCATCTATACCCTCCAGAGATTACTCTGTGGGCTAATACATTATATTGTTAATGCATACTTTTTCCTTCCTTCCTTTTTTTTTTCCTTTGTATATATCTCAAAATCTTTTCCTCTCTTTGTTATTATTTTTGGACATTTTATCACATATGTTAGTTATAGCAGGAAAAAGATCACTTTGAGAGTGGATTTCCTATAATAACAGAGTCTTCATATATTTCCTATGCTTGTGGAACAGCTAATGACCAAGTAGCCAATAAAATGTGTTCTATTCATTACTCATATTGTATCTCTTACGTTTATTTTTAAAACTGTTGACAGCTTTCCCACCAACCATGTTGCTCTTATTGCTCTTATAAGTCTTGGGGATACTGAATACACAGCAGCCACAATGAAAAGGCAGGAGAAGATGCTCTTGTTCCTTACCATGCTCTCCTAAGACCTCAGGTGCCAATGACAAAGGGAATGTGAGGAAAAGTAGCTATGCCTGTCACAGTGAATCTGAGCTCTGGTGTTTAGCACTGGAAGTCTGGGTCCAAAGCTTTTACCTTATTGAAAGTTAAAGGTGTGACTGTTGGTGGTATTACTGCATTAACCATGAGCTGCTTTTCTCTGCAGTAAGTTGCTGGCAAGTCTGAGTGGTGTGCATTTAAACACTGAACAGATCGACTACTGATAAATACATACAGAGAATTTTAAAGAAGCAAGCTCTTAGAAAAGACAAGCCTGCAGCACATTGAATAACGGTATTATCAGCACATTGAATCAATTGGTATGATAGTGACTGGCCCATGGTTTAACTCACAGACTATGTGTGTGTAAGGCTTGGGGCAAGGGGAGAGCAGCTGTCCCTGCAAGGGACAAGGATGGTTAGTGCAGTTGTTTTACCTGCTGGAGCTTCAGATGAACAAAGCAGGGAACAGGAGACATTCCCTGGTATGTTTTCCATTAACACTTTCAGGTGGAGAATAATGTGAGCAACTCAGATGGCAGGGACTAGACTCCAGTTAAAAGCAGCTAGAGCGTTTTGTTTTGATTGATATGTTAAGCTAGCTAAAGAGTGGATGTTTGAGCAGTGACTGACATGACTGACAGGGTGGTTGTTAAGTCAGGACCATATAAAAGTGAAAATAAGCAGTCCATGCTGGATATGACAGAGGAAGGGAGCTTTTGAGAGGTGTGGAGGACTGATAGCTGCCGTCAAAGGAGCCTTAGAGTGCAGTGTTTGTGGTAGCATTCTGGAGAGAGTTCAGCTGTTCCAGATTACACTATACAAAGCCAGGTATTTTTCAAGGAGAGTGCAGGAGCCAGGCATGGCTTAAGGGAAGTTTCACCTGTGCAGCTGCATAGGAGTTAAAAAAACTTCAGGTGTTAGCACTGGGACTCAGACTATAATAATCATTGTGAGGCTGAACAGTGAAGAGTCATGCTGCCAGCAGGGCTGGGGAGCTGATCCAGCTCAAACCTCATCCAGTAAAACTCAGTTACACTTTTTGTGACAGCTCATGCTTAGACTGGCTTAAAATGATGGAAACTGCCAGCTCAGAGTGTTCTCCGAAGACAATACCCATGCTGCAAGCCTGAGTGACAAGCAGAATAATGGCATTGTCTAGAGAGATTGAGAAACCAAGTAGGGGAGAAGGTATTGCAGTTCTGTTCTAGCTACCCTGGGCTTCAGCTGACAGCTAACCACCAGTGAGGAGACATCAGGGAGACAGGCCCAGATCTTAGCCCGTAAAGGAGGAGACAAGTCTGCAGCAGAGAGAGGTCTATAGGTCATCAGGATAGAGAGAGCAGATGAGTTTGGCTTGGTGGATAAAATTACTTGCATATTTTTCTTGCCTTTAGCAGAATTCTTTCCGATATGTCTGTTGATATATTTCTGTTAGAAAATTGATTCACACTCAGCATATTGCAGCAGATTGATCTTCATCAAGATCATGATGTGATGTCCTGTATCTGGAGTTCTAAGCTGTGCTGGCCTCTCCTCTGAGTTTGGGGTATTGTTAATTCATGCTCCATTTGCTCTTTTCCATGCTTCTGCTCTGTATTTCTATATTTTGGATTATTTCTCTTGTAAGAGATTAGGTGATCATTTTCCAGGGTGCATTATTTAATTTCTCCAGGGGCTCTGAATTATTTCTTGCTATCCTTGCAGCAATGTACGCAGTGCTTCTCATTGTGTGAGTGAAATGAGGTTTGTATAAATTTGTATTAGGAATGGTATGTACACCTTACAGCACAACCCTTCTGAGACAACTTCACCAGCTGAATGAACATTAGAAGATAAGATGCTCCTTTTCAGTGACTATCCTCTGAGAATTTCAGACTATATAAACTGCTGTTTACACTGTCTGGCCTCTTCTAGTCTCCATTTCCTTCCTACATATACTTGTGACATTGTGTTTAGTTCCTATTTCCTTAGTGATAACAAATCTTATATAGATATTATTATATTATGTATATCTATTTCATATAAAAGTATATATATTTCATATAAATATATCTATTTATATACATATATTTATATCTGTATATACATATCTGTATATCTATTTCATATAAAAGTTATGAGTCAACAACATTTAAAACCGTGCCTTCAATATTGTACAATGACCTAAATGTTTTATAAGTAATTTATAATGTATTTACAGAACATAACAATTGTATTTTCAAGCATCAGTGATTACCACAAACATAGACTGTATACTATATCATACAAATTGTCCTCTGTTGCAAATGGCTTAGACATGCTCTGAAAACATATTTAATAAAATGAGTAGCCTTTATCATCAAATAAAGATAATTTTGATGGCTGTTGACAAGTTATAATTCTTTAAAAAGCCATTCAAAATAAATTACACTATTTGTGGATCTACAATGAATAATCTAGTAAAGCATTAGTAAAATACTGTGCATTTGAAACATGGGCTTTTTTTTTCCTAAAAGAATTTTAAATTGCATTTCTTTCACAAAATTTACACATCCTTTAAATATAGTTGGAATAAAAATTACCTTGTAGATTGCTTTGATCATACTTGACTGTGTTCCAAACAGAGACACTTAAAAATGGTGTGCTTGCAAACACTTCAATAAAATATGAAAATTTAAAAAGTATATGATATGCTACTGAAAAAATATGTAATAAAATATTCCCAAGTTCACCCCAAAAATTCAGTGGGGAAAACTACTATATTTTCCTCCACTTGTTACTTTACTGTGTTACTTTATGTAATAAAATGAACTGAAATTTTATAGAATAAAATACTCTCTGGAATCAAATAATGGAAGTAGAGGAGTTATTTTTCTAATACACTTGAAGAAAGGGTAAAAAGTCAATGAATTGAAAGCTGCCTTTCTGGACAAACTGAGGAGTGAGAAACATCAGGGGAGAGAAGTGTGAAAACAAGAGAGAACTTTTTCATCTTAATGACAAACTTTTTCCACTTTGATTAAGCCCATTTTCCAGTTCAGAGTATTTTGCTAGGAGGAATTTTAACTAAAGTTGTGAAGAATGGGTAGCCACCTTACCTGAATATTAGGTTAACCTTTCTTGTTTATTAATAGATGGAATAGAAAAATGGCAAATCAGTTTTCTATTTTGGTTTAATTGTACCTATCAAAGGTATGTATTTATGTTTCCAGGAAGCAATCAGAGGTGGGCCGGGCTTGATGTAATTGTTTTATGTGGATTGATGAAAAAAAGATGTTCCAGTTGGAACAGAAGTTATAGTGTGTGTGATGAAAAGGTGACCTCCAGCCACACAACGAAGCAGACAGGCACATGGGCTGGTGGGGGAATCTGGATAACCCTCACCGCTTCTAGAGCTTCCCAGGGGAGCCTTCAGCCCCATGGTGAAGATAGGAGCACCCCAGAGGCTACCCAAGGGCAACAGGACTCACTATGGGGTGCAGGGAAGAGCCTTTTGTAATTACATGAGATACTGTGGGATTTTTTAGGGGCTCAGCCTTGCTGCTGGCTTGAGCTGGGGACATGTAGCTGTGCAGCGTTGCCTTGATTGGGCTACTGGGTTTTGTAACCTCTGCAGACTGCATACCTCAAAGAAATCATCAAATGCACATCATACAATGCTCTGTCAGATGTGCAAGTTTCATTTACTATTGTGTAGACCACAGCACTTTCTATGCAAGTGTTCACTGACAGTGAAAAGTGATAGTGTGTTAACTTAGTTGAAGAAGCTAGTGGAGTTCTTACTAGAAGCATTATATTAGTATTTTTAAATATATAGTACTGATATATGTATATTTACAATTGATATATTGTATATTGCCTATATTAATATTCTTTGATATATTGATTTGTAGTTCTTTTCATGTTTCTAAATTGTGTCAAAATTCATGCCCTGTCACCTATCATTTAGACTCTCTCCTTTTTGGTGTGGTCTGGATGTAAACCAGTTGAGAGCCCCACTATTTTAGAGATAGGAGGATTAGTACTTCTCTGTGGAATATATGCTGCTCTTTTACCTCTTGACATACAAATAAGGTGCATATTTACAAGGAGAGCAGACTGGGACAGTATTATAGGTTTTTTAATGATAGGATGGTTATCTTTTCTGCTTGTCACAGTTCAAGAAGTATTTGGAAGATGTTCTTACTCATATGATTTAGTCTTTGGTAGTCCTGCAAAGATCAGGGAGTTGTACTCAATGATCCTTATGAGTCTCTTGCAACTTGAGGTATTCTACGATTCCATGATTTTATGATTAAATTCATTTTTGCTCTTCCACAGGCGCACACCTTTGCACAGCATTGGGGTAGACTGAGGCAATCTCCGTGCTTTGAGTGCATTCAGAGGTTCCCTGGGCAAACTGTAGTGCGATGGTGTTTGGCAGGCAGCATCCAAGTTACTGCCAATTCCTCATGCCTATGTATTTGTGCCCCACACCACTAAAGTACCCCAGGAGCTCAGAGAAATTGGATTTCTAGGGTTATGATATTTTTGGCCAGCATAGCTGAATCTGAGGGAAAATACAAGATGAGCAGGAGGCTGGAGCATAATAGCTTGCCTGGCCACTCCTGACCCTGCCTGCTTGCAGCTCAGCCAATCTGTCCTTGCATGCATTTTACAGTGTGAATTATATAGACTAGATACTCTTGTATCTGGAAGGGCCCTCACCTCCTGCAGTGTATGTTATTGAGACTTACAGAGAAGTGACTTTGTACCACCCTCTGTATGTAAACATAAATTTTATATGCAAAAAAGCATGACAGTGCCTTAGAACTAACCTTGGGAATTGCTTTTTTAGTGGTTTTTTTGTTTTGTTCTGCTTTTTTATTCTATGGAGGTTCTGAAAGACAAAGGCAGCTCTCTGTTTTTAATTACTGTAAGTAGCTTGTAAGTAGCTGGAACAGCTTTTTATACAACCTGATTTGAATATATTCCAGGCTGCAGATAGACACCTATTTTAAAGGCACAGCATGCTCATCGTGGCTTTCTGCCAGTCAAACAGTTGTCACTTGCTAGACAGTCCTAAACAACTTCTGCTCCTTCCTCAATTTGCTGTCTGTCTGACTGATGGAAAGGGCAGGGCTTCTCCCTTCCCCCTCCCCTTTCTTTTCCTCTGAACCAGTGTCACCACATGGCAGGAGAATTCAGCCACTGCTGCTGAGAACAAGGCACTGTTTGTGCTGCTGGCCCCAGGGCTCCGATAAGGACCCCTGAAATGGAGCAGAGCAGATTATCAGTGTAATTCCCCAAGAATCCTCTGTTTTCTGTAACTCCTTGAGGTGGATATGGAGGAGAAGGTTTAGTTGTTTTTATTTTGCTTTTTAAACTTTTGAAGCTTTCTCAAGACTGACAAAAATGAAGTCCAGATCTGTTTTTTCTTAACCCTGAGCAGACTGAGTATGTATAGATTGTATGAGTACTGTGGTCTGGTCTTGCAGCAATAACACTCAAGAGACCTAATCTGAAGCAAAGCTAACATGATAAATGCATGGAAATACTTGGAAATACTTGTTTTCTCCATACTTGGTTTTATCTCCATAGCACAGTTATAGGGGAACTTTGCTACTGTGTCAGATCAGCAATAAAGCACATAACATAGCTCAACAACTCCACAGACCTCAACTGAACGTCAGTATCTTCTGCTCCACCTCGTCCCTTACCTCTTGTTGGTCTCCTTGCTTGCTTGCTGGGCTAGAGGCTCCACACATTTTGAAGAAAGTCCTAGAAATGTTCTCTCTGGACTACTGAAAATATTCTGACTCCTGGTTCCTGGTTTTGACACTTTGACCCTTTGGGATTCTTTATGGTTTTATGGACATTTTCTTTAAGACTTTTCTTTAGCCAGTGACTTAGTCAAAATTTGGTTACTGTCTATCTGGGGAAAAGCACATAGCGGTCAGTCCTGCCTTTCATGGTTCATTATTATTTGTGGTTTGTAGAATTTTCCCACTTTTTTTTTTTTTTTTTTTCAGGCAAGCTTTTCACAGCCAGTTTTGCTAAATTTTTGACCCTGTAAAGAAGAGAAAAAGTATCTTAATTCTGATGGTCAGGATTCTTAATTATATCTTTAATATAGCTAAATATAAAATTCTTCTTTTTCATTACAAATAGAAGTCTTCCACAGCCAGACATCACTGCAGAGACTTTGAGTGCAAGATACAGTTCTTGTCTCTTTACTCCTTCTTTGCTTGGCTTAGGTGAAATGCAGCACTCCTACTAAATGATGAGGGGAAAAAGAAGGGAAAAGAAAGGCTTCTCTCCTTGTGTTTTGTCTGTATGTTTTGTTTCTGACTGATCCCTTTGGAAGAGCTCAAGCTGCTGAAGAGGACTGGTCAGTATGAAACACTGTTTTCTTCTCCATTCCTTTTTTTGTTTACTGTTGCTGGTTTTAGCTGTTGCCTATATATATTTTTTTAGGACTTTGTTGGAAGAATGCAATAGTGATAACTCATTGCCTGCAAACAATGCTTTCTTACTGTCCATGGTGTCTTGTGTATGGTATTCAGGTTTGTACTCTGATCTCTGGACAGTTACAGAAATTAAAAACCAGGAAATGCTCCGTTAGGTCCCTGCCAATGTGTATATAGGATATTCTGTAGATTTTCCTATATTTCCTATATAATATCAACTATATTCTTTAGTTTTTCCGTTTGTTTAGTCTGTTTTCTGCTTTCTTGTCTAAGTCCCAAACACTACACACTTGTAACCTTTTCCATTTTTCTACTACTAATAGTAAAAGAGATGTCACACATAAAAACTGCTCTGCCTCTCTGACTTGCTCTCTTGTGAGGCCACCCCATGATTATGTCTCCATAATCTATTCTATGACAGTACATGTCTAGCTACAGAAATTCTCTCTATGCTTGATGTTTATGCAGTTCAAATATGTTTAAATATCAATTTGTCTTTCCATCTTTGTCAAATGTTTGCCCTCAGCTTTTTCAAATTTTCCTTGCAAGGCAAGTATTCCAGGCCCTACATCTTTGTGCTCGGTTTTTGGCTTTTTCTCAGAAGTCACAATCTGTCAATGCTAGAGCTAGTTGGGAATTTTCCAGTGAAAAGCTTCTTTGTTTTGTTTTTTAATTGGAAAGTAATTTCTGTAAAATTGGAGTCAATTCTCTTGCAGAAGGTGTTTGCTCCCCCTGCCCCCAGGTATGTTTTAGGTTGGTACGATCTGAATAGACACATTTAGTTCTGTGAAACCAAATGGATGCTCTTCCTTTTGGTTCACCGGCCAAAATATTAGAACTGTTCTTAAACATTTTCTTCTGTGGAAGAATTCAGACACCTCATCACACAGCTGCCCTTCATCTGTTGAAACATGGTGTTTAAAGTTCCAGCAGTGGAAAACTGGAAGATCATGGGAGACAACACAAATTGGCCAAGGCCTCCTTCTGCAGGAAAAAAAACCCAACAAACCCAAACATTATGTATAGTGGCCATTAGGAAGAAAGGGACAGTTATCAAACTAAGATAAATATTGGTGGCATTGGCTGCCTTTCCAAATGGCAGCATTACAGAGTAGTTATGATTCAGGCAGCTGTAGATGTTCCCTTGTTTCAAGCTCAAGAGAAGTTCTGAATGGCTTCTTGCTGCTGCAGGTTAACAGCAGGTTCATTCATTACTATTATTACTGATTTCCTAGGAAGATGCGCTTAATTAAGCTGGCTACTACCATCACATGAATTTTAAGGCAAACTGCTAATGTGAGCTATTTATTCCATGCACAATTGAACACACTGCCAATACTGCCTATAATAATACAAAAATGTTGTTATGATTACTAAGAGTGTGTGCTAAAAGACTGAAGACATTTTGTCACTTGGCTTCTGTAAGGTTTAAAATATGTTGGCTAGGGTTTAGTGTTAAAAAAAGCCTTAAAAAAAAAAAAAGAAAAAAAAATTGTTACTAAAATATCTCTGTGCTCCTAAACTCACTGTGATGTAGCAGGGCAAATGGGTGATGGTTTTAGCTGGCTCTACCACCTCTCTCCAGTCACTGTTTTTAATGTATTTCCCTCTTTCGCCTGTATTGGACTCTTATATATATTTACTGCAACACAGGTATGCTGGAACAATCCAGAGGAAAAAGAAAGCTGGGAGATGGAAATCCAAAGCCTCAGGATTAGCAATAACAAATTCTCAATTATATTGTGATGTGTTTCTTCAGAAATCCCTTTGCATATACAAGGCTTCGTGAGTGAGCTCATTATCTCCTGGTATGTAGAAATGTATTTTGCCTTTGCTCAGCCAACACTAATGTATTTATTATTCATCTGATACTAGACCAGGCTTTAAGCTGTGTAATGCTTTTTTTACCATTTCATTGTTTATTTGTTTTAATGAATACCCATGAGCCAGAGTCTGAATGCAGACCTGTTGTTTTACTCATGGGTGGCAGCAAAGACTTCAAAAGAAAATGTCTTTTATTTTTTCAAGGTACTAACCTCCTAACTGGAAGTTATTTAAATGACACTACCATTCCTTCTCCTTTTCCAGATATTCATGTGCAAATACATTGAAGTACTTAGTACTTCTTGTGCAGTTTGACTGACTGGGCTCACAGTTGGGACTGAGTAGGTAATTTCTGTGTGAGCTGCTGAAGTGTCCAACTTTGGCTTATATTCAGCTACAAAGAGTTTAAAATAAAATATTGAGAGAAATCAGCAGGAGAATGGAAAAATCATGCTGTATAAGTCAGAACATGTTCACCCTCTGTGAAGTTAAGGCAAATGATAATAGGCTTGCACATTGGTAAAAACAATAGAGTTTATTTACAGTGTGTTAAGTTTCTGTTACTGTAATGCTACAGTGTATACAGGCATGTAAGTGTGGTAAAGTGACATGAGCCAGGCCAAACCTTGATAGGCATGTGAATTCTGCCAAAATACTTCAGTATGACAACTGGAAAATATAGAGGATGAGATTGAACTGAGGGAGAAATAAACAGTGGAGAAAGCAGTACTGGAGCTGCACTGGCAGTGTGATCTGTAAAACAAAAGCAGCTTGTGTGGGAGCTCCCATGTTAATATTCCTTTTGGGTCAAATTCCATGTATTTTGTTATTGTAAAAAATCCTTTCAAAGTCAGTCTTTTGGTAAGACTAGAGGCAGGTAACAATAATAATTAATAAATTATGCTGAGGCTGACTAGTTATTCTTAGGACAATGATCCCCCTGGCTACATTTTTACTAACAAATAAAATGGATCAGGGATTGTTCCCTGGCCCTGAGGCTAGAACATGTCTTGTGTCCAGAGAGCTAAATATTTGTTTCTAAAATAGGCTGCTTGTTGGCACTCGCCTTGGACCTGGGCTAGCCTGTGAGCCAGTACCAAGCACAGCTCTAACAAATGACTTCAACACGTCTTCTGGTTCACTTGGGCTTTTTGAGGAGCAGCAGGACAGATGACCTCCAGCTGTCCCTGGCTGAGCTTCAGGTGAAAGGGTTTTCCAACAGGATGATAGGCTCTTTTAAAATACTGTTTTCTCAACAAGAAAAAGCAATGAGTGCTTGTATCAGATACACCATCAAATCAGTACAGATTACAGAGAATGAATTTTGAGGAAATATTGGGTTATTGAGATTTATTATTTTTTTCTCCACAAAACAAAGCTCATTTTTTCTTGGACCTCTGTGCCCAAGTAGAACTGGGATGAGTGGGACTCAGCCTTCCTGTGTGCTCCTCAGCTGTTTGATTTTGTTTTCAGGGACTCTCCAATGCAAAAATGTGAAAGCAAATTCTCAATATGGGACCAGAAACCAGGTATCCTCTCAAGCCAAAATGTCTCCTGTTAGCTAGACCAGAGTCAGGCTCTATTTTTCTTAGTCCATGTCTCTCATTTGCCCTATGAAGACCAAGCATCACAAGAAATGGAAGCACTTTGACCCCAGCTCAGTCTTGGCTTCCTCTTGGGATATGACAGCAACGACATCAAGCCCCCTCAGGCTGAGAGGAGCCTCAGACCTTTCCTGTGTGAATGTTGTGCTTATTTCACAAGGTGGAGAGTAGCAGAAGTATGCCCTGCTCTCCAAAGATGAGGCTTCTAGTTCCTCTCAGGTCAAATTTAGGCAGAATTTAAGTGAGACCAATAAATCTACTTTTTTTTTTTTTTTTTTTTAATTTCTCTTCCTTCTGCTTAATCTGGTTCGTCACTGCCATGAGAACTGCAAATTGCCAGTGCAGGAGACACCTTGGGGGTGATTGTCAGATCTGTTGTCACCGTTTTATAATGGGTGTCAGGACTAGTCTTGCACTGAGCACTGCAGATTTTTGTTTGCAGCCCTACAAGGTCTGGTGCACATTCTGAAGGAGGTAACCCTGCAGTGTCTTTCTCAGGGTGGTGGGAGGTCACAGACCTGGAGTATGTCACTGGCTCGGGAAGATTTTCCCTAGGACACGAGATGGTGTTTTGTCCTGTGAGATGTGCTGCGCCTAGGAGAAGCAAGGGATGACAGGAATCTTCTTTTATCAGCAGCCAGGGTCAGGCAGGAGAGGTGGCAACCCTTTGCTCTCAGCTGCTGCATCAGCAGGCAGCCTGGTCTCTTCATATGAAGTTTAAATTTCAGTGATTACTGTGTAGATATATACCTGGTGTCAATGTACAAATGCTGTCCAGCCCCTGACTGAAGCCTCCTCCTAAGTACTTGTTTGGTCCAGGGATCAGACTGCTCACCTCAGGAGACACGTCCAGGTCGTGGTTGTGCCCTGACACTCAGTACCCGTAAGCAACAGGATGAGCTGCCTTGTAGGGGTCAGCCTGCTCCTCCTCATCACCCCAGCATACTGCACCACAGCCTGCTGCAATGTCACCTGTCCAGCACAGGAAACAGTCTTGGCTACTGTCTCTTGAGTACTGGTGTAATGAGAAATGGTGGGAATTACAGCAGCTTTGCGTATGGCAAATCAACTTTGGCAAATGGGTTTCATGAAAATGGATATTTTTTAAAGGCTTCTACAGTTTTTGATAGATTCGGGATATTTCATGTGAAACAAGGACAAATTATTTAATGTGGTTTTTTTATTCACAGCTGAAGTGAAGACTTCAGAAAAATGAAAGGGATGCCTTTAAATGAGTCCTAGCAATTTTCTACTGACCTCTGGATATTTCAGTCCTGCTTTGGAAAAATAATAATAATTATTTTTTATGATTTCTTTCTCAAGTGGCGTTTTTATTTAAGCAGATGCTTTCATTTGTAAGATGGAAACCTTTTTTGATTTCCAATAAAATGCCAGGCTCAAGTGAAGAGAAAATGCAAATCTAAAATCACTCATCTCCTTTTTCTTGCAAACACAAAAATCTTTTGTTCCTAAACAGAAATTAAGCCGGGGAAAAAAGAAATCCCAGCCCCATGGCTTGAAAGAAAATGTAGCAATACTTATCAAGCTTTTCTATCTTTCCTTAGTATTTAGAAGGCTCAATTATAATTTCTTGTTGGCATTAAAGTTCTTAATTATGCAGTTGTCTGTTTATTTTGAATAACTACAAGACTGTGCCAGAAAAAGAAGCAGAGAGGGAAAGAGAGAGGGAGAAGGAAAAGATAAAACTCATTAGCTCTCACAATTTGCTAATCATTGTAAATGGCCACAGAGGCCAGAGGAGACTGCAAAAAATTACTATCAGGTGTGAAGCAATAAAAATATCCTGGACTGTATTGCTAGGAAAAAGAAAAGTAAAGAAATCTTTTTGGTGCTAAAGGAACTAAACTGGAAAGAGTAATGGAAATGGAGCACAGTAAGGGGTCCTGGCAAGTCCTGCAAGCAAAATAAATAAATAAATAAAGGGAGGTAGGAAATGGGGAAAAAAAATGGATTTTATTGTTATGTACTGAATATATTGGCAGAATCCATTTCTGTATCAGAGGGTCTCTTATTAGGAGGGCTTCGTGAAGCCTCAATGTTATTTGGTTTTTCATGTCACCTCCTGTTTCTTCTCTCCTTCTTTTTCTGCCTGTGAGCTGAAATGTGGGGAGCAGCTCTGCTTCCCAAACCAGCTGGCAGTGGCCCCTTCTGATGAAGGACATGGACTGAAAACACCAGCCCAGTCACCTTGGAGGGGATGGCAAAGACTTTTGGCTCTGGCTTTGACCTCCAGCTTAAACTTTTCACCCACAGCTGTGCTCTTGAGGATGGATCAGTGTCAAGGATTACAAAAGAGGCTCGACTGGATGCGGATAGAAAGCTCCAGGCACTGAAAGTAATATTGAAGCAGCAGCCTTTGCAAACCCTGCTTCATGAATTCTTCACAGTGCTGGCCCCCAGTGGTCCCGGAGCCATTTAAGGGGTTTATTGCTTGCTTGGCAGCCCAGGCTAAAGCCATGTTGCTATCAATCAAGTGAATTCTGTGCTAAATATTAGCACTGTAGCTAAGGAAGCTTTCCCTCTCCAGTTTTACCTCTGTCAATATTAAAGAAGATAGAAGTAAGTCACTGGATGGGAATATTGCTCCTAGAGTCCACCAAAGAGACCTGCTGAAGCAGAAAAGTGTAATTTAATGACTCATATTTCACAGAAAGGAAGAAAAGGGAAAAGAAATATCTGTGCAAACGAAAGAAAAATGAATTTCCTTTTGCTAAAGAATAGTTTAGAAAAAGTCTCAGATTGCACAAAAATCATCCTGCAGCCTGGGATTTTTTTCCTAGTTGCATTTTTTTCTTTTTTTTTTTTTTAACATGTAAAGTTAACTAACATTTAGGGCTTTCTGTTGATTGGATTCTGTTTTTGAAGATGCCAAGCTGATACAAAATCATACAAACACTACCCAATGTCTTCAAAAAACAAAAAAGAAACATTTACATTATCTAAAAAAGCTGAAGATATACATTAACATTTGTGTTAACATTCAGTTAAGTTTCTGAAGAGAATTCCTAGAGTTCCATATGCAGGCTCCTGCATGTACAGATATTGTTTATGTGGAGAAAAATTAGGAAAGAGCCAGTTGTCTGGGCACAGTGGGGAGACTGAGTAATCTTTTTGTGAGAATTTATTTGATCTCTTCTGTGTTTGAAAAAAGGATTTCTTTTTCTTCAAAGTCAAAACCAGTGTCACCTGTTTTGACACAAAATTTCAGCCCAGCTAACATAGTTTAGACAAGACTGTTAGTTCAGCCTCTTGTTAGGGTCTGTACTAGCCTCCTGATTGTGCCAAATCATGTTGATTCTGGTTAATTCTCTATCCTAAATCCTGGATGTGCAAAACATGAATGGCTGAAGTAAAAGTGTCTTTAATTCCTTCCTCCTGCCATGCTGGCAGCAAATTTATTACTGTGCCCCTTGTGGTTGCCGAGATTGTTGCATGAGTGGATGGGTGGTATCTTGTAGGGGGCTGTAATTAATTCTCTGGGGTGTCATTTTGAATGGGTGTGTGTGGGGGCGGTCCCACATAAGACTATTTTTTTCTGCAAAGGAGTTTTCTAAAGAGCTTTTGATTCCATATGTGTTAAATATATAATATTTACTTGTCTTTTCTTATCAACATGGAAAACCAGGATTTCTGAGTTTTAGGCTAGCAGAAGATCTTTCTCCCAAAGTTTTTTCCTTTTGCCTATGATTTATGCAGTGCTGAGCATGCTCCACCACTGGGTCTAGTCATGTTCTGCAGCTCACCCCAGTGAAGTTTTTAGAGTGAGAGCATGCTTGTAGATGGCATTTGTGAGGATCATGCTTTCTTGTACGTTTGGCTAAAAAAAGCATAAAAAGCTAAAGTTAAGTAAGCACACATTGTACATGTGTTTTATGTTGCTATTTTATAAATAAGTTTCCTGGCTGCTGTTAGCACCTATGTGTTGCTAGATACAGGATCTCAGACCAGAACAGCATCAGGATCCTGACCACTTTTCTTATGAAAACTAAATTACCTTCTGATGTTCAATTAAATTTTCTTGTGAGGACTTGGGTGACAAATGTATTGTGTGAACACTTCATTCTGTATCATCTGGTTTAGCATAATGCTAGTTATTATTGTAGAACCATTTAGGAAAAGAGTGAAAGGATTTAAATGAAAGCATTATTAGTATGGAGTAAGGAAAGAGCAAAATTTAGATTTGCTCTAATTCCTGAGTTTCTGCTTATGGGAAAATTACATAGAGGTTGGAGAGCCGAGCACGTTTGTGATTTGCTGTTACTTTTTATAGCAGAGGCCAGTTGTTCATTGTCCTTTTAGGAGGCAGTTGATACACTTCTATAATAAGAAGGAAAGGGAAATGAGGCAGTTTTGGGGAAGACCTTGCTTATCAGGCTGCAATCTGCATTCCATCTCTGGGGATTATTGGATCTGCATTGCCATCCTAGGACTTGGGGTAAGTGCTTCCATAACAGCTCATGTATATGTTGATCTAATGGAAACCGTAAGAAGTTAATTCCTCAAGTGATGTTCAGCTTTAGGCCAAGTTTGACAAATACTGGACCTGACACTTTCCTTTGGCTGATTTAGTTTTTCCTTAACCCAAACTTACTGTGTGTTCTGCTTATCAAAACAGCAGCACTTCAGAAAGCTCCCTGGACCCATACTCGGGTGAGGAGGCATACTTACCTGACTCTGCAGTGCATTTTCTAACCCACATCTCCTTTCCCTTCAATTTTACTTCTGCTTTCTCACCCTGTTGTCCATATTACGTTCCGTGGTTCATTTCAGAAATGTGTCTGGAATGGAGCACTTTTTGCCAGTCCCCAGAAGAGTAAGGAAATGGAAAAAGTACAACTCCATTGTAATTTTCTGGTTGTCAACACTTGATTGTGATTCTATGGCCTGATATCCTCTTTCCTGGGAAAAAAGAAGGAAAAACAAAAGTGTCAGAAAATGAGTATGTGCCATGCATCCATCACAAAGGTACAATCTGCTGTTTCAGTCTGACTCTTGCAATCTTCTTTTTCTTCTCCTTTTTTTTTTTTTTTCCTGGCTGACTTAACATTGCTAATTTCTTGTTTATCGATGGTGCAGATTTGCTTTTACATCTTAATATCTCTCTGGCTTCTTTTCTCCTGTGCCCCGTTCAGTGGTTGTTATGTGGTGACAACAGCATGCCAGCCAAAGGAGAAGAAAAATACTATGGGGCAGCAGTGAGCAAGCAAATAGCTCTTGGCAAAAGCCCCTGCTTTCATGAGCAGGAAAAAGTCAGGCAACTACAGGCCCAGTGGCAGTGTTGAATGGGTTGTTTGCTAGTGAGCTGGAAGTAAAGTATCATGACTGTGTTGGAGGGCTGAGGCACAGGTCCTATGCACCTAATGATCTCAGAGTCCCAATGCATATTTAACTGGTGATGTATTATGTAGATGATAAAATGAGCACTGAGTAGTCTGATTCATTGTTTTATTTTATTCAGCACACAGCTCATTACAGATCACCTTGGATATGACTGATGCTTTCCATGAACCAGTTATTTGACAGTAATCTTTATTTTACATATCTCAAGTTTCAAGAAATTTTTCTAAAATTCTGTTTCCCAAGAGAAGTCCTGCTGAAGAGATGTGCCTTGCCAGAGATCTGCTTTATGGAAACTTTAAACTGACAATTCAGCCTTAACGTTTCAGATCTGATACTTACTTTCCTTTAAAAAAAGGAGAAAAAAAAGTGTAGGTGGCCTTCAAGAAGTTTCCATTATGATATAGCATATAGTACTACAAAGAAGTAGTGTGACCTTCTTTTAACCCTTCAAGAAAGCTGCTCTTTTCTTTACAGATTGGAAGTTTTCCGCCAGTGGTAGTAATCTGGGTTGAGTATGTTTGCTTTAGACTATGCAGGAGTAGAACAGAAATATTATGATAGTTGAACTGCAGTGGTGTGTGTTCCTTGGCACAGATACTCAGGGATTTATTTGAAGAGCCCAAGGTAGTGTCCGATGCCAAGACTTTATTCCAGGAGGCTGTGCCTGTGGTGTGTGCGTTGGGGTGACATAAGTCACAGAGTTGTCAGGTTTCTCACAGTGGTGTCACGAAATACAGTGTGATAGTATGATAGTGCTAGAGCTGGTGATGCGCTGCACTTTGAGCACAGTGGAGGTACTGTGCTCCTTGTGTCAATGCCTTACAGCATCTCCTCTGTGCAGGACTTTGTAGCTGTGCTTGTATCACCAGCTGGAAAACTAAGTCTCTTTCTTTCACTCTTCAGAGTGCCCTCTGCATGCACCCCTTATGCCGTCCTCATGACATCTCCATTTAATTTCATACCCAGCCACCCTTGCACACATCACTCTTCTTGACAAGGCAGAGGCAGACTAAACTTGACTCTCTGCATTGTTAAAGTCGGTTTCTTTTGGTTGTATGCAGAAACTGAGCAATGCCCAAGCTCTCACACTCTCACTGGCATGTAGAGCAAGGGAAACTGTGGTCAACTATCAAACATCTTTGTGCCAAATGGCAGTTCAGTGGAGCACTGTGAGTTTGCCAGGCGATTCGCACATGCCTTGGTGGGAAAGGAAAAGGCAAAATATGAACTTGTTCAATTTCCAGGACTCTTTGGGAACCCACTGAATGAGCTGTAAGAGCTCCAGTAAATCTGAATTATTGTTTGATCTAATTATTGTGATAAACAATGGAGGATGCAGGGTCCAACGACAACAAAAGACATGGATGCATCCCAAAAAGATGAAGGGAAACATGGGTAAAATTATGTAGTCATAAAACTACACATTACTGTCCTATATTTAGAATTTTTTCAGCAGCTAGCCAAAGACAAAATGTGCTCCTGATAGACTGAATCCACAGCTTAAAAATGAGAGGGACTTTACAGAAGAGGTTCTACTGCAGGGAGGATAGGAAGGTTAGGTTGTTTATTTCCTAATGGCTCTTTTGGTAACTGGCATTTTGATTATTCATTGGAAAAGTGCTTATGAAAATAGCTGAACTGGAGATTACAGAGTTCACATACTTCAGTCAGAATCCACTGGGTCTTCATTGTGACAACTTCACTGGAGAACAGAACGACTGTTGCTTTTATAGTATCTGTTGGTAGTATCTGTTGGTATTCTGCTCCATTTTAAAATCAGATATGCATCAGCCCACTTTCCAATAGCACCTTCTTTCAAAAGGGATTTTTTCCATGCAAGGCAGCTGTATTCAAACACTGACTTCAAGTCAGCCCAGAGATTTTATTGTATGACCAGGTGATTTGAAAGAGCATGTGCTTGTTTGGAAGGGAGTTGAGTAGTCCTCAGTGGAATTATTCCAACAGTTTATGACATAGAATCATAGAATCATAGAATAGTTAGGGTTGCAAAGGACCTTAAGATCATCAAGTTCCAACCCCCTGCCATGGGCAGGGACACCTCGCTCTAAACCATATCACCCAAGGCCTTGTCCAACCTGGCCTTGAACACTGCCAGGGATGGAGAATTAACAACCTCCCTGGACAACCCATTCCAGTGCCTCACCACCCTCACAGTAAAGAATGTCCTCCTTATATCCAATCTAAACTTCCCCTGTTTAAGTTTTAACCCATTACCCCTTGTCCTATCACTACAGTCCCTAATGAAGAGTCCATCCCCAACATCCCTATAGGCCCCCTTCAGATACTGGAAGGCTGCTATGAGGTCTCCACGCAGCCTTCTCTTCTCCAGGCTGAACAGCCCCAACTTTCTCAGCCTGTCTACATATGGGAGGTGTTCCAGTCCCCTGATCATTCTTGTGGCCCTCCTCTGGACTTATTCCAACAGTTCCATGTTTTTTTTTATGTTGAGGACACCAGAACTGCACACAGTGCTCCAAGTGAGGTCTCACTAGAGCAGAATGAAGGAGCAGGATCACCTCCTTGGACCTGCTGGTCACACTCCTTTTGATGCAGCCCAGGATACAGTTGGCTTTCTGGGCTGCAAGCGCACACTGAAGCTGGCTCATGTTCATTTTCTCATCGACCAACGCCCCCAAGTCCTTCTCTGTAGGGCTGCTCTGAATCTTGTTTCTGCCCAACCTGTAGCTGTCTGTGTCTGGGATTGCAAGGTGTAGGACCTTGCACTTGGCATGGTTAAACTTCATGAGGTTGGCATCAGCCCACCCCACAAGTGTGTCAAGGTCCCTCTGGATGGCATTCCTTCGCTCCAGCGTGTGCTGTATAAGGCATGATTATGCATATGCAACCCTGCGTGTCACATGCTGTGCTGCAGTGTAACGCGTATTGGAAGGGTGATGCATTACAGACTCTACGTTCTTTGTTTTTTCTTTATGCCTCTTTTATGCTACAGGACTTTCAATCCTTGTTCCACTTCACTCTGCTTCAGCAGTCTAGCAAGCAGCTATATTGGAGCCAGTTTGGTTCAGAAGGCCAGATTTGACGTAGAGAGAAAAATGACGTGGGACTGATAAGGTGGAAAGAGGACAAATGAAAACTACCTCTTCTGAGTTGGTGAAAAACAAATATTGGAAGCTTACATCCTCCTACACCTAGATGCGGGGAAAAAAGCTTCCCAGGAGAAATTAAATTATAATTCCAGGATTTTGTTGGTCTAATTTGTAAAATTTTTATACATCTCATCTTATTCTGTTAAAACAGTTTACTACCTCTTTAGGGCATTCAGACCTATCACGGCAGGCAAGTTTATCACTCAAACGAAGCCAATTGCTATGTAATGCCACTTTATACTATAAGAATAACAGAAAAAAAAATTGGTACAAGGCATTGTTACTATCTCCACCAGCATAGCAGAAGCGTCAGTGAGGGCTAACTTTCTGAAACAAGGGGAAGACAAGGTGAATTATTTTTTTTTAGAAACAATGCAGCAACAGGGTCTGTGATGAAAAGTGCACAGGGCATCAAAGACATGAATCAAAGTCTTTCTTTGCAATAAAAATAATGCTCATATAATTTTGTGGGAGATGAGTGACCCAGACCTGTTGAGGATTTTATTTTTATTTAATATGCTTGTTTTGCTTTTGCACTTCAGAAATCCAGAGATTTTCATGAATGCAAAAATCTACAATATACCATTGAAAAATAGTACGCGAATTATTCAGCTGTCATATGGCATATAACCTCGCATGATTAGAAGAATATTTGTGTGTGACAAACATGCCTTGTTCTTTCTTTTACCATGCAATTGCATCTGAAGAGAACAAGAATTTGTAAAGTACTCATCAGGAGTTACAGAGTTGGCTGAGCATGTAAGGACAGTCATTGGTAATCTTTTAGGAACACGTCACTTTAACTACCATGCCATGCTTCACAGTGAGTAAAACTGATCTATTCAGTGAGACTCATCTGTTAGTTATATCCTATTTATAGGTTAATATATAGGTTATGTATATGTTCATATATAGATTATGTATATATGTTCATATATAGGTTATGTTCATATATTCATATATAGGTTATATATAGGTTCATTTATAGGTTATATCCCATTTATAGGTTTTGATGGTCAAATTTGAGATCCTCAGGACAGTGAGAAGAGCGTGCAGCAAGCTCACTGACCTAGACTTCAAAAGAGCAGACTTTGGCCTCTTCAGGAACCTGCTTAGTAAGGTTCCATGGGATATAGCCCTAGAGGGCAGGGGGGCCCAAGACTCTTGGTTGGTCTTCAAGGATCACCTGCTACAAGCTCAGGAGTGTTTCCTCCCAACTAGAAGGAAGTGCAGCAGGAGGGCCAGGAGACCTCCTTGGATGGATAAGGAGCTGCTGAGGAAAATTCAAATGAAAAAAGAGTTTTATAGAAAGTGGAAGCAAGGATGGGCGGCCTGGGAACAGTACAGGGATGTTGTCTGGGAAGCTAGGGACCAGGTCAGGAAAGCTAAGGCCCAGTTAGAATTAAACTTGGCTAGGGATATTAAGGATAACAGGAAGGGATTCTACAGGTACATAGCAAATTAAATACAGACTAGGGAGAACGTAGGCCCCTCAGGAAGCTGTCAGGAGAACTAGCTACACAGGATTTGGAGAAGGCCGAGGTTCTGAATGACTTCTTTGCCTCGGTCTTCACTGGCAAAGGCTCTGACCGCACCACCCAAGTCTTGGAAGGCAGGCGTAGGGACTGTGAGAATGAAGACCTTGGGCCCACTGTAGGAGAGGAACTGGTTCGAGACCATCTTAAAAACCTGAATGTGCACCAGTCCATGGGTCCTGATGAAATCCATCCGTGGGTCCTGAAGTAGCTGGCAAATGAAGTTGCTAAGCCACGGGCCATCATATTTGAGAAATCATGGCAGTCAGGTGAAGTTCCCAACAACTGGAAAAAGGGAAATATAATCCCCATTTTCAAGAAGGGGAAAATGGATGACCCGGGGAATTACAGACCAGTCAATCTCACCTCTGTGCCTGGCAAAATCTTGGAACAGATTCTCCTGGAAGGCATGCTAAGGCACATGAAAATCAACAAGGTGCTTGGTGACAGCCAGCATGGCTTCACTAAGGGGAAATCCTGCCTGACCAATTTGGTGGCCTCTTATGATGGGGCTGCAGAACTGATGGACAGTGGTGGAGCAGTTGATGTCATCTACCTGGATTTGCGTAAAGTGTTCGACACTGTCCCATACGACGTCCTTGTCTCTAAATTAGAGAGACATCAATCTGGTAGATGGACCACTTGGTGGATAAAAAACTGGCTGGATGGCCGCACACAAAGAGTTGTGGTCAATGGCTCAATGTCTGGCTGGAGACCAGTAACGAGTGGTGTCCCTCAGAGATCAGTGTTGGGACCAGTCTTGTTTAACATCTTTGTTGCTGACATGGACAATGGGATTGAGTGCACCCTCAGCAAGTTTGCCGATGACACCAAGCTGTGTGGTTCGGTTGATACGCTGGAGGGAAGGAATGCCATCCAGAGGGACCTTGACACGCTTGTGAGGTGGGCTGATTCCAACCTCATGAAGTTTAACCATGACAAGTGCAAGGTCCTACACTTGGGTGGGAGAAATCTCAGGCACAGCTACAGGCTGGGCAGAAACGAGATTCAGAGCAGCCCTACAGAGAAGGACTTGGGGGCATTGGTCGATGATAAAATGAACATGAGCCAGCTTCAGTGTGCGCTTGCAGCCCAGAAAGGCAACCGTATCCTGGGCGGCATCAAAAGGAGCATGACCAGCAGGTTGAAGTAGGTGATCCTGCCCCTTTACTCTGCTCTCATGAGACCTCTCCTGGAGTATTGTGTGCAGTTCTGGTGTCCTTAATATAAAAAGGACATGGAACTGTTGGAACAAGTCCAGAGGAGGGCCACGAGGATGATCAGGGGACTGGAGCACCTCCCATATGAAGATCAGCTGAGAAAGTTGGGGCTGTTCAGCCTGGAGAAGAGAAGGCTGCATGGAGACCTCATAGCAGCCTTCCAGTATCTGAAGGGGGCCTATAAGGATCCTGAGGAGGGACTCTTCATTAGGGACTGTAGTGATAGAACAAGGGGTAATGGGTTAAAAAACAGGGAAGTTTAGATTGGATATAAGGAGGAAATTCTTTCCTGTTAGGGTGGTGAGGCACTGGAATGGGTTGTCCAGGGAGGTTGTGAATGCTCCATTCCTCGCAGTGTTTAAGGCCATGTTGGACGAGGCCTTGGGTGATATGGTTTCATGTGAGGTGTCCCTGCCCATGGCAGGGGGCTGGAACTTGATGATTTTAAGGTCCTTTGCAACCCTAACTATTCTATGATTTTATGTTTTGAATCAGGGAGAAGCTAATTATGTGCTTGTCCCTTCCCTCTTGTAAAATCACACTGGACATTTAGGTGATCATGTAACCTACAGTATTACAGACTTTCTCATGACTTTCTTTAGGACTGAAGCACAGTGATAGAAATTTTACCATAGGTAGATAAATTGTTCTAGTTAGGAATAATTATGGAATAGAACTGGAAGTGGTAAACAAATATGTGGCAGGAAGATGATGCGTTATGTTCATTAAAAGAATACTTGATTTTAAATCATTCTGAACATCAAAAGCCAGGTGTTCAGATAGTACTCATGAAAAATCAAGTCAGACAGTAATTCAGTAGGGTACATCTTAACCCCAGCTGTAATAGAGATACTCTGGAGACTAATATACAATTTTCAGCCCCTATGAAATGATAATCAACAGCAAAATCAGCAAAATTAAGCAAACGAGTAATATGAGCCCTTTCTTTTTCCTCCGTTTGCTAAAGAAGAGTAGGAACTTAGGAAGGTTCCTAACCTCAGTTTAATAGCTACCACTGAACTGTGGGATTTTATTAAATGTTTTTCTGTCTCATTTCTTTCTGCTCAGTTAATCATTTAGACTAGATATGGCTGGTAATAGACTTTAGCCAGTTCATGCAATCCAATCTGATAATCTGCATGTCAGCTCTGCAGTTTTGCTCTGACACATGTCCACCTAACATGATGGTGACCTTCCATGCTTTATTCTACCCAGGTATAATTTAGAACCAGAATGGTATAATATAGTATTCTCTGAGCATATCCAAGGACTGATTTCTATGAATTCATCCCGTATGATCCCACTTGGCAATCTACAAACTTAATCAATAGAGTTACACATTGGTAATTACTCATTAGAAAAGTTCCATCTGTATTGAGATTTGCACATATCAATTTATTATTTCATTTTCATGCATGCCAAGAGAAATACATTTACCTTTCTGAACCATCATTTCCACAGACAAGGTTAATCCTAGTTTAATTCACTTTAACTGTAATCTAAATTAAATGTTCCTAGAAGATGAAGAATCAGATTCCTGCTGTTTCAGCAGTACAGCTTTATCAAATAATGGTAGTTAGCAATATTGCTTTCTTCTGTCCACACTGTTAGTCTGGGGAGAATGCTGCTTTCCTTATCTGGGCTAAAATTATTGGAGTAACCATTAAATGGTTAAACTATAAGTCTTTGTCCAGTACTCAGGATCTACACCCACTTGGCCATTAAGGGATAGACATATACAAATACAGACACATATCTATACTGATATAGATTATCTATGTCTCTAGATCTATCTATATTTCTGTCCGGGTAGATATTTATAGATCTAGGTAGCTATCCATATAGATCTAGATATCTATAGATAGTTAGATTTGTGTATTATCTATATCTAGATGCCTTTATCTATCTCGATAGACAGATATAGGTATCTATATAGAGCTAGTTGGCTAGATATCTGTGTATACGTTAGGAGATAAGATACCTGGATATCTATATCAGTTTCTATATATATCTAGAAAGAGTGAGTAGATAGATTTAGATATCCAGATATCTAGATATTTTTATCTATAGCTAAGTCTATCTGTATTTATATCTATATGTGTTTCTCTTGCAGATCTCTTCACCACGGAGGAGGAGCTGGTGTCAGAAAGCCCTTTACGTATCAGTGTTTTGTTTGAGCATGGCAGGGAACAGATCTCCCAGTTCATTCTGAATCTGGATTCAGAGCCACGGTTTTGTTCATTAGGGCAGTAGGAGAATCAGGATTGTCATCAACTGCTTCACCTGGAAAAGGAAATAATTCATAATGAGAAAAAGATGAATTTGCTGTTTTCTGATCTCTTGCTCTCTGGGTAACATCAGTTACTGTACTGCATTTCTACAGGGAAGATAAGCCAAGTAAAAGCCAGGTCCCTTTTTTTGGAAGTGCAGCTTGGGAATGAGTCTCTGATGGCAACTCAGGCTGCTGATGAATGTGATATAAGCTAACCAGTAAGTCAATAATCCTTAGAATGCTGACAAGTCAAAATAACCATGTTGAAGCAATGTTTAAGCATGGTGGGTTTAATGAAAAAGGCACAAATCTGAAGGTAAAAGTGAAATCAGGAGTCTATGCTCTAGCCCCTCACAAAGCACTTTTCGCGGTGGTCTCTTTTTCTCTCACTCTCTCCCCATGAGTAACCTGTCCCAGTAGTTAGCATGAAGCCGATGGGACTGCAGATATTTTTTGTTGAGTTCTGACTGACGGCTGATAACTGTAATGTGCCAGTCTAATAATGATATGAGATCCTCTTCAGGGACTGTTAAATAGCATCTCAGGGTTGTGCAGCATCAGGTTATCAAACCTGAACAAACAAACCCAACTGATTGAGTCAGACTAGAGAAATTAGATATTTTTCCAGTCTTCATACACACACATAGCAGCAGCATCAACACTAATTGGAGATGTGCATGCATATGTGACTGCAGAAGTGACTGCTTGCTGTATGCCTCTGTTAAGTTATTCATAATGCTGAGGAAAGAAAATCCTTGCAGTTTTCATTAACAGAATATAGTTTGCATTCTCCTTAAACCAAAGTGGCAAAGCAGTGAATTATTTATTTAATATGGTTTTGTCAAAGAGACGGTGGGCTTCAGAATACTGAAGGAATGGACTTTCAGTGTAAAATCAGAATAATATGTAAAGAATTATTGGTGCAAAACAACCCGAAAGTGTATCTAAAAGATTATACACAGCTGGCTTAGCAAATATACACATAGATACAATTTATAATGAGTTCTGTGGTTTACTGCACATTTTCCAGGCATGAACTGTCTTTTTCCTCCATCCCTCTGCTAATCTACTTGATTGTCCTCTTCTTTTCTCTGTGTAGAAAATCGTCCTGTCAACGTTATCTTAACACTGGCTTTGTAGTTGAAACCCTCAGGCTTCAGGCAGCATCTTCCCTGTCTATCGTGAATACAGTTTCATTTTGTCATTATAGTGCTGCAGCGCTTATTTCCTACTGCTCTTGGCCTCCAGTGCTGTGAAGAATAACACTGTATGCTTGTAAGGGGAATGCAGGCATCCCTTTGGGCCTGCCCTCTTCCAAGTCTGAACGTCTCTGGTCCAGAAATAGCATATGTAAAATAGACACTACTTTTTTCTCAAACACTGTTATAAGAGACATCTGTCAGGCTGTGGCTAGGAGGAGTGTGATGGGAGCTGGTGGTGAATGAGGCTGACAGGGCGTCCTGGCAGGGCATGGTCCCACCATACACAAATGAGGTGACCATAGGCACCTGCATGCCAGACAGATCCTGGGAAGCTGGGGAATATCCTCATGGCCCTGACTGTGCCACAAAGAGCCACTTCTGCCACATGATGTGCTTGGAAAGCCTGTAGGGTGGAGAGCCCAAACACCCAGTGACAGGTAAACAATCCTGCAATTGCTCACCCTCCAAAAAACCCTGACTTTTTCATCTCATGCTGTGTACTGCAATTATAATTTTTTGTAATGGCCCCTGCTTGATTACTTAAAAAGTAATGTCGTTGAATAGAGCTGATAAAGGGAGAAATTCCTAAACAGTTCGATCACATTTTTATAATCCATCTTTCTTCTTTATTAATTTTTATGTCACCAGGCAACTGAAGCAGGCTCTCTCCAAACCCCGTCTGACTACACCATGCTCAACTTCCTTACCTGCAAACTGGGTGACTTGGTTTTTCTTTCCAGTTCTTACCTCTCAAAAATTTTCAGGTTTCCTTTCTTTGAAAATTGCTGTGGTTTGACTTTGCTTAGCTACCAAAAATAGCATTGCCTGACTGGATGACCTTGACTGGAGCTGTCTGGCTTGTTACCAAGATACTTCCTTCCATGACTTGCATGGCCAGAGATACTTTTCATTTTGAATTGGTCATAATGATGAGTCAGTTATTACTGCTTGGAACAAAGTTGGTTTTGCAAGGTCATTCTTAAGGAGAAAAATTAAATTGTTTATTCTGTGAGTGCATTTGCACCCACCCATATTCAACTGAGTTAAACATTTATTTTCATAGGTATGTTATTGAGCAACTGTGTTATTTTGAGATCCTCTGTTATACATCAAAATTCAGTAAGAGACTGAAAAATAAACGGTCTGAGATAAGAGACCTCACTTGGAGTACTGTGTACAGTTCTGATGTCCTCAACATAAAAAGGACATGGAACTGTTGGAACAAGTCCAGAGGAGGGCCATGAGGATGATCAGGGGACTGGAGGCCCCACCTTATGAAGACAGGCTGAGAAAGTTGGGGCTGTTCAGCCTGGAGAAGAGAAGGCTGTGTCAAGACCTCATCCAGTAGCTGAAATACCCCTCCAGTATCTGAAGGGGGCCTTATAAGAATGCTGGGGAAGGACTCTTCATTAGGGACTGTAGTGATAGGACAAGGGGTAATGGGTTCAAAGTTAAACAGGGGAAGTTTAAGTTGGATATAAGGAAGAAGTTCCTTACTGTAAGGGTGGTGAGGCACTGGAATGGGTTGTCCAGGGAGGTTGTGAATGCTCCATCCCTGGTAGTGTTCAAGGCCAGGTTGGACAGATTCTTGGGTGACATGGTTTTGTGTGAGGTGTCCCTGCCCATGGCAGGGGATTGGAACTTGATGATCTTAAGGCCCTTTCCAACCCTAACTATTCTATGATTCTGTGAAAATTAACGAAAACCTTGGAAGACTTTTTTGTGGGGCCTGGAGGTAATTTCTGATAGTTCATGTGAAACACTGTAGGTGGGAGTTTTATGCTAAAAATATTTACAGCATTAGATGACATTTAACATATTAAATAACTATGCATGCTCCATTTTTTTTTTACTTATAAGACTAATATCTCTTCAGTAATATTTCTCTTTGACTTGACAAAAATATTTTTCAACAAACTAAAGCAAACAAAATTTTGCTAAGTGATATCTTTAGCTTATGTGGTACATGCCATGGCAGGGGTTTGAAACTAGATGATATTAAGGTCCTTTTCAAGCCTAACTATTCTATGATTCTGTGACAATTGTTATTGAGAGAGAACACCTCTACATGCTGGGCAAATGCTGAGCAGTCTGAGAAACAAGAGTAGTACGAATGCAACCATTCCTGCCTCTGTAAGCAAGTCAGTACACTCATCCTCTAAGGCTATCTGGAAATGAGCTCTATCCATTTGTTTAATGAAGCCTCAAGAACAAAGAAGTTTAAATGCAACTAATTAATTTTAAAACCCTATAATTAAAAGTATTAAGCAGTGATCTAATTTGGGAGAGCAGTAATCAATATGTAAGGAGATCAGCTAGAGTGCAGCCAAAGATACCATTCAGAATCTACTGAAGATATGAAAACCTCCAGGAATACCTTCAACAGACGTTGGATAATGGCTCATGGTATTGAAATCAGTGACAGTGTTTTGTTTGTCTGTAATTTAGGAAAGATTAGTGTGCAGTTATCAAAAAATTAGGCTTTAATAATAAATAAGGCTTTGGAATGATAAATCCTGGGTTTGATCCCTGTGTTCTTTCTCTGTGGGGTAGAGAGGAAGAAGAGAGAAAAAAGCCAATCCTGCAACAGGTATGGACTATGGAAAAGTTACCCTGGAAGCTATATTTCACCCTGTAAACTTACACAGTTAAAACTGGATATATATGATGGATTGAGGTTAAGTAATGTGGTATAAATATTTATATTACACATTCACATTATACATTTTTTATACAATACATGGGCAAAATGTTCTGATAGAGAACATTTTGTGTAAGATACTATGAAAGACTAAAACTTGTAGCCTTTTTTCCAGTTTAAATGTTATCATACTTCAGTCAAATGTAAACAGTGCATGATGTAACTGTTGTGGGGTTATGAAGAGGGCTGATGTAAAAATGCATCAGGCAAAGGTAGAAACCCATTTAATTCTGCATTGAATCTTCTACCTGAGTAATGATTGACCTATGGCCACTCTAGCAGAGCTTTATTTTTAATGACTGGTGTGCTATAGCTAAACAACATCCCCAGGTTATCTTAACTATCCTCAGTTAAATTAGTCGAAAATTGATGACCATGAATTTGGACTTGAAAATATGGTGGAGAAATTTTAGCAAAGAGAAAGGTGGATTGCACGTGAATGGAGAAATTCATCATAATGTCACTGAATACCTGGGGACTGGAGTTCAAGCTGATTTATTACAACACCGTTTTTCATTTTTACTGGACACTGATTGGGCTTGGGGTAAAGCAATCTCATCATGATCTCCAGTCAAGCAGTGATAGCAACACTGCTACTTCATAAGCATATTCTTTATAGGTTTTGTACTGCTGCTAGGTAACACAGAGCTTTTCAAGGCTGTCAGCTCTCTTGGTATATACTTCACAGTGTTCAGAGCTGAGAGACTGCAGCAAAAAACACAGCAGAGAAATGTCTTGAGAATTTCAGCAATGGGGACTGTGTGACTACTTACAGGATAATATAGGCTGCATCACTAACAGAGTGCCATGCATCCAGAAGTCCTGAGGCAGATCTCCTCTGAGGATGAGGTGCACTTAGAAATGTGAGATATTCAACAATAAATAAGGATATTTCTCAGCTGCAGGATGCCAAACCCTCACAAAATTTAAAATAAATGTAATAGAGTGTCAAAACTGCAGATGCACAGAACTTGTTTTTTCCAGTCAGCTGTGCTGAGAAGCATTGAAGCAGGTTCAAATATGGGAGCAGAAGATCCATTCTTCAGGCTAGCAGTCATAGAGTAACCACTGTGCTCTCCCTTCTCCATCTTTGTTGAAGACCTTCGCTCTAGAACTGATGTAAGTGATGAATAAGGGAGGTTGAAGTTAGTATACCAGATTATGAACTTCAGGAGCTGAGGACTCAACCCCTGATGTTTCCAAAACCCTTATTATGGCAGAAAAGCGGATGAAAAGCTGTAATTTCTTCAACTGCTTCTGGTTTTTGTGTTGTAGCTTGCCTGCAAAAACTTGATGGCATGTACCCTTCCACCCCTTGCTGCTTGTATGGCCATGGTCATTTTGAGGATGATGCTGAGACTGAAGGGTGTTACAAGTGCAAGAGGCGGAAGTCCATGCAACAGTCCAACAGGAGAGAACGTGGCATATGACTGCCCTTAAGAAGTACTTGGGACCCAGCTCTTAAGTTTTCTGCTCTGTTTTCCAGTGAACACAACCGGCTCCTGTAGCTCCTCCACAACCTCCCCTGTTCAAAAGCACTGGCTTTTGTATAGTTTTGGTTGGGCTTCTCTACTGGCCATTGTATCTGCCTCTTGCTCTGTTTACAGAGGGGTTAATACATCCCTGCATGCTACTGTAGCTATAGTGCAGGGCACTGAGGTTCAACCTACCCGAAAAAGCTGAGGATACTTCTGCACATCCAGACCTCTCACTCACTTTTGCTTTTTGTGAACTCACTTGTATGGTAAGGGCTTCCCGGCACCTGTCTGTGCTTGCCTGAGACTGCAAGCTTGTGCTGTATGGAGAGCCCCACACTTGAGCTGCCATCTCGAGCAGATGCCTGGCTGCTGGGCACGCAGGGGCAAGGCACAACACAGCCAGATGCAGTTGCTGGGCAGGGACACTGTGGAAAGAGTTAGGAGCAGCTGGGATGTGACTTCTACTCACTCATACCACCTGAGCATGTTAGGAGTTAACAGCAGTGAGGGTCACATACTGGCTAATTTTTCTTTAGGAGCAATTAATTAGCATGGAATGATGCTGACCATTCAGTTTGTGGCTTACAAAATAAACTAAGAATACATTAAAGAAGTACATCAGAGGAGTAGCAGGAATGGAAGGTACGTTTCCAGTGGTGTTTACTAAGAAAATTAAGGGAGTAAATCCCCAAGAGTACCATAGATGTTGGTTCCTTTTCTTTTTTTTCTTTTTTTTTTTTTGGAGAAACGCAGATGATGGGAGGTAAGTGAGAAAGGATCATGTCTCCTCTGAGCCTCCATGCATGGCTCCACAGGGCAACTCCAGCTGGCAGCAGTTGATGGTCCATTACCTCTTACACCAGAGCGCCTGCCTGGCAGCAGGCAGGAGCAAAACTTTTCCACGTGATTTCTGATATTTCCCTCATACAGAGCCCCTTTCTTATTAGAGTCTGCAGTTGCTGTTTTTCTTTCTGATTAAAATATGCTCTTGGGAATACAGGCTATTTGTGCTGTGCTCTTAATAACCTTTCTACTGCATGGTGGGGGTGAAATGTCAAGACTGATAAATACCATGAAGTGAACCCCCAAAAGACAGGCTTGGATACCACATCGTTATTTTTGCCAGGCAGGGTAGTTTGGCCAAGCTGTTAAGGGTATTGATTCACATAACTATAAGCTATTTAAGTATGTGTGCAAGATTGTTTGTCCAGTGTTAGATCTCTTTCTTTGGAAATTTAGAACATCACATGTGCCTTACCTTAAATTAGGTGCTTTTGTGAGAACTTCAGATTTTAAGTACTTTTCCATATTGCTTAGGTTCTTTTCTTACTGCCATTGAAAGGGTAGTATTTTCTCAACAATTGACTAGTTTTTCTTAGCCCTTTGGTTTTCAAATTAATGCAGAGGGTAGATTTCATATAGTAACAGAGGGAAGTATGTTATTAAACGTTATCATTTAGTATTTTTGCTGGTTTTTAGTGGAGAGAAAAGGAGAAGGTAAGAGATTTGGAAAGCAGAGAAAAATTGATGGGTGAAGAAAAAACAATGGAGTGGGAAAGAAAAAGCAACAACTTAATTGGGACTTAAAGTAGAAGAAAAGACATCTCTTACTGAAATATGGGGGACTGTATATATAAGGTGAGAAACTTGTTTGGAATGGTGAGTTCATGCTGCTAATTGCATTTTAATTGTAACTCTGTAATGTACCTGAGGTTTATTTTGCTTTTGTTTTCTTTGCCTAGCAATGAAATTTGGTAGGTGTGATCACTTGGAGTTGGATTCCCTTTGTCTTTTTACTTAGCATATAAAAATAATTTTCGGAGAGAGACACGGTTTTGGGAAACTTGCATAATTTACCCATCTCCCAGATATGAATAAAACACTGAGAATGAGCTTTATGGAGATTAGACATCATTGTTTAATGCAGCAGTCTGGTCTGAAAGTCTCAGGAATAATTTCAGACTGTTAAGTCAGATTAGATAGTTTAGTCTATAAAATAAAAGCATTGAGAACATGGCCCTTTAGGAAAGGTGCATGGCTTCTTCAGAGGGAAGTCCTGTCTCAGTAGCCTGCTCAAGTTCTTGGAGGGTGTCAGTGATCATGTCAATAAGCACACAAGGATTTCCCTGGTTAAATAAATTGGAGTTTAAAGTTGTTGTTAAGGTTCCACACCAGAGGTTATTCTGGAAACTAAGTTGCTATGGGTATGAAGTGAAACCAGGTAAAAGGATAGAAAGCAAATATCTGTCCTTAAAGATGACTTTTCTGGATGTGTATACATCACCAATTTGTTTTTAGAAATAGAAATATCAAGATATAATTGGGATGAAAAGAATTTTTCAGTTACTTTGCTCTTCTTCTAAACTATGAGCCTGTATTTTTAATGTCAGAGTGGCAATGATTTCAGAAAAAAATATACATTAACTTTATAATGCTGTGCTTTCTCAAGAAAAAATACATCCATATTCTTTCTATCAGCAAAACTCTTCCCATATGTTTCTGTGAGATTTATGCTATCCCAGGCCACATCAAGTTGCATTTGGAAAAATAAGCCCTTTCTGGTTTTGAATCCAGACCAGAATCAAAACCCAAGGAGATTTGAAGCTTAAACTTTTCCTTCAACCTTGAATTTCAGGGACAAGAGGTGTTCAGTTTTAAGGTTATGATTCAGACCAGTTTCCACTGACTGCTTCCAGTCATTCTTAAAACTGAATTGCACAGTTTAACAAAAAATCCCTACTCATTCAAACCAGCTTTTACTCATTTATTTTTTTCCATTAGAAGAAACAATATGCAACCAAATGCACTGATGACATGGCAACCACAACATCAGCTAAGGTTTATAACACTATCCCAGCATTTCATAACAGAGGTTTTCTCTTGCTCCTGTTCAGGCTTGTAACAAAACTCCCAAGTGCATCCACAAGTACAGAACAGGACTTGCAGCTGTTAGTAATGTTGAGGCAATGGGAAAAACAGACAGAAAGGAAGATACCAAGGTTACTTTTGCAAACATTTATTCAAGAGCTCATCACAGAGCTGAGAAAAAGCTTAAATACAAAATGGACATAGAAAAACTAGGAGAAAGGACAACAGCTTTCTAGCGAGATGAGGCTGATTTTGTTAAGGGAAAGGGAAGGAACCACAATATTCAAGATGGTGAATAAGAGTTTCTACTTTGAAGTAAAGGGTCTAAGAGCTTTTAAGCAGAAACTATTAACAATTTATATCAAGTCAGAGCCTGGACCTGGCACCTCAGCACAAAGCTTGAATGGAAGATGTCCTGCATATAGAGGATTCATTTAACATAGAAGGACATGGACCTATTGGAGTGAGTCCGGAAGAGGCCACAATGATACACATTGAAGCTCCTCTACTATGAAGGCAGGCTGAGAGAGCTGGGCCTGTTCAGCCTGGAGAAGAGAAGGCTCCAGGGAAACCCTTCTGGCAGCCTTCCAGTGCCTAAAGAAGGCCAACATGAAAGATGGAGAGGGACTTTTTACAAGCGCATGTAGTGATAGAACTAGGAAGCATGGCTTTAAGCTGAAAGAGGGTAGATTTAGATTAGACATTCGGAAAAAGTTCTTTATGTGAGGGTGGTGAGACACTGGAACAGGTTGCCCAGAGAAGCTGTGGCTGACCCATCCTTGGAAATGTTCAAGGCCAGGTTGGATGTGGCTTTGAGCAACTTGGTCTAGTGGCAAGGCGGTTGAAACTAGATGATCTGTAATGTCTCCACCATTTGATGATTCTATGATTCCACAGCGGTCCAGTGTTAATTGATGGTTTTCGTAGTGATTGAGGAAGGTGATCTAAGGAGGGCTGGAAGGGAAATAAGGATGTCACTTGCAGTAATGGTGAACTTCAGCTGATGTAGCATATCTGCAAGGAAACATTAAGGACACCAACTGAGATATAGGCTAGCAGATTTGAGGTATTTCCTGTTTAAATATCTGTTTTATTTTGCCAAACTAAGCTATGCTAATATAACAGTGTAGGCAATGTTTTGTACAGGTCCTTAAATTCCCATTTTCCTCTCACTCACTTTTAACTCTTAATTGAGGTATTGTTTACTGTCCTGGCTCTTCAGGGGGCACTGGGGATGCGGCTCAGAAAAGCAGGTGTTAATAGTTTCCAGACAGTTTTTAAAGTACATAGAGTTTTTTAAAGCAAATATGTAATGTACACAGAAAATATAAACTGAAACCCAGTAAATTCTATTTTGAATATCTTCAATAAATGTTAAGCAAAACTTACTAGAGCATTTTTACACGTATTCCTCATACATTCTCCCTTTGTTGCTGTTGTGTACTCAAACATGAGGTTTTGAGAAGTTTGTATTGCATACAAAGGCACTCTTTTCTCATCTTGTTCCCAAGACAGTTCTTAAAGTTTATAGCATGACCACAGTATCTGTGTGCAAATGTCATCCATGCTCAGAGTCTGAGAAAACTGTCTCTTCCACATCATTTTCCCACTGCTCGTTCACTTTCTGAAGCCTGTCAGAAACTTTCTGGGGTATCTCACTGTTCTCCCAGCAATTCTTGTCTGAACTGAAAATGACAAAGGTCTGGGACTTAGCCTTTTCAGCAGATGTATCTTTTGGTTCTTCATCAGTCAGGCTTTTAGGGCAGTTCGTAACATTCACATTTATAAAGAATTTCTCATTGATCAACTATGGATGACCCACCAGATGGCTTTCCCACAATGGAAAGTTTTTCAGAGCTTCAGAAACAGTTACCAAACATTTGAGCATATTTAGTAAGCACCATATCCTATGTCTACACATTTCTGTGTAATCCAGCCGAGCTGCTCTATCCCACAGTTTTCAAATGTTTGGAGATCAAATTAGATTCCTTATACTCTTCTCTGGCTCGCTTCCCTATTCTTGAGCCAGAAGGCAACTGCCACAATACAGGATATGTGACTTTTCCTCTAATTCTGTCAAATGTATCATGTCCATATTTGCTTTCTGCTCTGGCAGATGCAAGCACACGAGTCTTCCATCATCATGCAAGCGTTTATGGTCTGAAGACTTATTTTAGTGAAGAAGATAAGGACCATTTTCCTTTACATTCACATGTGGAATGCAACTACACTTGAGTGATAAATAAAGTGTTTCTTCATGTTCTGCACAGTTTTTGGTCTCTCAATTCAGGTAAGTAAAACTTAGGTTGTCTCAGTGTGTGAAAAAATTAAAAGTTATATTACACTACTGGCCTTGTAGTGTTGTATTTAACTATCATCTTATATGGTTGTCCTGGGTTCAGCAGTGGCAGTCATTTTTTTCTCCTTCTTAGTAACTGGTGCAGTGCTGTGTTTTTGACTTTTTGCCTAGGAACGGTGCTCCTAGCACTGATATTTTTAGTTACTGCTCAAATGTTTGGTCTGGCCAAGGGCTTTCTGAGCCTCATGCTCAGCCAGGGAGGAAGGGAAGCTGAAAGGAAGCAGAGACAGGACACCTGACCCAAACTGACCAAAGAGGTATTCCATACTATAGCACGTCATGCCCAGGATGTAACTGAGAGTCACCTGCAAGGGCTAGTTGACTGCGGGGTTGGACTTGGTATCGGTCAGTGCTTGATCAGTTTTGGGGGGCGAGTTATCAGTCGGCGGGTGGTGAGGTGTTGTATTGTCTTCCCTTGTTGTTTCCTTGATCATTATTATTACTGGTGGTAGCAGTAGTGATCTGTGTTATACCTTAGTTACTAAACTGTTCTTATCTCAACCCATGGGAGTTGCATTCTTTTGATTCCTCTTCCCATCCCTCCAGGAGCAGGGGGAGGCCAAAAAGGGGTTGGGGACTGAGTGAACAAGCTGCCTGTGTTTAAACCATGACAATGGTCCAGAATGTATCATTTATCTCAGCTCTGCAGTTGTTAATATTGAATCCTTTCTCATTTCTTTAAAGCACAGAAGGTGATAAAAAAAGTATTTTGATTTCTAACTGTACCTTCCCAGTGCAGTAAAGCTGGAGATATGATATCTTAAAAACATGCATGTGGTCTGAAATTGCTTCTCATTTGAGAAATACAGGGGCGCTGGTGCAGTGCTAGTTTCTGTTACTTTAAAGGCTACTTACTCTCTTTCTGGCGGTCTAACCCAGGTACGCCTTGCTTCTGCACCAGTGGCATCTCAAGAAGATTCTGCTCTCTTGAAAAGCACATTTGGAGACTTAGGTAAGCTGATGCAGAGAAGCTGATAGGTGGATGCTTGCTAGCCTCACAAATGACTCAAGGTTTTTTTCATGTATTTTTGCTGTCAGAAGCATATTTTTAATTGGCAGGGACAAAATCACCAGGGGATGATTTGCTATTGATGGGAGTTGCAAGTTTGTGCTGTGAAGCATTGGCGGCTGGTGATAAAGAAGCTCTCTTGCAGTCCTTGCAGCTGTAAAATCTGAACATTTATCAGATGCATTGTTTTGCAGGTTTGAACCTGGCCTCAAAAATCTAATTTCTTTTTCAGGATTCAGATCTTTTTTATCAAATATCTGTCATGTAAACAGTCCAAACCAAGCATTCAGTTCAGCTTGGTAAGTTTTAAAATTTATGAGCCTTGAATTTGCTTATTAAACTAACACAAACTCAGAATTAAGATTAAAGGGATTCTCCACATATGAACAGTCTAGAAAAACATATTTAAACTCGCTCAAACCATTGCCTTAGTACAGACTTAGGCAGCTTTACCCTTTTTTACAGCTAAGGAGATACTGGAAAAAGTGTGTGTGTGAATGTATGTGTGTGTGTGAGAGTGTGTGAGTGTGTGTGTTCGTGTTCAAGAATACAGTTTCTTCATGGGGAACTGTGATATAGCACTATTCCCTTGATCATTATGTGTTGACAGCATATAGATAGCAGTCAGACAAATGGGGGTGAAATAGGCACTTGGCATAGAATATTTTAAAATAACATAATGATAAAATATAACCAAAGAAGAAATGTGCTTCTATTCTTCAGGGATTGAATCTCTGACTACCAATTCACTGTAGTTCTGCCTCCCTCGGCCCCTTCTAAGTTTTGAGGGGAAAAGAAAAAGAAAGCCCTCTTAATGTGGTTTTATAAGCACATAATGTGGAAATGACATGATGAAGTTGTCATTTCTCCATCCTCCTGGATACTGCAGCAAGGATGGATGGTGCAAGATGTGTGACAGGAAAAGGGAGTGGATTGCAGAGGGGCACTGAGATTTTCTCTGCTCACCACTTTATTGTGTTATCTAATTTTTCCTTTTGCTCCACCAAGTCAGAATGCAGCTGGCAGTCAACACTCAGGTAAAAATCAGTGCTGAAGAAGCTCTAGAATTAAATTTCGTGTCTACTAGTGAAGCAAGCAGTGATGGTTGAGGAAGACTTAGACCTTTCTGTAAAAGTTCACTCAACAATTTAGTTCATTGTTTTGCCTCCCATTACTCCCATCACTGACTGCTGCTTATCATTTGTTTAGGGCTGGGCTTCCATCCATCCTGACAAGGGCCCACACCACATCCATTTAAAGTGACAGTTGTCAGACAACCTAGTTTTGCTTATTTAAGGCAATAAAGACAGGATTATTCATTGTCTGGATTTTTTTAATTCCTTTCCTTCTCAAATGAATTGGAGTAAGCTGGAGGCTTTACAGGTCTTGGAAAAATGACCATAGAACAGTTAGAGTAAATACTCAGTATCTGAAGGGGGCCTATAAGGATGCTGGGGAGGGACTCTTCATTAGGGACTGTAGTGATAGGACAAGGGGGAACAGGTTAAAACTTAAACAGGGGAAGTTTAAATTGGATATAAGGAAGGAAGAAGTTATTTGCTGTAAGGGTGGTGAGGCACTGGAATGGGTTGTCCAGGGAGGTTGTGAATGCTCCATCCCTGGCAGTGTTCAAGGCCAGCTTGGACAGAGCCTTGGGTGGCATGGTTTAATGTGAGGTGTCCCTGCCCACGGCATCGGGGTTGTAACTAGATGATCCTAAGGTCCTTTCCAACCTTAACTATTCTATGATTCTATCAAGCATGAAAAGATACAGAGGTGTTAGATTAACGGTTGAAGCCAATGATCTAAAAGTCTTTTCCAACCTAAATTATTCTAGGATTTATGATTCTATGATTGTATAGGACCATGGGCAGTTATTTGGAATATGTGAGTCAGCATTGCCAGGATGGAAACTGAAGCACAAGTTATGTGACAGTATGTTACCAAATGGCTTTTGGAACTATACAGCTTGTCACAGAGTTTAGCAGTTTTGACTTAAAAAGAGAGGCTAGGGACATATTTTCCAGCAGCCTTGCATTATGGTGTGTCAAAGCTGAAAGCTTATGAAAGGCTGTGAGCCCCCAGAATGCTAAGACAGAGCAAGCTGAGATTTTGTCAAATTATTTGAGCACTTGGGCATAAGAAGGGAATGTTCAGATTAAAAGGATGAGCAGTTGTTTCTATGCAGTCATAAATCAAAAACATCCATGCAGCTACCTGCCTTTTTTATTGGCCAGAGATACCCAGAAATGCCTGGGCTACTTATCCCTGTAAAGTGCTAAGGCATGTGTTTCTGGCAGGCAAATCTACCTTGACACTCAGGCTCTGAGTGTCAGCAGGAAGACAATGCCTTTAAAAATCCCAGTCTTTTAAGACAGTACCCACCACAAGTAACTCTGCTAGTGTAACTGAATCAGATTGTCTCAGCTATTTCTCTCTGTGAATGTCTAGAAGGTGTATTTATCACAGGCTGAGAATAGCTGTATCTACACACACACCATCAGGTTAGTACAGGTTGGGGGGCTGTATGTGAGCACCACATGCAACATCAAGAAATTGGAGGAAAAAGAAACACCTGAAAATAAATTTAATCAGCCTCCAATAACTGTAATCTGTGGTGGTTAATAGTGAATTGCGTATAATTAGTTTGCAAGACTAAAGAGGCAAAGTATGCTTCTAATTGTCTGTCCTGACCAGGAATAGCATACATAGTCGTTTATGTGAAATCCTGAATGATACCAAGCAGAGATGAAGTTAAGAGGAAGCACAAAAGTTTGCACCTTATTGACTGTAGGCCTGAAGACATGTGTGAAGTTAAATTTGCAAAATGTGACTACTTCTTGGTTTTCCAAACTGAGACATCTTTATCTTCACTGTGGTCTAAGGAAAAAACTGGCTGATGGGTTGAGGTATCTGTCCACAGGAGAAAAATGCGTTGCAGTTGTTCTCCTATGTGGGAAAAATACCTTTTTTTTTTTTTTTTAATATATAATAGTAAAATGTCTTGTGGTATTCTGTGTTCTTTAGACTAATACTGATATACCAGAGAGATCAAAGCATTGCAGGATGTTTTATCAACTTGCCTGTATTCTGAATCTATGAAATTGCATTTTCTCTTGTTCTTATTCAATTTATGATTTATTTTTCTCCCAGTATAAATCAGTTTCTGTTCTGTGGGTTCATGGCAGGTATTCTATCTTGTTTTTCAATATGCTATGTCTAGAACAAATATCTAGTCAGTCATGGGCATATAAAGTATTAATCATATGTGTTTGAAGGTATGTTGCTATAGCAATTCCTTTAGTGCAAGGAAAAATCAGCATATAGCAGGCCAGGGATATGAGAACAGTAGGAATTACAAAGCTATAATGGCACTATTAACACATTACTGCATTGTAATGATATTATTTCCTAACTATTCTAGTCCCCAGCTGGCTAATTTTCAAGACGGAATTCTTCAGCAGGGATTTCATAAATGACTCCGACACAAAAGACACTTGCAATATGAAGAAGACATTAAGCAATCTGAAGAAAATATTTTTTAAAACAGAAAGTAGGCAATCATTCTAAATATCTTCTGTTCATGATTTACCAGATTCCCTCTCCCATATTCCAACGTGATCTACGCTGAGGGGCTGAACATGACAGGGCTGAATGGAGGAGTTTAGCAAGACCTGGCTTAAAAAGAAATGCTGTAGGTTTAGCGTGTAAAGCTGCAGAGTAGGAAATCTGGGAGAGCTAGCAGGAGAAGATATGGAAACGTAATTTCATCTTGTATTACAAATCTAACTGGAAAATTGTAAAACCAAAGCAGAAAAGTCATTGTCTCCAAGAGCATTGTAATTATCTGGGGGAAAAAGGAGGCTGTAAGTTATGGTCCAGTTCACGTCTGAAAAAAGAATGCAGTGGTAAATTGAACTGATTGGGAATATAGGCTGAAGCATAGTGTGAAAGAGGAGCTAGTCAGACATGGATGCACTTAGCCTGTACTAAGTCTGCTAATCCTCTGGGTGTATTAGTATTGCCTTCACTGGGGGCAAGGTAGGGTGAGCTTCAAGTAATCCCACTTTTAGCATTTAACTCTTTGAGTTTGATGATTTTCTAATGTAGATGTTTGCATTGCATTGCAAAACATCCTGAATTGCCTAGAATAGGTCTTGCCCTGCTATGCTTTGTGTTTTAAATATTAAAGTCTTGAGGTCCTACTATCTTAATGTCATTTTTTTTGATACATTCGTTGGAGAAAACAGAAATTCCCACAAAAAAATGAACACTGCAGTAGGCCTTTGGATTTGTTGCATTGACTTAGTGTCTGAATGAACATGAAAACATATTTATATCCAAATGGATGGGATCAAACAGTAAAGATCAGAGGGAGCTAGCTATGCATCATAAACATCCTTCTTTTTTAATTAAAGACAAACATAAGCCTTCAAGAAAAAGAAGCAGCAGTTCAAATGAGTATTAAGTTTGGTAAGAAACAACTTTTACAGAGATGGATCATTTTCTCACAGTTTTGTTGTACAGCAAAGTGACAGTAAAGAGCAAGAGAAGGAAAACCAGGAAAATTTAACCTGTGAAAGAAAAAAGCGGAAAGAGACTGCTTTTTTTTTTTCAAACACGCTTTTTAGCTTGGAGAAAGTTTTCAAAAGGGTAGGGGGTGGGGAAGAAGCATATAGATTGAAAAAATAGAAAGAATTTAAAAGAATAGACTCCCTGTTTTGGTCTCCTTGGGAAATGTGTGAAAAGAAGCTAAGCAGACTGCTTAATTTAAACTGTGACGAAAGGAAGTACCTCAGGAAAATATAATGCCTAGGCATTTCAAAACGAACAGTTGTACTTCACCACTGAGTACTTCTGGCAAGCGGCAGCTTGCACCCACATTTAACTTTCAAGTTTCCTAAAAGTCAAAATTCAAATACCTGAAAAATTCATTAGAGCTATCAGCAACATCTAACATTTGTATAGCAGAAGGCTAGGCTGCACTGCAGAGCAAAACTTTTCAGCACTGTGCAGTGCCAAGAGTGTGGCAAGGAACTGTGATACCACAAATGTATGGCCTTTCTGTAAATGAAAACCTGTCATCATGCAGAAGATACCAATTACAGAAGGTATCAATTACCTAAAATAGGTTAGGTAAGCACCAGCATAATTGCCAATAAAGTCATCGATATTAGTATTAGAATGTTGCAAGTAGTCCTGGCTGGTGAAACATCTGTGATCAGGGTCTACAACATTCGGGAGGTGAGTGTGTACAGCATATGTGAGTTTGTGTGAGAGCTATATGGGTGGCTACATTATGAGTCTCATTACTGCTGTGTACATTTATTATTGCTGTTTATATGCATATATATGAATAGTGACTGCAGAGTCTATGAATACCACCTACGTATATACATATATAGTCATTAGATGTGAGCTGAGATTTCTTTATACGTTCCTAACTGCTTTTTCCAAAACTTTGCAAAATATTAATATTTTCAAAATTTAAAAACATCAGGTACTTAGATGAATCTTGAATAGAAAATGGAACCTGTACATGAGGCTATTCCTACCTCTCTCTCAATTACCCTTCCCTCAAAGTCAGTTCCAAATATCTTAAGAATGCATCTTTTTCATTTTTTTATTAGAGGGCCATTTGCATTCATCAGGAAAATGACTTTCACTGATTTCCTGAGTGCTCCTTTAAATCAGGTTTCCCCTATAGTATCCAATTTAATACTGTATCGTTTTGAAGTAATACACAAACAGAACACGAGGTGAAAGTGCAAAACGCTGAGGAAGGTGTCTAGCCTTCCTCAGACATAAAACATACATCTACTGCATGCTGTTGATCTGTAAGGTTTATGTTTTTCAGTGAGCTACACTGGACTCTTATGAATTAGCTATCTATTTACACTGAAACTTCAAAAGCACCACCCTGTAGACACCCTCTGAAACTAACTGAGAGAAAAATCTGGTCCCACTGAAAGCTTTGGGAATTATGCCACTGACTTCAGTAAACTCAGGATTTCACCTTATATATTTGTTCAAGAAAGAACTGAGCCCTTTAACCACATTATAGTCCTTCTGCCCTTCTGCCACCTCTCTGGATACGCACAAAGGCTTGCGCTCAGTGCCAGGCAGAGTGGATGCTGTTTGTTTGCTTCTATTCCCAGCTCAGCTGAGCATGCTAAGTGAGATATGTGCCAGCCTGCCTGCCTCATCACAAATGGCCTTTTAATGAACTAGTCAAGGATTTAAATTACCCACGAACCTGGGAAAAAGCATTTTAAATTTAAGACCCTTTTAGGCAGTTAAAACCTGATGTTGCCATTGAAAACAGGCCAGGGAAAAGGTGATTCCACCTCTTGAGATTTCGCACTTACAGGGAGAGATAATGGCATTTTAGGCACCCCAAGTACTGCAGCCTTCAGAGGGTGCTCGAATGTCAGCTTCACGAATTGATTCTGGCTGTGTGACATCTTGAGTTGATCTTCCAGGCATGCGAGTGTTTGGTCACTGAACAAACTGGGTTACTGTAACCTGGGCCAATGCCATTTCAAAATATGGGGGAGGAGGTGAGTGAGAGCAAGAGGAAGATTTCCACATCTCAAGAGATTTGTTTCACTAAATAGTTTTATTTCTGCTTTTGGTTTTGTTTGTTTTAAAGATGTCATATGATTTATTTCTATTTGAGAGGAAATCAAGTCAGATATCTTAATACGCTATATATGAAGTGTTTGTAAACTTGCAAGTAATCTGCCATTCAGCATTTGCTAAATATCCTATCAATAATGTTCTTTAAAGAAAAAAAATTGCTGAGCTACACTGCTCTACAGAAATGGAAATTTCCATGGCTTTTCCATTTTCCTCTTGTGTGGCACTGAAAGGCTGAAGTATTAAATAACTACATATACCATAATGAAAAGCTACCTGGTGAGGCCCTGAAAAAATACCTTTGCAAAACATTCCCTGGTAGCTAAAAAAGCTGTAAAGTCAATGCCTATCCACAATGCATCACCCATACACTCAATTCTCACGTGCCATGTCAGGGGCAGGATTGGTGTACATGAGCCATTCCCATGCAGACTGGGGGAAGCCAGGCTGTTCTTGCCCCTAGCAGTTATATCTCATCACCCTTACGTTGGAGATAACAATTTATTATGTTTTCTAGTTTAGCTCTATCTGTCTGTATCTGAGAACTGATGTTCTCAGTTTTTATAAGCCTAAATGAAGCATATGTTGGATGCTCAGTTTCCTGTTGGAGCGTGGGAGAATCAGTCCTGCCCTTTACTGAGTTACTTGCTTTGCATATGATCTGTCTGCAAAGGTTGGGCTGGCCAGACTGTGAAATCTTGCTGACAGTTTAGCAATGAAACATTGGAAATGAACCCTTGGTTTCCTGAAGCACAGGACTAGAGAAGCTGCAAAATGCTGGCACCAGCTATGTGAATGCTCTGGGGAGAGCTCATGAACGTTCAGAAAGCAGACCTGTTCTTCATCAAACCCACTGCTGCTACATCAGAGACCTTCTTGCAATCTATTCGCCTTACCCCTTAGGATGGCATCCACATGTGTAGTTAAGATTAGTTAACGGAAAAACGTGAAGTGCTGTGTTTTACCCAAAGCAACAATCTTTAGGGAGGTAGAACAGCTCTGCTTTGGAGTCATTTGGAGGAGCAGTGCCTGGCTGTCCAGTACTGCAAGTCCCCTGAAATGCGTCTTCCTTCACAGCCACCTCTAGCACTGTAGAGGGCAGTAGGATTTTCTTGCTTTTCTAATCGTAAAAATGCCTTTCATGAGATAACTTCAATATTAGTAGAGAAAAGGACATCAATGAAAATGAAAATCTCAAGTTCTCCATTAGTTTTTATAAAAATGTGGTTATTTGTAGCATATTCACAGACATGGGTGTACAATGATGGAAGAGGCATGAAGCTGGCTTGTGAAGTGGTTAATGAGGAGGCTGGGAAGCTGGTGGAACTGGAGAGGGCATAACGCTGGTGGCTTGACCTGACTCACAGTGAGTCTTCAAATGCAAAATTGTTTGCCTGCTGGTGATGAGACAAGTACTTGTTTTAACTGCCTTTATTTCTTATTCTGTTTTTTGTGAAACTGTTAAATACATTTTTTTACAGAGCACTCAACTTTCCTGCATGACAGTCCTTTTGTGAACTAAATGACCTTTGAAATTTGGAAAGAGCAGCCTTACATGAAATAATGAAGAGTTCATGTCATTAGTTAGCTTTTTTGTGCTATTTTGTGTTTCAGCCAAAAATGTAAACTTGCTTCACTATTTCTGAAGCTTTTCCTACAGAATGCTAGAAAGTGCCATTTTAAAATGAGAAATAATTAAAAGCACTTTACATATTATCTCTGAGCCTTGAACTTTGAAAAAATACTGGTATCAAAGAACCAGAGTAAATGGAGACCTCTAAAAGGCTTAATATTAATTTTTGCACTACGTAATTTTATTAAATGTTATTGAATTTCTATTCCTTTCCATAGGAAATAATATATTCAATATTCCTTCCATGCAGTGGAGCATTTATAAATCTAGAAAACCTAATGCTGTATTTCACCTTGGTGTTATGTCATAATTGCTATAAGTAAAGAAATGGAGGGTATGAAATTAGTCAGAATAGCTATATATATATTTTCACCCAGGCCACAAAAGCAAACTGCTGGCCTCCAGTGCCACCCTGACCTAGGGTCCCTATTTCCAAAAGCCATTTCTACACATCTTAGAGGCCACATTTGTGGTCTTAAATTTTGTCATTTATAAATGTATGAAATATATTTCGTCTATTTCCTGTTTCATCCCAAATCTGAATATCCACATCCCAAGAAGCGATTCAAAGCTAAATAATTAAAATATAGTAATGGATCTAAAACACTAGCTGCAGTTTTTATGTATGATATAACAAATAAACTGGTTTCTAGTGGAAGATTGCTCAGAGTTTCTGTTGCCATTACCATTTTTACTCCCATGTAATATTTCTAGGCAAGTCCCACTGCTCTGCGACATACTTATTCCAAATAGCAATGTTAAGGTTTTATGAATCTGAAAACAAGTCAGTTTGAACAGATTTAAATTTGCAGCGATGCCAGCACTTGGTCTCTGAATGTTAGCTCATGGGGAACAATGAACTTATCTTATTGCACTTCAAAATTAAATAATTAAAGACAATCCTTCTCCCCCCCTATTTTTTTACGGTTAATAATTATAATAACATACTCAGATGCAGGCGGTGTTATTATCTGATAATGCCTGAAATTTGAAATGGGCCTATTAGCCACCCGAGGCGAAACATAATTGCCCAGTTTCTGTGCATCATCAGATGCCAGATGATGTTGCTGAATGTTATTACTTAAGTATTTCAATTTTTCTTATGGTGGAGAAATTAAATTTCATCTGTATACTGCAGCAAAACACCCTGGCTTGAAAGGTATTGGTATTTCTGAAAGGTTGCAGTGCTGGTGCTGTTACCCTTACAGCCTTTGGTGAGATTGGTGCTTTAACAGTATAATTGTTGCTGAGAACAGAGTGATATATATATGATAGAGTGTATTAGCACTTCCAAACAGCAATAGCCCTGTGTCAGCTTTCCTAAATATGTGAGACCTGAGTCGTTTTCATTGCTGGACTCATTAATTGAGATGATAGAGCAGTTATACACCTCTAGCATTAGTCACTGTGAGTGACAGCCCCCCTGGATAGGGGGAAGCCAGGGACCTTGCTGGAGCAAGGACTCCTCTTTGTCCATGCTCCAAAGTGTGCACAGGCTCACGCAAGTGGAAGAGCAGATTCATTTCTTGTCATCCATTGCTGCAAAGAAAACATGCATACGTTCACTCACTACTAAATCCTGAGACTGCAGACACCAGCTACGTGACCCCCAGCTTGGAGATGGATTGGCTGCTAAGTACTAAAGGGTGATTGGTTTTAGTAATGTGGGGATATTTCTTTTCAGCTTTCTCAGTACTTCAGGACAAATCTCTTTTGTTCCCAAGTCTAAGTTCTTCTTTAATGCTCAGTTTAAATTATTGGTTGCTGCTGCTTTTTTTGCATATGAAGTTCTGGGGAGCCTCAAACAAAGGGAAGTCAGCTCATGGCCCCTTAGCTGGGAGGTTCTGTGGGGCTATGGCAATGAAAACCAGTGAGACTGGTGTTGCTAATAGAGTTTGCTTCTGTGACACAGAACGAAAGTGTCACTTGCAAAAGAAGAGGTGCAGCTTGAAGAATTGTGTTACACCAGAACCTCTGGAACTCTCTCCCAGTGCAGTCTAATAACTGGCTGAGTAAATAGACTTTGGGGCTTGACATGTCATCCTCACCTACAACAGCAGGAATAAACCATGCTTTATAATCAGAATGTACTGGTAAGTAGCATTTCTGTGCTACTGCTTAAGGCAGTCATGAAACAGCAGTTATTCCAAACTATTGGAATGCTGTGCTTTCATAGCACAACTGAGAGTCAAGCTCTTTAGAGAGCTGGCTTTTTAAGGATTTTCTGGCTTTTAATTAAGGTTATGGTCAGTTCATCTCCGCAGTGTCCCAGTTATGCAACACCGCACAGGTGAAGGGGTAAGTGTTCAGTGGGCTTTAGTCTCCTGCAAAATGAATTCTGCTTTCAGGTCCTTTGCCTTTCCCTTTCCTTAAAGAAAGAATAACCAAAAAGTCCCTGTCCCCTAGAAAGCTATTTGAATTTATTTTTTCTAAAGAACCTCATATTATAATGCTTTATTTTAATATTAAAATTCTAATTGAGATAAAATACTTTATTGTTGAATATAAAGAATCTTTCAGTCCCTTCTCCCCTTCCCAGATGCTTTGGTGAACTGTTCTTCATCCAGACAGGTGCATTAATGACTCTTTCTTATGAATCCATGAATCAAGGGTTTGAATAAGCCGTGATCTTCAGCACCAGTTAACAAAGAAAGCCCTATGCTGACCTAAAATTGTATCATGCTTGATCACAGAGCTGCAGGACTTGGCAAGTATGGCTGTATTTCAAGAGACCTCAGTGAGGAGGCCAAAGAGGGAGGCATCCTTTGGGCCTTGTGGGTGCTGCTCATGGTGGCGGCGAGGCTTATTGCAGAGAACCCAGAGCAGCAATGGTGACGGTCAAAGGTAGCTTTGAAAAAGAGAATATCCTGGCTCCACATTTTATTTTATTGCAAAGAGGAATTAGTGAAACCATGATTAAGAAATCCTGAGAAGAGGGATTTCAGCCTATAAAACAATAGGACGGAATTGCAGAGTGAGGAGAACCAACTATCTTCCCGCATGTCCTCTGTGGCAACAGCTGATGTAAAGGGCCCTTACTTGTACAGAGCGGTAAATTAGGAAGCAGCAGAGCATTCTGTTACTGGTTCGGTATGCTGAAATCTATTCCTTTTGCTTTTTAGATGTACATCGAACACATAAGACTGTGACCAAAATGCTTTTTCCTAAGAATTCCTCAAACAGCATTTTTTGGCTAAAAGAAAAGGAGCTATTTTCTTTTCAATGGGGGGAGAAATTATGTTACCATATTTCTGCATAATGAATTATATTCATAAGTATTTTTAAATCAGGGGAGACATGAATTTGGGAAGGTGGGGATAACACATCATGAAAGAGGACAGAACCCCACTACACTTTGTTCATTTTTAGTGTTAATGGATTTGAGTTGAAACCCCATTAGATTATGCAGGATAAGATGAATTTTGGATCTGCAGAAAGTTTCCAGTTTAATGAAGAATGTAATGTTTCAAGCAAGTCATAAGCAAGTATACTTTTTTCTTCTTTCTTTCTGAAAGAAAGGATTAATTTATGGTGTGAGCAGGTAAAGTGCACTTTTGATGATGTTTTTGCCTATACACATGCCCTGGACATTGGGAAAATAAGTGTAACAGTCTTCAATCTCTGTAAACACAAGGATGTCACCCCAAATGCGAGATACACACAAGAGAAGCAGTTTTATTTACCCTTCAGCTTACTGGGAATCAATATAATACTGGGGAAAATCCAGCTCTGAGGCCCTAATTCTTCTCTCAGGACATCAATAGAAATGTGAAGAACTTCATTGGAAAGCAATTCTTACAGAAGATGTAGGGTGCAGCTTGGATACTGAGTGTGACAGGTCTGTAAAATTCACAGCTCCTGCTAGCCTCTTTGCTCATAGTCTGTGGAAAACAGAGAGGATCAGTCCTGCTAAGAGTTATGCTCATCTCATCTTATCTCAAAGGAGTGCTTTATAAGTGGAGGAACAGACTAGTTTACAAAGTGTGAACAGATGAACAGTTAGTAACTCAAATTCATTTTTAATATTCATCTCCCAATTGTTTTGGAGAGGAGGTTAACAAGACTACTCAAAAATTCTGTCTGAACACAGCATAAGTGACTATGCTTTGGCAAAGTTGCTGCTGAGCCGCCCAGAAGCCCTTCACAGCACACCAAGCTCCCAGAGTGGTATAGTTTCCTCTTGGCAAGGGCATTTGATAGTCCACACTTCAGTGCCAGAACTGGAAAACAATATAATAAACTATAAGCTATAATGCAAAAGGAAAAAAAAAATGAAAGAAAAATTATACTCATTGTAATTGAGTCAGCTTGTTGAGGGACATAAAAATCTAATCAATTGTTTTTGCATAACAATCAGTTGTCATGTTGGGCTCTAATTGAGCAGCCAGATGGAGCCTGGTAGTTGTAGACTGTAGTACTAGTATTCCTGGGACACACAAAACCACATGAGGCGATGAACGCTAGGTTCATCTTTCTATTAATGTGTAAGGAGAGCTCCACTTAAGAGGCAAAAACAGATTTCCCAAACCAAACATATTCAAGTTGATGTGCTTCTCTCCCTTACATAGCAGATAGAAACCTTTCTTTTAATGGATCTTTTCTTGGCTTATAGGTATTACTGAAGCTGAGACACAGGTGGCTTCCAAACGCCCAGATGACATGGAGGATCTACAGGAACTTAATTTCCTTTATAATATTTTTGTATATGCTCCATATGTGTGGCGCATTTAAAAGGACACCAAGAAGACATTTTTCATAAACATTCTGTTCCTTAATGTTTGTAAAAGCTTCTTGGGAAAAGTGAAACTGAAATCCCTTTCTTGAGTGAGTTGTTTTTCTCCATCTGGATACTTTGATTTACCTGGCTGTGGGCTTTCTATCAGCAACATAAACAAGTGATAAGAAATTCAGAGTATTTAACAATTTATATCTAAAATAAATAAAACTGGGTATAAGTTGTTACTGGAATTTTAACACCCCCCCCCCCCCCCCCCGCCCTCTTTTGGGTCTGCAGATTTTGGCAGCATTCTGTCAAAGAGGATATTGAATCAAATATGGTCAAAAATAAAAATGACCAACCAAAACTCTTTGGTGAAAATACAGTCTGGGTTTCTTTTTCTGTCTGTGCTCCTTAGGATCTTCTCAGCCCAATAAACTTCATTGACTTTGGAAAGGGCTCAGCAGGGCAACACCAGTGCCTTTTCAAAGTTTAAATAAATCTGCTTGTTGGCAGGTGGGTGATTAGGCAACAGTTTTGACTCAGAGATCTAGGAAAGGAATTGAACTTTCTGATTCTGTTCTTAGCTTCCAATAATAATTAAAGTGATGATGATAATTGCTCTAAAATTTAATGACGCCTCTCTTTAATGAAGGAGAACTGCTAAGTACAGCTACCACTGCTGCACTCTATGAATTTAGCACAATGCCTGTTGGGTTGTACTGTTCTTTTGTGCCTTTGCAGTGACTGTGTGCATTGCACTCCTGCTTTGGGCAAGCCACACTTCTGAAGCTTTGGTCAGCCTGCCAGATCCACCTCCCATAGGTAGATATCAATCTATGCTTCGTTTTAGTGAATTAAGATCCATTATCTTCATTGTGAAAGCTTTTTTTATTTCTCCCCAGTCTCCCTCACAGGTAGTCTTTGATCACGTTTGTTTCTGCTCTTGTCTTATTTTCACAGTTATCTCTGTTTTTTTCTCCCTTTTGTCTTCTTCTCCTCTGACTCCAAATTTCATGGTTGTGAAGGCTATTATTGACAGCTGTCATATTCTTTCTCCTCTCCCCTCCTGCTTCTTTTAGCTGAAACTCTCACCTACAGATACATCCTTTTTAAATTGCAAAGATATGCTGTGGGGATTATACACAGCTAGTAAGGATGAGTTCTGCTGCTTTCATTGCTGTAAAACAATACTTGAGAACTACTTAAAAAACTTACGTTCTTCTAATGATTCATCCTTTAACAGAAGGCACCTCGGTTTTGTTTCTTGGGAATTTCTCTATGTTCCACTTCACTCTAATTTGCACAGTTATAATTCTGTCTGATCTACCTACAGGCTTCCTACTAGGAACATGATAAAAAAATTTCATTTAAACAGTTTTGTATTTTATATGTATTACTGTATTGAAGTAACATATATATTACAATTTTTTAGTAATTATAAGATAATACTGCATTAAAACAATGCATTGATAACAGAAAGTAGTACCTTTTCAATACCTGAATAAACTGTCTGAAAATGGATTCATTGTCAAAGAGATGGACCCTTGTTGTTATCTAGTCCTTTCTTATTGCTTGAACTAAAACGAGTGACTCAGTGCTTTGTTTCTCTGAGAAATCATCAAGGAATAAGCTCTTTCCTCACATCTCAACTCAGGACTTCAAAACTTCCACAAACTTTCAGGACGGGTACCTCCTTTTTAGGATTTCTTCCCCCTATGCATTTCTGAAATACCTGTAAACCTCTCTTTTCTTCTACCCTCAACATGTAGATGTAGTCACAGATGTCATAAACCCACCATTTTTTTTGTCTTTTTTTTTTTTTATTTTTAATTTTTTTGTCTTGGTCAACGCTTTCCAAGTGTGAGATGTTACAGTTTGGGTAAAGTGCAACTCCGTGCACTTTCTGAGAGAGAATCGTGAGAGAAAATCTCTCTTTATGAGAGAGATTATGAGAGAAAAAATGCTTTCTTTTAGAGTGCTGCTGAATTGTTTCATTAATATTAAAATACTTACAAAGATTTACTTTTTTCTTCTGAGCTGGGACAGCCCTTCAAAGTAAAAATGCTGGTCCATTGCTATTATGTTGTCATGTTAAAAAAACCCTAAAAAGGTATTTTCCATTTTAACAACTTCTTGGCTTTTTACATTGCAATTATAGATTTATTATGGCTTTTAATCTCACTTTTTAATGTGCTTTTTTATTGTTGAAGATGATAGATCCAAGGGGATTTTCAGACTTGGGATAATTGTGTGTAAGCCTTTGGAAGTGACCTGTGTCAGACGGATGGTACAGAGAAGCTGGATGCTGCAGACAATCTTGAAACATCTGGAAAGCAATCTGCCTGTGGGTTTTGATAGGGTGCGTCAGTGGCTCCAACCACCACCTGGAGGTAGAGTGAACTCACAGTTTGCTCCATGCTCTTGACCATCCCCTGGTAGTGTGTTTCTATTTGGTTTGTGTCTGAGACTATGGGCAAAGGAACTGATAAGTGATCCTCTTGTAGCAGCTTGAAGTTCCTTGGCCAGATGTGTCATTATGAGACAAATTCCCAAGTGTTATCTTCATCCTACAAGTTAGTCAGAATTTTGATGTCTGTATGTGAAGACACAAACAAGAACCTCTGGTAACTTTTTGGCTTGTGATATGGTTCTACTGTGGCTATGTTTTTTTCATCCTACACATACCAGGGTGAAATATTAGACTACAAGTAATTACTGTTGTGCATAGAGAATCCAATCTTCCTGAAGTGAAGCCTCTATAACACACCCACCTCCCCCTACCATGGCAGGCTGCAGAGGTATCTGGAAGTATATACAGTCTATGAGACGTCTGGTGTCCACATCCAGGCTCTTGGGACTGTCCATTTGTCATACCTACACCGCCTTCTGCAAAAGAAGTGGTAATTGTGTCCTAATGAAGTTTCTTTCTGGAGGAGCCTGAGGTCATCTGTGTGCGTGTCCCATGCTCCTATGTGGGCGCTGGGGCTGCAACAGCAGCCTTGGAGAATTCTTTACATGTCCAAGCCTTAGACCTCATATTCAACCTAATCAGCCTGGCTGAGCCTTGCAGGAACTTAAAATAATCTCACCATGCCAAGCTCAGTATAGGCAGCTGGAGAGAACCTGTAGGAAAATATCAGTGAAGAAGGCTTCTCAAGCAATTGTGAAAGGTACATTCATATGAATATCTTGAGCTGTTTGGAGCTGGAAATTATCCATTGGCAAGATTTTTCCCAGAGAAATATGCAATTTTTTAAAAACCTTTCTCATGGCAAAATTTTTATTTGCAGTTTCTCATTTCCTAGATGACTGCCACAGAGAGCAGAAAAAGGAATTCAGCCTTTGAACAGAGGAAGGAAGCTGTATATGTGGCCACCCAGCTGTTGATCTGCATCTGTTGGAGTTAATATGTTTTGCTCGTCAGTAGTGGAAATTGCAAACCTGAAACATCAAAATAATATACATGCCCAGATTACAATGTAGACTCCTTGCCAGATGTCTTGATAGCAATCTCCCTAAGCCATTTGGTCCAGTGATTTAAGCATATAACAAATAAAGTAAAATTCCATATTCTGTCATTGAAGACCACAAACCGTATCTTACCAATATCTGAAAATGGAAATTGTATGTGCCTGTGTGTGCCCTATCCCATCTTCATCATTTTTTTTTTTTTAAATGAGGTTTTCTTTTAAAATCTACTGCAAAACCCAGATTTAAATTGAAAGAAAAACCTTGCTTGTGGCACTAAGGAAGAAGGACTTGTGGGCATTGATTTACCTGAACTTCAGCTCCTGGGCATTTTCTAGGAATCCTGTTATAGTAAAAAACCCTACCACGTTGACATTTTGGTTGCTGCTGCTGTCTGCATCAATGCTTTTTTAGAGTCCTCTATCCTTATATGCAGTCTACTCTTCAGGCTTGAGTTTTGGATCTAGATATATTTCATGAGCTAAAATTAAAAAAAAAAATAAGGTGCCCCTAGGTAGATCACATCACTTTCACTGCAATATTATCCTAAAATTACTTTATCCCCAGTGTAACTTTCCCAGAAATTATTTCTTACCTAAACAATCCATATTGCAACAAATACAGATGTCTGTCAGGTAAAAAAAGGAAAAAAAAGAAAAACAAGTTATAGGTAAGTTTGTGTTCCTAGATTATTCCTCATATAAAATTAATGTAGTGCAACACATACACACATACAAAGCAGTAAAAAACCAAACCAAACAACATTAAATTAGTGATTCAAATTCTGTTTCCAATTAAGTTGTTGTATACCCAGAGCAATTCCACAGATTGCTGCATTATTACTTTTGATTTATTCCAGTATAATTAAGAAAAACTTATGTCATCAGCTCTAATGGAAGCCACAGCCTGAAAATCCAAACTAGAGTAATATAGTTTAACGTAGTTTCTACCTAAATGAATTGCAATATAATTCAGTATCAAAAGAAGTAGTGATTTAATACTAGTACCCTTTCATTGTCTTTCTTAACTTTGTATTCTAGGTATGCATTCCAGTTATGAAAAAAGAAAAGTGCTAAGATTCGAATAAAAGTAGTTTTAATTTCCTTTTATATTACACACAGTGTTTGCCTGTCAATCATTCAACAGGTAAATTAGAGTAGAAATGAGATTTCGAGCAGAACAGACTCAAAGAAGAAGTAAATTATACCCCACTAAACTTGTTCAAAGTCCAAAATAATCACATTTCTGCTGCCTTTTCCTTATGCTGATGCTTTACTTTCCTGATACATTTCTCAATATGTATTTGTTCATGCATATGCCTCCTTATACCTGCTCAAGTCACTACTTTTTTTGCACTTATCTATCCCTCACATCCTAAGTTGCACTTATCTATCCCTCATTCCGATAATGACTATGTGAGAATTACTGCAAATTTGCTAGACTCATAAAAATAGACGTCTTTTTGCCATTAATTCTTCGTTGCCTATTTGAGTCAGTTAAGCCTTACTCTGAATTATTTCAAATGTACTCTCATACTTGCTGAGGGATTATTAAAACTTCTGTCTTGGCATAGGCAACTTTAGATGGCAGTATAAGCATGACCTGGCATGAGATTTTTTTGGGTAGTCCCAGAATCTACAGTGTCACTGATTTTTGCTGAGCATGAAGTTTCTGTCTGCACTTCAGTCTTAGAAACCAAATGAAATATATTGGCCGGTTGGTCAGGTACCACGCATCCAGATACAAAATCTAGTAATAAACTAGCCAGAAAAGGCTATGGTTCTGTATTCTGTTGTTCATTTTTATGCAGAGGGGATAAACGTCGAATTCACAGAGAGAGGCTGCTGTTTTACTACAGAAATAATTAGATGCACCTTTTCTGACTTCTGGACTACAGAGTAGAATTCTTCTACTAGGTAACAACGCCTTTTGTGCTGTTTCTGAGAGTCAGCGACTGATGTCTCGTCTTGCAAAGGCACACTTTCCTCTGTGATTAAATATTTATCATAGTGAGAGACCAGCAGAAGGACTAAGTGCCTCCAATTAACTATTGTGGAGGTTCATAAGGGACTATGCTACATATATAAATATTTTAAAAGATCAGGTTGGAGCAAGGTCCATTCCAGGCCATCTCCCTGTAGATCAGGGTGTGCTGTTTATTGGTAGGCAGATGCATGTCTACTTACCAACAAACAAAGCCTCCACTTTATTTGCTGTGCCTTAGCTATAGATCAGTCGGTAAATTATCTCATTAATCATGCATATGAAGAGCTCTGTTTTGCCTGGTGATTATGAAGGGCAAGCAAAACATAATTAAAGGTGCTGCAATCTGTTTTGTTTGTCCTGGGTGGTGTTATTTTTCCAGGGTTCACCCACAGGAAGGAAATTCGTATTTAATTCTCTGGAGCAAGAAGTGTCTGAATTTATGAGGATCTTTCTTACCCATGTGGGAGCTCCCTGTGTCTGCTTTCATCAAAAAACAAAAGGGGACATCTTGTCCCAGATCTGCTATTGAGCATTTGGAGGGGGTAGAAGGGAGTGAATAATGTTCTCCCAGGCTGGTTTCTGATCCAGGGCACGAGATCGTGCTCCATGGGGAAGGTTGACTGATCTTTGGCTTACATTTTAGGGAAATGAATGGTCATCAACAGGGCTTTAGGGTTCACGGTGACTCACAATATTTTCCACTTCTCTGTGAAGAACAGCTCTAATCTGGGGTCTGCCTAAAACCTATGGCTGTGGAATTCATCTGGTCTGCCTGTACCCTGGGGAGAGCACCTACAGAACCCAGGGCTTGCAGTCTGCAATTCTCATCCTTCTGGCCACATCTTGTTTGTGGTAGTGGAATGAGCTGTAAGGAGGGAAAAAAAAGAGGGGAAAAAACCCAAACCCAAAACAAAACCAAACCTGAAAGAGTGACTGTTTCAACAGATTCGGAGAATCAGAATAATAATTTGTTCTATATTGCTCCATGGTGATGTAAACAAACCCAATTGGAGGTGATCAGGAAACTAATAATTAACAGTTTATCAGGCATATGACTGAAATTCAAGTGTGAAACAAAGAGGCTTTTATGCAGTCCTCTGAGGTTTGGGAAAATGTCTTTATAAGGTGCTACAAAAGGTTACAGCATTTTAAAGTGTGTGTGAAACAGATTCATTGCTACTAAGATGACAGGAATATATTTCAGGCAAGGGTTATACATTGCTAGGTTTTGAGTGCATTCCTTTAATAACAATTCTATTTTCAGTTTATCCATCCTAGTCATACAGGCATGAGTTTACTTCAAGTTTAGACTCTCTATTCTGGATCTCCCCAGGCAGACTTGTGGTTTGGGGTACATCATAATGAATTTGGAACAGTATGGGTTCCTATCAGCCACGATAGAGCATGAATTCACTGTGCTTCAAACCCTATATGGGAATTGAGTAATGTTGCAAAAACTCCTTGTGTGGGCACCCCACTCCCTGGGTAATTGGGAGCCTGGAGGAGAGGAGCTAAGCTGCAACAGGGTATCTTTAGCCATCAACTGCATTAATGGACAGCACTTGGAAGCAGCAGGGACTCATTAGCTTTCCTCAGACCCCACAGGCGTAAGTGTGGAGAGTCAACTGTTGTGGGTTTCTGGAAGCCCTTGCCTGTCAGGCTATGAAAAGGCTGCTTATGATCATGGGACCTTTCTACGTGAGCCTGCTTTGCAGGTGCTGAAAGATGTTTTACATGTTGGTTATTTCTGGTGAGTAACAGGGCCCTCATTTCAGCAGATTTTCCTGCAGAAGTGGAGCGGTGTCTTTTTCAGATTAAATAAAGGGAATTTATGGAAATGTGAATATTCTGAAGCTTAATGAAAAGTTTGGATGATAAGAAGAGGTCACTAACACTCCTTACATTTAGCACAGAGAGGCATCTTCATGGGTATGATCTCTTCAAGGAGCAAGGAGGTAACCTGGTGCTAGAACTTTTCTGGAGCACCTTTTGTAAACTGCTCTGCTTGGAGAACAGGAACAGCATCCCTATCTCCTGTCTGCTGGAAGGACTCCCTGGGTTTCAGCAGTACAACTATTGTGGGCAGAGCAACACCAAGTGCCTGTGAGAAAAAGTGGATTGGGGCAGGCCAGCACTGTAGGGCTTTTCTTTTGCCTGAAGAAAATGCAAACTGCACTGTAACTTCTCTGAGGGGTAGCACTGTATCTCCATGTGCACTTGTGTAGCCTTGGCGATGCTGAAGCTGAAAGCAGTTCAGGCAAGCCATACAGAATGGAAAACAGCCTCAGCTGTGGCAGGGGGCTGTGCAGCTGTGACACAGAAAACAGGCTGCAGCAATGTGCATGGCTGGTAAGTCACCTTTTCGTATTTAGCAGATGTACCCCTTGCCTTGAACTACAGACATGCACACATTGTAGTCAATGCGCACAAATCAGGACATACCCTCTTAGGCAGAGCATGCAAAGGCAGACTTCACTTTTGGATCACACTAAAGAAGTGGGCTACTTGAAAATGTCTGAATAACTTTTTCTGTAAAATACCAACAGATGTGCCCCTTCAGTGCTCTCATTTCTGTGGTCTGTTTGTCTAAACATGGGAAACTTAAAGCTATGCTGGCAGCCCACAGACTTCAAGGTAAGATGGAGTTGTGTTGCTAAATGCCTCAAAAGCAATGCTTAGCTATGGCTGCTGGGATGAGCCACCTGCTCAGATGGAAACTGGTACTTCCCTGGACCTGGCTGCTCCCAGGTACAGATGCATTAGGCTGTTATTTCTTTGGATGTGTAGAGATATATTTTGCAATTGTTTGTTTTCAGTAAATCTGACTGAGCAGAGGCATATGAAAATACATTTCAGGTGTCATCTCGTTACAATCTTGGCAACTACATAGCTACATGAAACACCTGAGCAGGTTCAGATCTAACACACATCTTACAGGCCATCAAGCCACCAGTGACTAGCTTGGCCAACAGAAAGAAAAGTTTTCCTCTGGATTATGGTCATAATAATAACATCAGAATAATAATTATCTTTTCTCCATTACAACATGTACCCAACACTGTAGGAAACTCAAATTTTCCTTCTTAATATATTACTAATTTCAATGTAATCATAATTTACTATTTCAACCCTACCAAATTCTCAGGACTGTATATGGTTTTTACAACTTGGACATGTTCATTCTCATTTAAAAGTGTTTTGACTTCAGTAGTACCCAGAGATCTTACACAGGGCTGTGATGATAAACATTCTCCAAGATGTGGCCAAGGGCCAAAGAACTGTTGTTTCAATGCTTCACGCTTCCGTTCTTTGACAGGATCTATAATAAGGCCGTGTCTCCCAGGATGGACCCCAGTCTTGTAAGCTATAAAAGTTCACAGTAGGGGAATTAACTGGAGGAACCCTGGAGGGATCTGAGAGAGTTTTCTTTCTTTCTTTTTTTTTTTTTTGGTTGGAAATGGAAACATTCTGTAAAATGTTCCTGCATTAAAGAAAAAGGATTAAAATTCCCCACCACAGCCACCCCACCACACTTTTTTTTTTTCCTATAATTAATGTTGATAGGTAATTTTCCAAATATGTCTACATGGGTTAGAAAAGTGAGAAAAAAAGAAGGATAAAGAAAGAAGAAATATATAGCAGAGTACCTGGACTGAAAGGCAAATGGGGCTTGCTGTGGAAACCAAGCAAGGAAGGCTGTGAGCAACAAGAAGAATGAGATTTTAAGGGTTACTGTATTCCTTGGAAAACATAGTAAGACAAATGTGCCTATAAGAAAGAAGTTTATCCTGTCAACATACCCTGTTTTAAGCCATAATTATTCCTATTTGTCTCATGTGCTACAAATACATTCCTTAAATAAAAATCAGGAGAAGGAGGTGCAAAACAATGAATGATATCCTTTAAAAAATATCAGAAGAGTAATAAACCAGAAGAAAGGGAGTGATCAGAGTTTTTCATCTTTGAGTTCTTCAGATAAGAATAGAAGGAAATGCTTGCACTTGCTGATGAAACTTAGAGGATGCAGAAATCAAATCCTCCAGCAAATTAGATATGTTGCCAGAAATACAGAGAATTCCCTTGGGTCTATACCTATGCCTTTCATCTGGAGATGTCAAGGCACTTCTTAAGGCTTCAATAACTGTTTTCATACTGACATCTGGGACAGTTACTACTTAAAATTACTTTCTAGCAATATTTTGGCATGAAATCTCACAGAAGTTAGGTCTTGTAAAACTGGAGGTGGTGGTGTTGTTTTAATTAGAGGAATGGTAGCATTGTAGATCAAAAACAATTGTCTGAAAAGTAAAACTGTATCACCAAAACTATTCACAAACTTAGGATAAACCCTGAATTTTTTTTCCACACAAAACTTTAATAATGATACACTGGGGATAACACAGCAAGGAAACAGATGCAGAAAATACCAGTTATTCCATTGAACAGGTTGAAAATGTGGAACAAATTCAGACAATGAAAAATCTACTTCCTAGTGGGAAAAGGAGCACAAATGAAATGGCCACATGACTCAAGTGAGGATAAAGGCAAAGCAGAGACCTGACTGAATATTTAATGCCTGTAACTTCAAACCCAAGTATGTAGCTGTGGTATAAAGTACTGTGGGGATCTTGCAGGTGTTGGAGGTGCTTAAGCTGTTTTTCTGATTAATGAAGAGAATTTAAGAACTGTTCACATGTTTTAAATAAGAGGGACATATAACTGGTGGCTGTCTGGTTTCATTGTTGTATAAGATGTGATTGGGTCAAAAAAATTATGCATATAAAGTAAAAACATAATATGCCTTGCATTTGATTTTTATCTGTCAGAGTTTCAAAGAGGTTTCAAACCATAGATCATGTTATTCAGAAGAGAACAGTGACTGTTGTGGAAGCACAATTACAGCAGCCTTCCCCTTGGAACAAGATTAAGGATTTCTTCTGAATTTTTAACTAGTAAACATAGATATATTTCAAGTAAGCCAAGTGTGTTTTCAGTGGTTGTGGAAGGATTCCTGAGAGGCAGAAGAGCAGGTGTTTCCATGTGGTTTGAAAGGAAGCAGCAACACTAGTGGAGAAAGGACACATGGAGCAGCTTGGGTTGATTGAACATTCTGGTATTGTGCCAGCCTTGTTCAAAGCAGAATGGGGGCAAGAAATTAGTATGGGAGGAGTGATGTATAAGTATACAGGATATTATACAGTATACTACCTATGCTACTTCCAGTTTATGGGCTAAAACTAGAAAGTGTTCCTTTTTTTTCATAATGGAAGCTCCTTGAGGTTTTTTCAAAAACAGTGAAACTTTCAGAAACAGTGAAGTTACTGTGTTAAAAAGACCAAAACCTGGTATTTATCAGGGTTTGCAGCAATAGACTATAACTAGAAAAGCAAAATTTTTGAAATAAAACAAGGTTTCAGGTTCTAGAGTTCCTGCAGGGGAATACATAAAGATTTTGTCATTTCCTGCTGGGCTAAATACATCTCCAGCACCTAAACTGAGCTGTTACCCTCGCTAGTGCTCACAGAGACAACTGGAGATACCGAAGCATTAGCTCTGAGCAAACATGGGTAACTTCTGCACAGAATTCCTGCAGTATGTATGCAGACTGACTGCCAGCCTAGCACAAAATGGAATAAGAGAACTTTCCTAAAATTTGTATATATCCATGATAACACATCAGCACAAGGGACAGAAGGAATGAATTCAAATAAGAGAGGCCCAGACTGGCCTCATTGGAAAATCTTTTTCCTCATGAAGGCAGCCAAGAAGGGGCACTGAGATATTGTTCAGTTTGAGAAGGGTGCAAGGTGTGAAGCTCCTGAGATTCCTTCTAACCTGGGTTATCCTAAGACCCCAGAGGTAGACATCTCAAGTTCATAGATGTTGCTCAAAAAAAAAACCCAAGACCAGAAGCAAACAAACAAAAAGAAACAATCAAAAACCCTCAAAAGCATGAGAAAGCTCTTTAATATGCAGTGCTCCATTGAAAACTAGAAAGTTTGTCTGTGTGGCAAACACAGACAAACATCAGTATAACAGCCTTTATATGTTATATATGAAAGTTAAATTGTTCTCTCTGCAAGAGACCAAAGAAACAGAAGATAATTGAATCAAACACAGGCTCTGAGCTTGCGTTGATTAGAACTTTTAGACAGAATGAGCTAATGTTTTGAAAAAGTCACCTTGGTCAAGGGAAATGATTAAGTGGAAACATTTTTAAAACGAGTAAAATGCTTGCTAAAAGAATATGACAATCTGGCAGAAAATAAGCAGCTGGTAGCAGACTGAAGTTAGAGCAGCTATACAGAAGATGAAAAAACAGGAGTATTTTAGTTTGGTTTCAGTACAAGAGATCAATTACAGGGTCTGGGGTGGACTTGCGGGAACTTGCTCTACAATCGTGATGCAAAGGTGCTTAATTTGAGCTCTGTTCTTATAACAACACTAGAAGAAGGGAATTTAAACGGATGTCTTTAAATGTCTTTGGGAACTTTAGGATTTCATTTCCTTATTATAACAGACACAGCTTTCATAAATTGAAAATTTTCCCTAGCTGAATCAGAAGATCATAAATGAATTTTTTTCACTTGGTTGCCAAGTTGAGGAGCACCTTTATACCTGATGTCAGGATGGGATCCTATCCACCAAGGACAGTGTGGATCTCTCCTTGTAGACTGTGAATGTAGACTGTGGTCCCCAGAGTTCTCCAACACTGATGGAGAACACGGATCTGTGCTGAACATACCCAAATCCCTCCCAAAAGTTTTTATGCTGCTATGCGAAATGAGAAAACTTTGCAAATGACAAAATATTTTGACTCACTTGGCAATGTCAAACTTAATTTTGACATTTCTGAGGCACTTCTATGAAACTGAACCCTTTTGTGAATCATTTGAAAGCGTGGATTTTTCATTTTAATTCTGGATGCAAACAAACACTGCAATATTTGAATTATCCATGAGATGAATACTGAATTTGTCCAACTCTATTTGGTATTCAGTTTAGGCACTGAATGGGTTTTAATGGTTCACACAACTTCCCAAGATATGTCAGATATTTTTGCTCTCTCACTTGTACTTTAAAAAAGGTGAAATGGATAATTTTCTCTAATCTTAGTCTGATCTCTGATGACCCTGTTTAACACCAGTACCTTTCATTCTCTTTCTCCTGTGTAAGCATATTAGATCTTGCTTAGTAGGAACTGTGAAGCACAGTTGCTTATTAAGACAAGGCCTCCTCTGGGGATAAGGAAGGAATCCTGGATGAAATGATTGTGTTATGAGACTTTCCACAGTTTGGTATCAGCATTAAAATCTCAGACAGTGCACATGCTGAAATGTTTCCTTGGTTGTCAGGAATACATCCCCTTAGACAACTGGTCTAACAACCAGTGTCTACAAACCTCACTGAATATGAGGCAAGTGTGTGCCCAGGCTAAGTTTCATTAGCATAATGAACAGCATTAAGAGATGGTCTTTCTTGGAAGTTTATATCAAGCTTGAAAGTTATGTTACTGAAGCGCTGGTATACAACATCAGTAAACTCTCGGATGTGAAGCTGGAGATCTTGCTGTGTATAACGACAAGCCTAAATGTGATCAATAGCAATGTTCTAAAAAGACTGTGCACAGCAGGTGTCAAAGTAGACATATCTAATTTCCTCATATCTCTGTTTAGTTCTACACCATGATGTGTATCCATGAGCAGATTAGATTTTAAATTTCATGCTACAGGTAGTGATGACAGCTGATCTTCAGAGTAGATCTCAGAAAAAGAATAGGGGACAGGAAAGTTATTCAAAGGGCTCAGCATTTTCATCTCCTTTTGTCTCCTGCAGTGGTAGAATTTAGATTGTTCAGTGTCTTCCAATAGATGTTATAAAGGGAAATACTCAGTTCCTTGGCTCTCACCTTCCACAGCACATCAAAGGCCAGCAGAAAATTCCCATCTGTTTTCAACTGGCTTTTATAGATATTGCTTCAAATAATGAATGTTAGAAGCAATGATTTAAAACCGATCTAACACTGTGCAAGTGCAAAAGTAAAGAGAAAGATCAGAATGAGAGCCAGAGGAAATCTCTTATAAACATTCGTATCTTTGTAGAATAGTTTCTTACATTTTTAAGCTGTTCTTGAAATGTACTTATCAACTTCAATGAGAAAAATGACCTTATGGCAGAAGAGAATGAAAATAGATTCTGGCAGAAGAATGCAAAAAATCTTGTGGATCTTTTTACAGAATGGGGAAAAATGCAACTATTTCTTGTGTTTGCAGAATGGTTCTAAGATGGGGATGAGCTATATCACTGAGTCTGTGCTCAAAGTAGTGGCTTGAAACACAGTGAGCTGTGTATGATTTTATATATTTTTTTAAGGATAACTACTAATGGAAGAAGTCTCAGAGACAAGTAATAGTTGACCAAAGGCAGGCTAATTTGCAAAGATCAATGGTCTGACGGCACTCATCTATCATCTTGAATATGTGCGCATGGTAATCAATGGTCATCCATCTCTTTCTTGTAGGTCGATTAATCTTTTAACTTTTGTAGGCTTGCAGCCCTAGTAATTTTCACTTTTCATAATACCTACACAAGCTTTTTATCTATATATAAAAGAAAAAGGTAAAATGAAATAAAATGTATATGGTGTGGTTCTTCAAAGTCTGAAGGTATTAACAGCTTGTGGTGCAAAGCCAGCTGACAGTCACTTCTTCCTCATACAGGGTTTTAAATGTCTTTTAATTTTAAACTCAGTTAAATAGCAGAACTTTTAACCTGGGCTTTTGGTTTATGAAGCTGAACAAATTAATCTTGTAGGTTGGCATAAAGAGAATGCTGTCAGATGAGATTGGTGCAGTCGTGAACTTGCAGCAAGATCCATTTTTCTGGGGCAGAAACATTATCTACAATCTGTTTGAAATTAGGAGAAAGAGTTATGTTAAATGTACGTATCTCTGAACATTTAACTTGGCAATAAAAATGACCATCCTCCTGGTAATTTTAGATCTCCATCTGATGATATGGACCTAATCAGCTATCCTTCAAGACAGACCTTCAGCTAGGTGGAATAAATGGTCACCTGACAGTTTATAAGCTACCTTGACAAGAAAAGAACAACAGCTGTCCTTGGAATATCCCCCAGGGTGCAAGCTACTTAGAGAAGGGTAGTATCTTACTGATAACACAATCTATGCAGCCCTAATTCAAAAGACTTTTCAGCTGGAAAAAGGTAGAGAATACTTAGTTAAATTATCATCTTGCATAAGGCAAACTATAACTCTACTTTTTTTCTATTTGTTTTATGCTTTGTGTAAGAAATGCATCAAAAGCTGTATTTTTGTCAGGAAATTCTAAAATTAGATAACTAAGTAGCCTTCATTAATAGTAGGCTCATTTTGATTGTTCTGTCTTTGATATACCTTGCTCTGTTCTAGTGCAGCAGGGTTTTCCAAGCACATGCTCCTAGTAGGTTCTATTTTTATAAATACTTAATGCAGAGTGAGAATAGATTGAATAAAATATGCTATGGGAATAAGCAAAAAGGTTGAAATCACACTTTACTAAGTAGTTTACATATGCCTAATGTTCTTACAGTAGTATTATATGAAATTGATATAAATTTTGATTATCAAAAAAATTAGGTTCTTCAAGACAAACATTAAGGCATTTTATCCAAGATTGATTGACCACAGTTATATATCACAAAATGATATAGCAAACTGGAAGCAAAAAAAAATCCGTGTTTAAAATGTGTGGACAGATATTTCTTGAAGGTTATTTTTTTCAAAGGACCTCTTGCTGTTGAAGAAAAAGCAGTGGCTCCTCCCTGAAGGTATGCTGCCATTTCTTTAGTACCTGAATTCAGATGCATCTCAGAGTGATTAGTACCACTGAAAAATGTAGACAGCAGGTTGGTGCTATTCATCTAACACATTTTATCACTTTTTGAACCAAACTCTTCACATAACTGAAGAGTAAGCTATGCATAACACACACACACACACACACACACACACACACACACACACACAAACCAAAAAAAAAACAACCAAACCCTCGTATCTTGGTTAGTATCTCACAAGAAGACTGGCAAAACAAAGAACCCAAATGTTCCAGGGCTTGGATTTGTTCCATAATAATTTTCACAGAAGACAAGTGTCACTATGCAACTGCCATTCAAGTTAAGTGGAGTCTGAATTTCGTTTTGACTCTGAGGTGTCGATGTGCTGATTAGTTTTCTGATACAGCTTGGTTGTCAACATTTAAAACATTTCTTGGAAGAAGAAAAATAATTTTTAACAGAAGGCATTCTGTTATACCTATATTTATACATATTTCCCTGCACCCTCAAAACCCAGTTTTAAAGCGGCTCATTGGAAGAGCTGTCAGCATCACCTTGGAAACTGGTCCATTGACAGCATGTATCAATCAGTCGTCTCACAAGTATATAGCTTTCTTAGTTTTTTTTTTTTTTTAGAAAAAAGCATGTTTGAATAGTTTTATGCTTTCCCTGAAATAGGAAAAAAACCAAGCTAAATTCAGCTTGTCAACATGGACTTTTTGGAGGTGGTATCGCTCATCAAACAGAGTAACTGACAGATTTTATTTATTTATTTTTTATTCCAAGTGTTGTAGGGCTTAAACTTGCATACTTGCATGGGAGTGAGAAGTTCCAGTCTGTGCTCCAAAGGGTGCTTCTCTTCTATCTGAAATAACCTTTGATGGTTAACCTATCTACCCAGTATCTACTTGTTAAGGCACTTTTACTGTCTCCGTTTTTGCGCAGAAGGGGAGAGTACCTTTTTTCCAGAGTAGCTGGTAGCTTCAACATGCTCTTGGGAGGGATATAGCTGTGAATCCTTTCAGGCTGAGGAAGAAAGATCTATTTATTTAAAAAGGTGAGGCTGGGTCCTACAGTAGCTATACTTTTCAAGGGGGGGCAGGGGGGAAGATGTTTTTGGAATTGAAGAGCTGAGGCGCTGACTCTGGGGTGGGGAGTGTCTTTTGTTTGTGCTGCAGACAGCAGGGGGCACCTGCCAAATCACAAGGTTTAAGACACATAACTGCCCATATCAATCTTGTTGCACCTCTGCAAAGTCCAAGGGAGATACTTAAGCTTCTCAGTGTTATGATTTCTGTTCCAGGACTTTGACCCCTCAAGCTGTTCACTTCAGTGCTCATCATTGCAGGCTAAATCCAGTCTTGGAATTGGAATTTAATCAATACTTGTGAATATGAGACCTGATCTCAAATGGGACCTGCAAATCCTGGTTATAAGTTTTTTGCTTCTGGATGAGAAAAATTAAGATATTTCCCTACATTTTAAAGGCATCTAGAAGAAAAATACAGAAAGACAGCATCCTTCTTGCTAATGTATTCAAACATTTTCTATGGAAATAGTACTGAATGAAAGAGATTACAAGTTTATCATGCACGAAGTGCATGTTCTGCATATTTTTCCAGGTATGCCATCAACATAACAACATAAGTTATTTCTGATTTTATTATTGCTTCTTGTTATAAGTAGCACCTAAACTGCCTTACAGAAAGAGGATTAAATAAATATTTGTCTTTTTTAATTTAACTATTGTCTCTTAGCCGTGTTGCATGCAGATTTGTTTTCCTTATGAATTCAATTATTTAGTCTTTCCTTTGAGTGTGTTGGTCTTTTACAAAGAAACAGGGGACAAATGAGTGTTTTAAAATGTAAGTATAACCCAGAGAAATTGGTGAGCTGATTCAGTAGCAGGTAAAAACTTCCACAACTACTTTTAACTTTGTTTTTGGATCAGGCTAATACCGAACTTCGTGGCACCTGTGGGTAAATGCCCAAGGCAGCTTGCTGTGGCCTGTTCTTGAAGGCTCACTGTTCACATTTCCTGTACAGCTCCTTTCAAAGTAGGTTGTACATACCTATTAATATTTACATGACTCCAAACATGGGCTCTGTCAAGTCAGTGGCCCAATCTACTTCTAGAGTAGACTGACAGCCTCCAACCTGCCAGGTGATTCTGGTGGCTTTCATGGCAGTCTTATGATAGAATGGTTTGGTTGGAAGGGACCTTAAAGATGATACAGTTCCAACCCCCTGCCGCAGGCAGGGACACCTTCCACTGTACCAAATTGCTTCAATCCCTGTCCAACCTGGCCTTGAACACTGCCAGGGATGGGGCAGCCACAGCTTCTCTGGGCAGCCTGTGCCAGGGCCTCACCACCCTCACAGGGAAGAATTTTTTCCTAATACCTAATCTACATCTCCCCTCTGTCAGTTTAAAGCCATTCCCCCTTATCCTGTCACTACAGGTCATCGTAAAAAGTCCCTCTCCAGCTTTTTTCCATTCCATTCCATTTCCATTCCATTCCATTCCAAAAAGTCCCTCTCCAGCTTCACATCCCTCCTGTGTTGAGGGCCCCAGAGCTGAACACAGAACTCCAGGTGGGGTCTCATGAGAGCGGAGTATTCCCTCAGCCTGCTGGCCACACTCCTTTTAATACAGCCCAGTATATGGTCAGCTTTCTGGGCTGCAAGCACACACTGCTGGGTCATGTTGAGCTTTTTCTCAACCAGTGTTCCCAGTCCTTCAGCAACATCCATGTGCTCCAGGATACAGATGTATCCACAGCTCTCCTGTTTTTCTCAAAGAAGTGGTTAAAGCCCCTCTGAATTCAACCATCTGTGCTATTCTTTGGGATGACAGGGCACACAGAAGCCAGTTCACAAAAATCACTTGAGGCACTGTGCTAAGTAAGGTGTCAGGCTCCTTCTCTGCAAGTCGGGAGCTTGTGAGACAAACTTCTCCACTCAGAACCGGGAATCCCAAATCACTTCCTTGTAAAGCCGTTGCAATTCAGTGATAGTGCAGCCCTGAACCAGGGTCTTCCAGCTGTCCTCACTGAGGGTAGCTGACAAGGAGAAATCCTGCTAGAGAGGTGCAAGGGATGGAGCTAGTTCTTGCTGTTTGGAAGACAGCACAAGACATGTTTGTCCTGCTTAGGGATCCAAAGAAATGGAGAAGTTCAGAACCTCACTCTGTTTCACCCCCAAGTCTGTGAAAGACCACATCCTGCAAAGCCTCAATGGGCCATGCAGCAGAGCAAGTTTTTTCCACCTTTGAAGTGGACAATCCCTCCAGATACAGTACTCCTTTAAGAGTTTTACTAGATCTGCATGGGAGCTCAATCTGCCCTATAGAAGAATTTCCATTTGTGCAGATGGTATCATTTGGCAAATCACTCTGATGTTGGCAGCATCGCAGAGGTCATATTTGTGCACAGATGGACTGTTCTTCATCTGTTTCTTTATTGTAATAGACCCAAATAGGTTTTCCCACAATAGTACATATGCACATTACAGCGCTCCTTGTTCCCTGTCAGACAACTTACTTAGTGAAAGCACCAAAAAATTCTGTATCTCCCTCTTTCTCATTGTTCACATATCAATTTCTGTTTTCTCTGATTTTTTGTTTTGGAGATGCAGTGTGAGGACTAAGTAGAGCTCTTGAATATCTCAGTATTCCTGAGTCACAAAATCTGGTGGCCTAGAAGTCATCACTAAGATGATATTCAGAGGAGCTCCAGGGGGTTCTCCTGTATAGATGGTTTCTTTTTTTGTGGCAAATATTTTTTTGCATATTGCACCTGTTAATCGCAGTTCTCTCATAAACTGAAAGAACTTACAACTGATATGTGAATGGACATTTGGAGGGATTGGAGAGACTGGGGAATAGATATTTCAAAACTGGAGATTTGGAACCAGGGCAATGATTCTGGTAGTAATGACCAGAAGTTGTTATCATTTGTCAGCTCTTTAGGGAATTATGTAAAATGCAGTCATTATTGGGTGATGAGATAGTCACAGTTTTGAAGCATCCATTGCCAATCTCACTTGCAATCTCAGTGTGGCAGCAATGAACTGAGTAGATATCTTCAGAAGCTGCCCTGCCAGGACTGGTTTATGGCACAGCAAAAGGACATTTTGGAAAACTTGCACTGCTTCTGTTTTGCTTTATACAAGCACTTGCTTTGTTAATGTAAAACTCTATCCCTGCATCTTATTAATGATAAACCTGTCTTGTGATGAAACTGAGACTTTTCAGTCTCTAGGTTGTTACCCACCTTGGCTTTTCCTTCTCACTTGATAATCTAACTAATGTAGTCAAAACTTCTCTACTCAGATATCAGAGGTACTGCAAATATTTCTGTATGGGTATTGTTTGCTGTACACTGCTGTGAAAGGAGTTTATACTGTGTGTGAGGTCAAAATAGCTAGGGAGCCTGAGAACTGAATTTCTTGACATTTATATACCCAGACTTCTAAATATAGTGTCTCAGTAATGTAACTGTTCTTGACAGGTAAGACAGCATATAACACACCCATTTTTTTCTCAAAAAATGTACTGTTTGAAAGGAAACTTGATGCTTGTAATGTAAACATTGCTGAAAAGGCAATTCCTTCTACAATTGCTTCTAAATGAAAAATACTCCTGCTTATTTACTGATTTATTTTCAACCTTTTGACAGCCTAGTGAACAAACAGTATGAACTGGGTACCATACAAAGCACTTTGAATCAAATTAAGAAGAAAGTGTGAGTAAAATTCCAGCATCAACTGTTAAGTAACTTCTTGTCTGTACTAAGTAACAGGGAGAATAAAATTGCTGACTGCAGCTAAATAAAGGTTACTTGGAAAATATATAAAATCCCAAAACCAACAAAACCCCCAAACTTTAATTTCATATCCATCTGTTAAGTCTCTGTAATCAGTCCCTAATTATCTACTTGTTAATCTATTTCTGGTTACCCTGACACCTTAGGAATTTTTCTATGCATGTATTTCTTGCCCAAGGCAATAGAAAATTATACATGTTGCTATACATGCTTGGATACAGCTGGTTTCTGTTTTGGGGTAGTTTGGGTTTTTTTCCATCACAGTTACTGAACATATCTACACAAATAGCTACACTGAATTTTACTTTTTAAGTAGGAATCTGGAGCTTGAAAAGCAGTTTAAGCCAGAATGTTCCTAGCAGAACTGTAGTTACAGGGAGCAAAATGCTGTGGAGAAGGGGACAGGGAGTACAATTTGCAATGTAGTTCTCTATCATGTTATGATATAATGGTATGTTGATGTAGAGATACAGACCAAAAATGAAATGCTTCTTGTGCTGGAGGTTTTGGCTTGTTTTGGAGGCATTTAGTCTTTTCTTGTTGAACAAGGGACAAACCTTTCCTCCAGATTTTGAAAGGCATAGTACAGGCTGTTTCACTTGCTGGAAGGTTTGTCTTCTTCTTAGCTCTGGCTGGTGCAATGCGGCAGGCATTTCAGTCAGCTCACTTGCTAACTGGTTTCCTCAAATTAGTCTCTAACAGCTGAACTTCTTTTCCAGGTTACTTGAAGGTTTTATCAGTTTGTGAAGCCATATAGGAGAGGACTTCCCCAAAGAGACTTACTACAGACTAGTTAGTTGTACAGGGCTTCTAACAGACTTCCCATCAAAGCAGTAAATTTGCAGGAGATGCAGTCTAGAGAAGATTTTACTTTTTTCTTTCATTCCGCAAATACTGAAATGATAAATATCTTAATATATGTGAATCTTAAGACCCAAACAACACTACAATAGTGTAGTATACTGACACACGAAAATAACAAAATATTCTTCTGCCCACCAGAAGGTAACAAGAACTCAAGATATGGGTGTCTTTCTCTCTGAAGATGATTAGCACCCGCGTTGAAGCTGAACTGTATTATAAGTAAGAGCAAGCACAGGTTGATGATACGCATATAACAAGAATTAAGATGATCAGTTAAAATAAGTTTTAGCAAGAAACAGTTTGTAGATCTGGATTTACAAAGCTCAATATCCATCAACGATACATGATGGATAAAATAAAACAAAGGAAAATAAAGGAAATTTTAATGGTAATTTTAACCCAAATCATGCACCATACTATCCAATTTTAGAGATATAGAATGAACAATACAGAAGAGAACATAAAGTAATTAATTCCAGAACAGTTATGAAGAATCACTTCATATTGCAAGAAATGGAGAATGACTGAGGCAATGTAAGGGCTGCATCCATACCAGCTAACTAACCATTCTTTAGCCTTGCTATCTGCCCTTTTTTGTACCATTTTAATGATGATGGGAATAGTTCTATAGCTTTATACATATAATAACTGATACTCAGACAAGACTGAGGGTTAGTTTGACTGAGGCTAGTAGCAAAGGTATTTGGAGTGAGTGAGAAAAATAAAATCAAATAGCAAGCAGAGGTGGAAGTGTCTTTCAGTTTTGAAAGAAAAAGGGGGATTACCTTTGATGACTCCACCCTTCAAAAATATTTGAGAAGTACAAGATTAAACAGTATTTGGAGTGAGTCTGGGCTAAATAATAATGCATTGCAGGCCTAATTCTAAGTATAGGAAATACATGGGATATGTGCAAGGTGGTGTGGAGAGCTTGTATTGTGGTTTAACCCCAGCCAGCAACTAAGAACCAAGTAGCTGCTTGTTCACTCCACCCCAGTGGGTATTCACAGTAGGAGTTCAGAGTAACTTAAATACACACAGTATGTTAGATATTGGAAGGGACCTCAAAAGATCATCTAGTCCAATCCCCCTGCCGGAGCAGGAACACCTAGATAAGTTTACACAGGAACGTGTCCAGGCGGGTTTTGAATGTCTCCAGAGAAGGAGACTCCACAATCTCCCTGGGCAGCCTGTTCCAGTGTTCTGTCACCCTCACTGAGAAGAAGTTTCTTCTCAAGTTTAAGTGGAACCTCTTGTGTTCCAGTTTGTACCCATTGCCCCTTGTCCTATCATTGTTTGCCACTGAGAAGAGCCTGGCTCCATCCTCGTGACACTCCCCCTTTATATATTTATATACACTAATAAGGTCACCCCTCAATCTCCTCTTCTCCAAACTATAGAGACCCAGCTCCCTCAGTCTTTCCTCATAAGGGAGGTGCTCCACTCCCTTAATCATCTTAGTTGCCCTGCGCTGGACTCTCTCCAGCAGGTCCCTGTCCTTCTTAAACTGAGGGGCCCAGAACTGGACACAATATTCCAGATGGGGTCTCACCAGGGCAGAGTAGAGGGGAAGGAGGACCTCTCTCGACCTACTAACCACCCCCACCACTGCTTGTCTCCAGCTTCTTGTGTATACTATCAATATGGTACTTAGGGGGTCATGTATGTGCTCTGAAGTGGAGTGGAAGAGAAACCTCCTTCTTTACAGTGGCAGTATGAAACAGGAAAGACAGTCAGAACGAGCACAAGAGTTCTTTTTTAATTCTTCAGCCTTTCGGGAAACAGCTTTCAGCATGAAGGTGCCTGATTCTGCATACAATACATGTTACCTGGAGGTCCTCAAGGGCTTGGCAAGGGGTCTTGGGCAGGCACCCTGCTCCAGGAAATGTCAAGGAGCCTACATTCATGTAGAAGTAGTCGATCTCGTGCTTCATTTTTGCCAATATGAGTTTTTGGGTAAAAGACCCCAGAATGAAATACAGACCTAATACAAGCTGACTTTATATGCACTAAGGTAAAACCAAATTGAAGTAAGTGAGATGTGATTCTGTGTTTTCCATGCTGCAAAGGTCTGAAATGTTCTGATAGACACCCAAAACAAGTATTTTAGTCAGCTGTGGATATCTATGTCTTAGAAAGGGGGAAGGGAAAGTATTGGAAGATGAAGACAACTAGAATCATAATGGTGAGCTCTGTCAGAATTTCTGTTGTCAGAATTTCTGTTATCAGAGTCTGTTTATAGGTTGTAAATACTCCCTCTGGGCTGAGACTTAAAATTCAAGGTCATACACAGGAAATGATATTTATCTTTGCTAAATTAAAACACTGGTTCAGCAGCTTCAAAAAAATTGTAATTTCAAGAATATCCTCTGGAGTGCAAGGAGTTCAGGTACTACTTTTTTCTCCAATCTACATTTTCTTTCTGCCTAAAACACATGGCATATGCTGAATATTTTAAAGCCTTGACCTGTTACTCTGACATTAGTAGTAAAAAATATATTGAAATAATGTACTGGAAGTCTCACCTCTGAATGCACACTTTCTCAATGACATTTTCTGTTATTTTGTTTGTCAAGCTCTTTAGTGTTCAGTGTTCCTTCTTCATATTTATGAGGATTTTATTACAAATATGTCTTATCACTATGCAAATAAAGCAATTATTTGGTTCATATTAACATTTTCTTCCTTACACAATAATAAATATATCTTTGAAATTCTCAATTTTTGAAGGTAGTGTGGCAATTAAAATGCACTTAAAGATTCCTAATTTGCATGGAAATTGTTAGGATGAAAGAGAATCTGAAGATACACAAAATAATATGTAATTTTCAATTACATATATATATCTGTTATTACTATAAATATCTTCCAACATTTTTTGGCTCCTGATAGCATGTCATCATTCTTCTTGTGATTTAAAATATAATTTCTGATTTAGATTACTAAGGAGTAGACAATTTTATAGTCTTCAGTATCTTTGCCCCTCTAATTCTAAGTTAAGCGTGAAAGAATTCATCTGCACAGGGCCAGTCAAATTGTCTGTGAATAATTTTCTGCTAAATAGCATTCTGGCAAAGACTTCTTCATTTCCTAGAGTATTTTAACTTGTGTTTACTGCAGGTGGTTGAATACTGTCCATTTACTATATTGCCACATTTTGTTGGTATGACTGAATACATTATTCATTTAATCATCGTTGTAATATTAGACCACTTTTAGTTTTTGCACAACAGTAAAAGACCTGATGTGAATTCACTTACCTAGGAGCTCTCTGTGGTTTGATAAAACCTTTTCCCTCACTTATTCTGGTCAGAATAATAGACATTATGTTGTTCAAACCAGACTGTTTGGTTTGGGATTTTGCTCCCTTTTTCACTCTGTATTTAAGAAAAAAGATCCTCTTTTCTGTTGGGTCTCTAAAAACTTGTTCTGGGTAAATTCTAGATCTTTTTTTGTTTGAACTGGGTGTAGAGACACTAGTTTCTGTCTCAACTCTTCTTCATTAGAAGCATTTCCATTAATTTCATGGGTGATGTGTTTTTTTTTTTCTTGCCTATTGACTGAACAGCACCTGTAAAACCTGACCAAATTATATATATTTTTTTTTTCCTCTAAAATGTATTAAAAAAACAAAGGGAGAGAGTTACGGTTTAATTTAAACACAGCCTGCCTTCTTTCTTAACTACCTGCTTTCTCAATGCCTATTATACCAGTATTTAATTTGTATCATTCTAGAGCAGGCTGCTTGAGCATGTTGGTGAAGGACAACTTTGCCTACCCTGACCGTTGTCCAAAGGGTAGATAGGAACATATTGCAGTCCTGAGGGATGAGGTGCCTATGCCATCCAGAGCATTTCAGCAATACACAATTTCACATAGGAAGGCAGTGTATTTTGCCTCATCTATCAGGATTCCTTGAGTAAATTGTCACTGGTAGCTTATTGTGGAAGGGGAGGTTTACACACAGAAGACAGAATGTCCTGCCAGAAGCTGATAAATTAGGCCATGAATCAGGGGGCCGTCAAGATCCCAGACACAGCCTATCAGAGTGGTGATTAAGAATGATGCAACAAGTCAATTTTGAAGGCAAAGACTAGAGTTAAAGCAAGAGGCTGTGATGTGATCTTTGCTTTACACTGGCATCATAAGTATGTGTGGTCCAAATGCAGTGTCACACAAGTCTGTTTTGGGGAGTGGGTCATTTTTCACCGCAGGCACGGGAAGTGGCATTAGGGCAAGAAGAAGAAAAAGGACTGAGAGTAAAAGGGAATTTGAAGAGTCTGGGAAAATATTTCATAATATTTTATGTGGTGGATTCTGCTCTCACCCTTCAATGTGGAATGAAGAAAGTCTCTAAAATACACTCTAGAATTATAGATACTGCATAGCCAAGTATCAGATTTGAACAAGGCCTTTCATTTATTGAAGATAGTTCAGAGGTGCCACCTTCCCATTGGTTCACTGGTAACTGTTGCCTACAAGATATATTTATGTTGTGGAGATGTGGTGTCTCCTGCCTCCAGGAGCTGGCTGATTTTTGTCAAGATGTTTTCCTCAGCTGCAGCTGTAGGTGAAAAAAATTAAAATGCACTTAAGGTTCCAGGTGTTCTGTTTTAACAATATACTTTTTATGGCTATAAATGCTTCCAAATTAGTATATGTTTATGTTCACTCCAGTGAACTTGACTGCTGACCTACTTAAGCTATCATTAAGGCATCATACAGCTTCTATACAGCTTATGTAACAATATACTTAACTTAAAATTAACTCGAATTTGAGTTGCAAGCCCTATAATATAGTTATATCCCTGATATATTCGCCAGTAAGGTGACTTCAGTTGAAGGCAGAAATGACAGGATATTGAAACTACCAGGCACAGGCATTCAATTAATATGCCTTAGAAGGTTAATTGTCTCTGTGCTCATGGTATAATGAATACTGAGAGGGAAAGGCTCCTTAAAAGGCCATTTTATTCCCTCATATTAAGCTTCTGCTCTGAGTAACTATTCAGAGGAGACTATTTGTCTACAGTAGTTGCCTATAGACACTAGCCACCTAACATAGGCATGGAGGTGGATTCTTAAATTTTAGAGACACCATCCCCTCTATGTAAGATTCCATTATAGTGCAAGGCCTGTCACAGAATAGTGGGTACCAGAATTAATATAAACTAAACTAAAACATCATAAATATGAAAGCCATAGTCTAAAGATGGTGACTACTTGAGTATTACTAGAATTTTGAACAGAAAGACGATGAAAAGTTCATATGCCTTCTTGCTCTTTTATAACAAAACAGTTTGAGGGAGCTCAATTTGAAATTTCTGCTATTACTGCTGTTAACATGTAATGCATACTTAGAAATGGGTACTATGGAGAAGTGAAGATACATGGAACTGAATTATTAAAGAGCAGGGAAAAATTACTTCAGAATTGCGTGACGCAAACATTATGATGGAATAAAGGTCAGCTTAAGTTACATCAGAACTTAGGCCTTATTTCAAGTCAAAATCCATTTCAAGCAAAACCAAATAAAATCATGCTGAGAGAAAGGCCACAGTAATATTTCAACACCCCAGCATATTGAAACACTAGTAAATATTATCTGATCTACCATATCAAAGAAAATATTCAGTTAGTCTATTTGGATATTTTAATAATATTTAATATTTCAAATTAGGGGATTATAATAAGTATTCAGCTCCCTTTAATTAAACATATTTCATACAAAGTCAATATTTCATATTTTCAAGACAGTTCTTTATGAAAATAATTAAAATCTATAGACATCTTTTAGTGATCTGTGGATTTAGGTGCTTTGTTTTCCCTTCAACTTCTCTTCCTTCTTAAGAGTGAAGGGATTGTCTCTTTTTTGCATTTTTCTGCTACAGTTCCTTCTTTGTTTGTGTGAACACCCTGCAAAGACCTCTGATGTAAACCTACAATGTAAGGAAATATAATGGTTTCTTCTGTAACAAACTCAAAAGGGGAATTCAAGGTGAAATTAAATGCTCCAGGAAAATCCCCTTCAAAGCTCCCATTGAACTTTTCTAAGGCCAAGAATTCATATTTTTGCCAGGTCATGTTCTTGGCCTGATCAACTTTGAAATGAGCTCAATTTGCAAAGCTCTTTTGCTGTTCAAACATAATCCAAAGCTCTATATATTTAATTAGAAATGTAAGAATGAATAAAATAAAGCTCAGAAAAAAACCCCACCAAACTATCACATTCTCTCTAGCAACCAAAATTGTATTGTGTGGGTTTTTTGTGTGGTGGTTTGTTGGTTTTTTTTTTATATACACAGAATAATTGGCCTAGTGAATATGCTGCAAAGCTGGTGATGATGAATACCTTAGCAGAGGTTCAAATTCTGCTTTAGGTTGATGGTGTACCCAGCTTCTGGAATGGGGATTCTTCTGTGCAGAAGCAAGGTTTTGGCCAAGCATTAATAGGTAATGTCAAAACAAATGCTTTTACTGAAAATAAGTGTGGTTGCAATAGCCCATCTGGGCTACCTGGTCCTCATAGCTGTGTTGGGATAGTCTCACTCACGCCCTCCTCAGAAAGTCCCTATGGATCAGAGAGGTATTTTCTTCTCCTTCCAGCCTCTCGGTTAATGTCAGTCACTTCGGCAGATTTTTCTCAGATAAACAGGCTATATTCAGCAATTCATAATGTTTATGGCAAAAAAATAGAGCCTCTATTTTAAAGGTATTAACAGATTTTTCCATTCTGCTGGCAGATATCAGTTGTTCTGGGAAAGAAGCGTGGATGTTATGTAGATATACGGAGGACTCATTATTCCACATGCTTATAAGTGTGGTAGAAGGAACTCTCTCAGGAAAAGGGCTTGGATCAAGTAAACTTGAAGAACAAACTTTTATAAGCAGTAAAATCTGGACAGATTTGACCTGATCTTTATTGCTTTGCTGTTTCCCCCCCTTCTCACAGTTATTACTAAACTCACATCTCAGCAGAAGAAGGAGTTTAGGCTTTACTACAATAAGAATTATGCTTCTGAGCAGGCCAGGGAGGATACCTGCTTATATTATTTTAAAAACAGCCTCAGGAGATGGCTAACCAGGCAGTCAGCTGATGTACAGTTACAGTTCCAGAAAGCTGATGAGCTGTAAAGCCAGTTGCAAACCTGGACCACTGACTTATGAAGAGTTTGACAGTCTAACATGGAAAAAGCACGCAAGGCAATCAGTAGATGAAAGAATAATATAATAGCATAAACACTTAAGGAAAGCAATCAAACAAAAGGAAAACAAACAAACAATCAATAACAAACCAAACAAAATAGAACAGGAAAGAATTTGGCAAGCTGAAGTAATTTTGTACTGTTATAATGAGTGCCCCCCTCTGCCCTTTTTTCCTGATAAGCTTTTTCAGCATATGTTTGGAACATCAGTATGATCTGATCCGGTATGCAAGCATCTTAGTGCTGGTCCCGATTTGCTCTGCTGCTGCTGACCATGAAACTATGGAACAGTAAACACACAAGCCTGGCAAAACATGTGTTGGTGTGTGGAATTGTGTATGTGGCCATGCAGACCCAGGTGAGGAAAGTTCAGCTCTTTGCAGCTGAAGCAAATTAAGAGGGTAGGGCAGCATATGGAAGAAATGAAGGAAGAGGAAGTTGGAGAAGGTGGTGGAAGCTGTGGGAGGTCCAGTAGGAGGGCTGAGGGAGTGGCAGAGGTGTTTTGCCTCCTGGCTGAGTTGCTGTGGTCTGGTTCAAGGACTCACAAACTGACTTCTCTGAACAAGGGTGGGAACTTGGACAAAGCAAGAAAACCCCAAAGGCCAGGTGAGAGTAAAAGCTGTTTTAACTTCTCACCTTTCTGAATGATCTAGTGGATAAATAGACAAGTGCAAATAATGGTAGCTGGTGTTTAAGTACAGTGATAGGCTGTGCTGCTAAGAGAAGGAGCTGTTGGTGGAAGGGTTTCTGGTGTACTTGCTTAATGGACTGTGTGTGCCAGAGTGCCCCAGGCAAGAGCCCTGGAATTGGGAAGGTGCCAGGGTATTTCAACTGGTCCCAGCATGTTATTTACTATTGCAGGAGAGTGGTTTGTTCCTGAGATGTATTTAATTTGTGGTGGTCTTTAGACTTTTAATGTAATGATAGCTCCTGGGTGGCAGAGTTGTTCTTGCTTTCTGTGTCATTTTATTTTTCCTTGCTTGTTGCTTGTGTTATGCAAGGGATATGTGTGAAGTGGATGCTTTGTGGCCTTTCCTGAGCTAAATATTTATTATGTGGTTGCAAAGAGTTGAATGCTGTGACTGGGTGGTCCTTTCCAGTTCTATTGCCCTTTTGGGATTCTGAAGGGTTATACATGTGTTATGTATATGTATGCTATATATAGCCTGTGATACTGAGAAAAAAAAATGCCAGCAGAATATTAACAGATATAGGAATCCTTGGAGAGGATACTTGGATCTACAAAAGATGCTTATCTAGCTTATAAGAAAGTCATGCATAATAGTTTTAAGGGAAACCTTAGCAAACTAAGAATAGGCAGTTTCAGGACAATCATCAGTTTTATATGCAAGTTGTTCCTGTGGCTACATTGTTCAATGAAGTATACTGTCTCAGCAAACTTTAGTTTTATTCTCTTCTCACCTCATTATTCACTTAATGTGAAAAAACACCCTCTATGTCCCCCCATGGAACTGTTGGAACAAGTCTAGAAGAGGGCCACGAGGATGATCAGGGGACTGGAGCACCTCCCATATGAAGACAGGCTGAGAAGGTTGGTGCTGTTCAGCCCGGAGAAGAGAAGGCTGTGTGGAGACCTCATAGCAGGCTTCCAGTATCTGAAGGGGGGCTACAGGGATGCTGAGGAGGGAATCTTCATTAGGGACTGTAGTGATAGGACAAGGGGTAATGGGTTAAAACTTAAACAGGGGAAGTTTAGATTGGATATATAGAGGAAATTCTTTCCTGTTAGGGTGGTGTGGCTGAGAATAGGTTGCCCAGGGAGGTTGTGAATGCTCCATTCCTCGCAGTGTTCAAGGCCAGGTTGGACAGAGCCGTGGGTGACATGGTTTAGTGTGAGGTGTCCCTACCCATGGTAGGAGGGTTGGAACTTGATGATCTTAAAGTTCTTTCTAACCCTAACTATTCTATGATTCTATGGCAACCTACTGCTCAGTCATAGACAAACCCAGAAAAAAACTGGAATTCCTGCCCCAAACAAGTTACTGTCTAATTATAGCCAATAATGAATGTGTTTACTTCTGCACCTCCATCTGTTAAAAGTGAAAAAAATAGAGCATTCAGTATCATAGGCAGTTGTTGGCAGCTGATGGAAGTTTTCCGTAGGCTTTATTGCAAAACAGGAGTCTGTATTGGTCTTGAAAAGAGAACGGTCAGCTGTTGCCCAGCTAAAGCATTTAAAAATAAAATAATGTCACCACACAAGGATTAAAATAAGTATAGGAAACAAAACCATTGGTGCATACCTGCCTTAAGGAAAAGAAATCTCGCAGTAAGCATGTTCACTTTATCTTGCTAGTATTTTCCAATTGCCTGTACTCACTGTTTGTTATGATTTATATTTATGTTTTTGCATGTCCACTGCTTGTAGGTAAACCCACTAATGCTCGCAGCGTTCTGTATGTTTGGAGAATCAGGGGCTAACACTGGCAAGGGAAGGACTCTTTCAGGGAAATGAGGATGAAGAGGGTGAAAGGCCAAATTTTCCATTAGATTTTATTATTTGTTTTGAAACCCTGCTAACAGAAATTAGGAAATTATGTTGAATCCTGTGCTGACCTTCTTTTGCAGTAGAGGTGAGGCTGGTTGAAGGGGAAAAACCCTTACGGAACTTAGCAAAAATTCCCAAATAGCTCTTGAGACTCTCCTCTGCAAGAATGGAAGAGCAATGAGTAGCTGAATTAGACCCTGACTGTCAAAGCCTCCAGGAGCTAGAAGGCGGGTAGGTCTGTCCAGCATGCGAGCACAAACTTTGGCCTTCACCCTTGCTGTGAGCATAAGGCATGAACAAGAGTCTGCTCATCAACTGTTCATGCAGTCAGAGGATGGCTAGCAGGTGTTGCTTACTCTGTAGCATGTTATATGAGATTGTGACCCTCAATAATAAGGTATTACAAAGGAACTGCATTCTCTTCTGCCATCATTCTGCTTCATTGTACATAGTACGTCAGTGCTTGGGTGTTAGTGGGTACAGTTGAGGATGGTTATAATAGCATTTGAGCGAACAGCTTGAAAGGTTACAATCTAGTGTTGTTTTGTTGGTTTTTTTTGTTTTCCATTGATCTATTGTCAGCTTGGACTACTGTCTCCAATTGCTCAAAGCCTCTATCGCCTCATACTTCTGATGCATTTTAGCTGAGGGCTTCAAGCTCCCCTTCACTGCAGCACCTTCTTGCTGTAGTTTTGTCTGTGAGATTTGAAAATACCTGCTTTTAAGAGTTCTAGAATTCAAATAAATAACACACATGAAAGTGTCTGTGAGTAACTGTGCATCAGTGTTTAATATTCTCCAGCCTGCTGCTGAGAGGCAAGCCAGTCAGAATATGTCAAAACCAAACACAGCACTGGCAAGATTAAACAGCAGTGGATTTGCACATGTAATAAAACTGCTACATTGAGTTTAATCTATGTGTAATTGGGAGTAGGTAAGGCTGGAATCGAGTAACTGCACAGGGCCTGCCTCAGATGGAGGAGGAGCAGGAGTAGCCACCCTGAGCAGGAAGGTGAGGAGGGTCTGCAGCCTTTGGTTTGGCATGCAGCTGCTGGAATAAGGGGTAGTTTTGTTGTGTTTTATTGTGTGAGACATTAAAAAGGTGATATGATGTCAGTGAGCTACATGTACAGTAAAAGGCTTGGCTATTCAAGAACTTCAAGTGTAAACAAGTTGTTTTTGTCCCTTGATTATGGGAGGTACGGTCTTAACTGGGCTTAGTGTCAAGAAACATTGTGGATGTTTCCAGGCTGTCCTTATTTGCCCAGTCTGACTATATAATAGAGTAAAACTGAACAGTGAGTCTAGACGAGCTGTTACTTTATTGTTTTGCCCTTTCCCTATCATCTCTGGTTTTCCTCTCAGTGAAAGACTCATGAATGATCCAAACTCCTCCCTTAATACTTCAAAAATCATAGCACCTTGGCCAGTCAGTATCTGTGTTGGCTTTAACTCCATTCTCTGCTGACTGCTTAGCGAAGGAGTGTGATGTTTGCCTTTATTTCAGCTTCCTTCACAAACCTGTTTGGTTTGGATTTTGCTGCTATGAAATGCATGAATGTACAAAACTTCATGTGTTTTAAAATACATGAAAAGATGTATATACAACATTTTAAAATGTTTTCTTCATTCGCTGTGATACAATTTCTCTTATGTAGTTTCTCCCTTTTAAGAGTATTTAATTATGTCTTCGTAATTCCCATTTTGCGCTGTTCCTCTTCATTGGTTGTTGCTAATGTATCACTGCTGCTTTTGGTAGATACCAGTGTCAGACTTGATGTCATCTTGTATCTTAGAAAGCTCCCTTCGCTAAGCTTTCTGTCTCTATCCCTGTTGTTTGCCTCCTGTACTCATGATCTCCTCATGCTCTTCTGTAGTCCTAAATATCTGATCTCCCTTCAGTCTCCATGTTTTCTCTTCTGTGGTTACCCACACAGTTACCAGCATGCAGCAGCTCAAGGCAGGCATTAAATGCATGTACAACCAGTCTTTTCCACTTATACTTAATAGACCCAGTAGGCTTGTAAGGATGTTCTTAGGCAGTAACGGAAAGATTTAGCAGATCCTTTAATATGTTTAGCTCAAATCCAGACAGCCCACCCTAATTTCAAACCATTACAGAAACTAGAGGATCAAAGGGCCAACATTTGTCACACAGGAGTTTGTTTTCCTCAGTTACTTTGTTTCTTTAATTCAATTAGCATAGCCCACTTTTTATTTGAGGATCGGATTTTGCAATGATTTTACATGGCTCCACCGCATGAGGCTGGAGTTAGAAGACTTGTACCAACTTTCAGCAGCCGACAAAAAAGATGGTCAAAAAGCAAGAATTCATTAGTTGGCAGAGCTGGGGTCAGGCTCCCTTTTTATCCTCTGGCCAATAGAGGTCTGCCTGGCCTGTCACAGGGAAATTTACTATTGCCTGACCAAATGCAGAAGTAGAGATTTTTTTGATAGTTTGATGCCACGTGCACCTTCCTATGTGATGTTGGTCTCTGGAAAGGCATTCCTAGGTGTGAGATGTCTGAATCCAGAATCAGTGTTTCTAACAGCCCCCACTCACCTGTTGCTCAGTTGCATAGGTACTTTTGGCTTATTTCATTTTGTTTTATGGTCTTTTTGGATGTGTGCGTGTGGCAGTCAAGTAGGTGTGCCCTGAGACAGCCCAACATGCAGCAATAGAACTGAGCTGCTTGGAAGTGGCCTTGAGGCCACTACTTGCTTTCAAACTGTAGTTTGTAGCAGTGCAATTTTTGGCCTCTTGTTTTACTCTGAGAGTGTCCAAGCTGGTGGCAAATTTTCAGATGGATGCACTGATAGATGCACTCCTGACCTCTCCAACACCTCTCAAGCTGTGCTATCCTGTTGCAAGAACCATGAAAAAATATATGAATTTTTATTAGACAATTATCTGGTGAAATGGTAGGGCAGGGGTTTTAAAAGCTAATCTGTTTTCCTACAGCTTACGTGCTTACTAACATTTTGGGTACAAGAACTGTACAATCATTTTGCAAATAGGTTGTGCTTAGTAACAATTACAATAAAGTGTAATCTAAAGCCTCCAGTTATGACATTTTATGTCTCTTGCTTTATTGTTTTTATTATTTCAGACTGTATAATTTGTGCATTTCAGTTGGAGTGAGGTTGGCTGTATGTTTGTGCCACAGGACTCAAATAAGCAGCTTAATAGATGAATATGAGTTTCATATGATTAAATTGGTTTTGCACCTCAGCGTTGCTACCTCCCCCCACCCCCACCCATTTAGTTTGAATTTCTTCATCGTATGTTTTTCAAAATTGGTAATATTACATAAGTCTCTTATGGAGTGTCCATGTTACTGCTTGATGGTGATTCAGCTGCTGGTATAACATTTTGTGGTCAAACTGGATGGCAAGGGAACTAAAAATTAAAGGGAAGTTTTGAGCAAAGAACAGGTCAGAAAAAAACAAAACCCTGCAAATGTACCATCCCTGGGGGGTGTGTGTGTGTGTAGGAAGTATCAGCTTGATACATGAGACCATCTCTCCCTAGTCTTTATGCTGGGGAATGCAGTAGGGTAGCCTATGTATTTCTCATAGCTCTCTACCTAGGCTGGTGAAAGGTAATGGTGAATTGGTCCCATGTCCCTGATTTGACTGTTAACTGGGACTATGACATCTATTTATGTAGCATGCTCCACTACTGTTAAATTCTCTGTCCATATTTCTGCTCTAGGCATTACTACTCCATGTGCTATGTTTGTTGAATGGTTAATAGGTTAACAAAGACCAGCAGAATGGTCTGGTTCAAGCAGGAGGACAAGAAATGTGCGTGCTGAAAGCATCCTGCCACCAATTTGATGGTTAGTGCTTTTTACTGTGTTATGGAGAACATACAGTTTGCAAACAAATCTTGATGGTTGTTTCAAGATGACCTAGGAACGAACCTGGACTGGATTCCCTTGTGTTTTGGAAAGTGACTACTGGATGAGAAATGCTCTGCTGCCCTCTCCTTGCTCTGCACTTGCTCAGGACCTTCAGTGTGTGAAAACCAGTTTTGGTTCATATTTGCAACTTGTATTTTCAGGAATCCCTTATCCACAAGGAGATCCTGGTGTTGGGAAGTAAGTTGTCTGCATTATTGCAAAGCTTTTTCTGCTTCTTGGGTAAATGAGTCCCACTCTGTCCATCTAGCAGTGGAGGAGGCTGAGAAGTTCTAGATCTAAAGCTTAACTCCCTCCCCAGCTCCTTTGTAGAACTCTCCTAGAAATGAGGCTCATGGGGAAAAAGGGGTAGGTGACCACAGAAAACTGCATATAGTCACTATTTATTTGCACTTTTTTGTTTTAAATGTATGCTTCTGTGTTTTTAATATATTTTGCAGGACAGGGTGAATGCATTGGAAAGACCTCTAGACCTAAGCAGAGGGCTTAGAAAGGGCAGAGATTTTATTGCCAAAGGAAGGCTAGGAACAGTGCAAGGGTGTCTGACTTCTGGTCTGTATAATTCATGGTGGGCCAAGAAGAGCTGTTTTTTGGGGTTTTTTGATTGTTTGGTTGGGGGGTTTTAAGTTTTATTTATTTGTTAAATATGTAAGCCCCTAAAGTGCATGCACAAACTTAAAATATTTCAAGAGCACAAGGACCTTCACCTACATCTTTAAATCCCTCAGTGAGGTGAATCAATTTCTTCCTCTTTAAAAGCATCTTCAGAAAATAAACAATAGCTTTCTACAGTGAAAGATCCACTGAATCAAGAATAGGAAGCTAGTCTGTGTGTGTGTATGCATAGCATCACAGAATCTTTAGGGTTGGAAAGGACCTTAAGATCATCAAGTTCCAGCCCTCCTGCCATGGGCAGGGACACCTCGCTCTAAACTATATCACCCAAGGCCTCGTCCAACCTGGCCTTGAACACTGCCAGGGATGGAGCATTCACAACCTCCCTGGACAACCTATTCCAGTGCCTCACCACCCTAACAGGAAAGAATTTCCTCCTTATATCCAATCTAAACTTCCCCTGTTTAAGTTTTAACCCATTACCCCTTGTTCTATCACTACAGTCCCTAATGAAGAGTCCATCCCGAGCATCCTTATAGGCCCCCTTCAGCTACTGGAAGGCTGCTATGAGGTCTCCACACAGCCTTCTCTTCTCCAGGCTGAACAGCCCCAACTTTCTCAGCCGATCTTCATATGGGAGGTGCTCCAGTTCCCTGATCATCCTCGTGGCACTCCTCTGGACTTGTTCCAACAGTTCCATGTCCTTTTCATGTGTGTGTGTATATATATATATGTATATTACCCTCCCACCACACCCTGCCACTTGGGGAAAAAAATAATCCTGTTACTTTGTGTCTTAATCTAAAATAGAAAATAACAAGCTTTATTATCAACACTTTTGCAATATAAGTCATGACATATTAATAACACTGGCTATTTTCAGCTCCCTGCTGTTGGGTATATAATTTTCACTGGGGCTGTCAGCAAAAATTCTTCAGTGACTTGAGAGTGGAAGATACAAAATCTGTGTTGGCGAAAGAATATATTTATTTACTGCTTGTATGGATATGGTTTATAAGCTCTGCAAGCAAATGTAAACATGCTTTATATTTTTCTGTGTGGTGTTTTGCATTCATTATAAGTGAAGGGCCTTTTATAAATATTTGTCAGTATGGTTTGGAGTTATTGCATATCAGTAACTACTATGTATGATTAAAAATGTTCAGGAAAAATCTCCTTAGCATATTCCAGACTTCATGTATGAATGCTTCTCAAAGATGGTGAGTTGTGTAGTGCATTTTAATTATATTGTAGTGGCTTTCTATAGCACAAAACTTCCATTGAAGTCTGAAATGAGTCTGGCATGACCCAGAGTCAACATGATAATATATTCTTAGTAACCTTTATATGCTGATAACAGTTCAACTGCGCTACTGGGTTTTGTCAAGTTATGTTCATTTTCTATAGGTGTTAATATATTTGGCAATTAGAGTTCAAATTGTTACTCTTAAACGAGTGTTGAATCTGGATCAGTGAGAACTCTAAATTGAGCAATTTCACCAACTGTTGCAGGATTCTGTACTAAACCTTTGAGCTAAACTGTGCTCCTGTGTGCTAAGAGCTGTAATTTAATAAGAGGCAGGCAGGCTGTAGCTACTTGTTTTCCTCCCTGGGAAAAATGGAAATTACTTAGGTTGATATTGCTATAACTTTAAAATTTGAATTAGAGAGAGAACAGCCTAAAAATCATAGGTTTGTCTCCTGCTTCCTTTCCTCTGTCTGTTGAGTCAAATCCTTACCAAGATTTTTCTTGGCCTGCTTTCATGTGGTTTAGTGCAAATTCAGTTTTCCTGGATATCTTCATAGTTCGAAGACAAATGTAAAGAAGCAGTTCTGTGTCAGGGAGAGATGTTTCTCTGGCTCCACATTAAAGAAATACCAGTGGTCACGTTGGGTATTCTCGCACAAATAAACCAGATTATTTTAGTCCGTGTTGCTCATTTGAAAGGGAATAGTGTTTGGTTAAAAAGACGATGGCTGGATAAGCTCTTGCAAAAATACTTATTGTTTTTGACATCTCTGTTTTGGATCTATAAGAAGAAACATTTGAGACCAGAGTCTGATTTTCTGTTTTTTTCAAGATGCAAGTCAAATGATGGCATCTCCACAGAAAAACAGAGAAGGAACTGTGCTTTTTCTATTTCTTTTTTTTTTTTTTCATGAACAAATATATGTTGGGTTGGGTTTTTTCATTTTCAGAGCCTCATAGTCCCATACTACAGGATAGACATGATGCACGCTTGCTTAGTACAAGTCTTCCTTTAAACTACTTTTTCATTAAATGCTTTTTGCAACCTACTTCTATAATCATATTTAATATGAATCATGTAAGAATGATATATACAGCATCCTGTGGCAGTCTGTGCATGGGGTCACGCTGAAGACTGGCCAGCAGTGTTGCTTTCTTGAAAATTTTTGCTACAACAGCTGCTTTCATTCAGATCAACCAAATGCTTTCCATTTTCATGATCAGCAGCCGAAGAAAAAGTCAGACAGTACTCGAGAATCAGTGTGTGTAACACAGGCTAACAGATGGCCTTGTGTGTTTGAAGGTTGTTTCTTGAGGCCCTGAATACAAATCAAATAGGTGAAGGAACAATTTCATTATTTGTATATGCAGGAGGAGAGAGCAATAGTAGAAATATGCGTATGTGTTGGAGTCTGCAGATGCCTAAGTTGCATGGCAGCAGTTATAGCAATTTTGACCTTCACAGATAGTGACTGTTGCTGGCAGGTAGAGATGTAGGCAGGGGTCTGCTGAATGCTGTTTCTGCTGTTGTTAGCCATGCTAACTCAAGCACTTCTGCTTACCACCCGAATTACTGTTTAGACGTACTTGGAAAAACTCAGAAGGAATACAGCTAGGAGGCCAAGCCCAGAAGTAAAACATTGCCACAATCTTTAAGAAAAGCCCCTAGCAAGATTTTGTGTAGGACAGTGTTTGAAAAAGTGATTACAAGTGGAAGGAAAGGGACTATTTCATGCTGTCTACCTTCCTGCTGCGCAGGTGCTAAGGGCTTTATGTTAATAGGTGAGATTGCAGGAAAGGCATTCCTGGTTCCACCCCTGACTTCTCCTTCAAATAGAAGCAGCCCCCAGAACCCTGTGGAGTGAGGGTGGGGAGACAGAAGCAATCTGTTTTGTCCTCTCAGATGTGTTTTGGCACAGATGTTTTGGTCAATGTTAACTTTGTGATGACAATAGTATGAGAGTTCCCATGACAAACATGCTCATCTCTAACCCTGAACAGCAGGGTTAATCCCAACCCTTCAGGGTTAATTAAGAGGTAATTGCATGGGCCTCAATTAATCCCTGTTTAGCTCAGTTGCATTTGATGGAAGGGCACTGGAGATTAATTTGGCATAGTGCCTCATCAAATTCATTAATTTCATTAAATGTGAAAGGATATTTTAAGTGTGAGGTAACAGCTGTGACAATTCTGCCCTATGATGGGGTCTAGTGGCACTGGGCAAGAGCTTAAATACTTGTCATAAGGCTATAGAGAACTGCTGCTCCTCCTCTCACTGGCTGCAAAAAATCTTGTAAACTATTGAATCCTGGAGACCTGGTCCAATGGAAGAGTAAGATCTTCTTGAACTCCTGATGATTTTGATGAGAATGGCAAATGCTTACTTTCCCTCTGAATCAGGCCGTTGACTATTCACATAAGAGCATGCATTTACAGAGTGATATGTATGTTACGCAACATGCCCTGCTCAGTCTTAATTGAGGTTATGACTGAGAGGGGGCTGAATTTGAAATGTTTTGTCATTATTCTGCAGATTAATGAAATCTCACTAACGAGTTTGACTCTAAAATCTGCTGTAACTGTAAATTTAGAGCTAGAATTCATATGTGTTAAATGGCTAAGCAATGCAAGTATGGCTACAGCAACCCAGTGCCATTTTCTGTAGATCATTTTAAACACTCAAAATATCTGGCTGAAGGTGACAGGAGGACTCAGACAGGAGGCAAGTTACCAGATTTTCACTATTTGTTTTGGTTGGTTTCACTCCTACAAGCCCTGTCATTACCCAACACCTGCACTTGCCATAAACTACTCTGGTTTCACTGTCTTTCTCAGTCTCTCACTGACTATCCTTCAAACCACAAAATCTGTGTGCGCTGTAGCTACAGTATATACTCGGCATGAAAGCTGACTCAACTTCTGCTGCAGTACATTGTACCAGGCAGCTCTCAAGTGATGCTGCTGCAATTTATCACCATAAACTGTTTCATATTGGAACAAACAATACTCATGAGGCAATCTGGATTCAAATTAATTCAAAAGCATCATAACTGAAAAGTGAGCAGTCTCTTTGTGTTGTTTCTTTTAACAAGATTTTATGATATGACTAGACTACAAATAGCTCTATTCATGATAAACTGGCAACTTTGCAAATTGTATATGCTAAAAGCTATTTGTTGTACAAGCTGTTCTGGAGCAAAATCTTAAATTAAATCTTCTGTGCCATGGGGATGTGAGGCATCGATTGCATGAGTGCTGCCATGACTGTCCTTTTTCAGGAGCCCCACAGCTATGGGGGTGGTGGTGAGAAAAGGCCATCTGGTCCAAAAACCTTTAATCATTCAAAGTCAATCAGTGCACGGCACTAGAGAATAAGATGGCAGGTCCATTTGAGACATTTTACTACTTCAGTGGGAAAAGCTGTAAGGCTGAAGGAAGACAAAGAGGGGGAATAATTACCTTTTGTCTCAAATATTTGCATCTGTCTGTGAAGTTTCCATGGTATGCTTTCCTTTTGAAGACATAGCAATATTATCTTCCTTCAAAATACCTTAAAAACACTTTCACTTGAATGTCAACTAAGACTCACGCTATTATCTTTCAGAGATGTGCTGTGATTTCAGCATGAGACCAGGACATAGTTATGGCTGGACTTCCTTTTTAAGGATGAGTGAACTAATGGTAGAGACCCAATATGTTTTTAATGTCAGTAAACAGTCAATGTAATTGATGGCATGGTGTGGAACAAGCCATTAATGCATCTTCCTTGTAGACATTATTACAGGAAATTACATCTGTATTTGGAGATGTATATTTCCCAAATATTTGTATAGTGATCTTAAATACCAAGTAACACATCCTACCATGCAACCAAATGCTTTTGCCACCAGAGAGGGAGCCTAAATTATCCCTCAAGAATTACTTCTGTAAGATATGTAAGGGTGTCAACTGTGATAAACTGACAAAGTTTTAGTAGTAACAACACAAGTATCTCAGAGCAAAAGAAATGAATTATGTTTATGCCTTGGTGCACTTCTTAAATCATTTCAGTTCCAACCTCCAAGTAAAATTATGCCTCTTGCAAAACCAGCACCATTTACTCTGGGCCTTTCTTTTCAAATTATTTATACTTACAATAATTGTAAGTACATTGGTGGTTAGAAGCGTTTGAGAGTTTCTGATTGCTCTGCAGATAGGTCTTGAAGAGAATTTGGATTTGAATATGAAGTAACTTATGGGCTAAAATTTCTATTGCACATTCGAGAGAGATCTGTAAAATGGCAATATATGTGAAGGCATAGCATAAGACGCAAATCCAGAAACCAGAAAGCAGTTGGTGAGAGGAGTTAGGCATCTGAAGATAAAGCCTCAAGACATTTTCCAGCTGATGGCTGACTCCAGAATTGCCTATATCAGGAGGCGGACTGTGTCAACAATGATTTGAGGCACATTACATTCTACTTCTAGGCAACTGCATAAGTTGCTTCCTTTTGGCAGGCATAAACACCATTCAGGATTGTGCTCTATAGGAATCCACAAATTAGGCTGCTTTGTGAGAGGAGCTTGGTATAATGGATGTTTCTTGTATATTTTTACTACAACAAGGTCTCGATCAGGTGCCAAGATGGTATCTATCCTGTTTTCGTACCCTGATGTGGAGAAATTGGTATTACTACCTTCTCTGCTTATCTGATAAATCAGCAATTAGGACACATGTCTAGATTGTGGAGTTGGAGACCATTCATTTAGGCAGCAGCAGGTCAAACCTAGACCACTCATAAGAAATAGCCTAATTATTGGGATAAACAGTTCAATTAAATGGAGGGCGCTCTCTGCTGTTACGTGCTTCTACCTGTGAAAGATTTGAGCTGCCTAGGGTCCTTGCCCTGAGACTTAATTAGCTCTTTCACTCAAGGGTTGATTCCTCTAAAGAAACTAGTCCTGGAAGAGGTGTTGAAGTGCAGGCATGTCACTCCAGCCAAAGTGGAGATGTTTGCTTGGGGCTGCTTCTCCCTGCACAGGCAATCATCAAAGTATTTTGTTCACTATGAGGCATCTTCACTAGCACAGAGGCAGCATGCAACTCCCAGCAGTGGAACAGATGATTGTTTTCCTTCTATGGAAAGGAAATGTATCTTGGGATTGCTTACTGAGCTGCTGGATAAGATACTTGTAATCAGGAAGAGGAAACCAATCCTGCTCCACTTTGGTTTTCTTTAAGCTGTCCTCCATCTAACAAAGCAGGGCTTGGGCTATGATACCCATGTATAATTCCTGAAGAGCATCTAGTCAGCTTTCAGAAGGCTAACTGCATTCACATATTAAAAGTCTGCGGAAGGATGAAGCCCCCTTCAAAACATTGAATAGATGCTGGAGAAGGTGAGAGGTGGTGTAGAGCTGGTCTTACACTACAACTTCACATATATTGTTATTTGGTGAGAGCAAAAAGGTGGGTACCTTACAGCCATGGGTTCTCTTCCCGCTTCCAGCCTGAAGTCAGCAGGGTCTCACAAATGAGGAAGATAGGTGGGGTGCAGAGATGTTTGTCTTGCAGATGGCATGGTTGAGGAGAGCCAAAGGCATGACAAGAGCTTGCAGGATGACTGGCATGGATCATGGAAACTAAGACAGTCAGTAAGTGTCCTGACTGGTTCCTTTCTGGTCCATGTTGTAAGGAGCTCCGTGGCTGTGGATGTGTGATAGCTTATGAATTTCAGTGGAATAGAAGAACACAGGCCCTGCATTGAAGTTTAGTGTTCAGCTTGCAGCTTGGTTAGATGTATTTGGAAATCTCCGTCTAAATTTGTACCTACTGTATGGATGATAAAAAAAAAAAAAAAGGGGTATTCATTAAAGACTAAAACTGAAACAACTTAGCTGGAATCAAAATCAATCTCTCAACTTGGTTTACCAGTATATACTGTGCACTTCATCTGTATGTAATATGATTGTAATTATGATATCTTTGTTAGTCTAACTCCTAAGAACAAAAAAGTGCTTAGACATTAGCTGGCTATCTTCCTGATTTTTAAAGCCAAATATCTAATTAGAGCACTTCTGTTTCTTACATTTATTTTCAGTTCTACAGAGTGAAAGACAAGAAATCTCAACACAGCTGTGGTTCTTTTATAAACTTCAGCTTATTAGAGCTTTTGGGTCAAATTCTCTGGTGGTATAACTCCACAGACATACATTTCTACTAGTGTAACTTCAGATATTTATATAATTATCTGTACATCTGTCCATATGTGTGTTCCTATGTATATACCAAACCCATACCTGATATAAATCACTGTAGCTCTTTTGGCTTCTGTGAAACTATACTGATTTCTTACCAGCTGGGTATCCGGTCCACAGCATCTGGTTTTCCTTTTCCCTCCCTTAATAGCACTGATGAATCAGAATTCCTTAAGGAGGATAATACTAAACATAATTAGACAGGATATGTTCAAGAAGAAAATTTAATTTGGAGAGGTTTGCACAGAATTTTTATTGGCCTCAGGTGGGATGCTGGGGCTTTATCTTAATGAATCCTTTCTACAGATCCATTTCAAGAACTGCATTATGCTATTATGTGATGGAGTGTACTCTTAACAGTGCATTGCACGTATGTTTATTCAGTTGGATTTTAAAGTTCTTTTGTAGATTAGTATAATTATTCCGGGCTGCAGAAAAGAAGTATAATAACATAAGCTGAAATTTTAAAATACCTACACAGAAGTTTATTTAATCTTTGGCACCTACATACATGTAAGAAAGTCCTGTCTGTAAACCAGATAGAGGACTGTGGCTTGGAGCTGTCCTTAGAATTGATTTGCTGGTTAAGCCATGGGCTTTTTTCTTTTTCCTTTGTGTCCCTATTTTCTCACAACTCAAGTACTAACACATTATTATAATGTAATAATTTGTACTTTTAAAATCATGTTTGGGTGTTGCCTTTTTCTCGTGATGGTGTAAGCACAGCGCATTCTGTGACTATTTAGATAAATTCCATTTTATTTTGTGAAAGTGTTCAAGCTCCTGGGTGAATTATCCTCTGCTCTTCCTGAGTCTGTGTCCATTTGCCTTTTATCTTCAGAAAAGCTTGCTAATGCTTATTTTTAATAATAACAGGCCACATCTAGTTGTCATTTACTATGGTGTAATTGTATTCTAATTAGGATGCACTGTTTGGGGGACTTGTATTAGAAACAGTTATGGAAAAAAATAATCACTTGATGCGTCGTATTGTAAGCTCTCTGTTAAAGACATTAAGAACAGCAAATGGAAAGAGTGGAGAAAGGCAAACTGATAAATGATTCAGTAGCCCTCTGTTTGGTGGGGTGTTTCTGAAAAAAACAGGATGGAGCATTTCTGCTGACTGCTCTGCCCCCAGTCTTGTTCAACATGGAATTGTGCGAAGGGTCGTGAGGGCCATCTTTGAGGCCAGCATCAAGGGAGAAAAGGCAAAGAAAAAGCAAATTACTTTTAGGCACCAGAAGGGGGAGAAGAATTAGTGGAACTGCTAGGTCTGTTTCTCTTCTTCTGTAATTGTATTCAAAATGACAGAACCTTAACAAGGAAGTATGGGAGCTGTTGTACAAAAGCAAGCCACAAGCTTCCTCTGTCCTGGCATTGCAAAATGAGATTTACACGATGAGAAAGTCATATGGAAAAACAACGTTTTCAGTGTCCCTGGTATCTGTTTGCTTGACTAATTACTCTAAGTTTAGGGGTCATTAATTTTTTTGTAGCTTCTGTGTTAACACTTCTTGAATAAAATTGCAAATCTACATTCTTTTCTCTGTGTGCCTAAGACATCCCATGTAGCTGGTGATTGAGTTCTTGATGAATCTAAGTATCACAGTGAAAAATTACTTTGCAGTCATTATGTATTCAGAACATGCAACCAAGACATCGAAATATGACTATTCAAAATAGTTAATGAAGCTTGCAGAGCCCTGCTGAACACCACAGGCAAACAAAGCAGTAACCTGTACTGCTGCCTGCAGATTTGGCTTGTTATAAAAAAAAATAAAAGGTAAAAAAAAATAATTATGGGGTATATTGTATTTGAGAAAGTAATTTTTTTAGTAGGTCTTCTGAATAAGTCTAGGATAGAATTTGGAGCAGGTGACTGCTGCTGCCCTAGAATCAGGTGTTCAGAAAGCATCTGTCAAGGTTCTGACATGGGAGTTAATCACCAGTTTGCAACATGTTTTATAGCAGCTTGGAGCACCTTTTTCTATGAGTCCAAATGATGAATGAGTGCACCACATACTCTGTCTCCGTGTGTTTTCTTTAATCTAATTAACAACTTTTTTTCCAGCTCAGGTCCAACCACGGTACAGTCTGATCAAAATGACAAGGGAAGTTCTGTGCCTGTACAGACAGATAAGATGTTTTTAGATGGCAAAAATACATGGTTCACCCAGCAGATGTTTCTTCATGTTGCAAAGCTGTTCCTTAATTTACATACAGGTGAAAGATCTAATCTCTATTCATCTCCTTTCTAGTGTTTTGTACCTTTGTGGACTTGGAAATACATCTTAAAACTGAGAAGGAACTTAGGCCCCTACTGTTGGAGGAGGAGTCCTAATTTGAGTGGGAAGAGAAAAGGCTTTGCATCCAGAAATTCTGATTAGATCCTTCTCACACGGCTTCTTTCCCTCATTATGAGCACTTCATAAAGAGTGTATGTCTGGCTAGCCCAAATGTCCTACCTTCCCGCTGCATTTAGTATCCTTCAGGATGGAAATGGAAGGAACTTGTTTCAAGAAAATTAAATCCAAAACTCTGAAATCTGCTGTGACAATTAGTAAATCCATATTCTTACCATAAGATATTGTACTTTGCAAAAGTGACAAAGATACTGGCCCAGAAACAAGTTTCAGGGAGTCCTTAGTATGTCAGGAAACAGAAATCTCTTGTGTGTCTGTGTTGGACATCTGTTATCGAAAAGCATCTACTCAGAAGCTGGAAAATAAATAAAATTGAGGCGAGAAGCTTACTACTCACTAGGATGAGAAATCTCTGTATCCTTATTTTCCTTTGTCCTGTCAGAATAGTGAACACCACAATGCTTATGGTGTTCGGCGTTCAGGGGTCTGAGAAAGCAGGTTGTAAATCTTGGCTGTGAACCCAGGTACTGGCAGCCTTCAGCTACACCTACAAGTTGTATATTCTGGGGTAACTGACTTAAGAACAGATCTCTTCCCTGTGATGATAAAAGGGTCAGGAGATGGGGACTTGTGAACAGGTTAGCCTCCTAAATTGAGTTGTATCAACCTTCATTTGATTCCTTCCTCTTTCTTGCACTTTCTATAAGAACTTGAAAGTTTAATGTAAGCTTTCCACCCCAATCAAAGTTTCACTTTTAATAATTTGACATTTCCTGGTGAAGGAGATCTGTCAGAAAGTGTGCAGCATCTCCAACAGCAGTGTTTCATACTGAACTGAGGAAACATTAATCTCTAAGGCTGATTGATCCAGCATTACAAGAGTTAAACACCATTTTTAGGAAATAGATTTAAATCAAAAGTCATGAACTGAAATAGATTCTGTTCTCTGTACAGCTTCTGTCTAAAGCAGTCCAGATTTTCTTGGTTTGGGGAATCTCTATTGGCAAGGGGGATCACAACTGGAAATGTTAGGAATATAAATAAGGTGACATTTTATGGAAAGCAGAGGTGTCTGTAAATAGTTCCTGACCAGAGCAGAATTCTTCAGAAAAAAAAATAATCCCTTTGTCACTTTCTGATCAGAAAGTTAAATTTGGTTAATGGCATTCCTGTCACCTGAGTAGTATGACTTGTGTTTAGGAAGTACGTACAAACCCTGCTAAGTCCACCTAGTAGCACTAATGTAAGACTAGGGTAAATTTATCCATGTGGTGGGAATAAGGTAATTTTGCTTTACTGTATTTGTTTTGAGTGTTTAAGGTACATTAATTATACTTCCTTTTTCTTCAAATTCTTTTTTTCTTGACAAAACATAAAGAGATTTCCAAGTGTGTTTCTATTTAGTAGTGTGGACTACTAAAAAAAACCCTTGATTTTTATGCCTCATAGAAGGCACTGGTCTGGTTAGCTTATTAAAACAGAAATTGCTTAACAAAGCATTTGCTAATGCTATTTGTTTTAATTAAGACCTGAAATAGGATTCCAAATGGAACTCAGGTCCATCTACTGGGACATTCTGTTTTGATTTTTTCTTTTCCTAGTTAGGGAGGAACAGGTCAGCTCCTAATGCTCTCATTTACAACTATCTGTGTGACTACTTTCATAGAAGGAACCCCAACATTTCTGAGTATATACTGTAAATTAAGTTTCATAGGAAATAACTTTGTTGTAGTATGAGTTGTAAGAGACATGAAACCCCAAACACGGAGTGAAAGAATGGGTTAAGGGTGACATTTTCCTTAGAAAATGGCTGTCCACCAAAACTGAAAGTGTCATGAGAACCTGCTGATTTTTATTAAAACTTTTATTTGGAAAGTTCTGAGTTTTGGCTGCTAGATCAGAGACAGTTGCTACAATAGAGCCCTGTTGCAGCTTTCGGCTCAGGCAGATAAGACTAAAATAGATTTACTCGTCCTGGGCAGTGTCTGTTAGATTTGAATTTTTCACAGGGAAAAACCTTGTCTGTCAAAGCGACTAGGTACGTTTTGCTAGTGTATCTGATTAAAATGTTGAAAGATTTTGATTATATGTTGACACAGGAAAAGCATACTTCTTTATGATCAAATTGAAGGAGTGAAATGTTTTCTCCTACCCAGATTTGCTCCCAAAGAATATTTACAGGCCATTCTGTGCAATGATGCAATCTATGCACACAAATATAGATGGAAAGACAGACAACTTTCATAAGAATAGTTATTCTGAAATGATTTACTGGGAAAGCAAACCTCTGGGGTTGCAGTGACTTTTTAAAAATGTTGTTTTGCTTAGAATCATGCTAAGAACATGAAGGAAACGCCCACACCAGGGAACTGATGCATTTAATTAGGTCTTGATTTTGCATTCAGTGTTAACTTTTCTTTCTCTCATATGCACTTTCCTGGGAGGGGGGCAGGGAGTGAATAGGAGAGAGGGAAGGGAGGGAATTGGGTTATTCCATTTATCTTCCCAGAACTTGAGCTTGCTTCTACATACTGTCAGCTACCAGAAAACAAGCACTTCATTTAAAATACTGTTGAAAAGTTGGGTTCAGTCCTGTTGCATCTGGTATGCAGATGGGATGCTACTTTTTGTTCAAATAAACAGAAGAAGCAATTAAGCCCCTTTTGGAGTAAGATATCTGAAACAATAGGAGGCACCATCTGAAGCACAAGCTCAATCAGATGCTGAACGATGTAGATCGAGTTTCATAAAAGGTTGAATACAAGCCTAGATTTGCTAAGTGGGTGAGTCTTTTTTGCTTAATTTTCCTTGGGTTTGGAATTATCTGTGTATGAAAAAGATACGGCCAGAAGCAAAGATGGTGGCAAGAGAGGTCAGAGAAACAAGTCCTGAAGTCCCCAGTTTGTTTTCCAGTGTCCTGGACTGCTCTGAAGGAGCAGATGTGACAGCAGGCTTTGCCTGCTTGCCTGGCAAGTGCTGTGTAGGACCCCATGGCCCCACAGACTGTCACTGCTGCAGAATGATTGCAGGTGACTCCCTGTGTCTATGGAAAACCAACTGTTTGTATCTCTGATAGTGATTACTGTTATTTTTACATTTGCAATTAGTTTCATGGCAAGAACAATCCACTACTGGTTTGTTTTCCTTGTGACTGCTGCTGACTACTTTTGGCAGTGGGATATTTGTCCCAGTGGAAGACTAGACAGGCGATGTAAAGGAACGTATGTACAGTACAGGAATATATGAAGTACTCGGAAAAAAGATACACTGCTTCTCCTCAAGAATGTCATACTGGCATATGAAGTGACAAATGCAAGCACTTCAGTTTATGAAGATGACGTACCTTCTTTTAAAATAACCCTTTGTTAAGTTCTGTCTCAGTAACACAGATAGAATAGTCTTCATGCTGCTTTTTCTACTTTTTTTTTTCTTTAATTTCCAGAGGAGCCAGATGCAGACATCCTTCCCCACCAGTGTCTGCTAATGGGTGAATGCTTGGAAACACTATTTTCTTTCTTTTTTTTTTGAGTGTGAGCTATTTAATGTGACAGCATCCCATGTTTTCCCATGAAATGTGGAAGGAAGATTTCCTCACAAAGGCTACGCTTGTCCATTTTGGAAAAGGTGTTCCATTTAATGAAAACCAAGAAAGTTTAGTGGCTGAGACATTAACATCCATCTTCCAAATCCTACCCTCATGTCGATGGCGGTGCAAATGATTGACCACTACTTTTAAAGGTCAAGTAGATGCAAACAGTTCACCTTAAAATAAAATATAGAATTTATTGTTCACATTATAAAAAAAGTAACGATAAACCATCCCTTCTGAAGGTGGAAATTGAAGTTTCACATGTCTTTGTAAAATGTCTAAATATTTGACATCTACAACTGCCATACACAAATACAAAGGAATTAAATGTAGGAGGCAGAAATTATTTATCTAATTTATCTTCAGCCTGCAAATAGTTTTGGTGGCCCTAGGATTGTGCTCTGAAAGCAGAAAATTACATCCTTATTTGGTTTCCTATACTGCTGTAGATGTGTCCCGTAACCCAAATCGAGATCTCTTCGGACCTCAGTTTCTCGTCTGTAGAATGGAATAAGTATTGTTTCCTTAACCTGTAAAGTCGCTATGAGAATACCCTCATCAGTAATAACAAGGGGGACACAGTTCTACAAGTGCTGTAGATAGGAAATGATAAATCCCTAAAGTCTCTAGATTTAAAAAAAAAAAAAAAAGAAGGAATTTAATATGTTTTTGTTCTATTAATGCAGCTTCCTGGGATACTAGTGCAATGGTGATAAGTATTTAGCAGGCAAAGCACAGTAAATAAAAATGCAGGTCACTGGAAAGAAGACAAGTCAAAACTTCAATGGCCAAAGTCTTATTTTTCTGAAGTGCCTGTTACGTGGTGTTATTATTGCTGGAGTTTGGATTATCAAAATATATAAGAAAGAATTTTATTATGCAATAATATTTTATTAAATCAGATAACAGACATGAGGGTGGGGTGGAAATAGATGAGCTTTTTGACCCACCTTATGCCTGAAATATGGTTGGAGGAAGATCCTGGGCATATGTCAGCTTGTCCATCTGTCTAATAAGAGGCACTACAGCTTCTTACAAATTTTGTCATATGCCTTATATTACACACTTGAAATACAGAAATCAAAGTCCTAACATATAGAGATGGATAAATACCAGTTAGAGCAAAAAAGTTAGTGCAAGAAAATACTGTGGTTAAGGTCAAACAAAAGCAGAATTTTGGAGGGTTTGAGTAAAACGAAAATGTAACTTCATATCAATTCAAATTCTTGGGTTGAAACAAAATGTTGCTTTCAGCTGTTAGTAACCTTTTGCTTAATCATATTTGTACAGGTCCTTTTAAAATAAATTATAGGTTTAAAATTAAAAATCAAGGCTTTTACAAATAAGTCATAGTTATGGCATGAAATATTTTGCTTGAAATGTCAAAGAGAAATGTTTCATCTCCCTTAATGGATGATATGCTTATCTTTATTGGTAGGACCCATGATCCAAACTTGCCACATTTGCAAGTAAGATTTGTTCTCTCCATCAAAATTCTATTTAGCAAAGTTGATATTCATCCCCCCCTTCCCTTAAAGCCAGTTTTATTAGAGTTCAAACTGTGTAGGACTCCAGACTGTTAAATTACACATAAAATATAGTGATGCTGACATGCCTTTGGATTTCTATCTGTACATATAATAAGTTTGCATTATACTCTTGTCTGTATGTTGGTGCATTTACTCCTGCTTTTGTTGATCTTATGATACACTGCTGATACTCTCTGACTTTTGCAAACTGTGATGAAAATTCCTGATACAAAGCCATGGAGCTAAGAATGTTTAGGCAAAAACCAGAAGTTACGAAATCATGTTCAGAATCAATGCCATTGATTAATATTCTGTTGCAAAGACAAAGAGGGAATTAGATAAAGACAGAGGGGACCTTGAACTTCTTTAATCCAACAAGTGGTTGTTTATTTGCTGAAACATTCCTTGTTTTAAATGTAAATCATAACAAGTTCCTATAGCAAGTACTCCCAGGGCTACCTTGTACCTTGTGGTAGATATTCTGGGGCCAGTCAAATGTAATATGCTTCCAGATGGCTCCTTTTAATCCAACAGCAAATCTGAGATTTGTTTAAAATGCTATTCAAGTCAGAACTGAGCAAACTTAAAGTATGAAGTTGGTATACTGTACTTTCCATGAACCTGTACAGCAACTACCACTGAATCTCTTAACAAATACACATCAATAAAGCCTAGGGCTATGGAGATTGACTTCACCCTTCTGCTCTAGTCCTAAACCCTGACATGTGCTCTTGTTTTGAGGTAAGCCATCTCTCAGGCAACCTGTTTTTCCTATGTCTCCCTTGCTATCCCCTTCCCCTTTCACGTATAACATCAATGCTGAGCATTGATGACGTATTTGTGTCTGGTAGAATGCCTTTAGCACACAGGTTTATGAGTAAGAAATTCGTCTAATAAAAAATATAATTGAAACAAATGAATTTACTTAGCTCTTAACACTTCCAATTACCCTATCAAAAGCCTTGATTTAAGCGAGTGAAGGAATATGAAACTAGTATTTCATATAGGTATGAAATATTCATAGCAGGTTTTGATTTTTTTTTTAAATTTTATTGCTAATGGTCATTCCTTTTGCCAACACAAGATACTCATTTATATGTCATATTCCACTGATTCGCATAACAGACCACTACAATGCTGCTGTATATTATTCTGCTATTGGAAAAGCATTAGCAACAAACAGTTTGATCATAGCGTGCTATGACTGCTTTAGGTCTAGTTAAAATAGGTCATAAATCTGCGTGAGGTTTTGTTTTTTTTTTTTAAGATTTGAAGATGCCAGAAACAGAAAAGGATGTAAATGTTTTTGTTTGTAGAGAAGGAAGCAAACGTTGTTGTATGTCCCATGTAGAGTTGGATTAATGTTACAAGGCTCTTTTTAAAATAGCTATGCAGTGCTAAAAAATAAAAATCAATTTGGTGGTGTCTGTAAGATTTTATGGTTGTTTTTTGCCCATGAAATTGATGAAGAAATTTATTTTTCTAGCAGGAATTTTTGATAAAACAACCAGCTGTGAAATGGTATTTGAGAATAATTTTAGGAGGAATGCTACATAGCAAGAACCTTGAACAATGAAGAGACAGTCATAGTCAATGACCGCTATCAACAGTTGCAACAGAGTTCAAATCTGAGCCACTCCTTACAAGAAAAGTATAGAATAACGACTTTGAATAATGAAAAAATTGTTCCCAAATGGATTACAAATAAATTTATGTAGAGTGTGCTGTAACATGGTTGCAGTGACTATTCTTCTGTGTTTTGGAGGTTGACTTTCCCCCCTCCCCTCAATTCTTTTGTTTGCAGTTTTGTTCTATAATTGTGGCTCTTGCATTATAAACTACCAAATAAATTCTGATGGACCTTAAGTGCTTTTAGTAGGAAACTTCAGAATACAAGGGACATGTACTAAAGGAGGTGCAAAATATCTTGATCTACTGGTAACACACAGTGAGATTTTAAGAGAAAATTATATATATATATCAAAAGAAAACAAGCTAGTAAGTTGCCTTGTCTGTTCATTGCACTTAAACCTTCTTTTGTCATTAGAAGTGGCAGGTACATTTCTGGAAAACTAGTCATGTTTGTCAGAGGAACCCAGCTAGCTACAGAGAAAGAAGATTTTCCATGTCCCTTGATTTTCTCTTTAAGAGAGTATGTGACAAACCAGCTTGACTACTTCAACCAACAGACTTGTTAAGGAAATACTTTCTCTCTAATAAATCTTTCTTTCACCTCTGCAGAGTTCTAAATTATGGTGGGTTAATAGTTATCTTAAGAGAATTCATGAAAAAGGCAAGCCTCAATTATCCTGTACTTCTTATCTGATGTCCATCTAAAAGCATCATTTAGAGTTCCCAGGAAAAGGTCCAATGACTCTTTCAAAGCTAGATCGACTTTTTACTCTCTTTAAATGATATGCATTTGCATCAAGTAGGCACACCAAAGTGCTGCAGAAGCACTATCTGTATTCCTCCCTGGTTAAAGCACAATTTGACTAATGATTCTAGATCACAGCAGTTTGGTAGCCTTTATCAGATAAACGAGCTATGAAAAATGCAGGTGGTCATTTATATTATCCCACTAGATTGTATATACAAAGGGTATCTTTTGGGCTGAATAAATAAAAACAAATGAAGAATATTTGTAAGGAAAATCAGCAATAAATGTGAATGTAATGAAAACAGAAAATGAGTTAGCTGCTATTTAATGTTTTTGTGTCATAGTTATAAGTAATCCCATCTCCAAGTTTTTCTAACCTGTTGAAACATACTTTTTTGCTTTAAACCCTTAATGTTAATCTCATCACTGTTCGCCTGCTAAATACTAAATGAAGACTGATTGTCTAAGTTATATCTCATTGGAAGAAGAAGAGAAAGCATAAGACATTTGGGAGGAGTGAAGAGTATTAATAGGGTTCATATGGCCAAGATGAGGCAGTCAAATATGCATGCCTTGTGTTATAATAGAAAGCTAGCTCACCTTTGAAAAGTGCTTCTCCTTACCATATTTATATTTGTGCCATCAAATGAATTACTTAAAATATTGGCTATCTTAAATCAAAAATGGGAAGAGCGATGACAATAAGAAAGGAAACCCCAGTGAAACACAGAAGGTGTGGATGTTTCACTATGAGGATGGTGACACACTGTAACCAGGTGCCCCTAGAAGTGGCTGCCTCATCCCTGGCAGCGTTCAAGGCCAGGCTGGACAGGGCATTAAGCAGCCTGGTCTAGTGTAAGCCTATGTCAAGAGGGGTTGGAACTAGATGATTTTAAGGCCTCTTCCAACCTGAACCATTCGAGGATTCTATGATTTGATCCAGTTTAAGAACACAATGAAGACATTGGTTTTCCTCTGCAATGTCTTGAAAATAATCAGCAGATTTCTTTTTCCTATTTTTTTTAAATGTGAAAGAAGCAACTAACTTTTAACCTATCTTAGGCATGTCCTCAGTATAGTATCCAACTGCATAGGTAATTATCAGCAGGTATAAAGTAAACTTATATTTGCAATAATGGCAGATAACCATTATTAAAAACACTCATAACTGTCTTTATAACTGTTTCTTTACTTCCACTGATATGGCCATATATGTAAGGATAACAGGGTTAGGTGAGGTTGATGCAGTTTAACTATGCTTCACTGAGTAAGAGCAGGTTTTCAGAAGTGAGATTATCACTGATTTCCTTTTGAGTTGTGTACACTCAACCATTGACTTATTAAAGTAGTTCTGGTTGGCTTTTTTTTTTTGCGTAAGAATTTTTTATCACTCTTAGAAAACAAGTACAACATTGTCTACAGATATCTCTGCTTTTTCTTGCTATATAAAAATAAATGCTCCGGGTACCACTTTGCAGAAAACAAATCTATCTTGCAATTGAATATTGAGCAAAAGTGATGACCCAGGAATACACAGGCCGGGGTTAACGGGGCTTTGAGCAACCTGGTCTAGTGTGAGGTGTCCCTGCCCATGGCAGGGGGTTGGAACCGGATGAGCTTTAAGATCCTTTTCAACCCAAACCATTGTATGATTCATCTTAATGATGAGATTCTGGGCAAAAAATATGAGGGTTTTTTTAAGTCTTTTCTTAAAAAAAAAAATAAAAAAAAAAAACCCACATTTCTTTTAAATGGAAGAATTGAGGTCAGCTTGAAATTACCTCTCCTTAAGTCAGATGACTTTCAGAGTAACTGCCAGTGGACAGAAGCTGTTACCTCCTTTGCTTTCTAAGCAATTCTGTCACATTGCAGTCCCTCTAAGGATATGTAAATTAAATGGCAGAAGTGAGAGATGAAGAATCATGCAAGCTGTAACTTCAGTCTCCTAACTACAACAGCTGGGAGAGGACACTTGATTTTCTAGAAACTCCTCTAGATTTATGGAAGCAATAGTGGAAGTACCAGTGGCTGTCAGTTCTGACAGCTGTCAAAAATTGTTTAGTAGCAGCAGCTTCTACATTTGCATCTAAAATTAAGGATTTTCTTTCTTTCAGTGTTTTTGTTGAAATGATAGCTAAATATGTTGCAGAATTATTTCTATTAATTATGTATGTATGTATATAGACATAGTAAAATGGAATATTGTAAGTAAGAGCTACTGTCCCTCCCAAATCCTCAAACCAATTAGGAAGGATCAGAGTGATTTAGGAAGGATGGGATAGTTTTGTGGCACTTCTAATAGTTTCTCTGTAACTGCAGCTGAAAGTGTCAATGTTGTGCTGCCTGTTCAACATGCACTATGCCTTTGCAGCACTCCAAGTGGGCAGAAGTGCAGGTACCAAAATACGTCGGTTATTTTCGTCCTCATTCTGGACAAGTCTTAGAGAAGTGCTGAGTTTCTTAGGAGCAATGTGTTACTTTCCAGGCTTGCTAAGATGTTGTCCTGGGACACAGTAAAGATGAGATTTGAATGGAGAGATGAATCCAACTATTCCAAAACCTTATGCTAGGTTGCTGTGTTTTCTTCCCATTCTGAAACAAAGCAAAAAAGACCAAACCAACAAAACCAAAACCCACACAAACCAAAGCATAGTGATTATAACCTGTTCTGAAGACAGCTCTTGTAGTGACAGTGTTACAGTTTAGACTCACCTGGCAACTAAGCACCACCCAGCTGCTTGCTCATTTCCAACCCAGTGGGATGGGAATAAAATAAGAAATGTAAAATTGAAAAATCTTGTGTGTTGAGATAAAGACAGTTTCATAGGTAAAGCAAAAGACATGCATGTATGCAAAGCAAAACAAGGAATTCATTCACTACTTCCCCTGGGCAGGCAGGTGTTCAACCATCTCCAGGAAAGCAGTGCTCTCTCACATGTAATGGTTACTTGTAAAGGCAAATGTCATTAACTCCAAATGCCCCCCTTCTTGCCCCAGCTTTATATTCTAAGCATGATGCCACATCGTATGGAATATCCCTCTGTCCCTGGAATATCCCTGTCCCAGCTGTGTCCCCTCCTAACTGCTTGTGCACCCCCAGTCTCTTCGCTGGTGCAGTGGGGTGAGGTGAGAAGTAGAAAAGTCCTTTAGCTCTGTGTAAGCACTGCTCAGCAGTAACTGTCTCTACTGCCAACACTGTTCCCAGCACAAATCCAAAGCATAGCCTCATACTAGGCTTTTTTGAAGAAAATTAACAAACAAAAATCATCAAACAGATGAAACATCTTCCCCTGTTCTAAGATGCCATTCACCAGGCTGGCTGCAGTGAAACTAGAACTGTGATACAGTTCTTCCATGGGTACAGTCCTAGCAAATTACTTGAATGTTGAACCAAAACTACTGTGTTTTCACAATAATTGGTAAGCAGGCACAACTGAGACCAAGATGGAACCACAAGCATTTAATATCAGCTCCTAAACAGTCATTCTGTTGCTCTTTAAGGCTCAGTAGCTTATTTGGTTTAAGGAATTTCACAGATTGGGAGCAGATGCATTCATGGAGGGGGGATATACCAGTGTTCTTTCAGTGAACATAGCTCATTCCCTGCAAGAATGTTGGTCTTTGGGCACTCTAGTTGGCAAATAGAGACCTGGATTTGCCCTCTGCAGTTTTCTATCAGAAATCTTAGGGTTTCTTAGAGTGGGCGGAATGTAGACAATACTTGGCACGGTGGAAGATAGATCACAATATTTTTCTTCTGGACTAGTGTATCTGTGCAACACTGTAACGAAGGACTAAATGTAATTCAAATAATATTAAGTGCATGTTCTGGCACTTTGGTGCCCTCTTTTGAATGTGTCTACTGGCATTTTTTTGAAATAGAGTAATCCTGATAGTGGTCACTGATTGCTTTCTGGTTTTTGTAAAATACTCAGTCCTTTGCAAAGGATTGAGCAACACCAGTGATTGGAACAAATTGCTGTTTAAAGAGTCTCTGTTTTCCTGAAAAGCAACTGCAGTTTCAAACCCCTCTCAAGGTACTGCAGAGCTAGAACACAGCAGCTGAGAAAAGTCTTTGAGTAATTAGATCTCAAACACAAAGAAAGAAGGGTGTTTTTCTTCATGGATACACCATTACTTTGACATTTTCTCTTCTGTTAAAGTGGATAAAAGTTTACATTTCAGCTATCCAAGTGAAAAATAGAAATCAATCCAAACTAAACTGTTAGGTTTAGACTGAAGTTTAAAACCACAGCTCTGCCATCACTTCAGAAAGGACTGCTCTGGTGCCTGAGTCAGGCAGCAGACCAGAAAGTTGACAGTGACTAGAGATGCTCTGGGTAACATGTCTGCAAACAAACTACAGGCAGACATAGCGAGTGAAGTGAGAAACCTCTTCTAAACCACTCTTGCAAAATGTCTCCTTGGAGAGAGATACTCTGATTTCAAGAAAATTAGGAGATTCAGCATGGACAAGTAGCTCAGCATGTAACAGTGAACATGTAAAAGGTGTCTTCATGTAACAGTGAAGTCAGGCTGCCCTGGTTGCTCAGGGTGTAAACAGGAGATAGTTAAGCAGAGAAGCTATTCCCGCCTTAGGTGAGGAAGTTGAGGTATCAGGGGACACTCCATCCTTAAAATGTTTTAAAAAGAAGAGGAACCCCAGACCAGATAACAGCACATGGAAATTTTTATATCACTTGAGGAAGGGCTTACAATATTTGTTAGCTGCTGGGAAAAGAGGTTTTATAACAGGAGATGCTAAGCAATATTATATATGACTAGAGATCCTAGTTCATTGTACAGTCATGAATTGGTGACTTCTCTCAGATGTTCTCAGTCTGTTTGTAGCATGAAGATATGAAGACTTTTTGCCCTTCCAGACTTTTTTTCTTTTTTTGGGGACAAGTAAGGGAAAAGAGTTGGGGGATGGGGGGAAAAGGGGATGTTATGTTGGTTTTTTTTCATTGCCAGAGAGCTTGCTGAGAATTTCAGTTAATTTCTCCCACAGCTCCTATCCCAGAAGAGCTCAGTGTATACCAGATGTGTTCAAATGACAGCCTGATGGCAATGCACAGCTAGCAAAGGGCAACTGAGAGTTATACTGATAGTCTGCAGCCCTACTACCCCTGGCAACTGCTCATTATGTTGCCTGACCCAAGCCAGTCCAGCAACACCAGTAAAACCCAGCACTTGCAGCTCTAGGTGCCTTCCTCTCAACAGTGTCACCAGCCAGGTACCCTCCAAAGGTCTCTTCTCTGCCCACTTCTACCTACCTCAGGACACCCTAAAAACTAGTGGAAGGCTCCCAAATAGTAAAGTCATTTTCTGAAAACCCTCCTTGCTGAAAATAGTGAAAAGGGACAGAAATACTTTTCTGCACCAAAGGAACCTCACAGAGCTCTCTGTGCATGCATTTATTTACAGGCTCTGTTTCCTACTTGCCTGGAGCTGCTTCCCTGGCTCCTGAACTGGGTCATGATTGTAGATGGCCTTCCTGGCCTGGGAAAAGAGAAGGAGGAAGCAGACTAAGAAGAGAATGTGGGATTGACAGCCTTTGGTGAGGGAGGCAGATATGTATGAAGGCAAGAGATCTCACAGTGTTTTCAGGCTGCTTCGAAAGGAAAATAAATGTTAATAACTGTAAAATGTCGATAGTTTGAGGGAAAAGTGCTGAAGTGCCTGGAAAGATAGGTGTTTATGTGTTTCCACTCATAAAATAGGATGCTGTGAGGCTAAAATATTGCATTTATTTTAATTTTGAAGCATTGCAAAGATTTTATCAAATAATGTATATACAGTCCTGGGAACTTTCTCATTTGTTGTTTATGCGTGTGTAGTTTTTATTTGTTTACAAAAAGAAACTGTGTGGATATGAGAATTCTCTTTTTCAGTCTCCACTGAGAACAGTCTTCAGTGGGTAGTTATTCTAGTTATTAAAGATTTTATAAACTAATGCTACTTGCTTCTTTCTTTTCCTGCCTTTTTTTTTTTTTCCTTTAAGGCTGAATTTTAGTTTGTGTGTGGTAAATACACATGGAAAGCAGAGCAATAGCACATGGTTATCAGGAAAAATATTATTATTGAAAGTAATGTTAAAATCCTAGAAGGAATTGTTCTGATTTACTCTTTTGTACATACTTCTGAAAAGGCTCTCTGCTCCTTCCCCTCCAGCGTAATTGTGATCTGGAGCCTAAATTATTCAAGTAATGACCCAAACACACACAGAAGAGTTAGTGTTGATACCATGTCACGTCTGGCAAAAGCCAAAATTAAACAGCAAGTCATTTACCCCGTGGTGGTATGAGGATATCAGGTTCAGATAGATTTAATTTATCAATAGGGTCAGGCTGCACTGAATATGAAATCAAATTACACCGAAGCAGATGTTGAAGTCCAAGAGGAGAAGGTGTAGATTGATTGGGGAAAGGCAGCCCATCAAAGGGGCCTTTGTCGGGGTTTGACTGGGTGAAGCAGCTGACAAGTGGCCATTAGATACTGCAACCAGGCAGCTGCATGATGGGAGTTTGACAGCTGACTTCATTAGGGCCCCTAGGACATGCGCAGGGATGAATCTGTCCTTTAATTGAGCTGGGCCAGCAAATAGCAGTGAGAGGGCAAACGGGAGTGAAACAGGGTGAAATGAACCCAGAAGATAGATAAGTAAATTTAATGCTTTTATGATGTTTGATGTTTATGTTATACTTATAGGCATTTTTCATCAATCTTAAAAGTCTTCAGAAATCAAAATGCATATGCGGTAGACAAGTCATTGGGAAACTTGCTGCCCAGGTGCAGTGGAGGATAAAAATGTATGTTGATCTGGGATTCCCACAGGCAATGACTCTGTATGAATAGCCTTCCACAGCTAACATCATTCAGGGAAGAAATCTTGTCCTTCTATTTGCATTAATAGCATCATTTCCTGCTTACTTAGATAAAGTCTGGAAAGCAAATTCTGAGACTTGCGTGCAGTGCTTCTGTTTACAACTCAGAGGTGTTTTCTCTTGGTGCAATACTTCAGGAACCTGTCTTGGATCATTTATCATTGTAAAAAACCTAGACCAAGTTAAAATGTTAATACAAACTCTGTATCAGCCTGACTTGCCTGGTTTTTCATCTCACGGCCAAGAGCCTGGTTTGATTTTTAAACACGAAGTGGGGGTGATGGATGCTTTGTAGGGGGGTGGAGGGAGAAAGTCCTTCAGTCCATCCTCAGGCAAAATGCTGACAGAAGGCAAGGCTCCCATGGAAGGAGACAGGAGTTCGTTGTAGTGTCGATAGTGTCCCTATCAAAGTAGCCTTATGTGATGATGAAGCTAATTAATATTCAAAAAGGATTGTGGTACAAAGCTGTAACTAGTAATCTGAGTCCTCTAGCATCAGTGACACTTAGATATGTATATCAAGTGGAGAATAGACTCCTTTCTGTTCTCTCAGAGCATAAATGTGTGATCAAAGAAATAACATGTGCTACAGCTGCCCTTAAGCAATGACCCTAACCTTATGCCTCTCTTCCCATTGCCAGTATCCCCAAAGCACTCAACAGATGTCAAATACAGTTAAAGTGGAACATATCCATGCATCTAATTTGCAGGCAGAGTAATTGCTGGCAGAGGTTGCCAGATTCTGATGTGCTTGTTCAAAAGATACCTCGATTTACACACCTCTGAGCAACAGAGCTTTACAAATTATTAGTATTGAGTAATAATCAATACATTTTGAATGGTGAAACATCTGTGACCAAATTTAGTTCTAAAATGTGTAGAAGTATAAACTGTGAGCTATTTCAGTCCAGGAAATCTGTTGGTTTTGTGTCTATACAGCTCTTAATTTGGGTGCTACCCCTACAACCTATTGCTGTTCATGCAATGTATAACAGTAAAATAGTCCAAAATCTGCTCTAGGATGAAGTATTATTAAAGTGAACATATCTGCCTTGTACAGCATATTTACAGGGTACAACAACAACAAAAATCCAAAACAAAACCAGAAAAAAACATAGTTTATGTATTTGTGCTTTTGAGATTGCCCTGGTCACTTTGTGAAGCTTCCTGTCTTCCAGTCAAGCAGTTTGCTCCTGCTACTTGGGACAAGTAAACCAGTTCTCAGTTTTATTACCCTCCTGGTATGCTCCAGCAGTCTTTTCTGTGAGGCTCTACAGGGCTTTCATTCAAAGGAATGAACCCTCTGGACTGGACCAGTACATACTTTTTCTCCCTTTAGGCACAAAAATATATTTAAGCAGCTAGTGTCCATGGAAACTCTGCAGGAGCTGGAGATGACTCCAGAAGTCTCCCTCTTTGTTTTATAAGCTCCTCAAAAAGAGAACTGGGAGGGGAGGAGGAGAAAGGGAGAAGGTCATAACTTTCTGCTTGCTGAGGTTGTTTTCCTCACCATTGTGGGGTAGAGGTCTTGATTCCTGGAGAGCTGTTCAAGGGTTAAGAGCCTATTTGCCAGAAAAAGCAGATCTGATTCTAATCTAGTGTCATTTTTAGCTTATGCTACAAGAGAAGTCACTGAAAAGTCTCCTCCATGCTGAAACTCATTGTTATCCAAAGAACTCTCTCCCTGGTACTCTGGCTACACAGTCAACAAATTAATGACTAAATTTTAGCCAGAGACCTAAAGTAACCTCCAAAAACTGTGGGCCAGGAACTTTTTCAGTTCTGGTCTCCGTGATGATTGAGTTCCCTCCATGAGACTGCTCAGGTCCAAACTTTTATATAAATTGTTTTGTGATCTGGTTAGGCTTGATGCCAGCCATGCTTCCCCATGTGAAGCATGTTTACAGCTGGAGTAGGGCCTGGAGGAGGAGAGAAGGAGGGTGATTTATCTAAAATCTGGTTTGATGCCTGGAAAATAGGCATATTATACATAAAGAAAATTGCATCCACTTAGATTGCTCCAATGTGCTTTACTTTCTTTCCCCGTTATCTATAGAAACACTGAGTCAGGATACAGATGAATCTAAGGAAGATTTGAGGAATATGCTTTCCCTTTGGCTTCTTAAAGCAGGAAGCCTTGCCACAAGTATAATAGAGCGGAGAATAAAACTGGATGTCAAATCCATAGGACAGCTAGAACTGACAAAGCCTAGGTATTCCAAGGACATTTTGAGCAGGGCTAAACATTTCTCCTTAACATACACATCAACATTGCTTTAATCTATACCATGAGGGAATTTAAGTCAGCCAGCACAGCTGTGCCTTGCAGAGCTGCTGCAATCTCAGTTTGAGCCCCTGTGGCTGGCCAGACACAGCCCTTCTCCCACTGGGGCTCTGTCCCTTCTCCAGCTGGTGCAACTGGGGCACCATAGACCAGAGTGGCCTTGTGCGTGGCTGCCCTCTGCTCATGGGAGATTTGCTGCTACAGATAACATGCTAGTGGCTTGGATATAGTGAATGTGGTCTCTTAGTAAGGAAGTGACTATAATCTGTTCTTGTGTTTTCCCAGGGACTGGCAAGTCTGGTGTGAGCTATGTCTAATTGATTATTCTAACTCTGGGATAATTGTTAAAATTTCAATTTTCCTCTAGTTTTTGCCCCGCTCCATGCTGTCTTTTCCTGCCTTTTCTTTCTTTAAGTCATACACTTTTTTTTATCTTTGGCAATATTTGCACTTTTGATTACTACACTTTTATGCATAAGACCCAGAGGCAAGAACACCTTTATGAAGAAGGGTAGTTTTATTATGTTTAATATTTTCACTTCTGGCAAAGGTATACAAATGCTGCCATGAAGTAGGGAGCAAAATCTCAGTTCCAGCTTTTCCTAACATTAATAAAGTGTGCACTTTGTTGTGGTTCAGCATAGATTTCACTAGGAAAGCGCATTCAGACCTGCTAATTGGTATAACCAGTGTAAAATTGTTGCTTGCCTTTTTAGGCCTCCTCAATAATTACTTTTAAACATTCCTATCCTCTTTTTTTTTGCTGTTGTTGGGGGGGTTTTTTGGTACTATTGTACTATTTTGAAGGTTTCTTGATGCAGTCTGTGTATTTTTTGTGTACAAGCAGATTCGTGAGTTTGATAGAGCAGTTTTTAGATAGAAACATGATACTCTTTAAAAAAAACCTCGTGTTTAGATAACCTGTACCTGTGCATGGTACAAGTGTTGAAACAGCCAGTTCATTGATTAATAGAGTCACTGCTAAAACCTAATATAATAAACCTTTACTCAATACTGTCTGATTCAGTAATCCTTTTTTACTGGCATAAAGAAAGTCAATATTCTCTGAGTAATGGCATTACTATATAACAGATTTATCGTTTAGAAATCCACACAGTAAATTGACAGCAAAATCAGGTAGTTTGGTGTATTTTGGCTGGTGGAATGAACAGGTCTACACTGCAATGCTAACAAGTAGGTGGCTGCCATTAAAACAGCTCAAAACCTCTGAGCCTGCTCTTTGTTTTGTTGACGCCAATGCCAGTGCTAGGAAATAGTTACTTTTTTGTTAGACCAGTATCTTTGTGAAGAAACTCAAGCTGCCTATCTCCAAAATAAAAGATTGAGGAAATTGGAGTCTAATTGCATTTTGGAAGTAGATATAGAATCCAGCAAATGATATCAGCGAGGGAAATTAATTCCTAGTGTAATTGCATTGACGTCAGTAAAGTTAATTCAGGGATAAATTTGGCCCAATGTCTTCAAGCATTGTTTGCACAGGAGAAATCTAAACAACAACAAACCCCCTTTACTGAACCAGAAAGCCACCATGTTTGTTGGAGTTGTTTTTATTGTAATGGCCAAAAATAAAGAAGATGGGCTAAAACCTCACAATTTTTCTATTTGAAGTGAGTGTATGGAGTTACATTCTTTTGTTTGATGAACTGTTAAATTCTACTGTATTTATCTTTCTTACTCTTTTTAAATTTATTTTAATATAAAGCTCTTAAGGTACTCTGCAAAAGGACAGTTTTGTCATCTTGAGGGAGAATTTGTAAACTTTACCCAACAAAACCAGTGACAGAGTTGGAAGCAGGAGAGAAATAGGCATCCCTGAGACAAGGCTCCCAGTTTCCTGTCTTCAGTAAGCCCTTTGACAACTACCTTGGGAGTTTCAGACCTAAAAGATAATATAGGGAGTTTCAGAAATTAGCTGTTACAGTGTACGTTGGCTACACCTGGATTATCTTGATATCATCCTGATACAGGAGCTCAGGCTACACCAAAATAACATCACCAACCACCCAGGTTTAAAGGCAGTCTTTGGAATTAGCCACTGGTAAAAAACTGGCCCTACCTTCCACTTCAGAACAAACCCAGGTGCATTTGGTCTGGTTTCTCAGCTGCTTTCATGTTTCCCTGCTGCCTTACCAGTAAAGTCCTGTGGTCTTTCTTGGGTAGACAAAGCGCTATGGAGTCTTTCCTTGTTCCTGTCTGCAAAGGCATAGTGTGTTTGCAAGGTTATGCAGCCTTATTAGAGGTTACACAAGCTTTAAACTTTGTAGCCTGGCCAGAAACAGAGAAATGTTTTACATTTGCAGGTTTAACTTTGTCAAGCCTGAGTGCTTTGGTACAGTTTGCAGGAGAGGTCTCTATAATCTATCTGGCTCTTGGTAACACTATAATAAAAAGAGCTTCCTTGAATGGAGCAAATCTTTGGTTCCTTGCTACAGTTTTATTTATTACCCATATATGATTACTGTGATAATGTAAGCCTGCTGTGTAAACAGCATGCCACCTCCACACGTAGACACTGATTTATGCGTCTCATCATCCACTGAAGATAAAGCAGGGAGTAGACCAGCCAAAAAAGATAGCCAGCTAACCTATTAGCTAGTAAAGCACATCTTTTGTTCAGTTGATGTGCAGTTTGGCTCAAAACAGAGAATAGATATGCTGATAAAAAGGATTATCACATAAATTTCTTCAAGTTGGTATAACTGAATGCAGTGCTGGAGCCAGCAGTTCCTAAATTAAATTCTCCCTTCTGTGATGGAGTCAGTAGATTAGTGACTAGACCTTCAACTTTCCAAGTTCTAAGTTAAACAATTGTAGTCATACAAAAGGGGTTTTGGAAAAGCTTGCTTTTCACTTGCTAATTTATCCTTGTGAAGTATAAGGAGTTTGGTTTGGTTTCCTTCCAGCGAGGTATGTGTCCTAATGCACTAAACATTTATTAGGGAGCAGAATTTTTATATAAAAGTTGGAAGGCAGATGGTTAAAGTAAAAGCCCCGCAGGCTGTCCATTCTAATATATAAACAATGGGATCTTTATGTTTTGCCTGTTCAACGTTTCTTGAAAGTTGTTCTTCAGCAAACTGCAGCACCTGCAGTAACCAGAGGCAGCTCTCTTTCACTCGCTTCTCTTGTCTATAGCCAAGGTTCATAAGGTGCTGAGTGCCCAGTTTCCATCACCCTCACTTGCTTTCTGTGCCTGCTGCTTTCACAGAAATTAACAGGTGCTTGACAGGCACTCTGACATAACAAAATGTATGTCCCGTGTTTGATATCAAGAAAATGAAAATAAGCCTTTGCTTAGTCTTACTGAAAAATATACATCAGCTGAGCCTTGGAGAGCAAAGGGCTTTTAGGTGCTGAATTCTTTTTGAAATATAGCCCATCACTAGCTCACAACTAGTTTATAATTTATAAACCTATTTTATAATATAAGGGGAGAAACTGTGTAATAATCTTATAGGAATAGAACAAGGTAAATAGGTAAAACATTGTACATAGATCAGAGACTGAGCCCGTTAACACACAGTTAACAGTCCCATTCCTATTTAACTGGAATGGCAAAATGCTGCAAGTGAGGCAGTAAAACATGGAGTACCCGTGCAAGTACTGAGTTGCAGAGGCCACCTTTGTTAGCTGACTCCTGCTCGGGTATACTGAAAAGCAGTTAGCTTGTTAAAACACTTCTGCTACTGCTACTGTAGTGCACCCAAATCCTTTCCATTCCTGTAAACTAACTAATCAGCTTGTTGCTGTGACTGGCAAAGAAAAAAAAAAAAAAAGAAAGAAAAAATAGAGGAATTCTGCCAGTCAGTCCCATCTGAGCTTTATTCTCTGAGTGTCATATGTCTATCACAGATACTGTGTCCCTTGGAATAATAATTGAGCCAGGCAGCTGAGTCTTGCTGTGGATATCTACAGGGGAGGGGGGCCCCGATAAAAGACTCATCAGTTTCAGCTTAGTTCAGTAGACATCTGTGCAGCAGAGGACCTCGTGATGATCCTGGCAGCAACTCTTTTCATTTGGGTTTGGCTTTTTGTGCTGAATGTTTTTGTACTGAGTCCCTGTACCAGCCTGTCTCAGCACTTTCAGAGCCAGAGCTTTTTCTCTTCATAAGCTCCAGGGTTTTTTTTTTACAGGCCACTGGGTCTGACTGGAGCTCTATCCAGAATTACAGAAAGCAGCAACCACCTGTCACCAGGACATTGTGCACAGAGGAGGGTCAGAGCAGTGGGGTGGGGGGGAGGCACAGGGAGATGGAGAGAGCCAGCTGATTGCAGGGGATTTCTGAGCAGCAGGATTCTCTGCTTATCCGTTTGCAAACACAGGAAATGATAACAGTGGTTGTAAGCTTTGGAGGTGAAGGGTGAAGGGGAAATAAAGAAACCAGAAAGGCAAGGATTAGGGGTTAAAAGAGACCCTGCCCAGAAAAGTTTGATAAATTAATCTTTTCAGATTCCTTTATCAGTTGTAGAATTTGTTCTACATATGATAACCTCTTAGTTCTGGCAGGATCTACATGCACTTCGTGTGCTTCCTGCATTAGCGTAATTAGGCAATAGATGAAGAATTGGCTTAGTGAAGACTGCATTGCCTTCTTCAATATCAGAGTGCGAATCAGGTAAAAAATATTCAATTGCACATATCTCCTAACATCAATTGTACTTTGGACTTTATGGTGATACAGATTCAGTAGTCTTCTCATGCAGAGGATTTAGAGTTACTTTCTGTGGGACCCCTCAGTTCTTGCTTCTTTCTCTTGGACAGCATTTACAATGACTGATCAGTTTATTTGAAATACTACTTTGAATGGTGCAAGCTGTCTTAATAAACCAAAGCATACTAAAAATATTAAGACATTTCTGTGAAGAATAATTTTGTTTTCTAGCAAATACAAAAGTGCATTGAAATTTTCTTGGATACTTCATTAAAGTATCGTTGATAAAATCTGTATCATCCATGAAAATAACAAGCCCTTATTAGGCAGAATAATATTCTGTTCTATAAAATGAGAAGAGAATTTTGCCCCCACCACATTACAGAAGTGTGTAATAACAACAGTTGGACAAAATCCTAATGTTTTTTGCCTGTAAAATTTTCCACTCGTACTGCTGAGGCAGATCTTTATTGATCTGAAATTTAGACATCTGAACTACACCACCCATTTTGCCTCCCCCTGTATCTAATGCAGAAAGTATTGTTCCAGAGGTTAATCTTGAAATCAGGCATCGTGGAACAGGACAAATTGCCCACTGGAGAGGGTGGTTGCTCCCTTTGGGTATGCTTTGTACTCTAAAACTGAGATCTAGTTAGGTGCTTGACTTTTAGATTACTGAAGTTCAATGAGGTGAATCCCAACCTAAAATGCTCTTCTGTTCCAGTGTTATTAAAAGAAAGGCATGCCAAAACATTAGGCTGACATTTACTGTATGTCATCCTGTTTTTCGTCTTTATCCTGTGTATTGTGTAAAGCTCACTGGCGTATTTCTTTCAAGTTCTGTAACACTAAGGCTTTCTCTGAAGTTATTCACCAGAGGCTGCTGCCAGTCACAGGGAGGAGAGCAGGAGGTAGCAGAAGGAGCCTCAGCCAGAGCAACTCTTGTTACTTGTCAAAGGTATATGTCCTTACAGTCCTGGGCTTGGTCTCACTCCTGATTATCTCACTCTCAGTGAGAAAAGTGGGACCTTTTGACCTTAAAATGGAGGCATTAACAAGAATGTAAAACAATGTGATGAGGTTAATTTGCTCCTTGGTAACTCAGTAATTTTACGAGTGATACAGACAAAAGGACATTCCCTCCTTAGCAAAACCATCTTTAACTTTCTCTGTTTCATTCTGCAGCTCAATACACAACCTTGAGTATGGTACAATAACAAACCAGAAATGTACTCAGTAGTCAAAGTGGGACTGTGGCGGTGACTGCTCCTAAATCAGGACAACAGTATATCTCCTGGCTACTCAAAGGGGTATAGTTTCACACTAAGAAAGAACTGGGCCAGTCCAAGTTCATATAATCTTGTGAAAATATGTGTTTTTTATATATATATATATATATATATATAATTAATGTATTACCTTATGGTCCTTTCACAAAGATATCAAAAAAATAATCTACTTTTAATAGATGGGGTAATGTGTCTTCACCAGGGACTTAAAGATGCAAATGTCTAGTTCTCACCTTCACTGATGACAAGTATAATAAGGCTGGAATGTTATTTTGGTGTTTCCTCAGTGCAATACTTAAGCATTAATGTCAAAAAGTAAAAGATGCAGTGTAATATGTAATGACTTGATTAATTTCAATTCCTGTTTTTACCTTTGCATTTATCAAAGACTCTGGAGGCACAGAACTGTAGAAATGCACTGTGAAAGCTGGAAAAAAATAGCTGTACCTCTAGTAACATAAGGCTCAGGTTTTGCCAGTGACCTGTCACTGCATATATGCTACAGTTTTTTGTTTACTACAGGTGTGACTGCATCATACAGCATAAATACATGCAAGTATTTATGCCAGTAGGTGGCTGATCTCTCTTCCCAAGTAATGAGTAATAGGACAAGGGGTAATGGCCTCAAGCTGTGCCAGGGGAGGTTTACCTTGGGTATTAGGAAAAATTTCTTGATTGAAAGTGTGATCAGGCATTGGAACAGGCTGACCAGGGAAGTGGTGGTATCACTGTCCCTGGAAGGGACCAAAAACCATGTAGATGAGGCCCTCACTTGTATGGTTTAGTGGTGAATTTGGCAGTCCTGGGATAAAGGTTGGATTTGATGATCTTAAAGGTCTTTTCTAACCTAGCTGATTCAATTTGTTACCCAGTTATATTGATTTTTTTTTTTTTTTCTAGTTTTAGTAACCAGTATGCTTGAGAACCCAGGAGGGACCACAGATTTAGTTGATTTCCTGCATAAATAAGGAATTAGTCTTGCAAAAGGTAACATAACAGAAAAAGTGCAGTATTATTAAGGAGATGCTGGGGACACAAACATACTGCTTGTGATTTACTTATCCATTGAGAACAAATTTGTTTTGAGAGGAGACTTCTAAACCAACAGTGTTCTTACATGAGCTACTTAGTGCCAGTGAAAGACAACTTAATACAGCATCTTCGTGTCTAGTCATGTTGCATGTTTACCTTTAACTTGTAAGTTACAGGGTACTGATGCATTCATTTCCTTTGTTCTTTTCAACTCTCTATATGGGCTACACTAGGCCACACACCAAGTTAGAATTTTGTCCTTGGCTTCCATCAAAATACAAGGGAAGCATTATTGAAATATATTAAAGAATTTCACTAAACTAATTTGAAATGTCCCATTTCAAATGTACTTAACCTTTGAAGGATATCTACTTGCACACGAAGTTATTAAAAAAATTAAAGCTGAAATCATTCAAACTATCCCTAAACTAAGAAGGTGTTCCTTTCCTCAGAAATCTTAGCAAGTTAAAACCAGGGGAAAGGGGAGATATACATGAGCCAGGCATAGCTGTTATTTAAACTTCTATTTGCTGCTGGCACCTATCCGTGACCAACATAGAGACACTGGAGGAAACAGGTTTCCTTCTTCTTTCTCAACAAAGTCTTAAGGTTACTTCTATTTAACACTCAACTGGGGTAATGTGAATAACTAAAATTCCTTTAATAAGTTCACTGAATTACAGTGATTCTGTTTGCACTGTTTAATGATAAATCATACTTTTTATGATTCTTCTCAGTTTTTATGTAAAACTTTATCTCCAGAATGAATTTGTTAGTGTGAAGTGTTGCAGCTAAGTTTTGAGGCTCTACTCATTTTTCAGCTATTTGGGGATTCTGAAAAACCTATTTCATGTTCCCACTTGGTCTTTATATAGCTTAGACTAGGGCATTTTTTCCAAGGATAGCTGAAACTTTCAGCTTCTCCAAGAATTAGAAAATACTCAAGGTGAATATTAAAATTTATGAAGCTTATCTTCCTGCCAATAGACCTGGCTTCAACAAACAGGATCTCTGTGGCTTTGCTTTTGGAAAAAAAATAATAATTAAAAAAAAAATCAGTGCAGATATCTGCATCAACAAAATACATATTTATAAAAATACCATTTTTCATTTCACCACAAAAATGTTACTCTTCAGAGATGAAAATTTGTATATCTGTAGGAGACATACCAACATGGCTGCAAAAATAAACTCAGCCATTCTTCCCCTCCAAGGATGAACATTTGTTTAAAGATGAGGTTACTGACTTGAACATGCAGCATTTCAACCCACATCCAACAATAGCCTAAAGGGGCCTTAAAGGCTTCATGTAATCATAACAGATATCAGCCCTGTGGCAATTCCAGTTTGCTGTGTTAGGGTATTTGTTCTGGTCCTTACTGGAAGAATAGTAGCCTCAGGAATTAATGTTTTGATCAGTCTGAATACTCAGTAATCTAACACAAACAGTAGGAAAACATCTGCTTGAAACGGAAGATGATAATTCTGTTTTACAACTCTCAGGCTACACACCCACCTGGATGAGGACACCTAAGAAATATTGGTTCTCCTACGTTTCCTTCATTGTACTTACAATACAATATCTATTTCATTATGTGGGGGAGTAGGGGAGATGAAACTCAGTGAGAACAGAAGCAGCAGAAATAGCAGAGGCAATAGTATGATAAATATATATTTGGGAGTAGGCTTCCTCATTAATTTTCAAACCATACAATTTTACCTCTTAAAAAGAGTATGGATGCCATATTTAAAACAGTCTGAAGTTTGATCTCTGGGGCAAACAGGAAAAAATACTAAAGCTGTATTTTGACAGCTGGCATAAGCATAGGTAACTTCTCAGTGTTAAGCATGATGAAGATGGTGGAACCACACTCTGACCTCCTTAAGGTTAACCTGAATTTAAAGTGCACGGTGCTGAGCTTTTGCAAATGACAGCAGATGGCTGTGATGAGCTTGCAGAGAGGAAGTGCTGAGCCTCAGGAGAAACCAGGAACTGGTGTTATGGATTGCTACCCAGGGAATTCTGAATAAGGATTGAAGATGATCCCGAAGACATTATGGGAGTGGCATGAAGAGGTAAAGTTGGAGTAAGATGGCTTAAAAAACCCTAAAATCAAAGAAAGATCTTTGAACCTGTTTGTGATTCCTCTGTCATTCTGCAGTTCTAAACCTGTGTGCTAATCTTGGGAGCTATGGCTGTTTTTTGACATACTGTTAGGCTGCGATATGGTGTAGTTTCATTACACTACGCTATTCCAAATTTTAATCCTCCAGTTTCTGCCTGCAGTAGGAGGAGGTTTGGATAGTCCTTCAAAAATGGGCTAAAATGTGACACACAATCAGATAACTGTAAAGATGTGTTGGATGACCATACAGCACATGCCATCACACTTTGGTACAGGGAGTAGCTGTTGTATATGCAGTCTGGCTCAGGGGAATTTATGAATGGGGCACAGTATGTTCTCTGCATGTTCTTACAGGACATATCTTTCATCAGCATCTGTTTGTTTCTGCTGCTTCTCTGAACAGTAAAAAGGCAAATTGTAGTAAAAAAAAAGTGTGCTTTTTTCCTAATTATTATTACTGCATTATTATTTTTACTATTGACTTGGGACACATAAACCTAGAGGGTTCTTCTGTGTGTGAGAATTTGGCTCTAGCCAAGTCAACATGGTGTCTGAAGTAGCTCAGGTCATGGCCTGTAAAAGTCAAGGTCTTGGCTGACATACTGAATTATCAACATACTGGATTACCAACATTTCTTCAAAGCTGTTCCCATTTCACGCTTAAAGAGTTTGCATCCTAAGAACTCTTGTAATGTTTATGGACATGTAGTTAAATGCATAATCAAATGACTCTTAAGAAACCCAGAAAAGGATAATTCTTGCCACTTTTCTGTTTGCTTAGACCTATCTCCTTCCCACTCTCCCCCTTCCTAGGGAAGCAGGCTGTTGTGAGGGGGCTGTGCAGCTACAGGACAGGGTCTGCGTCTCCGCTGTGGGAGCATGGGTGTGTTAGGTCACTCTCCAGCCTGCACCCACACTCAGGAAACTGGTGCTACTCTTGGTCCCTCAGTAATCCTAGACCATGTTGCCCAGCTAGATGCTTGCAGATCCTCTGTCGTGCCACATTTGTCTGCTACTGTGGCACTTAAAGAGACTCCTTAACTCACTTGTTTCTCCTTTTGCTGTTGAGCATGATTTCTAGCAGGGGTAAAAATCCAAGAATTCATAACAAAAACACGGGGGGAAAAAGAGTCTCAATTGAAGTTAATAATCAGCAGGGTCCAAATTACCTCTTATTAGCATTTATTTTACAAAAGAGGCAGGGTATAATTTCACGATAGATGCAGATTTGGAGAGGGAGTATAATCAGCCTCCTGAAGAGCTCTGCCTGAAGTACATGGCTGCTTATTTCTTTACCAAATTGCACTGCTCTCTTTCCCTCTCTCTCACTTCCCCCACCCTCCCTGGTCTCTTTCTTGATGTCTTTGAATAATGCAATCACTTTGAATAGCCCAGACAGGCCTGAAGATTAGGGAGCCTGTTTGTGGAGCGGGGGGCCAGCTGAATAGGCGCAGGAGGCTGGCTCCCCGGGAAAACAAGGCGCTGGGAACTAGGCCAACTGTGAAGAGCATGTGCTGGGAGGGACTGAATAGGCAAGCAGCCGGCCAGCCCATATGTCAGGCTGTGCCACAAAGACTTCTCTGCACATCTACCATGACAAACAGGATTACCGAAGACAATTAATCTGGCACGCTTTATCAAAATCAAGCGCTGACCCCCAACCTCTCCCCCCAGTGTGCAGCAGATGCCACGCTCCAGTTCAATGGAGCTCAAGTGTTCCCTTTTTCGCCGCTGAAAGGCATCCAAAGCCTGAATAAGGTTGGCGTGGACTAATTGCAAACACTGTTTGATGGTGACAGTCCTAATCAAATGAGATGAGCTCACCTTTTCTATAAACTTCTAATGGGAAGGCTGGCGGCATCTCCCCATCAGCTGCTGAGAGAAAGAGAAACGCTGGGGCTGAATGGGTTTTCCCCTCCTTTCTCCTCCTCTCCCCTTGCTGCCTGATGGAGGAAGGGGGCAGCAGCCACACGCATCTTTTTCACTTGAGCCTTTCGGCTGTTGCATCATGGGAGGGATGAGGAGGGAAAGGATTGGAGCCACCTCTGCGCAAAGGCAGGTCTCTGCTCAGCAGCTGCCAAAGAGGCACGGAAAGGCAGCATGCTGATGGTTGCTGCCGCGCTAGAAACCAAGCTAAGCCTCCAGGCCTGAGTCCTCGGCTGATGTCTGTGGAGCTACAACCCCACCCCCCTCAGTATTTGACCCTGGCTGCAGGATGCTCCTGTCAGTTCTGCAGTACAGAGTATAAACTTACACTCATTATGACCAGTCACTTCTTTTCATCCCCCTCCTGCTTGTTTTATTTTACTTACGTTTCAACATATAGGAATTTCAAAAAAGCCTGCCCAGTTGACCTTAATTGAAAATGAAAAGTGCAGTTCAAAAAGAGAGGGGGAAAGCAGGGGAAAACTAACAGTATTTTATCTTATTGCTTTTGTATTTACCCTACTGCTGTTCAAATAAGCAGCTCAGATGCTTGCTGCTCAGCTCAGTAGGCGTAAGGCCTCTGTACTACAGAAATCCCTCATGAGCAGCCTTCTTCTCACAGAAACCACTTGTCCTCTTGGTTTCAGTCAGCTTAGAGCCAACTGAGTGGGTTTCTATATTTGCATCCTCTTGCTTGTTAGTATGGATGGAGTGAAGGTTTGCATATGCATGGATGAGTGGCTCCTTCAAGTATTATTTTTTGCCCAAGTTTTCAAGTAAAGGTTTTATTCAATTCAGTTAAAATCCAACAGAACTTCTTCAGTTTTATCACACAGAAAAACAATGATAAACTACTAAACAAATAAGAGCAAGCTTTACAACACAGAACATATCTTTCGGGATATTCTGTTTTTTGTAAAATTGTCACAAATGAAAGGGTTAAAATGGTTCATTTTGGAAATGATTTAGGAGCTTTTCATAATATCTTAATTTTTTTTCTTTTAATGAGAGAAAGAAAAATATCTCTCTCTTCTTCCCATGCACATAAAAATGGAGTTTAAACCATTCTTTATAGCTTCATTTTTTTCAAAGTCCTTTTCTGTCAAAATGGACAGCATTTTGTCCTGAGTGGCATTTGTATTTCCTCATAATCTGTTTTCTGATATGGAGTTGACATCTGGGTACTATTTCTCTACCTGCTTCTGTGGATTTCCTCAGCATAACACCCGATGCTTCACTAATTTGCATAATTATATATTTCCTCTGAAAGTAAGAGTAGTAAGGAACCCATGCACCCCATGTGCAGGGAAGGCACTGAGAAGGAAGGCGTTAATGATTACCTTGATTTCTGAAAACAGCCTGTGAGGGCTGGGAACCACCTGGGTCAGAGTTTGCCTATGAAACTGCTGTTCCTCTGCATACAAACCGGTGACAGAAGCTCCAGGAAAGGTTCACATGTCCACACACAGCTGAGATCGATGCCGAGCAGTTGTGATAGGTACTTACTTCCTAGAAACTACAGTGCCTTTGATTTACATTTTTCCTGAGTATCAATTCTGAGCACACTGTGTCCTAATTAAAAAGAACCCCCAAAAATCAACAAAAAAAACCACCCCAAACCTGAAATGATAAATCTGTGGGCTGACACCTGCAAAAGCTGTTGCTGTGGGAAGGGAGCTTTCACTGGAGCAGCACTCTCCCATCTCTAGCTGAAATAAGCAAGAGGTTCTTATTAGCAGCACACTGTTACGATGTCCCTCAAATCTGTTAATGTTTCTTCATGCTGCATATCGAGAATGGGATGTTTAAATGCTAGTTACAGATGGAGGAGCAGCTGATTTTGATATTGCAATGTTTACACTCGAGCAACATGTTCCAGCATCTGAAAAATGCAGTACTCAAAGTGGGTCCAAGCGGGAAATCAGAAAACAGAGCTAATATTGCTCAAGGCACCCAGCAAAGGCCAGCTGCAGATCACGCAGCAGCTCATTGCTGTGATCCTCTGACATCCCGTAGCCCAGCACTTTCCAGAAATCAAAGACCAGGTTGTGTTTTAATTCAGAGTGCTAGGGTTGATTTCTAAGAAGTCTCTTGTAATGAAGTGATATAGGGAGAGGTAAACTGTAGCTAATGGCTGCTGCGCAAGAAAGGTGAAGGAGTGAACCACAAGTCCTGCCTAAAAAAAAAAAAAAAAAGAATAAAAAAGAGAAAAATAGGAAAAAGAGCACAACAAACACAGAAAACTCAATTCACTGCAGGCTGATGAAGAATGAAGTGACAAGATATTGATAGGAACTACCTGTGAAATAGAAGACAATATCTGATTCTCCACGCTGTGAGGGGAGGAGCTGCCTGCAGGATGTAAGCTCCGTTGTGAAGGCTTGCTGAGGGGTGACTGGGGTAAAAGCATCCCTGAGGCAGCCAGAGGCTTGCATCTGCGCTCAAGATGAACACGAAGTTCTAGTGATGCCTCTCACTGGTAAAGTGGAGTATAGCATATTTCATGGTTAGAAAAAAGACTTTAAGAGTGCAAACCTCTTGATTGCAGCTATTTAAAACTTTTCTTTAAGAACTAGGGGTGGTACTTGCACCATTCTTACACTGGTTTTAGAGCAGCTCAGTAGGTCACAGTAGCATATATCAACTGCCAGAAGTACCAAGATGGCTAAGAATTTAGAAGGTGGAGCTGGTATGATAATACTTAGTGACACAGATGGGAATTTCTCCCAGCCATTAGCAGAAGTAGGAACTTGCTTTTAAAATAAAGATTCATGTCAAATGACATTTTTTAATGTCATCTGGTTTGCGGTAGAGTAACCACTGTTTCTTCTAAAGTGCAGTGTATGTGTAATTGAAGTGTAATTCAGAAATTACTTTGCGAGTATTGACACAGAAAGGGTCTTCCCCTCTCCACCGACCCCCAAGGAATTGCCACTGCTTGCAGACAGCAGGAGAAAGTTTGACCTACTTTATCATGCCTACTCATTGCTGTCAAGAAGTTTTTTGCATCCATAAAAAAGTGATCACAGACTTTTTTATTTTGAACACATATGTGCACAGTCTAGTGAACTGGACCAGAATAACAGAAGCCCAAACCTTTTCCTGCCCTCATACTAGGACAAGATCAATCTTTTTGAAGGTTAAGTAAATACACTTCACTTACTTTCTTTTACCTATTTTTCCTGAACTCAAAAAGACCCCTTCATCTCTGGTGACACAGTGTCCTGAAATGCATCAGAGGATCTTGCTTCCCCTCGAGTTCTCTGTAACATTTGTCAGGTCTCCTGTCTGGTTCATGCTGAAAGCTTTCTTCCAGCCCAGGATATGGTGTCTAATTCAGATGCTTTGTATACAGGGAAATCACTCTGTGCTGCTGCCATAAAACATGGTGTTTCAGTCACTGTGGTGTACTTCCAATGTGGCACAAAGAAATACTACTAATACATGCAATCTTGTGGTCTTGTTTCACTGATGATGTTGTTAATACCTCACCACATAGGAAAATAAAACCAAAGTGACTAGAAGGACCAGCTTTATCCAGTACAAAAGCGAAATGAATTATAACATCACTGAGTAATGTTTATGGTGGAGGAAAGAAACTGTTCAGTTGCTGGAGAAATGAAATGTGCATGTATGAATGTGTAAAGAAACTCTGGCAGAGTTCAGTGTAGTGGGTTTTGTTTTACTCACATGAAATATTTTCCTTCCACAAGAAACACTTTCCAATATGTAGTGAGGCTGAACTTTCTTGGCTTAAAAATCAAAGTGATTGGCATCTATCTAAGCATAATAGATAGTTCAGGGCAACAATCTCCAACTTATTTTGGTTTACAGGCCCCTAAATATAGAGGTGCAGATCCTGTCTAAGTAACTTAAGCCAAATGACATGGGGCTTGCTTTCCTATTTGGGTTTTACAAACCTCTTAGAAGCAGCTTACGGAACACTACAAGTCCACAGACCAGTTTCTGGTTTAGACTGTTGTCCCCAGCACACGGATTCCATGCAGCATGCTGCTTGTGGCACCTCCTAATGTTATTCTTGGCTGTGGCATACGAACCGTAGAGAGCACAGTATGGTATTGCTAGGATCACATTACTTGCTAGGGAGCTTTCTGGTTTTGTTTTGTAGGGTTGTTGTTTTTTTTACCTTGAAGCCACTAATCACTGGTAGTCCCTAGTTAAGGCACTTTTCAGTGCTCAGTAGGAAACAACAGGGGTTTTTTGGTTCAGCTGGAGTTTCAGAAAACAGAAATAGCATGGGGCTAAATTCAGAGTTCAGTTTAACTGAAATGGAAACATTTCCTTTCTGAAGTTTTAACAATGTTTTATAACTAAGTTTACAGCAAATAATTCTGTATCTGCAAATGAAACCCTCAGATTTAGAAAACGTCCAAAACATTCTGATTATTTCAATGTCTATTTTAATTCTTTTTTATCCTGCCAAAATAATTTATTGACATTTACAGGAGTTTGCAGAACATCTTAGTAAAAATCCTTGTTTCTAAATGAATACATTTCAGCCAGGAAAGTTTTCTTAGCTGCAGGTACTTGATCACATAAATAATCTTCTTGTCATCAAGGCAAACTCAGATTTGAGAATGTTCTTCAGATGGTCTTGGCATTGCACCCAGAGGTGATTTCTGGTCTACACAAACAGAGAGGTGGAAAATGTATTCCACTCCCCTGAGCATAAAGCCGCATTGTGAGAGTGACACTATCTTGAGAGGGGGCTCTGTGCATCCTATCACTGCAGCAGTCACACAGCTATTGATTTCATATCTTCTAAAGTGACTCAGTGAGCAGGACACAGGCCTCCCAGAGAGGCAGACAGGAAACTCAGTAGGGCTTTACCCCACTGGCTCAGTTTTGAATCCCCTGCCTTGAAGACAGTACACAAACCACCTCTGAGAAGAATACAGTCCATAGCTGCATTCCATAGCTGCATTTCTGAAGACCTAAGATTTCCACAACAAACGACAAAAAATGAATGCTGTCTGCACCTATGTTAATTATCAGCCCAGCTTTGAAATACATTTGTGAGTAAATACAGAGCAGACTTAAAATTCACAGAAAAAATAATTTTAACTTTTTGTACTTTGAACAAAAGAAGTTTTTTCTTTTTTCTTTTTTTCCAATCTCCCATCTTTTTAATCCTTAAATTGTTATAACACCAAGTGAACACTGAGATAAACTGCTGTTCAGATAATTCACTGTCAAAAATATTGAGCATACTTTAGTCAGATGGCAGTAGTAATGGTCTTTTCAAGTGCCGCTGCGCAAAAGCTGAGCCTATCAAGATTTTTTGGCAGGCACTGCGTTTAACTTGTCATGTTATATATTGCAGCAATGCAGTTGAGGATCAGTATAAATCAACTTACAAGTCCGGAGGAAATGGGGGAATGGGCTTCTGAAGCCCATTAGCAGCACAAGTGTCTAACAGAAGGTGGCAGCATTTTAACATCGTTCAGTCCAGCAAAAAGATTGAAAAACTGAACTCAATCTTTACGCCCAGAAAGCTGCTCTTTACATTTAGGCAGGAGATACACACTGCTGACTTAAATTTATATGGGTTTGATGAATTTATGTGGTTACAGACAGGCAGGAAGGTGAAGTTTTGATAACTCTTCAGTCTTCTTAATATAAATGTGGAAACAGACAAAGTAGGTACCGCAGGGAAAGAAAGTGAAAAATAAATTAGAATATATAGCTACCCAAAGAGTCAGGACCAGCCCACCCCTAACTAGAGGGCAGTTTTGTCATAGCTACATTAGAAATATTGAGTGCAAAAATTTGCAGTTCCTAATGAATTACTGGGATTTAGTCTCATACCAGTTTCACAGGGGATAACTCTCTTTTTCAAGAGCTATCACACCGTGTACTGTCAACTCACATGATCTCATCACAAGCTTTTTGGCATTTATTGTTTTTCTTAAAAGCTCTGACCTTTGAACCTGGGTAACTGAATGGGAACCCCAGCTTTCACTTAACCACCACCAGCACCAAAAATAACAAGCTTTGAACCCTTGTGGTTACTGGGAAAAGTAAAAAAATATGAGCAAAATGCTCTTACAGTGTTCAAAAACCAAACAGCAGAGTGGGAAGAATAACAGTATTTAAACTAGAAAAAAATAAAAAAACACTTCTCATAAGGTTAGCTTAAAGTCATGGCCTGATTGACAATGGCATATTGCTTATGGGAAGCCTGGACCCAGCACAGAAAGCCAGGCATGTCACTGTATACTCTGATAGGGGTAGAATTAAGTGCCTGGCTTAGTGCATAGCCATGAGCACAAAATGGTGTTGTTCACTTTGTGATATTATTTGCTGATTTACAGCCCAAGTCATTTGCTGAACTGAGATCTTAACTCACTTAAGAACTAATACAGTGCCCAGTGCAGTTTGATGGCAAAACTCTCAAAGTCGGTTCATTGGTGTTCTTAAACACCTTTTCTTCTTTTCTTTTTTTTTTTCTTCTTTTTAGTAGGAAACTGCTTCAGCTAGCACTTGATTCACCTTTTAAGGTAGGTATGAATAACACTAAGGAATACCATATTAATGGCGACCAATGACACTAGCAAACACCCTAATACCCCCAAAACAATGACACAATATTTGCAATCTTTCTGTTTCCAGATATTGCATATGGAAAAGAAATGGTAATTTTGAGGAGACTTCTCATTGTATTCACCTCAGAAGCTTGCTGTAGCACAATTAGAGCAATGGGCAAATAACCACATGGCAACCAGCTATGGGAGGGGCTAATTTAAAAGAGAAATGAAACCTTGCAGTAAGTGAGTTTGGGGGTTTGGGGGCTTACACCGACAACTCTGGGCACAGACAATCAAAGAGTCAAAAATACATGCAGTGATTGAGCTGTGAAACAACTGAATGTCTTTCTGGGAGTACCAGGGACTCAACAGCAGAGCTGAGAAAAGGATCATGGCATCTTTCATTCTCAGATCCACTGAGAATTTTGTCAGATCAGAATTTTACACTTCATAATGAATACTCCATTCCCGTACTTAGTAGTCTCAGCCAAATAGAGATAGGTCAGCAATAGGGCTGGCAGGCAGATTTTGCCTATTTAATTTTGTTTAGCTACTCGATGCACCTTCCTGGAGTTCCTATTTACTGTGTTGTGGGTCAAATACTTCAAAAAGAGATCAGCTCAGAAGACAGGATGACCATTTCAACCTTGTGGAAGCATTTGTCCTTGCCTTCTTCTCAGAACAAGTCAAAGAATGCCGTGTTTTGGGTACACACAACAGAAGTGAAATATCTGTGGGGAATAAATTGCGGACAGAATGATTAGGTAGGGTGACAATACTTGCTCAAATTAAAGACCTTTAAAGTAAAGATCAGTGAAGATATCTGCACACCTAAAGACATGATGTTCTACTTAATTTGCATGTTCTTCTGTAAGCAGTCCTCTGACTGCGTGTTGTGTCTGAATTGTTTCATGAATCTATTAGCTAATAGTCTATTAGAATGATTCTCTCAAAATTAATCTAGTCGAGATTTGACATAAATGGTCTAGAATGACAACAATTACAAAAATCACTTTATAAGAGGATGGCCTTTTACAGAAGAAAAAGCAAATTTAAGCTAAATTGATTGAAATGACACACAGGCAATCAAGAACAGATATCTTTCTTTCTTGTCATTGTAATAAAATGTCTGCAATGCCAGAGTTCTGTCAGGCTTACAAATGCCACATTTCATATTTTTTGTCAAGGATTTTTATATTTTTGCTGTTACTCCATGCATAAGGAATAAAACTTCATGCATGACTTCAAATATCATCATTAAGATCTTTATTAAAGTTCATTCCATCATAGCAGATGCATTTTAATTGCCAGTCTTTAAGCTCAGCTCTGCAGCACTGTTTATATTGCTTTAAATTAAACTCCTTCGTACTAATGGCAAGATCTGTCAGTCCTCTAAAATGTATGAAAAGTACCATTAAAATCTGTGAATTAGATGGAAAGAAAACCAGAACTTAGTAGAGGGAAATACATTTTATCATGCCTTGAAGAGGTGGTTCATTTTATGCTGCCTGTTTATGGCAAGCCAAATTACCTCTTGCTTAAAATTTCTAATGTTCTCAGGATAGGGATTTGTCTGAGAAAGGTCTGCATGAACCCGCCAGGATTTTGTCCTACATGAAAAGTAATTACCTCAATGACTGATGGACATTTCTCTCCAAAGCTGGATATCAGGACCTGGCCTGATCAATTTGTATTTCAGTTGCTTGCAGGCATCAATTGCTGTAGCTGTTTATGAGATACATCATGGCACACAAGGACAAGCATTAGATGCAACAACTGTGGTTTAAAACAGAAGTGAGTTCATCCCATGGACATCATGGTCCTCTGTGTGTTTTCTGAAGGGCTTGCACAGTTTCTGCCAGGTTATTTGTGGATGCTGCCATGGAAAATCCCTGTAGAATAAAAGGCCTCAGATAATTCCTACCCAGGGTTTACAGTCAGCCTTTATCTTTAGTTTTTATTTTATTTACCAAATACTTGAAGCTTTCCTTAGGAGTTCTGAGGGCTTCACTTATATCCTAACTTTACCACTTCTCTTGGGCAGGCAATTCGAGTTTCATGGTCCAGGTAATTTTAAATGAGGTGAGACTTGGGTAGACCTTGTTGACAGAATACATGGAGAGCAATTTCTCTGTCACTGAAGGAAGAGGAATAAAAATTCCTCTTCCTCTTTAAACATAGGCTTTTTAGTTTATGTTGACATAAGAAAGGCAAATTGTCGCATTTTACTTGCTTTATGACTTGATGTCTTTAGCTTTAATTCAAAAGCAAATGTGTAAAAGTTATAGGGCTATTTTGAAAACTGGAGCCCCTAAGGCTTGCATAGTAACCTAGGGTGTGAAGATCATAGTTTTATAACCTTAAGGAGGGAAAAACATAGGCAATGTGTGCTAGTGTAAGTCGAGCCTCCCGTATGTTAATCGAAGTCATGCTCAGGGTATGAATAATGCTGCAGCGAGGGTAAATCTTTTTGAGAATTTTGGTACATGTTAATTAAAAGTTGACTCTAAGGCCTGGCGAATATTGCAAAGTTTATAGCTAGCCAGTGCTGGGAAAAAAGTAGTTGTTTATCAGCAGGTACAGAGGAGAAAAGACCCCGAGGGAGTGCTTCTCTAACCTACATGTTTTTTGTATGCATTGTATGCCTATGGATTTATCACAGGATGCTTGCCTTTGGATTTAAGTCCATAGCATTTGTTAGAGGGCCTGTGAAAAAGCAGCCGCACACAGGCCTACTTAATGAGCACTGTAGCACACACAGTATCTTGTTTATGGCCATAAAGGTGAAACTCTGCATCCCCAAAGGCAGTGGCAAAACAATCTGGGCAATGTGGGAAGAGAAGACTTGAATGCAGATGCTGAACTTTTGCATTATCTGTGTACTTTATGGTGCGCTCAGGTGAAAGCAAGCCTGGGCCTCCTCCAGGATGTACAAGTGGGCAACCTTGAGGAAGCTGGCTTTGCACATCCTGCTTCAATTCCTGTCATGGCCTCTGCATATTAAAGGTTTATCTTTTACCCTCCTTGGGTTTTGGAAAAATAGCTTCTGCACACTCTGAAATATAGCCAGAAATAACAGCATGGTGGCTTTTTCCTCAAGAGTTTGGCCTGTTCTTAAGAGGGGCCATAATGCTGAGAGCAGGTCCCTTCCCAGCTGTGCCACTGGGCTGGAGGACAGATGTTTGAAGGCGTATTTCCAATATCATTACCAGCTGTACCTTTAACAGAGACCTTAATTGTGAATCAATGTATGTGATGATGACCTTAATTATCCTTCATTTGTGGATAGACATGTGACTAATGTCCACCAGGACAACTTATCACTAAAAACCCTGTTCTTGTTCTCCAACTATCTATTGACAAATCCAATTTTGAAGCTATTCTCTGCATGCCTAATCTTAGAAGTGCATTAATATTCTGCCTAATGTGTTCTTTATAAGCAAACAGATCCATTTTTTCAGAAAGACATGAGAGTCATAAATCTTTAAACTACAGATGACCTTCTAATCTGGGCAGTAAGACTTCCTAAAACTTTCCAAAGCTTTCTTTGCTACTGCACATGGCTTTACTCAGATCAAACCATTTTTGATACAGCTGTGACTGGAATTAGGGTGGACAAGTAAAATACAGTCAATACCTACTTACTTCTGTTCCTCTATGGAATCAATAAACAGAGAAAAAGTCTGGGGCGAAAGGAGGAATTTTAACTTTCCTAGCCTGCATGCCCCAGTATATGAAGTACAGGAGCGACATAGAATAGCTTTGCTCTACATCTAGTTTTGCCACGGTTAAGTTGGTCCTTGGTTAGTCATGTCAAATATTGTGCTGCAGTTCTACGTCTATAACCAATATGAGAGTAAGTCTTACATCCATGGCAAAGTGCTGCTAACTTAAAAACTTTCCTTAAGCAAGACGAGTTTCAAAATGTAGCCCCATCTTCATTGCAGAGGTGAAATGATACATCAGGCAGGCTTCAGGTAGGAGTAAGGTTTTTGTAGCTTTGTGTATCCTTTCATTGGAAGGAAGCCCTTTCACTGGATAGGGCTGATGTAAATTTGCAAGGCTTTCTGCCTGCTGTGTCAATAGAAATAAGGGGATATGGCCGCTCACAGCCAAAGAGCAGGCCCCTGCAAAGAGTGCTGTAAGCTTCAGTGCATCATTTCATTTGCATACATTGAGGCAGCTGGCAGCTTTGCTACAATATGGGAGGCATCAGTATAAGCACAGGGTTTCTCACCCACTGGGAGAAAGATTATGAAATACGGGGGACTGAGAAAAGAGCAGTTTCTTTACAGAAATTGGTCTGTATGTAACAATACGGGTGGGATTTGCTCAATTTAATTCTTAAATTCATGCTAAATCAGCTCAGTATTTCCACTAGAAGAATAAAAAATGGTGTAAATCTGATTTGTTTTTCTCTTTTGACAATGTGTCCATACACTTCTTATGATTTTGTAGGCAGAGTTTTTATTCCCGTATAGAAGAGTAGACTACTAACTTCTCTTTTCCAAAGTCTGTGTTTGCTGTTTTTTCCAGATAATGCTGCATTATTTGCTGAGAGTCTACCAGCAATAACTTGATGAAGTGGGCAGCAGAAATGTAGTTATATACCAGGTATTCCCCTTCCTTTACACAAAAAACCTGGAAGCTTGATCTGTCTCGAAGATACAGAAGAACCAAATGTCTGTTACAGTAAATTGTAAGGGAACAAGATACATACGTATACTATATATACATATTGTACTATATGTATATATATATGTATGTCTATATCTATGTTAATTCAGGCAGCTGAGCAAAACCAGGACCCTAGAGTGGTTTCTGGTTTGAAAACTGTTAGCTAAAACAAAACATACATGCACAGACCAGTGCCTGAAAAAAAGTCCCAGGCTGGATCAGGCAAACCTTGACTAAATTACTCTTCGTGAATGATCCTGTAAATGTCTCTGCAGTGGTACAGAAATACCTGGTGACAGACTTGGATAACTGATTTGGTTGTCCATCACAGCTGCCATTTAAGTGAGCTTCATGACACTGTAAGGTGTTCCATTCTGCAAAAGCAAAGGCATATGCAGAGTGGCTCAACCCTATACTCCAAATATGCTTCGATATTATATGAGAAGTGGTGCCATGTGGACAAATGAAACCAGTGGTGTGGGGAATACAGCATCCTGGAAGGGGAGAAAAGGGACCTTTAGTATTGCTTAAGTAGCAGTGATTTTGGGGTGCCTGGGGACATCTAGAAGATAGATGATAAGCCAAGCTCAAAAAAGCCTTGCAGCTGTAAACTGTGAACCCTCAGTTCCAGAAAGTAATGACTGAAAACATCCCTGTAAACAGAAAGCAGTGGCAACCATAATGGTGCTGTTGTTGTTATCAGTTCATGGCTGGAATAACTTCCAGAACTAATATTTGGATTAGGCACTTGGGCCAGAAGGGTTGGCAAGGCAGTTCTTGTCTGATCAAAAGAGGTCAGAATAGCTGGAGAAGGGGGGTATAAAGCCTGGGAAGTTGTTGCTTCATGACCAAGAAACAAAGTACAACCTATGGTCAGTGCTGTCTGCTGGGCCTTGGTTCTGCCTTCTATGAGTCACTCACAGGGCTGTATGTATTTCTTGTAAGTCATCTTTGTCTCAGCAATGTTATGTTTATAATCTGAAAAGACTCAGACCAAGACTTCTGGGTGACAACTCCCTCACAAGAATTATGCTTTCTTTACAAACACTCCTAAGAATGGGAATGGTTTCAAACAGGCTACCTATCCCACAACAAACACACACTCCCTGTTTTAATAGCAACAAATCAGCGCCTTAAGAATGGGCATTCAAGGATTTCCTCAAGGAAGACATTAGCTGCTGTCAGAAAGCAGTTGAAATTTTTGAAAACTAAGAGGTGTCTTAAAGTCTGTTGCAGGCACAGAGAAAGGATTTGCTGAGGGGAAACACCAGTTCATGACATGAAATATTTTCCCAAATGAAGGCCTGTATTTGTGTGGATTCTAAGACCTCACAACATCATTGTAAAAGTCACTAGGTCTGAGCATTTGTAGTTTATATTCAGTTCCCTTCACACATGCAGGTGAGCTTAAGGGCAAGGGCTGCAGGGAAAACTGGACAAAGTGTTTCATTATGTCCTCCAGTCTAAAACCACAAGAACATAACTTCCACCCTAAAGGTTGAGGTTTTCACTTATGTCTTCCCTCCTGCACCTTTTCTTAATGCAACATAAAGAGCTGTATCTTCAGAGCATTTGAAGTATAGCACACATGGACACCTGATTACATGTTAAAGGTGCCTCATATCAACACCATTCAGACAATGAAACCTTGTGTCTACAGGTTTGAAAGATATTCACATTGATGTTTTTCTGACTGGACTTAAGACACGTGTTCTTATAAGAGATTTGCCTCAATGGATCAGATAATAGACACAGGAAATGTTAACATAAATGTTAGAAATGCTCATTTTACCAGTTTCTCCCCAAAACAGTGATGCCAAAGGGCTCCACACTGTCCCTCCATCATGTTGTACTTCCTCTCATTTCAAAGCAACATGTCACTACTTGCTGCAGCTTTGCACACTGAGCAGTATGTTCGTTCCGATGACCTGACTGGCTTTAATTCAGTTTCTTCATGGTCCTGCTGTGTACATTTCTATTCATGTTCTTTTTCTCTGTCAGACTGTATTCTTCATGGTAGTATCCAAGCCTCCAAGCCAGCAGATATTGCAAAGCTCTGATTTCGGCAGAACAAGCTAAATAAGATTTTTCTTTTTTCTTCAGTTGTTCTTTCTCCATCAGCAGTAACAGAAGGCTATTCTTTGTGTTTTGTTGTTGCATACTTGACAGTTTCTTTCTCCTTGATTAATTGGAGCAGAATTCTCAAGTTACTGTGGAATAAACAGCTACTATTTGTCAGCTGGTCTGTTGTAATGAACCCTATATGCACTTCATGATGACTTAAGCTAATATGGTTTATCTTGCAACTGGGGGAGATGAACTGTATGGGCTGGACGATTTTGTCAGGTTTGTTGACAGGTCAAACCTTGTTAAACTCAGTCGTGGTCCTCAATTCCAGTGCAAGTGTCTAGAGATGTGTGGCTAACAGCAGGTAACTGTTCAAATAAAGGATCTCTTTGTATATATGTATTGATGCCATAGCTTTGGCAGAGGTCTCTGAGTCTCTAATGGACACCTTGAAGTAACGCTTTTACTTTTCTCAGCCCAGGCGTATCTGCTGCACATCCCCATTCTTCCCACAAAGTTAGCATAAAAAGAAGGGGTTTGATTTTTTTTATTTCTTTTATTATTATTATTATTGTTATTATTTTTAAGCATGCTGGGGAGAGGACGAAGGCTGACAGTGAGGGAGGAAAGTAACAAAAGTAGAAGCAGTAAAATAATTACACACCTGCCAATTCCTTTCTTTTTTGTTAAAGACTCACCCACTTCTTTGTCTGTGAAAAGTTCATTTAAAGCTGTCTCTCCCGTGCAATGGGAAAAATAACAGTTCATTCAACAGTATAATACAAATCCCAGAATGTTTTCAAATTTCCCTCTTTTGTGTGTTTTCAGATTGACAACTATATAATTAAGCATAACAATGAGGGGAAGGATTTAACAAGATTTAGCACAACTTGGGCAACTTGGTGTAGCAGAGGGAAGGAAAGTCAAGGGCAGATACTAAATAAATCTGGAATTACTCGTTAGAGGTGTGTAGACTTGGTTTGAAGCACTACTTTAAGAATGGAAACTGTCACAGAGCTGCATGTGCAAAGTATGCTACAACCTGCAACCAGCTGCTGCCTGTGGAGGTCCAAGAAGTAACAGTGAGTGGAGAAGCTAGCCTGATGAAGAGATATGCACAACCACCCCTACTGCAACGGCAGCAGAAAGCTCCAAAACACTTTTGCTTCCGGGGACATTTCAGCAGGGGCTTCGTCTTTCTCTTTCCCTATCCACAACATGCATGTGGAAGTATGTTGGAAATGCACTCTGCTGCTATAGTCTGGACTTTGCTCTGCATCATGCTTTCCATCCTTGAGATAGAGAGTGTTCTCAACCCATTAGGTTATATCAACTTCCAGCTTCAGATAAACCCAATGGAAAACCAATCCTATGAAATTTTCTTTAGAGAAGTAAGGAAAAATTGGGAAGCTCTGTGTCTTCACAGAAGCTATGTGTCTTCATAAAAGTCATTTGTCTTCCTGTAGCTGTCTATTCCCTTCAGAGCCTGTTCTTCAATTTATCACATATTCTACATGTGTCTTTTTTGAAAATATGTAATTTCTTAGGTTTTTCCACTTATATAAATCCTATTTTTCTTGACTGCTTTGTGAAAGCCTTTGTGCTTATGCAGTTCTTTCAGTCATAGTGGTTCTTTTTCATAGATATCCATCTATTATTATAATCATTTAAAGAGAGTTTGAAAAGCCCTTCTGAGAAGGATCTTACACCCTTTGGATTTGTGAAGAAGGAGGGAAGATACCTGTGGCCCAGAACAAGATTCTCGCAGGTTCATTACAAGCCTAGATCTCTTTTGAAAAAGCTATAGCGTATTCAAGTAGGTGATCAAACAATTTTGAGCCATTTTCAAAAGTTCTTCCAATTGTTTGAAAATAAAAAGTGGAGGGTTTTTTGGTGAAAAAATACAAATATGTAAATAAGGATTTTTTTTTTTTTAATTCCATATCCAAATTTCTTTCATAAAGAGTGAGGAAAAAACCTTTCATGTTTTTTCACTGACTTCAGTATTCACTTACAAAGGTGTTCTGTCTGTTCAGTGTTTATTGAAATAGAAAAGTGGTGAGCCTCAATAAAAATGCCAATTCCTCTTCTTTGTGAGAGCTCACAAAATGCTATTTCAGTATCTGAAAGTCCCACTGAGTTAATAGATTTGGTTAAATCCTGTCTAGACACATTTCCATTGCTTTAAATTCCATTTGTGCTTAATTCAGTTTCTAATGAAGTTGAAATACAATAGGAAAAGCACAGATGAAAACAGATGGCATATCTCTACCACTGTGAAAATATCTAAAGCCCTACAAGAAAGTGGAAATGCTAAGTCTTTAGCTGCGTACCCATGAACATTGCACAGAGTAAGCAATTTTTATTTCTTATCTCATTTTCATTGTCAGGCATTGACTCCAGCTCAGAATAATTTATTTTAAACTCAGAGGTAAAGAAGACCTGCAGAGCTGCATGGTATTTTCCCTATTCCTTTCTCATCTCTTTCACATTGCTGCCCTGCTAACTTTACAGCATTACTCCTTGTGATGTGCTTTCTAAGTACCTCAGAGTTAGATGCCTATTTTAGCCTCCTTACAACTGCTGCTATAAAAATTCCTGTGCATGTAACAGATGCAAATGCACTGCCAGGATGAATGGGCTGGAGACACAGAACTGTCATCCCATCTTGTCTGTGGGAGTTCTCCAAGCAGCATGACAGCATGGCTTCTTGCCAATGCTTAGCCAATGATATGAAGTGTGTTACTCTCCTCCTTTATATACTTTCACCATTTTTTCTATTCTTTCTGGGACTTAAAAAATGATGGGATAGATCTGCTCCTCAGTGGTTCCCCCACTCTGAATCTGCAGCTGCTTTGGTCTTTGGTAAGAGAAAGCAGCTGTGCCTGTGGTGTAGCTCCATTCCTCACCTATCAAGGGCTCTGCACTGAAGTGGCTGGAGAAGCTGGTTTCACTGGCTTTGCACCAGGAATGCTGAAGCCAAGCAGTTGCAAATGGATCCGAGGCCTTTTGCTTTTTCCACAATGACCCTGTTACTGTGCCTTCTACATGTAACTGATGAAGGCAGACATCTACCAGGAGGTGCTAGCTTTATCATTTAAACAAGTTGACTTTTTAACTGCGACCTTCTAAAATTAGGAGTGTTCAACCATGCTTTATTAAGTTCATTATATCCTGTAGCCTCCCAGATGCTCCATAAAAAATAACTTTAAAAATGACCTAATGAATTCCTCAATATAATTAATGTTTCAGTTGAGGCTAGCCCAAAATATTTCTAACACCTAGAGTTTCCATATGTTTAAAAATAAAAAAATAAAAAAAAAAAAAAAAAAAGAGCAAGGCAAACTGGTCTATGTGGCTGCAGCTGCCAAGCATTGGACTAATCAATCCTATCTACAATGTTCTTAGCTTCAAGACATTCTTTGTCCATGGTTTATGAAGAAATAGAGATGGTGAAACTTAATGAGTATCCTGTAGGAAGACCTCACTTATGGTGAATAAATGTCACCCTCACTGCTTTTTCAATAAGACTTTGGCTGAAAAGTCTTTTGGGTAGATTTTATAAAGTTATTATTGCCTACTCTTCAGAACCCGAGAAATGATTTTTTTATGAAAAAAAAGAAATTATACTGGAACAAGACATTTGTTACTTCTGCTGAAGCTGAGGTCTTTGTATACTTTGAAATGCCAGATTTGCTCTAAATTAAATATGTATTACTTTCTTCAGTTCCAGCTATGAGCTGTAGTCCAGCTGCTTGGGTAATCCAAAATATCATTATTTTATACACAGCTATATTGTTGCAAAGGAATGCACCACAGCTGCCAGGTCTGACTGCTGGTGATTATATCTGAAATGGTAGGTTGAAGCCTCAGTCATAACTGATAACTGATCTCATAGTAAGTTCCTTAATCAAACAGCATGTCTAGACAAAATTCTTGTTGATTTTTCCCATTAAAAACCTGCAGAATTCTCCACAAAGCTGAACAGTTCTATGTTCATGCATATTCTCTGAAGAAAGCTCTAGATACTGAGAGTGACTCATGAAGAACACCATTACAAATCTGACTAATACAGAAGAAAGAGCCTTCAGTCCCAGTAGAGGAGAGCATATTCTTCGATGCCAGTGAAACTATCTGGTTTCAGCGGTATTTGAGTCTCACTGAAGAAACTGTGGCCCAGTGAGGAAGCAGTGACATAGTTCCTGCTGATTCTGAGAGGGCCAGGACAATGTCCCACAGGCAGAAGAATGGTAGGCTTGTCAAGAACATTGAAAACTGCAACACTTTTAAACATTTTACCTTAATTCCAATAGTATTGTGATATATAATAATAAGAAGTATGGGTTAAGACAAATAAAGCAAAGTGTGAAAAAGGAATGAGAAAATCCCACACTCATAAACACACAATGATCATTGTCCAAGCTGGTAAGCCAAGCACTCCCCATGGCAAAACAATCATTTTTTTGTAACTAACTTTGTCAAAATTTTTACTTTGTGGAGTGAATTGTTTTATATTCAGTGGATCCAAAAGACTATTATTATCACTTATTATTATTGTTCCAAAAACAATATGTTCAGGCATTTCCCAGAACAAGGCTAGGGTAAAATCCATTGTGCTGCATGCTTTGCCCACAAGAATTTTGGCGTGTGTTCCTTTTAACAATTGTTATGGTATGGAACAGGGTTTTGAGTTAATCTGCCTTTTCACACCTCCACGGAAAGCCATCCTGAATTTCACAGTATCTTTGGAGCTCTAGTGGGTAAAACTGAAACAGGCTCCTCTGAGTACTTATTGCAAATTAAATTATTGTAAGTTTCCACCTTCATTAATTATTGTCCAATGGTAGTTGTGGATGACTGGCATTTGTCTTGTGACCATACTGTTGAAATATGCTAGAGATACTGGAGTCAGCAGAAGCTGGGAGGCTGAATGAGGGAAAGGTCTAGCAAGGCAGAACATGTAGGATTTAATCTTTGGAATGCAGGTCTTCTGGACAAAGAGGTGGGCCTGAAGCCAAACGCTAAGGGGCAAGTGTCTTATGAGAGATTCAGAAGATCTGAAATGGTCTTGGACTATGAGGTATGAAAAATATTCAGAAACAAATTGTGGAAAGGAGAAGGCAGAAAATACCATAGAATTTGAGAGGAAGAAGAGTACAACTATCACTGAAAAGGATAGGGCATGAAAGGGCTGGAGAAACAGCACCAAAAATAGAGGGTAACCTGGTGAGTTGAGGACCATGGTACTGGCATACCTGAGGAGCAGACATTTGTCCTGGACAGGTCCCAGAGGAGTGAAACAGGAATGAGAAGGCAGAGAGTGGAAAAACCATTACAAATATGGAGACAAAGCAGGAGACAATGTATGAGACTCTGTGTGTCCTCTACCAGCTGGGAAGGAATCAGCAGGGGCCAGAAGAGGGAAGTACTAGGTGGGAAGGGTCTGTGATGCTGTAGTATGCTTCCCTTCACAGTTCTTGAGGTTAGGAAGCAAATGCAGCATTTTTCATTCTTAATGTAATATTTTTTACCAAATAGAAATAATATGTATGTGTGTATATATGTGCTTGCCTCCCAGAGAATGGAATTTCTGAAACATTATAGTCATCTGGTGCTTCACCTGCTCAGCTGGCAGGAAAACTTATGTCTGGCATTTCCAAATTGCCTGAATCTGGTGTTTCTTAATTTTTGCATCCTGATGTTCTTTAGCACTGGTTTTATGCACGTATGCACATGTATGTGCACTCCTAGTTATAAGCCCAAATGCACATCAGAGCATATGTCAATTCCATAGTGCTGTGCATCAGCAAAAACATACTGATTTGTATCCATATCTGATTTGTACACAGATTTACATTAAAATGAGGTAAGGTAGGACTTTTTCTGGTGAAGATAATTTACAGGACACAGAATTTTTATGTAAGGAGTTGTAAGTGTGTTATTTATGATATGGATACTGTATTTAGTTCCTCATGTTTTCATCTGTTTCTTAACAGTTAGTCTCCAAATAGACTGAGTTATCTTGGCAATCATTGGATATGTTATTAGTCTGTGAAAATATTATTTAAACTTGGGAAATTCCTGTAGTAACTATTTCATAAACTTGGCGATGGATCCTTATATATGTAGACTTTCAACAAATCAGTGTTTTAGCAGGAACTGATGGCCTTTTAAAGTATATACTTATACCACAAGCAGTCCTTCTAACACCAGTAACAAAAGGCTTTCTTTAGCACTGTGGTAAACAGACTTCATGTGATTATGGGAAGGGTGAGTTTTATTACTGTTTCTACATCCAAATTCCTGATTGGAATTGTATCATCTAGGTTATTGTTTTCTGGATAGATCTGTAGCGATTTTACCCAGGATCTTGTCCAACGTAGTAGGTTAGACATTAGTTGTTCATTTTCCAGTACCCTTGGCTTCAGCAAGATTTATTTTAGCAGGAGCTTCACTACCATTTTCTTTCCAGCCATGGAAACATTCCCCTCCCAGCAACAACTTAACCACACTGAGCAGTCGAAAGCTGCAATTCCAAAAGGAAATTAGCTGGGCAGGAATCCACGGGACAGGTGGTGGGATGAAGCCGGCTAACAAATTTGAACATTGCTAAAACTGAAACTGAATTGGACAGTTCTGCCTTACGAAAAGAGAAGAATTTATTATATCACAGCCTGGCAATATGCTTTATGAATAACATGTATATTTAAAGAAGGTGTTTTGCTACTTTGCTAGAACACCACTACCAATGTTCCCTTCCTTCCCAAATCATATGTAACACTGATATTTTAGCAGTGTGTTATATAGCAGCCATGTGAAAGGGAGGGTGTAAACATTTAACTAAGATTTGTTGCCTCTCCATGGCTTCTTCGCTAAAATTGCAAGGCAGCACACACTGCGTTTGCAGTGTTGTTGTGAGACTATTCCTTCATAAGCTCAGCTGAATTCTTTCCACAGATGCCTGTGAATAGCCATCAGGCACTGCATATTACGAACTATCTTTGAACAAAGATGTTAAAAGTAATAACTTCAAATGTAATCTAAGGTGTGGGTAGCAGCAGTGCCTCAGCTGTGAAATGTATTTTGCATCTTTTTATTATTACAATAATTTGTGAAAATATCAGTGTCCTTACATTCATTTGAAATCATTTACAATCAGAACAGGTATCTATGGATCATATTATTTTTCTGAATATCTCAAATTGAAATTCTTATTACTTGCCTTAGTGATGATTTGGTGTACAAACTTGCTCCTGGACAGAATAATTGCAATTCCTAGATTCAAAGCATATGGTACAAATTCTCATGTGAACAAGTACAGAATCAGATTTCTTTGACCAGTTGCCAATATTTGTTTCAGATGAATGACATTCATGAACTTTCTTGCCACAAAGCACATTCACTGCAACAGGGGTGTATGGCCTGGGACTGATCTATCCTCCCCCTTTATGGCATCAGGCTTTCTATAATATGAAGCAGACTGGAGACTGGGAGCCACTGTGCTACTATATTAGTGGAAAATAAACACAAGCTAAGTGAATTCATTAAAAACATTAAGCAAACATTTACAGAAAATCTTCTGCAGTGTTTGCCTACCTCTTATTCAAACCACTGACCTAGAAGGAAATGCTCCAAGCCAAATGGGACTTGAAACCATTTACATCATTGTTCTTGTACTAATAACCTTGCGGATTTATTACTTTCAGAGCATTTTATTGTTGTTTGCACAACAATACCTGGGGCTTTTTGACTCATTATGGTTACCATTTTCTATACTCTTATATGAGACATGCTCTTCTGCTTTTCTGGTAATCTTGCAATGTTTCCCATAACGTTTCCTTATATCCTATATTCCATACTTTGTATTAGAAATGAATGATATAATAATAAGCAGTAAACCTTATTGTCATTCACTTGTGTGAATGGTAACTATTCTGCATTTGGAAGTGCACAGAAAAGAAGCTAATAATCACTTGTAAAACCCAGACATTGGGTGCTGTTAGTCTCCTTTGTCACAGAAGACATCCTCATTTGCATTTATATCTTCCTTCTTTGCTGCATGCACAAAGAGAAATGCAGACGTTATGATTACTACAAGTTTCAGTCCTACTGGAGGATTGGAGGTTTCTTAAAGCCCCTTCTGGCAAATGGTTTTTGCAGCAAGGAGGGCACTTTCAGCTCACAAGGTTCAGATAACTTGTTGCTCATTGTAGCACTCCTCATCTTTGCCTTCTTTGTAGGCCATGGTACTATCTTTGGCTGCTGCATGAGCATGATGCCGGCAACTTACAGAGAAAAATACCTGAAGGAGGAGTATCTATCCAGGAAATGCTGGACTGAGCTTAAGCCAACCTGAAAGCATTATGGAGCCAGGTACAAAGCCCTTTCTTGTAGTCTGGCTTGCAGACCCATAGTTGGATGCTTTGGGCCAGATCATCTATTTATGGGCACAGGGAGGAAATAAAAGGTGGGTTTGCCTGATTCCTTTATGTAAGGAATCTTTCTGCATCCTCCCTGTTCGCTATGTAACAGTTCAGGTACCCGTAACTAAAATATTAACAAAGAAACCACTAAGAGGGAAAGAAATGGCATTTTACTAAGAATGTTAATTTCTCTGGTCTTCACTAGTCTTCTTTGCCGAGTCACAACGAGCTTTGGTAGCAGTTTCTTTGGAGAAAAGCACCTTGCTAAGGGTAGATGGAAAAGCAAAGGACAGGAGCAAGGAAAAAGAGGTCAACCTTTTGTGTAGTAGAGCCTTATACACACTGTCAGCTGAGATATTATAGACATGGACCTTTTCCTTTTTTTTTTCCCCTCCATAGAAAATGCTAAAATATTTCTGAGACCTAGCATTTATTTTGTTTCTAGAAAACATTCACTTAAGAGCCACTTATTTTCTACAGACTTGCATAAAGTTTCCATAATGGGTAGAAGTTGATACTTACCTTGGGACACATTAGACACTTTCTGCTGGCTTATATTTGAACCCATTTTGTGAATAAGAAAGCAATGGTATTTGTGGGATGGAGAATTAAAAAGAGAATGTCTTTTACATCAGAAGGAAATTACTTTTCAGAAAGAATTAGTCTTGGATATCCTGGCTCTGGCCTGTGACTGGAAATATTCTGCAGTTGTGTCTTGTTCCTTAGTACAGGTTTGGTAACATCAGTGGATGTAAAGCGTGCTGGTTTTAGTGTCAAAGGACAGTTAGTAAAGATAGCCAAGGTGTTATGTATCTCACTAACATCCATGTATAAGAAACCAACTTTTTTTGACTGCCACTTCAAGAGGTGATGCAGAAAAGAACTTGTACAGTTATGGACTTGTGCTCCAATAATCTTGTGCGAAGGCAGACTGGCTTAGCACTGCTGTCCTTATTTCCTTAAGGCTGAAGAACAGAGATCTCTGGAGGTCATGTACTCTGAGCCTGCTGCACACAGCAGGGTCAACACAGAGCAGGCTGCCGTCTCCAGTTGGGCTGTGAATATCCCCAAGGACGGAGACTCCACAGCCTCTTCAGGATACCTCTTCCAGTGGTTGACTGACTTCACACTGAAAGAAAAGGTTTTATTATACATAAATGCACTTCCTTGTATTTCAGTTTGTGTCCATTGCCTCTTGTCCTTGGCACTGATGAGAATAACTTGGCTGCATCTTCTTTACTACCCCCCCTCCCTTTCAGGTATTTATACACTTTCATAAAATCCCCTCTTGAGCCTTCTGCTCTCCAAACTAAGCAGTCCCAGCTCCCTCAGTCTCTCCTTGTATATCAGATGATCAAGTCCCTTAATTATTTTGTGGGTTTTTGTTGTTGTTTTTTTTTAATGGAACCAGTCCAGTATGTCCATGTCTCTTTTCCAGCTCAGATCTAGTACCCTAGATGTGACTTACCAGGGCTGAGCAGAAGGGAAGGACTTACTTCCTCAACCTGTTGGTGATACTTTACCTAAAGCTTGCTAGGATACTTTTGATGGTGTATATTTAAAAGCTGTGGAGAAGAATATACAAACACCTCGCACTTATGCTATTTGATAGTATTTGTAGACCCTCTGGTCTCTACTAAATGCCTCCTACTTAGGGCACTCCTGTTGTGTAGTGCAGTTCCATGAACATTGCTGCTATGGTGGTAGCTACCATCCCTAAAGATTAAGTGTCTGTTCCTGGGGAACAACTGGACAAAAGGTAACAGGAAGGACTGTTTTCAGCTTCTGGGAAAAACTCTGCACGGTGTAGTTTTGTAGAATACTAGAGCAGCTAGGCAGCTAAGGTGTCTATGAGATATTCTGTGGTAGATGCTCTGGAATATGTTACAGCAGAGGGTGCCTGGTGGCATTGTTCACAGCAAGAAGAATCTGTCTGCATGTCTGCACACTTGCAAGCACACTCTGGGAAGGGTGAGAAACTACTCTATAAGGGAATTCTTCAGAAAGTTACTTTTCCACTCATCTCTGGATGAGTGGGTTTTCCTCAGTGTGTGTACTACAATGCTATTGTCTGGCAAAGCCTAAACTCTCATCAGCTGTCTCCATGACTTCAGGCCTGCCTGCAGCCTGCATGATCTCCTTAGCAAGGCACCCTGCTGCTTGTCAGGGTAAAACCCACTGCCAGAATTCCTTCCACCAAGTCTCATACCCTTCATCTCCCTCTTTTTTCCCTTTTGCTCCCTGTCCCAAAATCTGACTTGCATTAACAGCTGGAAGAGTTCATCTTCTAGAGCAGGATCTGTGTCTTTCCACCAGCAGTTTAATTTACTGTGTTGGCAAGCTGAGAGCACTTGCACACAAGCGTTTTAGAAGAACAGACATGTTCTCCCACAGCCTGCCACGAATAAATTCATAGAGCAGTACACAAAGTAATGCAGCATGATGAACCATCAGCAAACTCCTGAAACCCAGCCTGGCATAAGACTAATCCAGCAGCAGGACTTTGCTCAAAGCCTGCTTTACCTGGCCCATGTAAGTCCCAAGTCTGTATACTAAACTATACTTACAGTTAAACTGTAACTTACAGGCTTCAGAGTCAGTCTTGGGGACTGGAATATAGCCTGAGGAGTTGCATTGGCTTTAGCCAAGAATGAGCCAGTCCTCAGCAAAATTCAGCATATTCCTGTATGTCGTGCTTTGCATCTCAGGGAGGTGGTGTCAGGATTCTCTGCCAGGTTGTTCTGCTGTCATTCCCAGCAGGACAGTCCCTTCATTGATGGGGACAGTGGATGGCAGGCAGCAGCCAAATATTTCTGCCAGCATCCTCATTGCTGGGTGGATGGCTTCCAGGTTAAGCTAGGGTACAGCATTAGCCTTTAACCTGTACTGCCAGTCCTGCAAGCAAGTGAAAAATAGTATGTGTTTGCAGTGCTGCAATAAAATTATTTTGAGGGCACCTTTCTCAGTCTTAGTCATGTTTAGATTAATGCCAACTTCCTTCCACCCTAATATAAAGAATATACATAGTATATATTAACATATAACCTTTACAGCATAAAGGTATATGAGTGTTAATCCACAGAGCACAGCCAAACACATGTGTACACTCACAAAATTATTTGGCTTTTGTGGACACTGATTAACAGCTTTTCACGTTTCCATACTTGCAAATAATGAGGTGAAGAAAAATTAAGGACAAAAACAAGTGCCGAGAGTTCTGTCGCATCCCCAGTGTAGATCTGTAAACATGAATACAATAAATGCTCACAAATAGTTTTTGTTAGCAAGGATTAGTTCAGACAACTTGATGGGCTTTAAAAGCCTCTTGATAGCAGATGTGCCATGAATGAAGAGCAGAACACTAGTGAAAAACTAATAAGCTGCCTCTTTAAACAGCCTTGAGCTGGCAGGTCTTTGCAATCTTCTTAAATCCATTTGCAATTAAGTGATTCTTTTCTTTCTAGAAGGACAACCCTTAATTTTCATCTGTCTGAAGATCAGGTTCAGTGAAGGGTAAGACTGCTGCTTGCTATGGGGTTGGCACAGTCCTGGACGCCAGGAACATCTGAACTGCTGTAAGCTATGCTAGGGCAACAGAGCCCCACCCCTGCTCTCCCCTCATCATCCCTTGCCTGCCGTGGTTGGAGGCAGGTGGCATAGAATGAAGTTCCATTCAGGAGGGGTTTTCAGCTGTAACTTTAAACAAACCAGCATTATCATGCTGTGGATCATTCCTGACATGTTTTATCTCCTGGGTCAGCTGGGTAGAATTCAGTTTACAGGATGTGGCTTGTTAGTGATTTAAAATTGAACATCCTGTTTGCTTTGCATGGATGTCAGTCTGTGGTAGCGCTTAAAAGCAGAGATTTCTCAAGGGTCCCTGGCCAAACTATCTTTTTTCCCCCGTGCCTGTGCACTTCATTGCTTTGGGTGGAATGGTGCCAGATTACATCAGCTGAGAATCAGGCTCAGGCTTTTCAGTGAGGAAAAGAAGTGAAAACGGCAATCAGTCCTGCTCAAATTAAGTTAACATAAAGTCAGACGTTTTCTCTCTCACACACACAAAGATGCTGAAATAGCATATGAGAAGTTCCTTTCATACTATCTGGTAGAGAATAAAAATCATCTGGACACATTCATTGCCTCTGTTAGAAGATCTCCTTTCTTGGATAAGCACATCAAGTGTGCACATTTACCCTTCTGCCAACCTGAGCTAGGACTGTGACTGGCAAACAAACAGAGCTGTAGAGACTTGCAGTGTGATGGTCCTCCTATGTCACTGTTTTGTATATCTACCTTTGTATGGCTCTTTAGTTTTGGGGGTTCAGACTGGAGACACTTGATTGACATTATCTGCCAGTAACCAAAAGGAGACAAAAACGATCTCCAAAAAGCCAGCAATACTGCGAGAAAACCAAGAGGCAGTCTGGAACAGAGTGTGAAGTCTTGAAAATCTGCATATGTGAGAATGTGGAGAAACTATCTTTGTCTAGAAAGCCACTGAACAGAATGAAAAACTCATTGGTATGCTTCAGAGATGTGGTATCATTGAGTGGTATTTTGTGCAAACAAACTGGTAACTCATACTACTGCTGACTGTTGGCACTAGTTTGTCAATGTGATCTGTGACTCATACAAGAAAAATCATTAAATGGACTTGTTAAAAATCCATTGGTAAATGAGGTATTTTGCATGTTGGCTGCAGCATCATATCTACCTTCTCTCCCAGTCTAAGGTGCTCGCCAACTGTAATGTCATTTCTAGGTGCTAGTTGCTAAATGTAATACCATATATTTAGTCCTCACAGAAAGGCTTTTGAAACCCGTGCCACAAAACTAACAGCAGTATCTTCTTTTTTGGATCTCATCCATTCCCTGTTCTCTTCTCCTTTTCCCCATATTTTCTTTTCTTTTTTCTGGCTTCTTATGTTTTCCCATTCTAACCACATCTTCATTTTTCACTCTGTCTTGTGCAGAGAAGCTTCTCTTTAGCCTCTGCACACAGCTGGCAATGGGACAGCCTAATACAATGAGCTGTCTGGGGTAGAAAACGTCCAACTGCAAGGATCAAAGTTCTTCTTCAAAGAGACAGAAACTTAAATGTTGTGTAATGTCTGAGTTCCTGGTGACCTCCTTGGTGGTGAAATGGAAAGAAGGACGAACTTGTGATTATGAAGTTAGTCTGGGGATCTGGTGACCTGATTCAAGTACCCCTTCTGCTGCACACTTCCACTGTAAGTCTCAAGAAGTCCATTATATCCTTCTGGATTTTTGGATACCTATGCAGATGTAGGACTTTTCACAAGTGTATGACAAATTCTGAAAATCTGGCAAGGAATTACCTCCCTTCTTTAGCCCCAAAATACTTTTCAACTGGTAGATGTTTTCTTCTTCTCCCAGTGCCTCCATGCTTTTCTGTAACAGTGTGACCTCTTGTCTTGTAGATTAGACAAGAACAGAATTGGGGGGGGGGGGGGGGAGTACGCAGGCAGTGCTGCACTATATGTGTGCCATAAGGAGAGGGAATATTCTGCTATATTTGGCTCTAGGGTGTGGAGACACTCATGTGTAGCTTATTTAAGGCCCAGTCTCATGAGCCCCCTCTGAAATAAATGAATGGCCTTTGTATGTGAAAATTAGCATTATGTACATGTTTAAATGTGTAGATTCTTTTTTGGTGATGAGAAAAGTATATATATTAAAACATCTAGGCGCAAACACTTTTCAATATTTTTTTTTTGGCACCAGTGGGCTCTTTTCCAGTTGACTTTGTGAGCCACATTTCCTTTCTGAACAGAGGTTACATACAACAATGGGATGAACAATTGTAAAAAACTCTCAGGGGGGCATTCTTGAAGACAAGCCTGCATGAGATCATGTTATGAGTGTGGCTTGGCTGTGCTTTTATTCAGTAGGTGATCTCATTCATTTAAAGTACTAATCATTTTAACAGGGAATAACTACAACTATCCAAAAGTATAGCAGAAAAGTGATCTTGTAAGATTTCCTATGAGTTTTGCACAGAAATATCAATTTCTGCCCTAGCTGATTGGACACAAACTGGATACTGTTAGTCAGATAAATGAACAAAGTAAGTTTAATACAAGCAAATGAGATTATTCACTGCAGTGGTGGCTTTACCAGATTTATTGTTTTTCCCTAAATATGCATGTTTTAGGTTTATTTTAGATTGTTACCTTTTGGGGAAAAGACCATGTAAACATTAACTTTTGGGGAAAAGACCATGTAAACATCACATTTCTACATTATCTGTCTCACTGGGGGTCTTGCAGGGACCTCTGGATACTATCATGATATAAATATTAAATGCAACCTAACAGATTAAACATCCCGGGACAAGTTAGCCTATGATTACCCCTGAAATGCCTACAGAGCATTTGCTCCAGTGTTCTTCAATAATGAAGAAATCCCTGGCTGGATCAATTACTTGCAAGTTCAAGAAGCAGTACAGGCTCCTGGCTAGAAAACTTACTTGGGCACAATCAGCTGAAAACTTTGAACTGTCTCTCAGAGCAAAAAATAAAAATGTTTACAGCCAGAAATAACAAGGCTGGGAAGTTAAATTAGAAGCAGGGACCAAGAAAGGCTTTGCCTAATTCTGGTTTCAATCAGTGAGTGCAGCAGTCATCAGGAGCATTCGCTGCTGTGGGTTTGAGAATAATGACTTTATAAAGTAGACAGAAGTTGTTGGCTGGACCCAATTGCTGACAACCAGTCTCCCCTAAACACCCCACATGGGGCCAGATCCTGAAGTCCTCCTGTGGTTTTTATCCAAGCCCATTCTCACTGCAGTCAAAACTTGAGCAGACACAGCCTCAGTATTTGGCCTACACCTATTGCAGGCTCTTTTGGTCTCTTAAAAACACCACAGAAAAACAAATCCCAGTGCCCAGGTTTCAGTTTTCAAGTCTCAGACTCCTCTGCACTGTTGGCCTGTTTTTTCTGCAGTGAGTTGAGAGTGGGATACAAATTACATGTTAGGTTCTTGCATCTCTTGGGCTCAAGTTTCGAAAAAATAACAGATTACCAGCCTTGACCTCGTGCGGCAGGGACAGCATATTGCATAAAGCTTGATCCTGCCAGGGGTGGAGCAGCTCGGGAAAATACAAGATCCCCTTCACTGAAAGCAAGGAAACTGGATGCTACTCAGCTTGGAAGAAAAGACCATGTTAGCTTCCCTTCGGCAGTCTTCCCAGACTGGCTTTCCCAGTGCTCAGGACCAAAGCCTCCAGACAACCACCACAATGTAAATGTTTAAAGATATGATTTAAAGAAAACAACAGGGAGGTGAACAGCAGAAAGGGCACACAGCCCCAGAGAGGGAAGGCTAACAAATGCATACACATATGCATTAGAGTACAATGGACAGAAAACCAACACAAAAAAAGTTGAAATTGCAGCTTTCCATCAAGAGGAGAGATTGCCTGCTCAGCATGATTCAGCTGAGGGTTTAGCCGTAGCACAAAGGAGCGTCAATCTTGTGATTCAGGGCACTAGACTGGAGCTTTGGAAGATTTGGGTTGATCAGCTTTTGTTTCCCTGCTTTTTATTTATTCTTTTTTTTCCCCTGCTAGTGCAGCTCATCTCAACATGCCTGAAGTTCTCGTTTCTTTAGATGCATCCATGGGGAGGCTATTTCTTACTAGAGAAGCTGCTACTCCTAAGTGCTTGTGAAATGTGAATAAACTCGTGGTGTTTAATGTCTCCAAGTAACTCAGTGGAAGTGATTGATTTTTGTTTCATAGGTAGTGACTTCTTAACAAACACAGAATGAATCTGAAATTCCAATTCCCACCTGATTGCTCTATATTATTTCAATAATTTGCATCTGAGCTTCATTAGATATCTCAGTGTGATATCTGTCCTGAAAAGCAGTCAAGGAAACCTGAGGTTTATACAGAAACTAGAAGAATTTTAAAACCAACTTTAATCTGGACCAGTTTGGTTTGTCTTTCTGTTGGATTAAATTAGTTAATTT